>NC_089580.1:73113552-74313552 GCF_019320115.1 Miscanthus floridulus
CTTGGAACCATCCCCATGCTTGTCTGCATCTCTCGACCAGTCTGAGCTAGGACGTCCTTGGCTCTTCCTCTGTGAGCGCCGGGTCGATAAGGTCGAGGACGGGCAAAATGCCAGTTGCCACTTCCTGGCACCGGTTCTTCCATGTGTCCCGATCCTCAGTGGCCTCGAGGCATCGTGCTTTCCAGTCGTCACGCTCTTTGATCACGGCTTCTAGATGCCTCTTAGCATTGACTTTTAAAACTGCACACCGTACAAGACATCAAATGTAATGGCACGACAAGACAAGGTGGGCAACAGAATGAGAAAGGTGGTCTAGAATACTTACTTTTCAGTTCCTCCTTCATTTTGGTGGTGTGGTCCTAGAGTTGAGACTGGTTGCATGCCAGTTTCTCGTTGTCCTCCTTCAGACGACCACACTCTACGGTCACATGGCTTTTCTCCTCTTGGAGGCAGGTTACTTCAGCTTCTAAGCCTGCATTACAGCTGTCACTACCAACAACGCAACAACACGTGTCATATACTTGTTGTGATAAAATGACAACTTACTTGTTGTTTCCCGCTCTTTGTTATTGAGCTGGCCGACCAGGTTCTGGTTCTGTGCCTCTTGCTCTGTCCTCTCCTGGTCGGTAGCTTCAAGTTGGCGGCACAAGCGTTCCACCTCGGCCGCCAGTTCTCTATTGTTCGCCGTGATTCCCTCAATCTGGTCGAAGCACCTCTTTCGGTACTTCGCGGTCTTCATCAAGTCCTGCATATAAACAAGCTAAGTCAGACAGATCGACTACATAACAGGGTCAAGTGGTCAAGCCAAACATACCTGGACTTCTATCACCAGACGCTTTGCCGCCCGTTCAACTTTTAGGGTCTCTTCGACCTTTGGGATTTCTTCGTGCATAACCCACTCGTCGTTCCGCCAGCGCAAAACATATACATGTTGTCATTTATCTTGGGGACGGCCCAGGATTTCTTCTACTTCGTCCTCTTCGGCCTCTTGTTCAGGGGGCGGCGCTGGTCTAGAGTCTGCAGTCTCTGTGACCACTATGGCCTTCCCACGAGCCGTAGCATCAGCTAGCGTGCTCTGTGCCAACTCCGGTTGCTGCTCCTTAGCTTGGTCTGGTTCCCTTGGCGCCAAGGTACCTGCTCCAGCAGGGTTAGTGCTCGGAGCACTTGTACTTTGCTCGGTTGTCTTCTCGACCAGCTGCTCAGGGACTGACGTATGGCCGCTCGTCTGCTGAGGTTTCGGTGGAATTTCTTCTATAGGTTCCTCCACAACCGGCTGCTGAGCAGTTCTTTCCACCAGTACTGGCGAAGCCATGCCACACCCGGCTAGCTGGTCGGGATTTTCGGTGGACGCCGACCTGATATACCAGGGAAAAGTTCATAAGACAATAGTATTCAATACAAATTATAAGCTTACATCAAAGTTATAGATACTTACAGCTTGGAAGCACGGAATGATGTGGCGAAGGAGCGTCTCTTCGATCGCGCCTGTTCCACGTGCTCGGCGGGTTCCACCGGGTCTTTTTCCATGACCGGTACTGGCACCGGGGTTTGGTGCTCGACACTTCCCCCGCTTGTCCTCTGTGTTGCAGTGGTCGGTGATGCGATCACTACTAGCACAGAGGAGCCACCCTACTTTGTCGACCCCATTTGTCTCCTCCTCTTTCGAGGGACGAGTCAGAAGATGTCCGCATCCTCTGTTTTGTCGTCTGAAAGGGGGAAGATGGCCTGGCGATGTTTATTAGCAGCCGGCCGCTTGCCAGCAGCTCTGGCCGATGCATCCTCCACAACCTCAAGTGCCGCCCAGTGGATGTCTTCGGTCCTAGCACTGGTCTGGGTGGCTGGGCTGGCAACTTGCAGCTAATCCACACAAGGGGGGCGGAGACACGAACACTGCTGCCCGGTCATGACCATTACTTTGGGAAACATAAAGGAGATAGCAGTCAATTTCTTGTTACAACATGATTCTACAGGTACAAGGAAGCATCATTTACCTTTGGGGGAGGTCGAGCCAGCTTGAAGGTGTGCTTGATGTCGTTTAACCTGACATAATTGGGATCGGCTAGGTTGAATAGCTCCCCAATCCTAGCCTTGACTTCTATCTTGTCGAGCGCCTCTTTCCTAGTCCTCATTGGATCTGTGCTCCCCTGGTACTCGAAGCCAGGATGTACCCTCTTCTGGTAGGGCTAGATCCTTTAGCTAATGAAGTTCTCGACCACACTTGGACCATCCAGTTTTCCCCACGGGATTATCCCGAGCAGTTCTGCGATCTGCTCCAAGTGCTTGGGCTTCTCCGACCAGCTGTTCTTCTTCTCCGGAATCAACCCCATGTTGCACAGGGTGATTGTGTTCGGCTCTTCGCGAATGTAGAACCACTTCTTGTACCATTCGTCCAGTGAGGTGTTCCAGGGGCAGTGCAAGTACTGGGCTTTCATACCGTCACGCAGATTGAGGTAGACGCCTCTGGCTATCTTCGAGCCGCCGCTCCCTTTCTTCCGCAGAGATGGATGAAGGTGGAGACAAGAAGAATCGAGTTGGGATGCAGATTGCAAAACCCAATCTTGTAATACAAGCAGAGACCCTGAAGGAAAGGGTGCACTGGAACCCCAAAACCCCGTTTGAAGAAATCCTCGAAAACCACAATCTCACCTGGTTGTGGATCGGGGAAGCTTTCTCCTTCCGGCGCACACCATCCCGCGAGTGCCTTGTTGTGGAGCACTCCCATGGCGACGAGGTCTTCGATGGTCTGCTCATTGCTCCTTGACTTCCACCACTCCTTCGCCATGACTCCGCCTTTCTTATGGGCGTCTCTCTTCGCCATTAATCTGTCCTTACTAAGGGGGTGGATGCGGTGGCGGGGGGATTGGTGATGATTTTCGGAGGAATAGGGTTCGGCAAGAGGAAGAAGAAGGTTGCGGCGGCGAATGACAATGGGGATTGGTAAAAAGTAACTTACCAGTTCTATATTATAAATAACCAAGAGCTCCGTCGTTTCATCCACCCGAGATTCTTGGGAGACGTGCGCACGCGGCGCAGACGGTTGTTTTCACAACCTCGAGATCTATGCCAATAAACACGCCCCTTCGTTACCAGTGTACGCGCCTCTTCGATGATAGTGTGAGAGGGCCCACACTGACGCACCTCCATACAGGTGCCAAGCGACTGTTTGCCAGAAAGAGCAATAAGGCGGAGTGACGTGTTATATCCGTCTGCTTTTTTTACCAGACGTGGCAGTTTGGACTTGACAGAGTAAGGAGATAAATAAATACACCAAATAATAATACAAGTGGCGTTCTTTTTCCTTTCGCTGCATGTCTTGTGCCCAATGATGGACCAGACCACTGTCGTGCTCGGGGACTGCCTAGACCACTGTTGTGCTCGGGGACCGCCCAGACCACTGCCGTGCTCGGGAACCGCCCAGACCACTGCCGTGCTCGAGGACTGTCCCGACCACTGCTCGGAGATTGCTTTCCTCGACTACATGTGATTTGTACTCACATATAGTTGAGAGACATTTATTTAGACCTTGCTACAAGGCTCATACTTCGCCTTCCAGCAAGCTCGGGGACTACATCGGTACGATGCACCTGCCGGTGCATCTCGTATTGCTTGTACGACACTTGGGTTCTCAACTTAACTGGGAATTCTTTTTAGACCCTGGCACCACGTGCCTATGTTAGCTACTACCAGGCTCGGGGACTAAGTGGGCACACTTCACCTTGCGATGAATGTGTTTGTTTTTTGACTCCTACGCCTCTGATGATCAAGGGCGCTATGCTTCAAGACGCACTTACATTTCTGTTCAGAAATACAAGTGGGCACACTTCCTAGGACGGAAATCTTTTTCTTTTTTTCTTAAGAGCACCATACATTCTTCGGACAACCTACTTCTCCGACGACAACGGTGGTCAGGGATGTCAAGGACTCAAGCCTTACTTGTCGGAGAAGGTTAAAATGGCGTGTCGCAGCATAATACATGGTGCTCGGGGACTAGCTGTGGGGGTATTAACCCCTATACCCTTACGGCTAAGCTTGGGCCGGCCCAGATCGGTGAGTCCGGTCCACCAAAAGACGACGTGTGGCCCGGCCAACCTGTTCAGAGCCCTGCGCAAGGAGTCAAGGCAGATTTGGCGAACAGGTAAGATCCTGGTCGGTTAGAATAGGAATCCTTATCCGGTCACATATGGCAATTATAACTAGCTAGGATTAGTTTCCAGATCTATAACCCTGCCCCTCGGACTATATAAGGCGGGCAGGGGACCCCTCTAAAAAACATCTCTCATTGACATACAGCAATACAAATCAGACACAGGACGTAGGTATTACGCCTTCTTGGCGGCCGAACCTAGATAAAACCTCATGTCTGTCTTGCATCACCGTCTTGTTTGTAGCTTACGCATCTGTCTGCTGACAATCTACTACCTTGGGCATACCCCTAGGTAGACTGCCAACCATATTTCATCGACAATCACTCTTCTTCACCAACCATGATCTTCCCCGACTCAACTTCACCACCAAAACTCTTCCCCATCCTATCTTCACCACCGAAGCTCTTCTCCAACCTCATTGACAATGACTACTACACCCCAACTTGTCTCATGGCAAAAGGGGAGAAGCTACATACTACACCCGATCCCTCTAGTGATGAGTATGATAGTTGTGATGATAACATAGAAGAAATTGAAGCAACTATGATAAAGAAATTTGGTAAAAAGGCCTTCACTAAAATAAAAACACTAATGAAGAAATTAGAGAAGAGGGATAGATACTTAGGGATGCAAGGAGATATAATCACTCAAGAGAGAGAGAAAAAACTTGTTCTTGAAGCATCTATCGCCGAGGAAAAGATGAAGGTTGAGAAGTTAACCATTGAATTGTCTTTAGCCAATGACTCAATTGGGAAATTGACTAAGGAACATTCCTTGGTTAATGATCAAGTAGCTAGCCTCAAGAATGAGAAGAGTATAGCTCAAGAAAGCCTCACAAGCTTGGAAGACAATACCAAAATCTTGAGCTAAACTATAGTACTCTTTGGGCTAGCACTTCAACTTCTCCTAAGGCAATCGAAGACTCTAATGTCTCCACTAGTAATGGTTGTAAAAGATGCTATAAAATTGATGTGAATGCGTATACAACTAACCTTGTTGAGTTAGAGAAGAAAGACAAGGAGATTCATAGGTTGAAGATGATCTTGAAGAATGGGTGCAAGTGTCAAGAGCAATCCAACAAGACTATACACAAGTCATAAAGGCACCCATCAATCATGGAAGGCATTGGCTACAATAGGTATGATGGAAAGGCCAATGGAAGAAACATGATCAAAGGTGTGCCTTGTGTGAAGTTCAACAAGGGCGTTGCTCTTGATGAGCTTATATGCAAGGCTAACAACAAGGTATACATTCCAAAGATCCAACCTACAAGTAACAAGACAATCAAGACAAAGCAATACAAGGCCCCCCAAGCCACAAGCACCACTTCCACGGTGCTATGCTAGTGACCATATGTGTTGTTGGGGCAAGGATGGCAAGATTGTGGTCAAGTATGTTGGTGCCCAAAAGAGAAAGGAAATTATGAGGACTGTTTGGGTGCCCAAGTTTTATGTGACTAACCCCCTAGGACCCAAATCTTTTTGGATACCTAAAACAAAAGCTTAATTTGTCTTTGTAGGAATATTCCTCTAGTGGAACAAGTTGGGTGTTGGATAGTGGATGCACCAATCATATGATCGGAGAGAAGGACATGTTCACATCATTCCAACCAAGTCATGATCAAAGTGGAAATATTGTGTTTGGTGACAATGGAAAAGGAGAAGTCCTCGGTTTGGGCTAAAATTGCTATATCAAATGATAATTATATTTCAAATGTTTTACTTATAAATTCATTGAGATACAATTTGTTGTCTGTCTCACAACTTTGTGAGATGGGTTACAATTGTCTCTTTACGGATAAGGGTGTGGAAGTCTATAGAAGGGAGGATTCCTCTATTGCATTTTACGAGTCATTTAAAAGGGAAACTCTATCTAGTTGATTTCACATCAAATAGAGTAAATCCTGAGACTTGTTTAATGGTAAAATCTAGCATGGGTTGGTTATGGCATCGCCGACTTGCTCATGTTGGGATGAGAAACTTGGCCAAACTTCAAAAAGACGAACACATCCTTGGACCAACAAATGTTTCTTTTGAGAAAGATAGGATTTGTAGCGCATGCCAAGAGGGAAAACAAGTTGGAGCTAAACATCCTGTCAAGAATGTTGTGACAACCGAAAGGCCATTAGAGTTGCTTCACATGGACATATTTAGGACCTATCGCTTATATAAGCATTGGTGGTAACAAATATGGTTATGTAATTGTTGATGATTATTCTTGTTTCACTTGGGTATTCTTTTTGCGTGAAAAGAGTAAAGTCCAAGGTATCTTCAAGAAGTTTGCAAGAAGAGCCCAAAATGAGTTTGATGTCAAAATCAAGAGAGTTAGAAGTGACAATGGGACGGAGTTCAAGAACACCAACATTGAAGAGTTTCTTGATGAAGAAGGAATCAAGCATGAGTTTTTAGGTTCCATACACTCCACAACAAAATGGTGTTGTGGAGAGGAAGAACCAAACGCTCATAGAAGCCGCAAGAGCAATGTTGGATGAGTACAAGACTCCAACCAACTATTGAGCAGAAGTGGTCAACATGGTATGCCATGCCATCAACCACTTATATCTTCACAAGAAAAGAGAAAAGACCACCTACGAACTTCTAACTGGTAAAAAGCCTAAGGTGCACTACTTTAGAGTTTTTGGATCCAAGTGTTTCATACTTAACAAGAAATCCAAAAGCTCTAAGTTTGCACCAAAGGTTGATGAAGGTTTCATGCTTGGTTATGGTACTAACAAACATGGATATCGTGTTTTCAATAAAACCACCGGTTTGATTGAAATCGCGGTAGACGTGACTTTTGATGAAACCGACGGCTCTCAAAAAGAGCAAGTCAATGTTGAGATTGTAGGTAATGAAGAAGCTACACACAAAGCAATCAAGAAGCTTGCCATTGGTGAAGTAAAGTCCATCAAAGACGAAGATGAAGACCATGTTGTGCATGATGATCTTGATCCAACCATTCATCATGTTTCATCCAATGAACATGGTGAAGCTTCCTACAACAAGAAATAATCAAGATGGGAGATCAAATGAAGCACAAGGTCATTCTCATGAAGATGATGTCAACAATGAGCAAGCTCAACCTCAACTCAACAATGAAGAAAGAAGTGAAGTTAACCCTCCACAAGCTCATGATTGTGATCCTCCAATCGATCATGACCATGATGATGATGATGATGATGGCCCTATCCAAAGATCAACTCAAGTGCCACATCCTAGAGTGCATCAATCCATTCAACGGGATCATCCTGTTGATAACATATTGGGGAGCATTCGATGAGGGGTAACTACATGTTCCATTTAGCAAGTTTTTGTGAATATTACTCATTTGTTTCTCCTTTGGAACCTCATAGGGTGGAAGAGGCACTTGATGATCCAGATTGGATGATAGCCATGCAAGAGGAGTTGAACAACTTCACTCGGAATAAAGTCTGGTCCTTGGTGGAATGGCCCAAGCAAAATGTGATTGGAACCAAGTGGGTCTTCTGCAACAAGCAAGATGAGCATGGCAGTGGTAACAAGGAACAAGGCAAGCTTGGTGGCTCAAGGATTCACTCAAATTGAAGGCTAGGATTTTGGGAGACCTATGCACCGGTGGCTAGGCTAGAATCAATTCATATTATACTTGCCTATGCCGCCCATCATGACTTTCAAGCTATATCAAATGGACGTGAAGAGTGCATTTCTCAATGGCCCCCTATCCTGAGTTGATGTATATAGAGCAACCACCGGGCATTGAAGACCCCAAGTATCCAAACCACGTCTACAAGCTCGACAAGGCAGCTCTATGGGCTCAAACAAGCCCCTAGAGCTTGGTATGATTGTTTGAAGGATTTCCTACTCAAACAAGGTTTTGAGATAGGAAAGGCCGATGCTACTTTGTTTACTCGCAAAGTCAATAATGATATCTTTGTTTGCCAAATATATGTCGATGACATAATATTTGGTAGTACTAATGTGGCTTTTTGTGAGGAATTTAGTAGGATTATGACAAATAGGTTTGAGATGTCCATGATGGGAGAGTTGAAATTCTTCCTTAGATTTCAAATCAAGCAACTCAAGGATGGCACGTTCATAAGTCAAACCAAGTACACCTAAGAACATGTTGAACAAGTTTAACTTGGACAAGGCCAAGCCCATCAAGACACCCATGCCAACCAATGGACATCTTGATCTTGATCAAGGAGGAAAGGATGTCGATCAAAAGGTATATCGCTCCATGATTGGATCACTTCTTTACCTTTGTGCATCTAGGCCCGATATTATGCTTAGCGTGTGCATGTGTGCAAGATTTCAAGCTAATCCGAAAGAATGTCATTTAATGGTTGTTAAGAGAATTTTTTGGTATTTAGTGCACACTCCTAATCTTGGCTTGTGGTATCCTAAGGGCTCCACTTTTGAGTTACTTGGCTATTCTGATTCGGAATTATGCCGGTTGCAAAGTAACCCGAAAGAGTACTATCCGGGACTTGCCAATTTATTGGTCGATCCTTGGTGTCTTGGAGCTCTAAGAAGCAAAATTCCTGTTGCTTTGTCCACCTGCCGAGGCCGAGTATGTGGCGGCCGACGCTTGTTGTGCCCAACTACTTTGGATGAAGCAAACCTTAAAGGACTTTGGATGTGAGTTAACCAAGATTCCACTTTTGTGTGACAACGAGAGTGCCATTAAGTTGGCAAACAACCCTGTAAAACACTCTCGAAACAAAGCACATAGACATCCAGCATCATTTTTTGAGAGACCACAAAGCCAAAGGAGATATCGCCATTCACTATGTGAGCATCGAAAAGCAATTAGCCAATATCTTCACAAAGCCCCTAGATGAGTCAAGATTTTGTGCTTTGAGGAGTGAACTAAATATCATTGATTCTCGTAACGTGGCTTGATCCCTTGCACACACATTTTGTTTGATCTAGTTAGGAGAAAAGAATTAAGAAAACATTATGTGACACTTTCAAAATCTATTTTATAATTTTCATGAGTGACTATTGCTTTGTGCTGGTTGAATGAAATCTAGTCACTTGTGAAAATGTTAGTGTCCATCATATTTTTGCCCCACATGGTAGAGTGAGTGCAGGTTGAGGTGTTTTCAGTTTCCCTATGTTGGGAGTCCCGACGTAGGTCGAAACTCCTGATGGCCAGAAGTCACGGCTCGTGCCGGAACTCTCGACCGCCGAAAGTCCCGACATACGCTGGGAGTCCCAACGTAGATCTGAGTTTTTCACCATGTTGCGTCGTTTCACTTACTCGTTTATAATTGGCCCAGTCCCTTTTACTGCGGTTACTCTCTCCATCCCCGCACTCCTATCGCCATCCCTCTCCTCACACCTCCCTAGCCCTTCCACGCGCCGCCCCTACCCTTCCTCGCTCCTTGTGCCGTCGTGCCCTGTCCATGGCTCCGGCCTGCCAGAGGTTTCGGCTACCCTCCCTTCCAGTTGTGCTACCAGGAGTCCTACCGGCTCTTTCAACCACCGCCCGTGCTTCGATCTCCTTCGTCGGCTCAGTGGTGTGGTGGGGATTCTATTCATGGTGGTGCCAGGGATCATCGATTTGTTCATGGACTACAATTTCATCTTTCTCCATCTCCTCTTTCCTCGATTCAAGGAACTACCGTGGCGCCCTAACCCTAGTGTCAATGTACCTTGCGCTTTGCCTGTATTCTTTCTCCCTTTCTACTCCTCTGACCTCCTTGTATGAATGTGTGTCGCGATTTGAAGCCCCTTGAATGGGATGGTCACCATGTGCACCGAAAGTCCCGACTACGGCTAGGACTCCCGACCCTAGGGTGACCACTCCATTCATGTTTCTTTAATTCTAGATGTTCGTCCATGTCTTGTTGTATTGTTTCTTAGTTCCACTTCATGTTCTTCGTAATCATGGACGGTGGCAGTCCCTCGCATCATAAGGAGAAGAGATCTAAGAAGAACCAAGATCGTGCCGCTATCCCTAAGCCGTCTGCCCACACTAAAGCGGCATATCCCCGTGCTAGTGCTGGAGGTCCCCGTGCTGCTGCTGGTGGTTCCCATGCCCATCGCCATGATGATCAAGGATCATCGGCTGCCACTCCTCCTCCTGCTCCAGCCTTTGTTGGGGATGTTCTGATTGTTGATGCTGAAGAAGAAGCTCTTGAGCATGCCAGCCACACCATTGCTGCTCCATCGACTCGCACCCTAACTCGTGGCTCGGGCTTCGTCTCTCAGGTCATTCCCTTCCTAAGAGTTTCGCTGATCATGCGGGAGCCCGCCATGGCTCCTAATCCTACTGGTGGTTGGACTCCTCTACTAGTGGACTATTATCACCGGGTTAAGGACATCAAGTCCATGAGGGGAAGGATCCTTTATGATGAGGATGAGAAGGATCTATGGCTTGAGTATCATTTTTGGCACCCATTCCATTATGACTTCTATGATTCCATTCTATATCTGAAGTTTTTGAAGAAGAGGGAGCCACCGATCCTTCAAATGAAGTGCATTGATGCATACTCTCTTAGTAAGTACAAGGAGCCTGAGCTAGAGCAGATGGTTCAGTGATATACACTCAATGGGGCTGTCGTACTTGCTTGGAGTTTAGGAAGCATTGGAACAATGAGCTCATCTATCAGTTTTATGCTTCCTATCATCATGAGAGAGACCCTACCGATGCTATTGACTTTATTCATTGGACCACTGAAGGCAAGCATTATAAGGTGGACTTCATCACTTTCTCTTGCCTTCTTGGTTTGAGTCATACCGACCGCACTGCACCTGAGTTGACTTGAGTATGACAACATAGCTTTGGAGGAGTACCAACACATGTACCTTGATGGACATACATGCTGATGGACAGACAGTATATCTGAAAGCCCTATTACTATGTCCTTAATAACATTCTGAGATAGATCTTGTATCCGAAGCGAGGTGACTCCACCGTCCTTCATGATGATTCTCAGAAGGTGCTTCAGCGATTTGGAGATGAGTTTCAGAAATTTTCCATCAGCAAATACATTTGGAACAAAATACATGATGCTACTGAGGATCTAGTGAAGCATCTTCCCTATGCACCATACATTATGCATGTCATTGAGCAAGTGTCCGGCATTCAGTTCCCCATAGACACTCAGCACAATCTCCTAAAGATTTCCAACAAGACATCCATCTCTGCTGTAAGAGAACTAAGGGAGAAAGGTGCTGTAGCCAAAGCAAAAGGGAAAGGTGTTTCGGGCTCTCACTCTCACTATGGTGCTTCACCACCTGCTGCTGCTGCTCGCTCTTCTAGTGCTGAGCCCCTCTCTTCCTCCTCCTCGGGTAAGAAGCCAAGCAAATTCAAGTTCCTCATGACATACATGTTTGGATAGTGTTGTGCTAGTACTCAATGTGAGCACGATATGCAAGAGAGGCTCTACTGGTTGGAACAGCATGCAGGGATTGTGTCTTCTCCTCCGCCACCGTTTGTGCCTTCCCATGATCCGTTGGCTTTATATGATGAGGCTTGTGCAGCATACGAAGATGATGCGACTTCTCGCCCTCATGGCAAGGGCAAGGCGACAGAAGAAGATGAGGAATACATTGAGGAGGATGATGGCGAAGACGACGATGGTGGTGAGGACGGTGACCAAGATGACGATGATGACTATGAGGATGAGTAGTTGGTTTTTCATGCGGCCTACCCCTTTTGGCACTTGTTGACAAAGGGAGAGTGTTAGGCTTTGTGATTCATCTTGTAATAAGTTAGTTGGTTATTTACTTTTGAGACTTTAAAACTTTTAGCTTGTATGCACTAAGTCATGTGGTGGCTAGCTTGTGATGGACATCTATTTATATGTGTTTATGATGAATGATTGTAGGACAAGTAATGGTTTTCTATCTATTTTATTAGCTTGTGCTTGTCTCTACTTGTGATGGTGGATGTTTTTGGATGGCCATGTGTTGCTTCAAGTTTTTTACTTTGAAATCTTGGCCATCATATTTTTTTACTTGTTGTGTGAAATAACATGTCATATTGCATTTCTTTTCATGGATATCTATTTGTTCACACACACTTATTGCACCCCATGGATTGCAAAATTTAGGGGGAGCTTTTGTCTTGATGTATGCAAATCATGTATAGTTGATTTTAATTGAAATTCAAATTCATGCATACATCAAGGGGGGAGCTCTTCATAAATTTTGGGGTTCAAAAGCTTTAAAATATTTTATTCTTATAAAAGCCTAAGTTGGTTGTCATCAATTACCAAAAAGGGGGGGATTGAAAGTGCATTTGCCCCCTATGTGGGTTTTGGTGTATTGATGACATCCAAATTAGGGACTAATATGATCTTAATGAGATATGTCGTAGCTATTAGTTCCATGAAAGATTCAAAGAGTTGATAAAGATGAAATGGTATCCCTCAATTCTTGAAGTTGTAAAGGCGGACGAACTCAAAACGCTCTCCAAATGTTTTATTTTTGTTTTTGAGTTTAGGATCCGCCGCACTATAAAGAGAGATGCAAACTTAGTTGGTCTGAGGAAGATAGAGTGCTCAAGCATATAAAAAATTAAATCAAAAGAGAGACACTCTAGCACTCCACGAGCACGTAGATTATTTTTCTGTGACTGTCGGTGTCGAAAGTCCTAACGTAAGCCAAAACTCCCGACCGTCAGAAGTCACGACTCATGCCGAAAGTTCTGACTCCCAGTCACTTAGCCTGTGCGGTGACTACGGACGTCGGAAGTCCCGACGTGAGTCGGAACTCCCGACAGTCGGAAGTCCCGACCCAAGTCGGGAGTCCCGACAACTGTGGTTCTACTGGCTGGCTGTCTGCACCCGTCGGAAGTCTCGGACCTTGTTAGGAGTCCCGACACCTGGAGCTTCACTAGTTGACTGATTGCGCACGTTGAAAGTCTCGACGTACGTCGGAAGCTCCGACCGTTGGAAGTCCCGACGTTTGTCAAGAGTTCCGACATTGACTTGCACGCGCGGACTTCTGACCCTGTGTGAACAGTGCTTTATGTTAACGTCAGAAGTCCTGAGATCTACGTCGGAACTTCCAACGTAGATCTGAACGGTTAGATTTCTGCTAAGAGTATAAATACCCCTCTCTTCACTTCTAACCGTTACAGACTCATTCACAGCTGACCTAACTTCGTCCCAACAGCCCCCAAGCAAGAAAGGCACCCCTCTCCTCCCTCCTTTGCTTCAATATTCGATTCCCTTAGGGTTTTGAGTGAAAGGAGAGTGGATTAAGTGAGAGAATCACTTTGGCAAGCTTGAGCACTTGATTTCTTCGTCAAGCCGATTGATTTTGCATCTATTACTCTTGGGGCTTTGCCCCTAGCCAGCTAGGCTGTTGCCTAAAAGCTTCCATCTTGTGGAAGAGCCTTGATAAGTTTGTATTACCCTTTGATTTCTTAGTGGAAAGCTCAAGTGACCTTTGTGGTCGCTTTGAGAGAGGCAAGGAGGTGGAAAGAGACTCCGACCTTGGTGGTCACCTCAACAACGAGGACGTAGGAGCTCCTTTGTAGGGTTGCCGAACCTCGGGATAAATCCTTGTGTCCCGTGTGCTTGTTGTTGTGATTGCTAGAGATTAATTGTATTTGTTTGTCTCTTTCTCTCTCAAACTTCATTTTAGGGTTTGGACTCTCTATGGTTTGGGGGCATTACAGCGTCAAAGGAGTGACCTAACATCTTCACCAAACCACTAGGAAGTGGGGTTGTAAGATTATTTATCCGTAAAGTTAAATTTAGCACTGCTTTTGTAGTTTATGTAGGCGTCAGGACTGCTGACGTTTGTGCCGGAACTTCTGACGACGTCGGGAGTTCCGACCCAAACGCCGGGACTTCCGACATTGACTGACAAAATTGAACTTAGCATTTGCAGTTATTTTTTGGATACGTCTATTCACCCACCCCCCTTCCTTCTAGGCATTGTTAGATCCTTTCACACCGATCGACTCAAACTGGACGTAGAACACGTTGCCTGAACCAGTATAAACCCTGTGTCATTGAGTGCTAGACCACATCCGATCACAACGTACGATAAAACTATAAATATTTATGTGTTGGCCACTTTCTGCACCGACAATCATTTTGGTCTTTATTAATTGTTTAGTCATTTGGTGTGGCCTTGTCCCTTCGTTATTTCTACTGGAGTACTAGTTACCATCGAGGTGTAATTAAATTAGAAATTCGGTCGCACCTTTACTGTTTACTCCTGCCATATTTAACCCCTATATCTATCTAGGGGAAAAAACATTCACCGGTCCATATTTGTGTTTTTTTTCCTCGAAAGGTAATCACAAGCTGAATGGGCGCCGGTCACTAGTCCAGTTGATGAATGTTTTTTTAGACATGTCCGTTGACACGTGTCTCAGGTTCTCGGATCGATCCAGTTGACGAATGTTTACCACCCTATTCCACAACTCGGACAAACTGCTAGAGCGCTTTGGAACCACACAAGAAGGGCATGGCTAGCCCCATCCGAACGTGCATGCCCCGTCTATTGCTCACCCCGTATACCAGATGAGTCTGACCGTACGCTGCATCTATCGTCGCCTGCCTCGCTTGTCCCGATGGGGCTGCAACTGTGCGCCTGCTTGCCCGCCCCCACATAGTGCTGCAGCGCCCACCCCACATGCTTGATGAGTCTGACTGCATGCTGCATCTGTCGCCTCCTGCCTCACTTGTCCCGCATGCGGCTGCAACTATGCACCTGCCCGCTCGGCCCAACATGGTGCTGCACGTACACACGCAAGCCCGTACCTGCATGTTGTTGCGCGTTTCGCTTCATTCTGTGCTGCGTGCCGGTGCAAGCAGGTGGGGACCACCCACCACGCCCTACCCCCCATGCTGCTACGCCCCTCGCTTCGCTTCTGTGCTGTGTGCCCGTGGGCGTGCATGCAGATAGGGACCACATGCAACATTCAGAAGAAACATATGAAACATACATCTAAAACACATGAAACATACTATGTCTACTAATGAAAACACTTGCAACATGAAGCACTTGCTGTAACATACGTCTGAAACAAGTGAAACATTTGAAACATAAGGTTACAACATATGTGTATGGCCACTGTAATATATGCAACATCCAGATAAAACACTTGCAACGTACGTTTGAAACAGATGAAACATTTGAAACATATAGATAAAACACTTGCAACATACGTGTATAGCCATTGCAACATTTGAAACATATAGATAAAACACTTGCAACATACGTCTGAAACAGATAAAACATTTGAAACATAC
This sequence comes from Miscanthus floridulus, assembly GCF_019320115.1. Classification (NCBI taxonomy): domain Eukaryota; kingdom Viridiplantae; phylum Streptophyta; class Magnoliopsida; order Poales; family Poaceae; genus Miscanthus; species Miscanthus floridulus. Next base: position 73,128,904 of record NC_089580.1, read on the forward strand.
ACTTGCAACATACGTGTATAGTCAATGCTACAAATACAACATCTAGATGAAACACATGCAACATCCAAATGAACACATACATCTGAAATGCATGAAACATACAGAGCTTCATGCTATGGAGTGGCGGAAAAACTTGGGCCCGCACTCAGCTGCCAATGGTCAACTGTCATGGAAGCAGCAAACGGCGCATGCAGATGTGGGCCCATGCTCCTCTCACAAACAGGCAAGCGGCCTGGCCGGCCCTGCAACTGGTTAATCTGGTAGACCAAAGCAGCAACATTGCAAGCAGCATGCGGCAGGGGCAGCTTGGCTTAGGCGCAGACAACATAGAGAGAGAAAAGAGCAAGATGACAAGCAACAGCAGGCCTAGGCGCTAGGCAGCATAGGGCAGGAGCGATAGGGAGGCCTGGGGCCCTGGGTGCGTGCGGCTAGCGGCCTGGCCTGGTCCAGCTAGCAGCGGACGCAGCAGGGAGCCTCTCTCTCTCTCTCTCTCTCTCTCTGCTCATGTGCATGCATGGTTCCCCACGCGTCACATGTATCCCGAACGAGTGGTCACACACGCTCCCATGCGCTGCCCCACAGAAAGGACGGGTGCGGACCCACCTGACTGTAACTACACGTCCCCTCTCTTTTGTTCTTGGGTATCACGCACACGGGGTCGGTCCGTCCGTTCATCCGGATGCCCTCAACTAAGTATTACTGCACAGCAAAGCGGGGATGAAGTCAAGATACGTTGTGTGTAGAGGTGTAAATGCACCATAAAAATATAAAAATAGCGAGTTTGATTGCATCCTCTATAACACATAACACATATCTCTATGACTATATCCTGACAAGAACAAGGACAAGTGCATCCCTCTTCAAATCACTTTAGCTTCGTAACTGCAACAAAGCTTGTTCTGATTATGGAGTTGTTTTTCTTCCTTATTTCAAAGGCATATTCTGCCTCGACTAAACTCTTTAAACTTACATATAAACTAAACCCTCTGTTTCAAATCATCACGTAATCATATATGACGTCAAACTCATTTCATGTACTCGTGACCTTAATATCGCTTTAAGCTCACACAACACAAAACTGGATAGATCGACGATATGCCACTTATGGTAGGCTGACCTGTGGCCCTGAATGTCAGTGAGATACTACTTCCATATAAGGAGAGTCCGTCCGACGTCATTACAGGCTGTATCCAGTTTCCCTGCTGTCAACATCAACATCAGAGGACGGACATCTTTCTCTCGGCTCTGTACTCTGTAGTCAACATAAGAAGGCAAACCGGTGCGCCATTTTCCCTGTGCGTCCCTTTCGAGATCTCTGTCTCACTTAAGTATCCACCACCAACAGCTGACATCTCTGCCGGTCTGCCCTCTGGTGCACCACGTGCTCGTCTCATCTGCCTGAAGCTAGAGCTAGGTGAAGAGAGCAGCAGCTTCACACTCACACATGTCGCCGTCACCGGCGAGAGCCGGCGGCGCACAGGAGGATCAGGCGGAGGCCGACGTGGAGCAGACTGGGAGAGGCACGTGGCGGCAAGCGGCCTTCCACGTGGCGACGACGATCGCCACGCCGGCAGCCTACGCCCCTTGCCCTTTACTGTTGCCTCCCTTGGCTGGCCTCTTGGTGTCTGCAGCTTGGTTATTGGGACACTAGTTACATGGTGTTCGAGCTTGGTTGTGGCCTCTCTATGGCGGTGGAATGGGGAGAAACACACCAACTACCGGCTCCTGGCAGACAGCATCTTTGGTCAGTAATGGCATTATTTGCCACAGCAAATAAACTTCTCTCTTTATTTATACCTGACAGTAGCATTCTAACAGCAGAAACTTTCTGAAAAGAGACTGATTATTGTACATAGTTTTGATTTTTCGTTTGCGTGCGTTGTGAGTGTCTACATTGTACTGCTTAATTAAAAAAAAATAATTCCATTTCAGTATAGAGTAACACTGTTAGCAGTACTTGCAACTGAAAAGTTACTTCAACTGTGCTTTTTAATTTGTTCAGGTCCTTGGGGCTACTGGTATGTCTCGTTCTTCCAGCAGGTGGCATCTATAGGCAACAACATTGCAATCCAGATCACAGTCGGCAGCAGCCTCAACGCTGCAGCAGTTCATCCTTGTCTTCGGTGCATTGGAGCTGCTCCTTTCCCAGCTCCCTGACATCCATTCGTTCCGGTGGGTCAATGCTATCTGCACTGCCAGCACCGTTGGATTTGCGGGGACAACCATTGGTGTCACAATATATGACAGGTATTCGGTAATATAACATAGTATTAGCTCTCTCTCTCTCTCTCTTTTTGTCTGCAGAACAAGATGGGGGTGGAATTGTCACTGATGAATATGGTTACTGAGTTAATTCATGCAGGATATCGGATCCAAAGAAAGGGAATCAGTTACAGTCTACAAGGAAGCACCGCAACTAAGATCTTCAGAGGTTTCAACGCATTGGGCACAATAGCCTTCTCCTTTGGCGACTAGATCTTCAGAGGTTTCAACGCATTGGGCACAATAGCCTTCTCCTTTGGCGACGCCATGCTGCCAGAAATTCAGGTGCCCATCTGATCTGATGTTCACATATAATGAGGTCCATGTATGTCGTAACCTGCCATTCTCAAGACTCTGGACTGAAAATCTGAAATCCAGAGCACCGTGCGAGAACTGGTGAGGGCAAACATGTACAAAGGCGTCTCTTCAGCGTACACGATCATCGTCGTGTCCTACTGGACCCTCGCATTCAGTGGCTACTGGGCATTTGGCTCTCAGGTCCAGCCCTACATCCTGTCCTCCCTGACAGCTCCAAGATGGGCAACTGTAATGGCAAACCCGTTTGCAGTCATTCAGATAGCAGGTTGCTTCCAGGTAAACCAAACACGTGCTGTTCCCATCTTGAATTAATTTGGTGGCATAACCAAGTACTTCTTTCGCCAAGATATACTGCCGGACTACGTTTGCGCACTTCGAAGAGAGGCTTCAGGCGAAGAAGAACATGAGCTGCAGACCCTGCCTGTGCCGGCTGACATACACGTCTGCATACATGGCCGTGATTACGCTCGTCTCCGCTGCAATGCCCTTCTTTGGGGACTTTGTATCAGTCTGCGGAGCAGTTGGGTTCACCCCTTTGGACTTCGTGCTGCCTGCATTGGCACTTCTCAAGACCAGGACGATGCCTGATAACCCAGAGGATTGCAGTGTGCTGTGAAGATGCTCAGCGCTGCTGTCGCAATCTTGTTCTCGATCATAGGTGCCCTTGCATGCATCAGCGCAATCAGATCGATGCATGCATCGGCGCAAACAGATCGATCACGCTCGATGTCAAAACCTATAAGTTCTTCCATGATATGTGATGATTGCGACACCAAGTTACCTTGTGCCACATAACAACAAAGTGTCCTGATCATAATAATGATGAATATTTCATCTATACGGATCACTACGTCTACATTAGGCTCCAAAACGAACGCGAAATGGAAACAGATTAAAAAGGGAATAAACAAGGATGGAAAGAAATTTGAAATGGCTAAGACTTACACCGAACCATTGTCTTCCTGAACAGAGTACTAACTTATTTAATGATCTAGCTCATCTGCTAATCTCAGCTAAAATCCTTTAACCTTCTCTTCAGCACATCCAAGGATTTCGCCCTAAGGCAAAACGGAAGTTGATTAAAAAGGGAATAAAGATGGAAAGAAGTTTGAAATGGTAAGACTTGCGCTGAACCATTGTTTTCCTAAAAACTGAGTACTAGCTTATTTAATGATGTAGCACAGCTAATCTCAGCTAAAATCCTTTAACCTTCTCTTCAGAACATCCAGGGATTTCTTCCGGGCGCTCTGCACTGTGGCTCGGCTTGAAAGGCTTCCAAATAAACTGTCTGGGGCATCCTTGAACTTGTCACAAATTATTGCCACCTTCTTATGGTCTAAGGCTCCATAATTCTGCTTCCTGGTTACAGGATTCATGAAGCTTTCAGGTTGGTTGCTGAGAAGAAGATTTATTAGCTGCCTTATTTCGGCTAGACAATCTCTGAAACTTGTTTCCTTTCTCAGGTCCGAAAACCCAGTCATGCGGTATGTGTCATCAGCAAACCCCTCCAACACTTTCAGATCAATGTCAATACTAGCAACAGCATTTGCGTTGAACCTTTTCACCCGGTCACTAAGAAGTACCGTTGTTATAGAATCTGAGATGTGGCTTAGTGCACCAGATACAACCTTGAATAAGGCATCTCTTGGTACAATCTGCTGCCCAGAAGATACCCCCTCATGAAGATAGATAATAACTTCGTTCATGTAGTCATTTGCGTGCTCTGGAGCTTCCTCCAGAGTCCAATTGATGCTAGTCAACTGCAACATATACTCATCAATCTTGGAATTGACCAAAGTAATCAATCCATTGTATGCTGCATTCTGGGAGGCTTTGAGCACAGCTCTAGCAGTCAAACCAGAATGGGGCTTCTCAAGGAGGCACCTAGGGACACCACAAAGTCTAGCAGCATGCCAAAGGAACATATCACAGGACTGCTCAAGAATGGCAATATTTCCTGCAATCTGCACCACCTGTGGAAATTCCAGGGAACCACCATGTATCAGGTTCAGAAAACCATCATTCAACGTCTCAATCAAGAACTTGTCTAAGTAACTTTTCACCACATCATAGATGTTTGTGCTACCACTGTGTGACAAGTAGCTGACCAACTCCTCAATGAAAGAACGCACAATACGACAAGCATTGGGAACTGAGGAGGAAAATGGAGCAACATATGGCAAATTTGGTACTCCATCAACAGGTTCAAGTTGGAATGCTGCTATATTTGTGTCATATTCATTTTCCTTCTTTATAACCATCCTCTCATATGAGTCCTTAGAAAAGGCATAGTTGAGCTTCTTCCGGCAGTCAGAAAGAAGAAGTTCAAGATACTTGTCCCTAGTTTTGTCAAGAATTTCAACAACTGACATGGATCGGTATCCATATTTCTTCAGGGTTGCACCAAAAAGACTGACATATCCTTTTATGAGGAGGAGGTGGTTGGCAGCATCAATGCGGGAGAACTGTTCCTCTAAGATCAGAGTAACTTTAGAAATGGCTGTTTCCAACATTGTATCAACCTGGCCCTCAGATAGAAGCCCATCTGCAGTTCGAAGGACACGGTCCTCAATAATAAAAAAGCCAGCTACCTGAGCAAGGAAAGGTTGATAGGACTCAACAAAGGGTTGTGACGTAGAAAATTGCAAGTCCAAATTGAGTAGCATGAGCCTGTTATTGTAGTAATATTCTCGAAACTTCTCCCCAAGACCAAGGCCTATGTGGATATGGTGTGCTCTGTACACTGGCGCAAGATCAAATTCCAGCATTGGTTCCTCAGCCATGTGCTCCACATCCAAGGTGTCAGCATTCACGTCGAACCCAACACGGCTAGATTCTTCTGCTTCCCTCTGTCGGGCACACATTCCCTCATCTTTCTGACGAGTAAGAGATGTCTGGTCTATTGCGACTTGCCCAATCTCCTTAGCAGTCCTTCTGATATACACAAGCCACTGATTAAACTCACTACAAACTTTCTTCTCAATGTACAGCTTTACCATAGGAACTTGTTTACGAATAACCTTTTTCAGAAGCTTCAGTGGAATATTTTGCAGGTAGTCCTTCTCAATCAACTCCAATGTTTTCAATGCAGAAAATAATTTTGCTTCAGCAATGTCCCTGTTGCATATCTTGCAGAGACTGATAACTTGCAGACAAATCTTCAATGTAGCTAGGGCTTCCCCAACATTACTGTTTACAGAATAGATCTCAAGAAGCTCATCAAGCTTCAGTAGCAAGGCGCTAGCAACTTCTTGCAACCGCAGGTTCTCATCAGACAATGTGCCCTTAAGCTCATCAGCATCAACCAGGACACCACGAAGCTCATCGATTGCAAGGATGAATTCCTCATGGTGGAGTCTACAAATCTCTTCAATATCAACCTCCTTCATCTTCACGATGTTCTGGAGGCTGTGCAAGAGGGTTTCAGGCTTCCCAGATTCAAAAGCATGCCGGACTATGGGACCCACATCCTCATTGTTTGCAATGAAGGCAGCAAGGCCCAAACCAACACCACCATCCCCATTTTCCGTAGCGCCCCTCTTCTTTGTCTGAGCAGTCATGTTTTTAACTGCAAAACAAAAGGAAAGATCAAAAGAGATGGTGCACATTGTAACACATGCTTGGACTATTTCAAAATGTTTATTAGATGCCACAAATGCATAGAATAGAAGACCACCCAAGCAGAGAGAAATGGGAAAATTCGCATCATTTTTGAGAGAGAGAGAGAGAGAGAAATGGCAATTCATGAAAACCACATCATTTTTGAGAGGGAGAGAGGGGCGGGAAAATTCTGAATAGATTTGCATTACCCGTACTTAGTACTTGCTCCCCCAGACGAGTCATGCTGGTAAAAGGAGCCCGGAGCAGATACAAATCTGAGTGACTGCATAGTGGAGTCTTACATTGCAGAAGCATTGCACAATGGAAGATACACAACAGTGCACTATATCAGGGCACATCACTACTGATGACAGGCAGTGTATAAAAAAGTGCTAGGCAAGCAGTTGGGCTCTGCCTAGGAACTAGACGTGCCTAAGCTTTCATACTTTTATGTGGACAGTTAGAGAAATGCCATATATACTAAATAAAGGAAACTTAGCATATTAGGTTAAAAAAATTGATGTTATCATGCATCCATGAGTAATATGACCATGATTCATTTTTGCCGATCTCTAAATTTTCCTAATTTCATGAATACATAAGCCCAAAACATATCTATGCGTGAAAGAGCCTAGAAATGGAGCTAGGCGCCGCCTTTTAAAACAAAGATGACAGGTAAGGCTGTCCTAAAAATGGAAAATTTCATGATGACCTAAGCACAAAACATATCTATGCGTAAAAGAGCCTAGAAATGGAGCTAGGCGCTGCCTTTGTAAACAGAGATGACAGGTAAGGCTGTCCTAAAAATAGGAAATCAATATATCATCCCATTGTACTGACACAGGTAGCTTCACGAAATAAGATGGGAAAACAGATCCAAAATAAGATGGGGAAATCGATTTGGTGCTCCACCCTCCTCTCTCTCTGTCTGATGTGGTCAACACGCGGTGCAGAAATCGGAACGGAACAGAGTGCTAGGATCACAGCTACTAGGGCAGGCAGGAAATACTAGTGGGCTCCCATCGGCTGGTTGAGGCTACGGATTTGGCCCCGAACGCCCATCCGAAGGCGGCGGTCGCCCAGGTAGCAACCGCTGGAGTTCGTCCGCCGCTGCTGGGCCCCGCACCCAACAACGCCCCCGCGTCCCATCACGCGCACATACACAGGTAGAGGACGAGGCGGGAGGAGAAGAGGGAGAAGGATTAAGGGAGATCCTCACCTGAACCGACGGAGAGCAGTGCGAGTTCGGGGGAGGACCTGAACGGAGTCCCCGGGTCGAGTGGGGCACGATTGACAGCCGGCGGCGGCGTCCTGCGAGGGAACGGGATAGGGTGGTGTGAGAGCTGAGAGAGGATGCGGGGAATGAATGATGAAAGGGGCGACGGCCCGTACCTGGGATCGGTTCCGTCGCCGGCGGGGTGCGCGAGGCCGGCGGACGGCGGCAGAGAGAGAGAGAAAAGCTAGAAGAGGGGGTGTCCGTTTCTCTGTGTCATCAGTTCCGATTGGATTTTAGCGGCTTCCACTTCCACTGAGGTTTTGCTTTGCGCCTTTGGCTGTGGTGTTTGTTTGGAGAAAACAAAGGCAGGCGACCATGGGTTTTTGGGTTCCAGGCTGCTCGCCGGTACGTCCAATGTTGCCGGCCTGCGTCCGTCGTGTGACCTAGAAAAAGTTTTCTTAATAAAGACACTACACTGAAACGTTTTTTTTTGTAAAAAGCATTTCGTAAAGGGTTTAGCGAAAGTGTTTTCTTCAAAATATTTCTAAAAACAATAAACAACAAGTGAAAATAAAATTTTAGGATTTTTTTAAATTGCAATACATTCTCAAAGAATAGGAAGTTGTTGTTCTAAGTACCAAAGTCTTATTTGACGCATGTGCATCGTGGTATGCAATTTCCGACCACGATAGAGCTCACATCCAAATTATTGTCTTCCTCCATGAGACCAAAGAGCTAGAATCGAAGAAGAGAGGTTAGGGTTTGCGGGGTTTGGGGAGGGCTCTATGGCCATTAGAGTTAGAAAGGAAGCCCTAGGATGCAGACCAGGCGGGTTGTGGATAGAGGTAGGGGCAAGGGACGCCCAAGTTAGGAAGTGTGGGATAGAAGCAGTGGGGCAAAATGTAGACGGCAATGTGGAAGTGGCGGGGTAATCATGGCTAGTGGTCGCAAGGCGTGTGTCTATGGCACCGGGGACAAAAGCCCACCGTCAATGCGAAGGCAAGTGTGGGGTAACAGTGTCAGAGGTGGGAGATCTGAGAAGAAAAGCGAAAGAGGTAAAAAAAGATATAAGAAGTTGTGAGGAGGAAGAAGATGAGCTTTAATAGCCTTATCGATGCCGACACAATGAATAAGATGTTATGTTCAATAGGAAAGGTGTGATTCATTTGTAAATGGCCATAATTTTCAAAAAGTAATGTCCGAATTCAGCATTCATTGTATAACTGAAAGGAGCTTACTATGGTACAAGTGCATCTTGAAATTAATCACGTTTTCACATGTACAATGCTATCTAGCAATGGCTTTTGAAGGTGGTCTCGTGTTGTTAACCTATGGCATGCACCGTGAACAAACCTTCAGAAATGATAAGAAATCACGTTAGAAAGATGCACAAGATCATGGAACCTAGCCCATAGATGAAATAAAGTGACAAAATGTTTGTCAAAGCACTTTTGAGAATTTCTCATAACATAAAATTTTCAAAAAGAACATGACAAAGATACACAAATTTATTTTGTTCTTACTAGCAAAGATACACATCACAAATATGTGTGTCCGTCTGCTCCATAGAAATTACTAACCCACCATGAATAGAACACGAGCAGGAAATGGATGAAGAACATAGAATATCACAAAATACAAGCAAGGAAATGGGTGAAGAACATAGAATATCATGAAACGTGAGCAAGAAAATGGACGTAGAACATATAATATCACGAAAAGTTAATAGATGTCCACATACATTGATTGAATTTGGTCTATTGATCCTAAACGCATGAGATGAAGATGAAGGATATTGAGATGGTGATGGTGCCTCTTCACTTCGGTAGAACTATCATGGGGGTGATAGCTCCTTTAATGACTTGATATCTTATTATTCCTCTTTACTATAGATCGAATCACCCTACATAGACATGAATATATTTTTACTACATTTTAGTGGATGAAATGTTGTATTGGGGCTTTTGTGAAAGCTACTAGTTTTGACTTGTGAAATGCATGTGGAATACTCTTGAAATTTGGGTATGGCAAACCCATATTAAGTTGTTCTCGACGGAGGCATAGACTATATGTTAGTCCCCAATTTATCTATTGTGTAGGTTAATCTTGTAGCGTGCACACTCTAGTAGAAATCAGTTCTTTAGCTGATTGCAATGGACTTAAATAAAATGGCTATTGACAAACAAAGAAGAGGATTATTATTGAAGGGACAAAATAGGATAATGGGCATAATTGTTTAGCTTCTACCCTAGGGTTTGTCAACCAATCCAACTTAGAGGACAATGTGCAGAGGATTTATCTACCCTTGGATGGTCTCTTCATATGTGGCTTTGGCTCCATAGGACCACGCCATTAAGTAGCCATATACAAATAGCACTTGTGACACCAGCGCCCAAAATCTACTTATAGCCTAGCTTCTCATGTGGAACGAGTGTGCATAGACTTTCATCCTTGTTTCATATAGTGTCAACCCAGTGGTGTTATATTTAGAGCGACAAGAATTATAAGCTAACCTAAACCTATTTAAAAAACCCGATGTGGGGCTAATTATTCTAGAACACAACACATGGGCCATAAAGACTGACACCAATAATACTAATGGAGCGGGGTATTACATTCTCCCATCAGAAACACTAATGGGATAAGGTATTAAATTATCCCCTCCTTGATGCCCTCTAAAGCTTACCACACTCACTTGGAACATTCCTACATATGTGCATGACCTCTCTTTCACTTTTGTCCTCGCTTCACGTAAAACGGTTAACCTGGAAGTGCTATATATGTTTGGAGCGATAAGGAATATAAACTGCACCAAACCTATTTAAACAACCTATGCTAGATTAATTCTACCAGAACACAACACATGGACCATAGACGGGGCAAAACTAGAAACATTAATGGGCCTACAATCTCCCTCCTTCAACAACAGGCTGAAACTAGAATTTTGTAATGGTCACTATGATGTTGGCCAATGCACAGCGGCGGATCCAAAGGGAGGGCTGGGGGGGCTCCAGCCCCCCCTAATGGCTTGATTTCACCACTAATCACTTTAGCAAAAGCTTGATTTCACCATTAAATCTTCATGCAAATCAACATCTCCATTGTTTTAGCCCCCTCTTATCCCGCATCGTGCATCCGCCACTGCCAATGCATAGCTAATACCAACTTCTAGTTGGCCTATTTCTATGTAGCAGGGCTAATAATGCTAATAAGATAGTGCCTTATCTTGTAGCTGTTGTACCATGACATGCATCAGTTGATCATTATAGATAAGGAATATTCAGAGGTGTCCTATCAGGGTGTGCTCTTGATGAATACCTTCAAGTATATGATCTACTTGATGACGTGACTTCAATATGACATGTAGGATTAATGGGTTCCAAGATTGTCTGGATAACGACATACCTAAGTAACTCAACCTACAAGTAAATTTTGTGTGCCATCATCAAATTGGTGCCTTAGAAGCGAGTATGGAAACATTACAAACTTTTACAATGCAAAGTTTTCCTATGTATTGTGACTCTAATATTTTTCTAATGGTTAATAGAGTGGCTAGATGTGAATTACCTCATTTGATAAGAAGCCCACTTTTGTGATCAAATTGGTGAAACTATTCACTGCCTATTTGTTTCTTGTGTCATTGTCAGACGGAAGCAAATATGATTCTCTATAACAAAGGCTTGAGTTATATCGTTTTGGTACCATAGCTTGACACCATTATCTTCTCTAGTTGGTGGGACCTATTGACAAGCTAGAAATCTCCTATCTCCTATCTCCTATACCTAAATAGGAGATCCCCACTAGGTGATTTTTCCAGCTTCTCATGAAGCCACGTCATCAGATTTCATCCATCCCTTGCTCACCACTATGGCACTTCCTGACGCTTGTGATTCTCCTCCAGGCTCCAGTGCTCCACCGATCCTGCCTCCTGCCCTCCCCCGCTAGCTATCATGCATGCATCATGAATTTAAACGCCACTATCACGCATGCATCGTGATGTGAAAATGTCTACGACCAATCTTCCTCATAAAATAAATCATCCCCACCTGCAACTATGCGGCAGCTGAGTGGCTATTTTTATACTCTGAATCCTTGGCTCCCTCGCTCTACGCGCTTGGTCGCTCGGCCACCCGCTCGCCCGCCCGCCGCTAGCTCCTGCTCGATAGGCCGTCCGCTCCCACTGACCTCCCGCTCATCAGGCCGCCCTGCTCGACCACGCAAGCATGCAGAGGAGATCAATGATGAAGCTGCGGAATTCGACGTGTACAAGAGTTGGGCCTCCTTCCTCCTCAACTCCGGCGCCACCTAAAATTGGAGTTGTCGATGCCTGCAGGGGAGGATGAAGCTGCGTAACCTGATGTCTGAGTTGGGCCTCCTATTCGCCGCCGCCGCCACTGCCAAAAACCGGAGCTGCAAAGGAGATTGATGATCAAAGCCGGCAGCTGGGACAAAGTCAATTTTTTATTAGAAGTGGACCCTTATACAAGTGAACGTAGGTACGTGAATTTTATCAACTATTCACTTCAACTTCTATCCAAAATCTATTTGTGTTATGTGGTGTAACAAATAAGAAAAATATTACCATAATTGCTTTCCACTAATATTTGATCAACAAATTATGTATTATCAACGTAATGGCATATAAGTTATTTTACACTCAAGACAAAGAATCCATGGGACAATAATCAAAATTGCTAAATGCCCAATTTTTTTTCACACTGTTCATTTTTAGACCGCAGCTTATCAGAAAATCTTAATCAAATTAAAATTGATTCTCCGATAAGCTGTTCCCAACGTCTATGTGATTAGGATCAAGTCCATGGAGGAAACCTTCCATTAACAGATCGAGGACCACTCTGCAGTTTCTCTTGCGTAGTATCACAAATGTACCGGTGTGAAACTCTCAATGATAACACATCATCTTTCTTGCGTATTCATCCACGTAGTCCGAATCAAGACGCTGCATGAATGGCCGAAGGAACAACATACGGTCGTCGGGGTGCTCGGAATCTCATATGAAGACTGTAAATAAACATGTGCATATTTCCTTCTAGGGTTTCATTATTTCTCACCCTATGAATCCTTTCATATAATAATACAAGAAAATTCTCGCAGCAATGCGCGACAAGGTGTTATCTAGTATATAATATAGTTTGGGGTGCATGTAGTAGTTTGTATCTTAGAGAGGTCCAAATACAACAAACATAGGAGGATGAGGGGTGCATGGAGAATGGGGAGGAGGGAGGGGCTCCCAAGCACTGTATTTGTACTTGGTGTTCAATTCAATGGGTTGATAAGTAGCATTGGAAAAGGGCTCACTTGCTGGTAATTCATCTGGCATGGGTGCATGCATGGGAGCTCGGGAAAATATGCAATATATGTACTTACCACATGATTGTACAGTAGGCATTGGAGCCCTCATGTAGAATATATGGACAAAGATTCTAAATATCCTATGAAAGTGTGCTAGGGCTTAGACGACCTTGCTCAACCTCTATTTGTCATGTTGTTGTTTATATTATTTTTCTTGGTTTTGTTCTTGCAATGTGTTCTTTTCTTCCAATCTTTTCCCTCCTTTTACTTTTGATGTTGTGTTTGGTACTTCCTTTCTTTTTATAATGAAATGGCACAAAGCTTATACATGTGTGAGAAAAATCAATAACCAAAAATGGATATAAGAAGATATTATCATTACAAATGTCTAATAAATGTGATTTACACTTAGGGTATATCAAGTGGCATCATGGTGGTTTTTCTCATAAGAAAAAGCTTAGGAATGGGATGCGTCAAAAGGGTAGTGCATTGAAGTGAGTGGGCTATGACTTAGGCGATATGATAAGGGCTTCATATGATTTAAAAAGATGGAGATTATTGCTGTCACAACCTGGAAGCAAATGGCTTGTGGTTCTCTCTAACTATGAACATGGTTTTGTAGAGAGAAAAATTAGAAATTTTAATGACTTCTACAAAAATTTTCTAGTTTAAAGGTTCAAATATCTTGAAATACTAGAAAATCTAAGAATTTATTCTCAACATTTCATAAATTTGTTATTTTAACATGTCTTTCTTATTAGTTCTTTAATAACTATGAAATGTATTTTGATGCTAAGAAATCAGAGAAGTTCTCCAAACAATTCAAAAGGTTCTAGGAATGAACTGAGATAACACTTACCATACAAAACTGTTATTCAAATGAACACCTCTATGCACAATATGATTACTCAGTATAGAACATTCTTGATATTACAACTACACTAATTTCCATCCTAAGCTGACTACAAATAAACTTACAATTGCATGCTTCCACTACCATTACTCCTTATGATACTTTCTTTATGTACACATTTACACCTAAACCTAATGATCTACCACTTAAATGTTTTTAAACGGGCTCGAAGATAACCCTGGAAACATGTCTATCGATGATATGTTGTGGGCAATGACTAGCATAGTATGAACTTCTTAGGACATTCCATAAGGTTTGCTTGGTCTTCTTATTGGTGGTTTTCTCATCAGACCTCAGGAGCAGAGATTGAGCAAGTTCTTGCATATTCAACTCGATTTCCTTGTCAATGCAATTTATTGTTGCTTCATTCTTCTCGGCATCCTGCGCATGGTATGATTAGTTCGACATGTTGGCATGCAAAACTAAATAGATTTTATGGAAAACATGAATTTATATGTACAAATTATCAACAATTTTACTTATTCTAAATTAGTGGTCATGGAACATATTAGAATTCATGATTGCTATAATTGTCGAGAAAGAAAGTATCTATACTTTTCTTAAATATATATTACAAAAAAGAAAGATTTGATATTACTTTGGTCATGTACCATATAGAGATTCAAAAGTAAATAAAAATATATTCAATAGCATTTCAAATATAAACTTACTCACTTGTCCTTAGATGGAAATATGACTTAAGGAAGGATTACTTATACATGTGAGTAATAGCGATGATGAAACTAGAACAATATATGGAAATTTAGTTAGCATCTAACTTGCAGGAAATAAAGTTTGTTTGTACGATATTGCATTGAATAAGGTTGAGGTAATTTGCTAGTGTAGAAATTTTGAAGATTCGGAACTCACGAAATATTGAAGTTAAACATAGCCATAAACTTAGGTTCTAAACTCACTAAGCCATCGAAAGGTATAGAAAATCTACACAAACAGTTTACCTGACCCCTAACTTGAGGTTGCAAGGAACTAGGAACAAATTCTAGTCTTTAGTGGAGAATTGAGGTGCTAACAAATAGTTATATATGCAATGGTTTGATTCTCAAATTATTATTTTCCCCTAAGGGAACAATCATTGTATCATACATATATCTAGCTATGCACAAAGAGTAAAAATAATTTTATTGTGATAAAGGGTATACCTGGGATAGTAACACCTTGTGGTTAAGACCGTCACAAGTATTGCATGTGAGTTGAATAAACCAATCACTATCCTTGTTGTTATCACTGATACAGCCTCACCAATTCGTCCAGCACAAATCTCAATAACCTGGACTAAAAGCAAATATGTTTGCCTGTCGTGAACCATGTATTGTGGTTCTATATCACTGGATTTGTGATATTTGTTTTCTTCCTTATTTGCCTTTTGCAGCATCCATTCGGTCCACTAGAAGTGTAGACAAAGATATTAGAATGATTGTTGAGAAGACATCGGTATAATCTAATTAAGCACAAGTGAGGATAACTTACTGCAAGACTCAGTAGACTGTGTATGAACCTTTGTCCTTCATGAATTGGCAATGCTTCTTGTGCCAATAAGTTAATAAATCTTCGAAGTGCCCCTCTCGAGAATAGCATCATTAGGATTTCTTTTAAGCCTAAATTTACCATTATGTCAGAGAAATAATCTTCTCTCAATTTTACATAGTACATAATAGGTGCCATAGTGAAAATGGAAGATAAATGTTAAAAATGAAACACCTACAATTAAATAGGTCACTTGTAAAATGCAATGCGAATTAAAAATTACATCATCCACATAAAAGCATCTAGAGTATATATCAACAATAAACTTATGCAACTTTTCATGGAGGTCATAACTTATGAAGCATTCATAATACATCAAAACTTAAGTGGCATGCCATATTGGCCACCAAAGTATAGCACAATCAATCCACATGACTTGACAAAAAGGAAGGTTAAATGGCTACCACTACTGACCATAACAGGGCTTACAACAAAGAATATGATGCCATCTTTACCTCATTTGTAATATATGTAAGTAATGCGCATAGTATTGACTCATGCAATAAATGATAAGTGTGAGGATTGAAATTTAGAATCGGAAAGAACAATGCACATTCTGAATATCATAGATCAATGGTACAATTAATTGTTATATCTATCATGTGATGAGTATACCAAATATTATGTAAGTACATAATTCCTAATAGCTAAAATGATCATTATTGATATTCCTATAATTATGGAAGTTATTTGCTTCTATTACTCAAATTACTTTTCTATTTTTCATATTAAGAAATTAAACATCAATGATGCTTGGTACATGACCTGTGCCACATGATGATTCATAAATGGATACAATGCTCAACTAAGGTAAGGTGTAGTACTCACCATGATACATCACTTTCTTCATAGAGACAGTGCACGAAACATTCTAATCTCTTCTTGTCCGCTGAAATGTCATTAAGATGTGTAGAAATGGCATTGGCAATCATTGATGTTCTAGCCCATGCAAGCCGCTCAGCAGCACGACTAGGTTCATAAATGCAAGACGCAGCTAAAAAATAAGCTCTTAAAACATCTTGCGGTTGCACTCCAAAAGTGTCAAGGCAATTCTCTATGTACCACCTAAATATAGTGCCAAAATATTTTCAAATTAAATGAAAGTTAACCTTCCAAAATAAAATTCATGAAATGAAATATGAAATTATGGTGTTTACATTTGAAGCTCATTACACTCAAGCTGATGTAGAGCTTGGCAACGGTTGAAATCCATTATTGCCTAAATCAAGATATGTGTCGTTATTGACAAGAGGCATCCTGCCAAAAATGGCCCCGCACATATAAGTAAAGCATCTCTCTTACTTTGACTAATGAATATGCAGCATAGTTTATGAACAATTTTTTAGCTATGAAGTATAAGTGTGCACCTGTAGAGGGTCTTTCCAATCCAAACATCATCTTTACCGCCATACTGATCTAGATAGGTTCTTGCCTCGACACGAGGCAAGCTTGCATACCAAGGGAAGTCTAGTGTATATTGTACCTATCGATCAACATAGACATATGTGTTATCATATATTATTTGGAAAATATTTTTGTACATAGCATATCGGCATAAAAGGGCACAATCATGACCTTTATGGAAAAATATTTTCGCCTCTATTCATGTTTTAATCGATCTAAAATCATCAAATGTAGAATAGTTTGGATTACCTCGCCAGCTAGATCCTTCGCAATGATCCATTTGTCACGGAGCATGCCTTGGGCTTCTCTTTGTCTGAGAAACTCATATGAGAAAATCCTAGCACGGTGCAATACATCCTCCCCTTGAAAAGCTATCTGAGAGGCTCTGTTGAGGTTGTGCATCCCAGTGACGGCTTGAGTTGATTGCCCCACAAAACAAAAGAACTCTCCATCTTTCTCAAAATTCTTAAACACACCTACAGAACACGATCGACTTATGTCTGAGATGTAACAGCTTAATGAAGTTTGAAGAGCAGAGGGGGTTGTGTGAAATACTTTGACATTTATATCATGCTGTGCATTATATATATCACTTCACTAGTTAGCTGAGCATTGGTTGGTTCACCAGAAACTTGCTACTAATTTTATGATTAGCCTATTTAATTTGTGTTTGTACTCAACTAAACATAAGTCAATGAGATATTTAAATAAAAAAGGGAATGGTCTTTATACTTGGGGAGACATTGTATCCATGTAGCCTTAGTAGTCGGAAAGCCATAGCTGTGTCATCCACATCTTTTACAGTAGAGTCCCTAGCCCAGCAAATCCCATCTTCAGTCCAGTGCCTACAAAATGAGAAGACAAGCCAAAGAAATTCATCATAAGGTACGGTGCTCACTGTCACTGAAGCTTAGTGTTGCCATGCATGATTTATCTATCTCTAAATGGAAAAACAATAGTACTGAAAAGAGGGGATCGATCGCAGAAGCAAAAACCTGTTCACATAGTCCATGCATTGCTTAATCTCTCGTTGGAAGTAGCGGGAGATCCCGAGTCGCTCTAACCGATCAACGACCCAGATGTGCTCAAAAAGATCGACTGGATAAACATTGGGGACTGAAATGGTGATGACAAACAGTTTCAGATGAGACACAAATTAAAAAGCTATCTAGCTGATATTGTGAACATTCAGCTATATATGCTATGTCATGGACGATCGACTTACCTCCTCCATCGAACTTTTTGACAATCCTATCAATATATTCGAAGCACTTCTTGTCACCAGTTTGCATAAGTGCATATGCAGTAGACGAAGGAGAATACAAGAATGATCCATCACTTGATTGGAGATTCAGAAGCCTTGCCCAGTCCAGATCAGGCATCCCTTCAAGGCTATGCAGAATGGACGTAGGGACTCTATGCATCATGTCCTTTGGGATCCTCTTCAGCTTGATTTCCCTGTTGGAGTATATGCTCTGCAAAGCCGGGTGATCATACGGGAAGTCAATGCCCAGGTTCCTAGCTGTCTGAATGAGAGAAGGGAACGCGATCTCGAAGCCGATGGGCATCGACTCCTGCTCTTCCTCCGCTAGCCTCCACATATTCTCGTGGAGAAACGAGAGCCCTGCCTTGCATTTTCCAGGCTCAAGCGACCATTTCGTGAGTGCAACGACGCAGGCAAGGGTGTTGATCATGCGGTCATAGGCAGAGAACAAGGCCGAGTCGCTCCAGGAGCCGTCAGGCAGCTGGTGGTCGACGATCCAACGCACGGTGGCCGGGAACTGGGGCTGGGAGCCACCGCCGTCCAGCTTTGGCACCAGCGCCACCCACGCCGTGTCATACGCCGAGATGCTGATATCCCCGTCGTTCATTGATCTTAGCATCGCCCTCACTTGATCGATAAGTGGCTGCAGCTCTATCTCATCAGCCTGCTATATAGATGCAAATTTAATTTCAGCAACAAACTAAACTTATAATTATGGGATTGATTATACCATTGCTCGTCCTTGTCCAGAAAACAAATGTCGTCCAGAAAGAAAGAAAGAACAACATCTGTGAAAAGAAGACGTACGGTATGTACCACCTCAGGGATCACTTGGTAGTCATCATGATCTTGTGGTTTCCCTGGCCATTTCGCAGTTTCAGTCTCGGTTTCGACACGGGTGGTCTGGAACACTGCAGGTGCTGACAACATATAGTTAGTTTATTTGCTTCAAACCCAACACCAACACTGAAACATTTCTGTACATTACAAGTAGTTAGTTTCTGCCGGGATGCAAGTTTTGATTACTCTAAGCCATTGGGCTGAACTGAACTGAAACTCATGGAAATGAACTAAACTGGATTTAATTTCAAAGCAAGAAAACTGAAGAAAATGATGTGAGTGATCAGATTGAGCTACTGTTGATGTTGGGTACCCACTTACATCTCTAGTAAGTGTTCAGCATGAGACATGCATCAAAGGATCAAGAACCTGGCCTGAGCAGAGTAGTGCCGTCCAATGCCCACTACCAACTATAGTATAGCATTAGAGCATCAGAACATTTAGCACTCCATTACCCATTTTGCCTTCTTTTCTCCCGGCCCCATATAAGTACAGTAAGCTAGACAGGAATCCAATAATGATCAGAAGTCAAGTTGGCCTGATATAAGAAACCAAAATCAATTAGGGGCCGTTTGGATCCTTTTATTTAAAGGGATTGAAATCTACCTAATGGATTAGGACTATTTGGCTTGGAATTTGACATTCCATAGCATTCCCAAGCTCACAAATAAGCCTATCTCAAATTCATAGGGTGGGAAGATAAAAATAAAAATTCTATTCTCCAACTTATAGCACACTCTTCAACTCACTTCCCTACAATAGAAATGCAACATATAAGTATACAAATATATTTCATATATAACTATATTAGCTTAATTAATCTATGTCTAAATTATAATTATTAGAAGAGTTAAATGCACCAGAGGTTCATTAACTTGTGAGGAGGTTTCAGTTAGGTCCATCTACTTCCAAAGTGACTTTTTGGGTCCATAAACTTTGTATGCCATATCACTTAGGTCCATATCCCGCCACGCGGGCT
The DNA here is from genome assembly GCF_019320115.1 of Miscanthus floridulus. Lineage (NCBI taxonomy): Eukaryota > Viridiplantae > Streptophyta > Magnoliopsida > Poales > Poaceae > Miscanthus > Miscanthus floridulus. The sequence continues at coordinate 73,148,558 of NC_089580.1, forward strand.
TCTCATGCTGATGTGGTATGATGACTAGGCTCGTCGAGCAAGTGATGGATGTGAGAGAAGTAGCATGGTCACCAGCCGTGGGCAGCAGGCTGCCATCGCACACACAGCCCCTCCGCCTCCCAGCTCTCGCCGCACCCATCCACGGCGCCGTCCTTCGGGCTGGACCCCATCCGGCAGCTGCCCATCTGGTGTGCCGAGCAATGGAGCGCCCACGTGTCAGGCCCCGGGAGCATGGGGCCTTTCCCTACGGTCACCTCGTTGAGGAACGCCTCTAGGTCCTCGTTGCGGAGGCCGCCGTCGCACCGCAGCCGGAGCCCGTCGCTGCGGTGGGTGCCCACCTCGGCCGCTCCGGCGGCCACCAGGATGCGCAGCGCCTGGCGCAGCCCGTTGCGGAGCTCCTCCACGTCTTCCCGGCTCGGGGCGCAGCGCACGCGGCCCTCGCCGTCCACGTGCCCCGCGTCGCGGTCGCGGACCAAGGCGAAGGCGTGCGCGGTGCGCGCATACCGGAGCATGCGCTCCTTCATGTCGTGGCCGGACTCCTAGGGAATCAGCGAAGCCCAGCATCGGCGTCTGGATGATAGTGCGGGCGGTGACGCGGTGCATGGTCGTGATGATGCCACCCTCGTAGCACTTGCCACTGAGCTCTGCGGCTACCTCCGGCGTGCCATCCGGGAAGTAGCCCCACGCCATAGACACCGGGTGCAGGTGAAGGTTGCGGGTGATGTGCCTGTTCTTGAGCCCGCTGTTGCGGAGGAGAGGCGGCGTCATGAGCGCGCCACACGCCGAGATGGAAACCTTGGCCTCTATTAGCAACTTCTTGGTGATGCCGTCGCTCATGCACGCCGCCACCAGGCCCACACACTTCTTGCTCCGCCCGTTCATGCCGCCAGGGTTGCTCTCGAGTACAAAACGCTCGGCCCTTGCAGCCTGTCAGTGTGATCGCGCCGCCGGTCATCGCGAGGCGGCACCCGCCGTACTAGAACCCCTCCTCCTGGCACCCGCCGATCACCGTGAGCCGGGCGCATACCGCGTCCATGGCATGCACGTACTCCCGCCTCCCGAACATGTAGAGCTCCTGCAGCACGGAGGAGGCGGTGAACAGGAACCCTGGGATGGCGCCGGAGAAGGCGTTGCCGGAGAGGTTGAGGATGCAGAGCTCGCCGGAGTAGGGGGGCCTTCAACACCGACCTCGGCCGCATCGCGCTCACGGCGTCGCTCATCACCGACGTCACCTCGTGGTTCATCCGCGCCTGCACCACCGCGGTCATCCTCATCGGTGATGCCAGGTCGCCGGCCTTCACGGCCAAGATCCTGGCTTCCTTCGTCGCGTTCGTGCTCTTCGTCGGCTTCGTCGCGCGACCCGCCGGCCAATACATCGCGTACAAGCGTGACCCGCCAACGGGGAGCGCTCCTCTCTGAGGGCTCCTTCGTGCTGGAGGTGTGCGAGGGCAAGACGTCGTCGTTGATGCCGTCGTAGAAGATCCTGACGTGGCCCAGGGTGGAGGCCGTGCAGAAGAAGCCGGTGTGGCGGCCGCCCAAGGCGAGCCTTGACCAAGGGAGGAGGTCCAGCGTGAGCAGGAGGAGCAGCGCGTCGCTGGACCTAGACATCCTGCAGGGCGCCGCCGAGGGTGGCGAGAGCAAGGAGGCACGCGCGGACAGGTCGTGCCTGTGGACGTCGTCGTGCATGCGCACGCCGCTGAGGCTGGGGAAGAAGCAGGGGGAGACCATCTCCAAGGGACACAGGAAATACGACCTCCGGGGCTTGGCTTTGGGAAATGGAGCAGCCGCTCACTGTCCTAGTGGCATGGTGCCACTCCAAGTGAGCTCCTACTCTAGTGAAGTGAAGCTAGCAGCCAGCCTCGAGCTTGAGCAGAGCACAGCTTGCTCACTCTTCTTGTACTAGCACACCGCAGCTGCGAGAACACAGGTCCAAGAAGAGGAAAAAGGAAGCTCTCTGGCGGTGCCGGTGCGTGCGTGCTTGCTTGCGGGTGGCAGAGTAGAGCCGGCCATCCATGGCCGCCTACGAGGCCACCAAGGTGGTGTTCTCGCGGATCCAGGCGCTGGACCCGGACCACGCCGCCAAGATCATGGGCTTCCTCCTCATCCAGGACCACGGCGAGAAGGAGATGATACGCCTCGCCTTCGGCCCCAAGGCGCTGCTCCACACCGTCATGGCCAAGGCGCGCAAGGACCTCGGCCTGCTCCCGGCACCGGGCTCCGGCCCGGGCACGCCCACCTTCGCCGTGCACTCGCCGTTCCTCCTCTCGTGCCAAAACTCCGGCCGCAGCGGCGGTGGTGGCGCCGGCACCGCGTCGTCGCCGCTCTCAGATAGGCAGCTGTCGGATGGGGTCCAGCCCGAAGGACGACGCCATGGATGGACACGGCGAGAGCTGGGAGGCGGAGGGGTTGTACGCGTGCGACGGCAGCCTGCTGCCCACGGCTGGTGACCAGCATGCTACTTCTCTCACATCCATGACTTGCTCGACGAGCCTGGTCATCACACCACATCAGCATGAGAAGCCCGTGTGGCGGTGGGATATGGACCTAAGTGATACGGCATACAAAGTTTATGGACCCAAAAAACCACTTTGAAAGTTGATGGACCTAACCAAAACCTCCTCACAAGTTAATGGACATCTGGTGCATTTAACTCTTATTAGAATGAATTCAATTCCAATGATCTAAACATGTCCTTAGATTTAACTTTTCTAATTTACGTTCCAGGCCCGCCTCTAAAATTTCCCTTACAAAAGTTCTTTCCTCAGCAGTTAGTGTTATATACCCATCAGATTCTCTGTTGTGCGCGCGAGTACATGCATGATCTTGGCAAAAAAAAAACTAAAGATACCTCTGCGGTCCAGTCTAATCATTTGTTTCGGACAGTTGGTTGTTCATCAATCACCAAGTTGGTCCACTGGCTACTTGGATAAAAAGAACAGCGGGGTACAATTAAAGAGGACAGGATCCCTTAGCATGCTGCATCCACACATAGAGATACCTTTGTGATTGAGTGAAGTCCACTAAGGATTTGGGCTCAAGAAACAAAGAGGACAGTGTGAACAGGTACCATAGAATCAATCACGCAACAAGAATCTTAATTTCGCAGTCAACTACTGTTGAGCAGTACGGTTGATAGCGATCGACGTTCCATCACCCACACATGCATCGAACGATCGCCGTGGATGGGTTAAAGTTCCTTTTTTTCAAATAAATAAAGTGGCAGATATTTTTTCCAAATAAATAAATACATAATGAAATGTGAACCTTGTGAACTTGATGAAAAAATTGAATCTTTGTGGTATGGATACAGTGCAGAATACCAGGTATTGGTGTTACCATAACTAGTAGTAAACATGGTACGTACTCCCTCCATCCCACAAAGAGTGTCACTCTCCTTTCATGATAAGTCAATTTTTTTTAACTTTAACCAAATATATAGAAAAAATCATTAATATTTATGATGCTTAATAAATATCATTAAATTAATCGTTAAATATACTTTTATAATAAACTTATTTGAAGATACAAATGATGCTAATATTTTTTCTATAGGTCTAGTCTAACTTAAGAAAGTTTGACATGAATATAATCCTAAGTGTGGCAAATTTGACTGCTCATATATAGAACAAGCATGTGGTAAATTTGAGGGGAACGAAACTATTTTGCGGTAGTGGTATATATTGAATGAAAGGATGTCCCATCTCTACATATGATTCCTGCACCAAAAACGGGCTAACGGATAGGGCCAAGTCGCTCGCAAAGCCGCTAGCAGTTGGATCGAGCGTTTATGTAATCTGGTCCATCCAATACGAGTCGGTTTAGGCCGAGCACCCGATTAAACGCTACCGAACCATAGCGAACTTTCACGGGGCGCAGCTTCTCTGCCCGCTCCCTCGCGCTTGCCTACGCTGCACGTCGCCATCGGCTGCATCCCGCACCGGAGAGCCAGCCACGGCCACGCCCGCGCCGGTGAGCAGCCGCGACGGGTGCAGACGCCGCCGCTCGGGCCGAACAGACTTGTAATCCAAACTCCCAATCACTACATGGGAAGATAGAAAAGAAACAAACAAGGACAACGAGAAAGATAAAATAATTAATTAGCTAGATTTTGTTGGGGGAATGGCACTCCGATCCTATATGTATATAGTTCCCTAAATTTTGCCCGTGAAAACGCAAGCCACTTATAATTTGGAACAGAAAGAGTACCGGTACATATATAAGTAGTCCTAGTACACAGTAGCTAATAATATGGTCATATAAACATAAAACGGATTACTTAATAAGTAAAGCCAAATTAGGAAAAGCACAAAACTTTTTGTTCTGGGCTTTAGGAAAAGCAGCAGCCGGAGATATAGTAAGAGGAAAGCGACAAGCGCAGGTGCAACATGGCAGAGAAAGAGAGAGGGGCTACGACGGGCGCAGCGCAGGCATCAGTGAGTGTTTCGCTCATCAATACGTACGTATAATAATGCAAGAACCCAAAAAAACAGAAGAGATCGAGAGCATCTATATATCTGTGTGACTGACGGGGATGATGATGAGAGTCAAATGACCATGCAACTATACCTTTAGCACTGGATACGTTGTCGGGCTGCTGCGTTGTCGTCGCCGGGGCCGGGGCCGGGGCCGGCTGATGCTGCTGCGGTCTCCACCACCCGGCGAGCCCGCCGAGCCTGAGGTTGCCACGGGGCCCCGTCGCGCCCGCACCTCCAGCACCAGCACCTGCTTTGCCATGGATACGGATACGGCATGGACCTGATTGACGAGCAAGTGAAAGCAGAAAAGGCAAATTAAAGCAACGGTGAGGAAGCCGCAGGCCGGAGCAGGAACTCATCAGGCCGGACAGACAAAGAAAGGCACAAAGCAACCCCTAGCACTGCAGGAGACTAGCTACAGGAGATATTATTGATTGGGCAGCAGCAGCGCAGGTCTCTGTTGCTTATGTTTGTTTCAATTATTTGTCCGATTGCCCATCGGCCTATCTAACCTAAGACGACGACGAACCAAACCCAGATACGTACAATTTATTTATTTAAACCCAGCCAAGAGAACGTTTGTATAGCGACCGAGGAGAGGGCTATGCAAAGCTGAACTTTGTTGAAACAGAGGTTATTGTTTGGATTGGATCGCAGCCATGCCAAAATATATATGACACAGGCAAAGATATATAGAGATAGACATGGAACCGGCCGGCTCTGGCCCCGGCGCGGCGGAGCTAGTTCACCGTACGTACCTTTGAGGACGACGCGAGGAGGGAAGAAAGGTGAGGATGATGCGGTCGGCAAGAGGAGCTGCATGCTGCCTCTTCCACCGCCGCTGCGCCCCTCGATCGTTGGAATTGCAATGCAGGCACGCACCGCTCGGTTCCGGCACCGGCACGGCCGACGACGGGATGGATGGATGGGTGTTTAATTTGTGCCAGGTAAAACACAGAAACGCCCCCAGGAAGTCAGTTAGAAGGCACCAAAAACGCGCGGTAGCTATTAATAGGCCGCCCGAATGATTCTCCTGCGGGGACATGTTCGACTAGGGTCCAGTTTAGTTGCAAAAAATTTTGCAAATTTTTTCAAGATTTTCCGTCACATTGAATCTTTGGACGCATGCATGAAGCATTAAATATAAATAAAAAATAAAACTAATTACACAGTTTAGACGAAATCCACGAGACGAATCTTTTAAGCCTAATTAGACTATGATTGGACACTAATTGCTAAATAACAACGAAAACTGCTACGGTGTCATTTTGCCAAAATTTTCGGATCTAAACAAGCCCTAGGATAGTTCGGCTGGCTGGCTTGTTTTTTTTTTTCTTCAATCGGAACAGTGTTTTTCTCTCACAAAATACCGGTATAAACAATATTTTCATAACAGCATGAACAGTATTTTTCATACCAGCCGAACCCTCTCCTACTTTCCTCTGGCTGCGTGCGCTATGCTGCTGTGAACGGGTGGTGAGAGACGGACATTCGTCACCCCGTCACAACAAGATGCCCTCCATAATCCGTCCACAGCCGGTATATTTATATATAAAATATATACACACACGTACGTACGTATACACACACGCACAATGACACAAAAGCTAAACAAGCGAGATCGAACTGGGACGGGTGTTTTCCTTTTTGTTTTAGGGGAAGATGCCTGGCAAACTAGGACGTACAGAGGGACGGATAAATAATGTTTCTTTACCTCGACAGATGCAGACTGTGGAAGCTTGCTGGTTGCTTTATTTTGATGAATGAAAAAAAAGCGACAGGTGCATGCAGCAGCAGCAGCAGCAGAAAAGCAAGGAGGAAGGGATCGGAGTCGGACACCCCCCACACGCGCCGCTGCCGCTGAATGCATTTTGCTTTAGCAGCAGATACGGCATGGACCTGATTGAAACTGAACTCAACCAGTTGCCAAAGCGGAAAAAGGCTGGAGAGCAGAGGAGCCGCGCTGCCGATGCGCTGTCGATGAGGCAGCTGATTCTCGTTCCCGTTCGCTCGGTTCAGTTCGTTCGCCGCCCTTGATACGTCTACTTTCGCTCGGTTCAGTTCGCCGCCCTTGATCCTCCTGCTAGCTGCTGTATCATATATCGCGTCAATTTCGAGATCCGTCAGCTCAATCTCAATCCTTCCTAGGTGCTTACAGAGTCTACGATATATGTATCACTATGATATATGTACGCGTTTTTTTTTTTTGCAGAGTGTGCGTGCCGCATACGGATGAATCATAACAACTTTGTCTGGATAGGATGTGCTTACAAGAGGAGCACACATATACGTGTATTTATAGACATGAGTGTACGATACATGTATCACTATGAGTGGCACGACGTCACGTGACACATGGCCTATGGTCTATACTAGGTTTGGTTGTTACTCTCATGACTCGACGGTCGTTAGCAATTTAGGGCACATTTGGTTTGTGCTATCAACCTGCCACACCGTGTTTCTAGCGGCACCAAATTTGTGGCCAGCAAAACGAGTGCCCAACTTTCGGCGAGCAAAGTGGAGAAAAACAACTGCAGTGACGCATGAGGAAGTGCGGCTGCCTAACATGTGGCCATGAAGCAAACGATGGCCTAAAGAATCGCAACGCGCCGCATGTTTCGAGTGGCGACCTCTGGTCACCAACCAAACGTGCCCTTAATCTTTTCAAAAAAACAGTCTTGGAGGCTTTATCTCCTATCCATTACTTCCTTGGTCCATGAAGTGAACCCCCGTCAATCACCCGTGTTCCTCCTGGATTACGAGCCTCATGTTGATCATGCCCCATGGCATCTCTCTTTTGTTCCTCTCCTGCAATTAATACCCTCGTCAACCACGTGGATGTCATCTAATAATTTTCGACGATGAAGACCCCAGGTTTAGCTAATGATCTTTGTAGACGCCTCCAAATCGACCCAAGTCAACTCAAGTTAACCCGATCGATTAACCAAAGCCAAAATCCAAGAGATATCGCCTGAAAGGTTCTCTCTATAATAAGCTCAAATGGTATCTACAAACTCTTAAGAGTAATGCTCAACCCCCAATCTTGATCTCCCCATCTTAATCACAAAATTCAGATCTCTTGATGTTCACTAGGATTGTTGTAGAGTGCCCCCGGACTATTCCAGAGATCAGGTCAAACCCTAGTTGACTAGTCAACACGGCGGAGTAAACAAAGTTCTGTCGGATTGTCCGCCTACTATGCAGGACTATCCACTAGAAGACTTATGCAGCAAACATGCACTTGGATGATCTATCCTCCTTTTCTCTCCCCATGGCCCACATGTTAGCTCGACCTAACACCTTCAAGTCACTAGATCCGGTTCCCTCCTCTCATCTCTCTGCCACTCTCATTCCTCCCCCTCCCTCTCAAGAAAGGAAAGACCAAGAACTAGAGTGAGAAAGATAAGAAACAAGGAATGAAGAAAGAAGAATATATAGGAGAAGGGATTCAAGCCAAGGGCAAGGCTGATATCAACAAGAGAAGAAGCTGAAGTTCACCCTCCTCCTCTCCCTCTCTATCATAAGAGTGAGCTCAAGAAATTCCTCCATTTTCTTTCTTGAATTGCAAATTCCAACTTTGGTCTTTGGTTTCATCTTGCATGTGATGGAAGATGAAGGTTGTTAGTGCCAAATCCATCTCAAGTGTAAGCTCTACTCATTCCCTTACCTCTCATCTCATGGCTATCTTGAATTTCTCTCTAATAAGCATGTATGTTTCATGCAAGGAAATCTCAATCCTTCTCAAATTCTCATCCCTCATTTGGAGGCAAGAAGGTCTAGAACACATGATTGAGCTTGGTGACACAAGGTGGCCAACTCATCATGACTAAGTTCATCAAACTTCTTTCCCATGTGTTATTCCCTTTTAATCATGTTTTACCAAATCTTGAATCCTAGTTCAAAGATCTCCATGCAAGGGTAAACCCTAGGCTACATAACACCAACACATCACCTAGACACCCTTAGATAACCACTAAACACACCTAGGAAACAACACCCACAAAACCCTAAGAACAAGCCCAAAGAACACCAAGAACAACCCATCACATAGGTTTTGTCAATGTTCTTGTGGACTGTTCGGCTGCTCTACCGAATTGTCCGACAGAACTATACTGTTCTAGAACGCATGGATAGTTAACACTTAGATGCCTTTTTCACCTAGGACCTGGACTATGCGCTTGATCACACGGATCGTCGAGGAATCACAGAGCCACATCAGCTCAGCATGCACCCCTGGACTGTTTCCCTTACTCACAGGAACCGTCTACTGCACTCATGGACTATTCTTCAGAACAATAATAAGACTGTCTACGCTCTTTTGGAACACCTAGACCCAAAACCAAAAGACCCCCTCTTCGGGAATGCACCCACCGATTGTTCTAGAGAACACCCCAACTGTTCGATAGAACACTTCAAATTTATGTGCTGGAAAACCTTAACATATCAACCTAACCACCCTACCCCATATCTAAACCTCTCTTAGGACAATACTAATCCACCCTTGGTTCATCAAGCAAGCTCTCCATTTTGGATCACAAGATTCCTACCTATTTATCACTCTAACCCATCAAGTTTCAAGAACTATATATCTCAATTCCTTATAATATATTCCTCTCTTGCAGGTATGGTATGAAGTTAGGTATGAGTATGAGTTGTCATGACTTCCTGCAATCACCCATACATCATGCTAGACAGGAACCACTACTACTTAACCATATTTTGGATACTCATTATACATGTCATTATACAAATGCATTTCAACCTAAGATTGCTTAAACAACTATATATCATGCCTTCACTAAGGTTAGCTCAACCCAGAGTAATGTTAGCCTATCCAACTACATGAAGGGCTCGGGACGACTAATCATGCTTAGTTGGCTAGAACCGGTAGAAGATAAGTGTTAGCGGGAACTCACATTCGTGTGTAGCATGGTCCATTCGGATGTAATCAACCCTAAAAACTTGTAAAGGGGTATAACTTGACATAGTTCATAAAATGTCATCGCGGCTCTGCATGTAAGATCCACCGAACGCCGATTGGGCCGCCAAGATGCACCTCCCACTGCGAGGGTGGAGAGGTCCACCGAGATCCGCATCGAAGGAGGAAGGGAATAGGTCTATGCGCGAGACCCACCACCCGACAAGGAGGCCACTAAGATCCACATCGGAGGAGGATTGGAGCAACTTCGAGCGTGAGTTCCACCTGCCATTGAGAATGGCATCAGAGAACGAGGGGAGCACAAAACCGCCGATGTTGTTGCCGATGGGGACGGCAGGATCCGTTGGAGGGGAGTTGCTGGAGATGATATAGGCGAGTAGAATGGGACATCACATACACCATGAATGAGCTGTTGGGGAAGAAACATAGGACATGAAGAAGAAATAGATCAGAAAAGAGATGAGAGTTGGATCTTAATCCAATTCTTCAAAAATCGAGTGTCCATTTCCTTGAAAACATCGACCTCTAAGTAGACAAACTTCTAATGTTGAAGGTGAATTAGACAAAATGCATGTGAGAATCTCCAAAACCTTCTTAGAAGAACTCTCTATTTTATTGGAAAAAGGGAAAAACACTCAAGTTGTTTTGTAAAACAACTCCCTAAATAAGTATTTGGTAAATCTACCATCAATTGTTATATATGTGCGTGCCTTCCACACTTGTTATCTACTGGAGCACCCATCCTTTGAGGTTTTCGTGTAGTTATCCCCCTCCTGCTTGGTTTTCATGTTTGAAGAAGCTAAGGCCCCATTTGGTGTGGCTTCCATGTGGGCTTCGTGTGTGGCTCCGGCAACGAAGCGGGTGGAGCCCTACCAAACGAGGACGTGTGGAGGAATGTTTGTTCACCGGGATGTGTGGAGCCCGAGCCAGAGCCATTTTGATGCCCGGAGCTAGAGTGTCAAAAACTTGCTCAGCCTAGAGGGCTCTGGCTCTACTTAAGGAGCACGCGCGGAGGAGCGCCGCCAAACATGCCCTAACTATTGGAGATTACTGGAGAAATGTAAAAATAGATATCTCTATTTATTTTATTCACAAGGTGTTTGGAGATGTTGGATTCATGGTTATTTTCTTGGATGACACGTTGAAAGGTCCTTGTGTGGTTTTGGTAATTGAGTGACAACCTAGGTGGACTAATTGTGTTTATGTGAGATACACAGGTGATTAGTCCACAGGTACATGTGTGTGAGCAACATATGCCATGAAGGTGAAAAAGGCTTTGAGATGTTGCAAAGCTCACACATGTGATGAAGAAGGAGCTTATTGCACATGAGACATGACATTGAGTCATGTGATCAAGGTGGAGAAGATCAAGACATGACTTGGCTTGATGGACAGGTTGCAAGCGTGAAGGGCAAGTTGGAGGCTTTGGAGCGATGGACCGCATGGCGGTGAAGCTTGAGCAAGACTTGGCGCCGATGGACGAAGACAACGGTGAAAAGAAAGTGAAGTCAAGCTCCATGAACCAATGTGATCACGTGATGATATGAAGTGGATTATATCATTGTTGATCGTGTTGGTGCTTATGTTGCATCGAAATTGGAGAAGATGGAATGGAATGTGCAAGGCAAAGGTATAATCTAGGGCATTTCATTTCATCGGTCATAGGTGTGTAGAGAAGTTTATGACCGGGTTTAGGATAGATGCCCATACTATCAAGAGGGGCAAACTTGTTTGCATATCGGTCATCTAGTGCCACTCGAGTGATCTAACTTTGCATCATCGCTAGGATCGAGTGGCGTGACAACTTGAGTGGCTAATCCTTTGGAAAATGATTGTGAAAATGCTAACACACATACACATGGTGGTGTACACTTGGTGGTGTTGGCACATTTACAAAGGAGATGAAGTTAGAGTTGATGTGGATCAACTCGGCGATGAAACGAAGGCGAGAAGGATTTGAAACTTCACCGGCGGAGTGTATAGAAAAGACAGGGTTTCACTGAGTGCACCAGACGCTGGTCATATAGTGATCGGACGCTGGGGTCCTGCGTCTGATCCATGACAGCAGTAAAGGTGTAGGCGTCGGTCTTCGACCGGACGCTGGATGGGTGCGTCCGGTCTCGCTGACGTGGTAGCGCACAGAGGAGACAACGAGTGACCGGACGCTGGGTGAGTCCGGTCGACCGTGACCGGATGCGTCCGGTCGCGAGTGGAGACTTACTGGAAGTGACCGGACACTGAGGTCCGGCATCCGGTCATGATCCAACTAACATGTCCGGTCGTAGCTGGAACCTTACTGGAAGTGACCGGACGCTGGGGTCCTACGTCCGTTCATGGCACTGTGCTGCGTCCGGTCATCACTTGACCGTTGGGATTGGGCGCTCAGTATTTGAAGAGAGGGATGACGTGGCAGCCATCCGTTGACCGGAGCATCCGGTCACCCCAAGCTGTGCCTAGTGAAGGGGTACAATGGCTCTATTTTCGTGAGGGTTATAAATAGAAGGGGTCTCAGCCTTGGGCTGCTAGCTGAGCACACTAGAGCCTTGGTGGCTTATGTGGTGGTGCTTGGGAGCTCTCTAACTCACTCTAGCTTGATAGTTATCATCCGATTGAGTAAGTGAGCGATTCTAGTACGATTGCATCGTGAGGTTGCATAGAGTGGCACTAGGTGATCGAGTTGTAAGCCGGTGGTGCTTGTTACTCTTGGAGGTTGCCACCTCCTAGATGGCTTGGTGGTGGTCTCCATCGAAGCCCGCAAGAAGCTTGTGCGGTGCTCCGGAGAAGAGCTTTGTGAGGGGCATTGTGCTCGCCCCGTGGGAGCCGCGAAGAGCAACTCTAGTTGAGCATGTCATTGAGCTACCCTCACTTTTGGGGTAGGTTCTTGCGGTGCCCGACATACGGGCTTGGCGGGTGATGCCAATTAGCCACCGAACCACCAAGTGAGCGGTCGACACAACGGGGACTAGCGTTTTGGCAAGCACGTGAACCTCGGGAGAAAAATCATCATGTCATCCTTATATTCCCATTGGTTTGCATCCTAGTTACACAAGCTTGTATTTACATTTCATATATATTGTGCTTGTGTAGTTGCTCTTGTAATTAGTTAGCTTGTGTAGCTCACTAGTTACCTTCTTGCTTGTGTAGCATAGAAGTAGCTCCCTTGCGTGGCTAATTTGGTTTGTGTAACCTTGTTAGTCACATTACTTAGTTTGTGTAGCTAAGTATTTGCACTCTCTAATTTGACATTGGTTGCCTTGTTATTGAGCATTGCTAGTGAGCTTAGTTGGCTTTGTGCTTTTGCTTACTAGCATGTGTAGGAGCTCCCTCGTTGCTTGAAATACTAGTGGCATAGGTTTGTGTGACCTTACTTCTAGAATTGGATATGTGAGCTCTAGCTAGCCCGGCATCATTGTTGGCTAACTAGGATCTTTATAAGGTGCTTGTGAACTTTGATAGAGGGGTGTAGTCTTGGTTAGACCGAATTGTTTTAATTCCGCATTTGTTTCGGTTAACCGACGTGATTAATTTTAGAAATAACTATTCACCCCCCTCTAGTCGCCATCTCGACCCTACACACGTCATAAATATATTATAAATAAACTGCTTAGAAAAAACCTTCAAAGGGGGCGCAACATCTGTGGGTAGTTTATATCTCCTAATAAAAAAATAAATTGTATTTTCTTTAGTTTGTCTTGTTGGAATATAAGCGAATTGCTCATCGTTTTCATTAGCTTAATCATTGGATTAAACTAGCTCATGCATACAACTAAATATAGTATCAGGGAAAGATACCTTGAGTTATTGTTCGTCTCTTAAGGATCTATTTGGAACACGGAATTTTTTTTATTCCTATGTTTTTCCTATAAAACTAAACGAATTCCTGTACAATTTATGTGTGATTTCTATGAAATTCTAGTGTTCCAAACAAGCTGTATTGTCCAGCACATTCATTTTTTCTCATGTGCCAACTGTCTGGTGCTCTGTTTTCTCTATTTTATTTTATTTGGTTTGAGTTTGTTTTTTTTTTCCTGAAAATCACTCCTCTTATTTCCTTGTATATGTCGGTGCGGGACCCACGGGATACCTCGCAAGGAAGGGAGAAGATCTAGTCTAACTAGGATTCTTCCTCTGTAATCTTAGTAGTAGTATTATTCTGTAATCCTACTAGGAACTCTCATTGTAAACCGACTAGGATTCTGACCCCTTGACTATATAAAGGAGGGCAGGATTCCTAGAGCAGAGGAGACTTTGGACGACAACACAACACTCTACAATCAATCCAACGCAAAGGCTAACGCCGACTGGACGTAGGGCTATTACTCGATCATGGTCGAGGGCCTGAACCAGGATAAATCGACTGTCTCTTGCATTTACCGTCGAGTTCTGCATACGCTGAAGCCCGAACATACTGCCCCGGGTACCCCCGTGGCAGGCTATCGATGGTGAAACATCGACAGCTGGCGCGCCAGGTAGGGGCTTTCGGCGACTTTGCATCCGAGAGCTCAATGGACCTCGACAACATGACCTTCTCGACAGGATCAACCTTCACCTTCGGTTCATGGATCTGCGAGGCAGGTGACAATGGCAAGCTCCAAAGCCATCTCCTCGAAAATTCGGATCACCATGAAGACCATTCTATTTCGGTGACTACGACAGATCAACTTGCTGGAAGATTCGCGCAGCTCGTGATGTCCGATCCAACTCAGATTTCGCAGCTTCACGCATCCGATTCAAACTCAGGCTCCGCTTCCGAGATGGAGTCTTATTCGAGTTCTTTCGGAAAACCGAGTTCTTTTCCGACAAGGCTCCAAAACATGACATCAACCTATCAAGAATACAACTCGGAGTACACTCAGAGTACTTTAAAGAAGACGGGTCCTTTTCTATTCGGTCTCGGCAACATAGCAACGTCTTATTGGGCACAACTCGAAAGATCTCTTAATCCAGTGCTTGGAATACCACTGACAGGAGCTCAGGAAGGTCTCGTACTAACCGTAACATCTCAAGACTGCATCATCCACTGGCCAGGTTCTGTTTCTGAGGATAGCAGTACCCGGCTAGTTGACACAACAACAACAACAGCTCTACCCTACCAAGAAGGAGACTCGATCTGCGACCTCGAAGCCTCTACTGAAGTTATCAACAACTTTGACAGTACAGAAACCAACGTCGATGATAGAACAACTCACGCTCGAGAAGTATTCATGATTCGCCGTCCTCGATCACCATTGGTCCCCCAGAAGCGCTCGACGTCAGGTCTTCAGATGAATCTGAGTCCAATATATCACCATTTACCCAGGGGCACGATGGTGAGACCAAGAGTCAGAGGCAAGCTAGAGAGAGAAAGAACAAAGTGAAACAAGGATGTCAATGCCGTGCTAAGCAGCGCAAGGAAGCTTGGATCAGATATGAGTCAGACCTAGCCAAGTACAATCGAAGAAAATCAGAGCGAGAGGTCAAAGAAGGACGAGCGGCAAATACACCCTACGATAAGATCCGAGAAGCACTAGAAGAACTCAGGGCGACTTCACATCCCAGTGAAAAACAAGAACAGCTCCGGGACTTCCTCCGATCAATAGTCCTAAGGACGCACGATGGAAGGTCCCACTCAAGACTACCTAATAGGTCAACATCTCATGAGCAGGAAGATCAAAATCAAAGGAAGTCCGCTTTCGAGAGACTTGGACCAAGTGGAAGTCACAACAGAGAAAGTAGAAGAAACCATAGTCAAAACGATCGAGTCGAACAACCAAGAAAGGCCAGAAGCAAAGCACCTACTCGGACAGCCACGCAAAACTACTCTCACCAAGACAATAGTTGGCAAGAAGGGGGCGCTAAATCAGAATACACAGAAGCCAGAATGCACGACAGATTCCCCTGTTTTGCAAACAGACTTGCTTCAATACGGCTGCCTCACAAGTTCAAGCCGTCCAACCACTCCAAGTATGATGGCAAGACCGAACCAAAGCAGTGGCTCAAGATTTACTCGTAATCGATTGAATTGGCCGGAGGAGACGATGACATCAAGACCTTGTTCTTTCCCGTGGCCCTAGAAACCATGCCCCTTCAATGGTTTGACAAATTGAATCTAGGATCAATCAGAAATTGGGAGGACTTGCAAAGAGCTTTCTATGAAAATTTCGCGGGTATCATTATACACCCAATCACCCACGCAGAGTTAAAAGGACTCAAGCAGAAAGGAGGTGAAAGTCTCAGAAATTACTATCGATGATTTGGCGAACTACGAGCTCAAGTACATGACATCACCCAACGAGAAGTAATCGAAGCTTTCTCTCACAGAATCATGGCTAGGTGGCAATTTCAAGACTTCTGCAAAGAAAACCCAAGAAACAATGAAGAATTCAGACAAACAGTGGAAAAGATGATTACCATAGAGAAAAAGACACGAGATAGATTCCCGGATAGAAACAACCGAGACAACCCGGACAAGCAAAATTATCGAAACAACAGACATCAAGAAAGAAAACGTAGACCAGACAACACCGTAGCAGTGACTGACAAATCAAGGAAGTTTTCCAAGCCCAGAAGGTATGATGACATTGAAAACATGCGTTGCATCTTGCACCCCAAAGGAAATCACACCATCGGAGATTGCTACACCTTCAAAGATCGATACACAAGAAAAGATAGTAAGGAGAATACCAAAGAAGGCAATCAGAAAAAAGAAGAAGACAACCATGAAGACAAGGGATTCCAAAAATCCAGGGGGACAGTAGCAGTAATCTTTGCCGGGGTTCCAGATTCTAGAAGCAAACATCAAGAAAAGCTAGCGTTACGAACCATCATGGAAGCAGAACCGGCTACACCAAGATATCTCAATTGGTCACAGTATCCAATCCAATTTTCAAGAGAAGACCAATGGACTAGCGTAGGAAACGCAGGCTATTACCCACTGGTTCTAGATCCAACTATTGCTGGTATGACTATCACGAAAGTACTAATCGACGGGGGAGCCAGACTCAACATCATTTTTTTAGAAACTCTAAGGAAGATGGGACTACAACTCGCCAGGATGATTACACCAACAAGCACACCTTTTTATGGCATAGTACCCGGTAAGGCAGCAATGCCACTTGGACAAATCACTCTACCAGTTACTTTTGGGACTCCCTCAAACTACCATACAGAGTTCATCAAGTTTGAAGTTGCGGACTTCGATTCATCATATCACGCAATCCTCGGGCGCCCAGCACTAGCAAAATTCATGGCGATACCGCATTATCCGTACCTGTTGCTTAAGATGCCAGGGCCTAACGGTGTCCTTTCTCTTCGGAGTGATTTGAAGCGCGCTTTTGACTGTGATGTTCAGGCAATCCAAATTGCAGCAAAAACACAGGCCGCCGATGGAAGAAAAGAAATAGCCACTGTTGCAGCAAAAATGAGCCCAGAAGAGCTAGTGATATCGGCTAAAAAACCCAGCATCCTAGCACCACCAAAAGAAGCCGACGTCAAGCAAATCGACCTGGGCACCGGTGATCCCTCCAAAACGGCAACCATCAGCGCCCACCTCTCGGTAAAATAGGAATTCACGCTCACCAACTTTCTTTGGGACAACAAAGATATCTTCGCTTGGAAGTCGACCGACATGCCAGGGGTCCCAAGAGAGTTGGCTAAGCACGGAATTGATATCAATGAAGGCTCCAAGCCTGTGAAGCAACGACTACAACGATTCTCACCCGACAAGAAGGAAGCAATTAAAAAAGAAATCACAAAACTAATGGTAGCCGGATTCATCAGAGAAATCCTCTATCCAGATTGGCTAGCAAACCCAGTTCTAGTACAGAAAAAGAATACATACGAGTGGCGCATGTGTGTCGACTACATAGATCTCAACAAACACTGCCCGAAAGATCCGTTTGGGCTACCACGCATTGATCAGATAGTTGATTCAACAGCAAGATATGCCCTATTATCCTTCCTTGATTGCTATTCAGGATATCACCAGATCACGTTAAAGGAACAAGACCAGAGCAAGACATCTTTCATCACTCCATTCGGTGCCTACTGCTACAAAACCATGTCATTTAGACTCAAGAATGCTGGTGCCACTTACCAAAGAGCTATCCAAACATGCCTTGGTGATCAGATCGGCGAAAACGTAGAAGCATACATGGATGACGTAGTAGTAAAGACAAAGAACCTGGATACACTAATTGAAGACTTAAAGCAAACCTTTGAAAACCTAAAAAGATGGAGGTGGAAATTGAACCCAAACAAGTGTGTATTCGGAGTTCCTTCAGGACAACTACTCGGATTCTTGGTCAGTCATCGCGGAATCGAAGCAAGCGCCAAGCAAATTCGAGCCATAACAGAGATGGACCCTCCTTGAAGTGTCAAAGATGTGCAGAAGCTAACAGGCTGCATGGCGGCCCTAAATCGTTTCATATCAAGACTCGGTGAAAAAGGGTTACCTTTCTTTAAACTGCTAAAGAAGACAGACAAATTCGAGTTGATAGAAGAAGCCAACGAAGCTTTCAAAAAGCTCAAGGCATACCTAACTTCCTCGCCCATTCTCACACCTCCAAAGAAATACGAAGACATGATGATGTACATTGCAGCAACTTCTACTGTGATCAGCATAGCGATTGTCGTAGAAAGCTTCGCCACTATTTTGCAAAAACTACTCTACGCCCTCCTGATCACTTCACGTAAGCTTCGCCACTATTTTGAAAGCCACAAGATTACCATGGTGATAGATTTCCCACTCGGAGACATCCTACACAACAGAGACGCAACAGGGCGCATATCTAAGTGGGCAGTTGAACTTGGTGCTCTCAATATCCATTTCACCCACGGAAGGCAATTAAATCTCAAGCCCTGGCTGATTTTGTTGCCGAGTGGACATAAATTCAATAACCTATGTCAAATACCATCCTTGATCATTGGAAGATGTACTTTGATGGATCACTTAAGCTAGGCGAAGCCGGTGCAGGCGTTCTCCTCATCTCTCCAGACGAAAAACAACTCAAGTACGTCCTTCAGATATTATGGCAAGCTACAAACAATGAAGCAGAATACGAAGCCCTCATCCATGGGCTACGAGTGGCAATTACCCTCGGAATCAAGCGTTTACTCGTATACGGTGATTCAGTAGTAGTCATCAATCAAGTCAACAAAGATTGGGACTGCACCAAAGAAAACATGGGCGCTTACTGTGCTGAAATACGAAAGCTCGAAAAACATTTTCAAGGATTAGAAATTCTACACGTCCTACGCGATTCTAATATTGCGGCAGACGTCCTCGCCAAGCTTGGATCAGACAGGGCGAAGGTCCCACCCGGCGTATTCATAGAGGAGTTATCAGCTCCCTCTATCAAACAACCCGGTGAGATAACCCCTGAAATCTCAGCTAGAGGCACCCAGATTTTGGTAATCACCACTTCATGGACTCAGGTTTTTATTGATTACATCAAAGAGAATAAGTTACCAGCGAAAAAATAGGAAGCTGCCCGAATTATTTGCAGAAGCAAGAACTACGTCCTAGTGGGAGACAAGCTCTACAGAAGAGCCGCATCATCAGGAGTACTCCTAAAATGTGTCTCATTTGAAGAGGGCAAAGAGATCCTAGATGAAATACACTCAGGTTGCTGTGGAAATCATGCCGCCTCAAGAACACTTGTCGGCAAGGCATTCCGCACCGGGTTCTACTGGCCAACCGCTTTGAAAGATGCAGAAGAACTTGTCAGAAAATGCAAAGGTTGTCAAATGTTCACAAGACAAGCTCATGTGCCAGCACACAATCGCATCTGCATCCCACCTGCTTGGCCCTTCTCCTGCTGGGGGCTGGATCAAGTAGGACCTCTCAAGAAAGCAAAAGGCGGTTTCGAGTACATCTGCATAGCAATTGACAAGTTCACCAAGTGGATTGAATACAAACCACTTGCAAAATACAGCGCAGCCAAAGCAGTCGAATTCATACAAGATATTATGCACCGCTTCGGCATGCCCAATCGAATCATCACAGATTTGGGTTCTCCCTTCACAGCCACAGAATTCCAAAGTTGGGCACAGGACTGCGGCTTCAGCATAGATTACGCATCAGTCGCACATCTAGAGGCCAATGGTCAAGTAGAAAGGGCTAATGGATTCATACTAGCCGGATTAAAACCAAGATTATATGAAGAACTAGTGGACTATGGATCAAAATGGATTGAAGAATTACCCAAGGTCGTATGGGGGCTACAGACTCAAATAAGCAGAGCCACCGGATACTCACCTTTCTTCCTAGTTTACGGATCAGAAGCCGTACTACCTGCGACTTGATCTGGATGTCACCAAGGATAGAACAATATGATGAAGGAGAAGCAGAACACACCCAAAGATTAGAGCTCGACAGTACAGAAGAAGTCAGAGTAAACGCTACCCTTCAATCAGCAAGATACCTCCAAGGATTAAGACGCCACTACAACAAGAATACCCAGCCTTGATCATTACAAGTCGGAGACCTAGTACTAAGAAGAATACAAAAAACTGACGGACGCCATGAACTACTCAGTCCATGGGAAGGTCCTCTTATCGTCACAAAAGTCACCGGACCTGGCACATACAAGTTGATAACTGAAGACGGAAAAGAAGTCAAAAATACATGGCACATCAGCCAGCTAAGAAGATTCTACGCATGAAAACAACTCAAGGAAGAATATATATACAAGCCACAATGTTCATGATCAATAAAGATGGTGCTCCTCGACAACATATGTACTATTATGACTTATCAATGTTCATGATCAATAAAGATGGTTCTTTCTCGACAACATATGTCTTATTATGCCTTTCCCCGAGTTGTTTCCAATGAGCATACCGGCCGAGAGCAAAAGAGCTGAAAAGATGCTTGAGCCCACCGATGAGGGTAGCTAATAAGCTAACACCCGAACCAAAAAGCAAAATGGCTGCAAATACGCCTGAGCATACCGGCCGAGAGCAAAAGAGCTGAAAAGATGCTTGAGTCCGCCGATGAGGGTAGCTAATAAGCTAACACCTAAACTAAAAAGCAAAATGGCTGAAAATACGCCTAAGCATACCGGCCGAGAGCAAAAGAGCTGAAAAGATGCTTGAGCCTGCCGATGAGGATAGCTAATAAGCTAACACCCGAACCAAAAAGCAAAATGGCTGAAAATACGCCTGAGCATATCGGCCGAGAGCAAAAGAGCTAAAAAGATGCTTGAGCCCGTCGATGAGGGTAGCTAATAAGCTAACACCCGAACCAAAAAGCAAAATGGCTGAAAATACGCCTGAGCATACCGGCCGAGAGCAAAAGAGCTGAAAAGATGCTTGAGCCCGCCGATGAGGGTAGCTAATAAGCTAACACCCGAACCAAAAAGCAAAATGGCTAAAAATACGCCTAAGCATACCGGCCGAGAGCAAAGGAGCTAAAAAGATGCTTGAGCCCACCGATGAGGGTAGCTAATAAGCTAACACCCGAACAAAAAAAGCAAAATGGCTGAAAATACACTTGAGCATACCGGCCAAGAGCAGAAGAGCTGAAAAGATGCTTGAGCCCGCCGATGAGGGTAGCTAATAAGCTAACACCTGAACCAAAAAGCAAAACGACTAAAATTAAGCATGAGCAAGACCCTCCAGCTCCTTATTCCAAATAGCAAGAGGCTCGGGGGCCACACTCATAAGATCCCAAGAAGCGCTACACGGTTTCACTCAGGAAAGCACTCAGACAACGCTTGTACCTACTCGGCAGAACCTGAAGGAACAAGACGAGGCTTCCAGAACTCAACCATGAAGTGCTCGGGGGCTGATTGTCGATCCTAGGATGTTTTTGCAACCAGGGAAAGGACCAAATGATGACCACATCCCGAGTTAAGCCGAAAAGAAGAAGCTGAAGATACTTGAGATCGCCGGTCCTAAGTCTTTTCAGCACTAACAAGAACACAAAGATCTATACCGAGTTATTTACACGGCACAAACGAAAGCCAAAAAAGCACTCGACAAATCAAGAAAGTTTGTCAAGACAACGATCTACATAACCAGATTGTTTACAAGACAAAAAAATACAGGCAAAGTTGCTTACAAGTCACAGACGAAAGCCAGACAAGCACTCGTCAAATCAAGAAAGCCTGTCAAAACAACGATCTACATATACCGAGTTGCTTACACGGCACAAACGAAAGCCATAAAAGCACTCGACAGATCAAGAAGACATCAACAAAAAATTAAGAATCTTTGTTTAATCTTCATTCAAAAAGAAGTTTAGTGTTCTATTATAGAAGCTGGAGCACAAAGGTCAATTACATCAAGCATTGTCATCAGGAGAAGAGATATCAATGTTAAGATTATCAATAATCCTCCTGGCTAAATCTTCGACCTTAGGCTCCACCTTCTCAACAGCATCCAGGTATTCTTGAGTCTCGACTTCATCAGCAACCTTAGACAAAGGAAACTCTGGAGAAAGAACCCGGACCTGGGCAAGAACATTCCTAGTACACAGTTGGGCACACCTCTTCACGAACTCCTGGAAATGGGTCGGCACTTGGGGAATAAACTGAGCCCAAGATTGACCATCATCCGCTAAAGTCCGGAGAAGACCGGCTACTGACCGAAAGGATTTCCACAAAGCATTCCAGTTCTCAGTAACCATCGCCAACTTGCCAGTCAAGGCTTCGATAGTTTTTTGGGCCTGCACAAGATCCCTATCAGCTCCACGCCTAATCAACTTAGCAAGCGCGAGTTCTTCTTTAGCTCCAGTAATTACCTCTTCAGCCTTATTGTGGTTAGTATGAACAAGTGTCTTCATCTCCTCGATACCCTTCGAGAGCTTCTACTTTTCAACTCGGAGAGCTAGGCCAGGCAACAAAAAAACAAGTCAGCAGAAAGGCAAGTTTGAATACAAAAAGAAACAAGAACTCGCAATACCAGTGCACTCTTTCTTCATGGCCTCCACATTTTTCAAGGCCTCCTGGGCAGCTGCATCCCTCTACTTTTCTGCCTCAATTACCCAAGCACGGAGAGCCTTCTCCTCCTTCTGATGCGTCTGACGCTCGGTCTCCAACTCGGCCCGACAAAGGTCAAGCTCTGCCTGTAGGGTACTCACCTCAGAAGACAACTTTTTCTCGGTTTCAGACGAGAAAAAGAAGCCAGTGTGATCATGAGAAAAAGACTGAGCAAAAAGAGAGAGAGAAAAACAAGACATAAGGACAAAAGAAAAACGAACATCCAAAGAAAGAACTTTAGAAAAACTTACCTAGAGCTTTTCCCCAAAAGAAGTCGCAAGGGTCGACAAGCTTCCCTAGGCAGCGGTTAGCTCTAACAACTGATGAGTAGCATCAAATTGACGCAACACATCATCGTCCAAACACGGAGCACCGGTACCAAGAGAGGCAGAAGGAGAAGCCGACGCAAGCAAAGAAGGAAGAACCAGGGCCATATCCTGGGAAGCCCCAGCTACCTCCTCAGACGGATCCACTCCCATAGCCACGGTCACCCCTAGAGTTAGCAGATCCAAAGTAGCATGATCACCAAGGGGCCCTGTCTCCCTCACGGCCACCTCACCGACCGTACTTTCCAAGATCTTTGACTCAGTATGCGGGGGCGCACCAGAGGGCTGACAAGAGGGCGGCTGAGGAATAAGAGAAGGCGAGGGTCTGCAAGATGATAAGAAAACTCAACGATAAGAATATGAGTCAGGAAAGAGAAAATAGAAGCGAAGAAGCATGATAAGGAATCACTCACTCAGCTACCCTCTTCTTCAGAAAACCAACAGAGGACCTAAGAGGGGGAACTATATCGGCAAAAACATCACCGGCACTCTGCGACGGGAGTGGCGCGGCCGGTACTGGAGCCCCAGAAGAACTCGAACCCAATGACCGCTTACTACAAGAGAACAAGACCAAAGTCAA
Source organism: Miscanthus floridulus (assembly GCF_019320115.1). Lineage (NCBI taxonomy): Eukaryota > Viridiplantae > Streptophyta > Magnoliopsida > Poales > Poaceae > Miscanthus > Miscanthus floridulus. The sequence goes on from NC_089580.1 coordinate 73,171,840, forward strand.
AACAAAAAGAGGGATTCAACAATAGGAAAACAAGAAAAGAACTCACCGACGAGTAACGAGGGTGGCATCATCATCCTCTTCTTCCTCACCCTCAACCAAGGCCACCATAGCACCAGCTGAAAAAGGACAAAAGTACTCGGTCAAAGATAAAAACAAACAACAAAAGGACAGAGCGTATTAATATGCTCACCTAAGAGCATGCTAGCTACAACTGGAGTACCTGGACGAGTACTCGACTGGCAAGACTTCTTGGTAGCAGATGGAGCAGAAGAAGAACTATCCGCTCGCCCCCTCTTCCCAAAAGTACGAGGAGCTCGAGGAACTGGACGAGGAACATACTCTACATATACATCAAGGTTTGCGGAAGAAACGCCAAGAAATATTGTGGTGGTCTAAAACTTACTGGTCAAGGATGCCCTAGCAAGACTACCCCTAGCCTCCACATTTGCAGGGAAATCATCAAGGGGAATTGGATCAGCGAAATTATGCCCCAATTCCTATAAAAGAGTAAAACAACAAGACAAGGAAGATTAAGCAAAAAGTGGATATAACAAAAGACATTCAAAAGTACCCGCATAAGAAAAGAACAACTCACAGCAGGGGGCGGGTTGTTAGCTCTGTACTCAAGGATAGCAAGCGGGATGACACTTACTCCTTTCAGAATCTTCTGAAGATGCTCGAGCACCTCCTCATCAGTCAACTCAAGGGTAGGGACCATACGAGAAGGGTCCTCCGCCCCAGAGTACTCGAAACCATAGTTTTCTCGCTCCTTCAGAGGTTGAACTCAGTGTGGGGGATATACCCCCGGGTACCACAAGACGGTACATGGGCCGCACCGTCCGAGGTGGCCCAGCCCGTAAGATCAAGGCATACATGGCTAGATTATAAGTTGTACCAAATATTGTAATAGTACCAAATAGGATACTTTACTTGTAACCCTCCTCCTCCAGACTATATAAGGAGAGGCAGGGGTCCCCCTCAGGGAGAACAATCGATCTAAACCCCAGATCAATACAAATAACAGAGCATAGGACGTAGGGTTTTACGCCACACTGGCGGCCTGAACCAATATAAATCTTGTATCTTGTGTCTCTGTAACCATCTGGTTCGTGTCTTGAGCACAGTCTACCGACAATCTACCATCATGGGCATACCCCTAGATGGACTACCGACCATATTTTGTCGATAGTGGCGCGCCAGGTAGGGGGTGTGCGTATAGACTCCCAGACGAGCCAGATGGCGTACTTCAAGATCAGCCCACATCGACAACAAGCTACGGATTACGTCAGCAACATCAACAACTCGTCGTGGACTCAATCGGCACAACAGAAAGAGCCATGCAGCTGCACGTACCATTGTTCCAAGATGAAATCCAATCTACATGTAGGACTAACCATAAGACATGCACGGTGGCAAGGTGCACCACGTGTGAACTTGGGCCCACGAGGATGCTGAGTTTGACTCTGGCTCACGCACGCTCACTAGCCTGCCGAAGACCAATTCTGAGTTCAACTCAAGTCCAGCAGATGCTGACTACAACTCCAACCTGGACAAGACAGCATTGAAGTACAGGCCACGTCCAAATCTTCAAAGATCACATGCAAGCATGAATCGAGCCATACAAGCTGACGTCACGAACAAGCATGCATACGGGAATATTTCCTTGCTGCTGACGCACGGCTTTCATCACCATGAGATCAACAATGACTACGAGAACTCAGACCCTCGTCTAGATCCTTCTGTGGACTTCCGACTCCACCTTGACCACGTCCAGCTACGAGTCCGAGCGCCCATCTGACTACAACTCAGTGTCCTCGGGCGACTACTCCGCCGAGCTCCGACCACCAGACCACCAGACCATGTCCCGAGCGGCTCCGCCGAGCTCCGACCACCAGACCACGTCTCGAGCGGCTCCGCCGAGCTCCGACCACCAGACCACGTCGCAATGATGATCGCCACGAAGAATGGCGCTATGACAACCGCGACCACCGTCACAACAGGCCGAAAAGTACGAGGATCGGACAACTTTATCACCACCGACCAGATTTCTATCAAAGATAAGTACACTTCTAATATTTATATTTAATATAATTTTCATTACGACGTTTCTCCACAACGTCCTTGTCATGATTATTCTTCAAATAACGTTTGTCCATGTATACAATCTTAAATATAACATACAGCTATACTTAATGCAAATCCTCGACCAGTCATGTTGACGCTCGATGTCTCCAGAAAAGCCCTGTCTCCGGCTCCTCCCTACACGTGCACGAGCGTCTGCCCTCTGCGTTATGGGTGGTCGGCAGCGGCTCCTTGGCGACGCTTTGTTCATCCTACACATACACGGGCTCCGCGCCCTGCGTTATGGTTAACGGGATAGCTAGGACTGGAGACTCAGCTACATACTAACTGGTCGGACAATTTATATTATGTATAAACACAAACTTCACATTAACACTGATGTTTACAAAGCACCAACTACTTTATCACATCATGCTCATGACTAGTGAGCGTCATACGCTATTTCTTCACCGCTGATTTTTTCTCTATAATTTATTATTTTATATATCATGTACTAGCATTCTACATATTTATATTGCAGGAATTTTGAGCTATGCTCGGGGACTTCGTCGCTCGCTTCTCGACCTACGCTCGGGGACTGCCTCGATCACTCTCCGACCACAGCTCGGGGACTTCGTCGCTCGCTCCTCGACCTGTGCTCGGGGACTGCTTCGACCACTAAACGACCATGGCTTGGGGACTTTGCGTCTTGACTACATGCGACTGGTAACTCGCATACAGTTGGGATATTTTTTCTCCTTTAGACCTTGCTACAAGGCTCATACCTCGCCTTCCAGCAAGCTCGGGGACTACATCGGTACGATGCACCTGCCGGTGCATCTTGTATCGCCTGTACGACGATTGGATTCTCAACTTAACTGGGAATTCTTTTTAGACCCTAGCACCACGTGCCTACGTCACCTACTACTAGGCTCGGGGACTAAGTGGGCACACTTCACCTTGCAGTGAATGTGCTTGTTTTTCGACCACTACGCCTCTGATGATCAAAGACGCTACGCTTCAAGACGTACTTGCATTTTGTTTTCAGAAATACAAGTGGGCACACTTCCCAGGACAGAAATCTTTTTCTTTCTTCTTAAGAGCACCATACATTCTTCGGACAACCTATTTCTCCGGCGACAACAGTGGTCGGAGATGTCAAGAACTCAAGCCTCACTGTTCGAAGAAGGTTAAAATGGCGTGTCGCATTAGAATACATGGCGCTCGGGGACTAGCTATGGGGGATATACCCCCGGGTACCACAAGATGGTACATGGGCTGCACCATCCGAGGTGGCCCAGCCCGTAAGATCAAGGCGTACATGGCTAGATTACAAGTTGTACCAGATATTGTAATAGTACCAAATATGATACTTTACTTGTAACCCTCCTCCTCTAGACTATATACGGAGAGGCAGGGGTCCCCCTCAGGGAGGACAATCGATCTACAACTCAATCAATACAAATAACAGAGCATAGGACATAGGGTTTTACGCCACACTGGCGGCCTGAACCTGTATAAATCTTATGTCTTGTGTCTCTGTAACCATCCGGTTCGTGTCTTGCGCACCGTCTACCGACAATCTACCATCATGGGCATACCCCTAGATGGACTGCCGACCATATTTCGTCGACACTCGGTGGCGACGAAAACTAGAAATAATCCTGAAGGCGGTCAAGCCTTGCTGTTTCAGAGTGCAAATCCTCTCAAGAAACGGCTTGATCGCCTGGACCTCAGCCGTCGTCACAGGGTTCTTTTCCCATCGGTCATTAACCAAGGGACCAGATCCAGAATGAACGGAAAGAGGAGGAATCAAGTTGGCGGCATAAAACCAGTCAGCACGCCAATCCCTCACAGAATCAACCAGGTCATAGTCAAAGAATTTTCTCTTAAGACCCTGTCAAAACTGAATCCCGCAGCCACCAAGAACATTGGTGTCATCGCGGCAGGGTTGTGGCTTTAGGCGAAAGAAGTAACGAAAGAGAGAAAGAGAAGGAGGAATTCCAAGGAAAGTTTCACAAAGATGAACGAAAACAGAAAGATGAAGGACAGCATTGGGAGCAAGATGGTTCAGGCTAATCCCAAAATAGTTGAGAAATCGGTGAAGAAAGGCAGAAGCAGGAAGGCAGAGACCGGCACGGATAAAGGAGATGAAAAGAATAATCTCACTAGGACCTAGAGCAGGGACCCGATGCTCGCCTGGAGCTCTCCAATCAGCAATATCCTTGCTCTAAATCAGACCATCGCTAACGAGCTCACGAAGCTGATCTTCAGTCGTTGTTGGAGCCGACCAGATCTTCTGAGCAGCCCTCATGGCCATGAATTCTTGATTTTCAATAACGGAGAGCGATGCTTCCTCGTCGACAAAGGTTGCCTGGGACTTACCCGATGACTTCTTCCTACCCATATACTAGCAAAAGCAATGGGGCACTAAGAATCGAGAAGGCTCAGACGACAGCGCTCAGATGACGGCAACAATGGCGGTGGCGGAAGTTTGAAGACTAGGGTTTCAAAGGAAAATTAGGGCAATAAAGAAGAAGAAGAGGAAAGGCCCTTAAATAGATTTTACACCAGTGAAAACGCGGCCCACCAGGCCCGTTTTAACACGGCATGAGGACGCAACGGTCCATTTACTGACACAACTAAAATAACGGACGACACAAATCTACACAGCGGTACAGTTTAACAGGCAGATTTCAGACTTATCCATCCAGCACCACGGCGGAGTTATCATATTGCTACAAAAAGAACTCATCAACCTTGAAGCAAAGAAGGGTTACCTCACAAGGAACGCAACAACCCGGTCCTTATAGAAAGAACTTGGGAATCTCATAAACAACCGGGACTTCAGGAGAATAAAGAATAACAACTCAGAGACAAGATTCTTTCCATTATAAATGGTTTCAAAAAATAGAAGATTACACATTTTACAAGACCCAATGTATTCGGTACTACGACAAGCAAGGTAGCAAAGAGGAACCCGGACACGGCTAGGCTCTGGAACGACTACGTGTTCCAAATTGCTACTCGGTAGAACAAACCGCCCTCGGCTACACTGTTTTCTTCAAAGGACGGACGCAGTGCATCCAAGGCAGAAATCAGCAGCACGGCGGGACAACATGGAGCAGAGAAGGCCGGCAGGCATCTGTCTACCCAAGTCTGATGTGATGCTGGATATGGTGTTGATCTGCACCGGACAGTCTCAGGGCAGACGATGAGGATCAACCTAGATTTGCCAGATGAAGGAACATATCCCACATCACAAGACTCTCTCCGACTACCGCTGCGTACTTCCAAGTACAATGCTGCTGCGGGATGAGCCTACCTCTAATCCCTATCACAAGACTCCCTCCAGCTATGGCAAGATACACAAGAACTGCAAAATACGCCCGGAGGCTGCTCTACTTCACAAACTACCAGATTCATGACTACGGAGATTTCACACCACGCAACAGAATGCTCAATGAATCAAAATAGCACACAAGGAGGATATTTATAGGCCAAAGAAGCAGTGCACATGGACCGGGAGCACCAACAGAACAAACCTAATAAAGGACACAGTGAAAAGACAGAATTCAATGAAACAGGACTCAGGCGTGAAGGAGCAGTACTCAAGAACGAGCATATCCAGAAAAATATACCAACACTGTATAACTCATGAATGAACAGCATTTACTATCAACCACCACCATACAACTACGTCTGACAACAGCAGACTACAAGAGAACATACCAAGAACCCGTATCCAAGTTCTTTTTGGATAAAAGAACCCAGCAAGAGGCTCGGGGGCTATACTCAGAGAGTGCACTTTTTTCCTTCAAAAAAAACGCACATCACTCAGAAGAATTCCTCAAAACAGCAGTTTTTCAAACAAACATAAGATTCAAGACCCTCCAACTTTTTGTTCTAAATAGCAAGAGGCTCGGGGCTACACTCAGTGAGTGCACTTTTTCCTTCAAAAAAGCGCACATCACTCAGAAGAATTCTTCAAGACGGACCACTTCAAGGCCACACGATAAAAAGAACCCGGACATAGCAATACCCGAGCTCCTTTTGACAAAGAACCCGGGTACATGCTCAGGAGCCCTTCAACGAAGAATCAGAGCGATTTCAAGAGAAGACCCTCCAGCTCCTTGTGCCAAACAGCAAGAGGCTCGGGGCTACACCCAAATGGGAGTACTTTTTTCTTCAAAAAAGGTATACACCACGCGAAGATCTCACGAAGCGCTATATGGTTTCACTCAAGAAAGCACTCGGACGACGCTTGTTTCTGCTCGACAAGACCTGAAGGAACAAGACGAGGCTTCCAGAGCTCAACCATGAAGTGCTCGGGGGCTTATCGGTGCGGGACCCACGGGATACCTCGTAAGGAAGGGAGAAGATCTAGTCTAACTAGGATTCTTCCCCTGTAATCTTAGTAGTAGTATTATTCTGTAATCCTACTAGGAACTCTCATTGTAAACCGACTAGGATTCTGACCCCCTGACTATATAAAGGAGGGCAGGATTCCTAGAGCAGAGGAGACTTTGGACGACAACACAACACTCTACAATCAATCCAACGCAAAGGCTAACGCCGACTGGACGTAGGGCTATTACTCGATCATGGTCGAGGGCCCGAACCAGGATAAATCGACTGTCTCTTGCGTTTACCGTCGAGTTCTGCATACGCTGAAGTCCGAACATACTGCCCCGGGTACCCCCGTGGCAGGCTATCGGTGGTGAAACATCGACAGTATCCATGCGTACCGTCTTAATAAATATATCTAACACATCTCACATATTACATATGTTAATTCTATTGATAAAAAATACAAAAGGATATGGCACAGGAGCCATGTTCGTTGAACATGTGCATCAGGTCAGGGTGCTGCCGTGTTGGTGCAAGTGGATCACCAAGCCATTTTAGCGTCATGCGCTTCGTCTAAGATGTGATTTTCGGTTTATTTCTTCTCACAATTATAGAAGCACTGGAATTTAAATCCAATTTCCATTGCTTTTGATTCATATAGAAACGGAACCAAAATTCAAATGTTCCAATTCTTAGTATCGTTTGGCTAGTTCGTGAAGAAGTACCACTGGCTGGTTTGTGTGAGAGAAAAATACTGTTCCGACTGAAAATTTACGATCATTTACGACAAGCCACAGCCAAATGAACAGGCTGCAGATAGGCTCAAGAAAATGAACACAAAAGCATTTTTTTTTGGAGAATCACAAAAGCATTTTTTTAGAAAACAAAGCATATAGTCAGAAGTTTATATATATACACACCTACATTCACCTATTTTGAACGTATGAATTCCATTCGTTTCTGAATAAATCATTTCTTACAGATGTCTTAAGTTACTTTTTTTTATGTTTGATTAAATTTTTAGAAAAGAACATCCAGACTTTTGACACCAAATAGTATCATTATTAGATACACCATAAACTATATTTTTATAATGTGCTCATCAATATCACAAATATTTGTACTTTTCTATAATCGGTTAAAGATAAAAAATATTTTAGAACAGTTCTACAAATTAATTTATTCAGAGATGGAGAAAGTATACTTTAAGCGCGTTGGTAACTCATACAACCTCGTTGTTAATAAGCATCGTTGCCTACCACTGTTTCTTTATGAATATGAAATAAATTTATAAAAAATATAAATTGTACAACTGTTTCTTTATAAATTGCACGCCTTCTGGCTTCTGCGCACACATGGCACATGAGTTGTACGTGCACCTGATGGAGATGCGTCATCCATGACCATGGTCATGGTACACCGGCTTCTTCTATCTGGTGCAAACACACACACACGGCGGTGCCCTGGGTTGACCCAATGGTTCGAGTCCAAATTGAAAGTTGTCTGGTATGGTAGTAGTGTACGTACCAAACATGTGGGCGTCGTCTGGTGCAAACTCTTGGTTCATTGCGTCGATCTGCTAAACCGAAGAGTTTTATGCGTCAGATTTCAAAAGGCTGCTAATGATTCGGGCAGATAAGCCATGGTTTTCAGAACAAGTTCTGATGTGGATATGGTTGTAGTTGCAACTAACTACATCATCTGGTAGATAACCTCACGGATTATGGTGATAGACCTCTTTAACTTTAATTTGGATGGGGGACTGGGGAACTAGTAGGAATATCCACTTCTATGACGATCAGATTTCGTCACTGAAGGAGTCAAATTCGTCATAAAACACGTCATAGAAGTCACGTCATACTTGCAATTATAGAACTGATCTATGACGAAAAACAGAACGTTATAGAACTGTTTTAGCATGTGTGGGTGCTTCCGTTGGAGTTGCTTTCCACGTGTACATGCTATAGCCTGTTGCATTTGAGATAGTTCGGGTACGTGTAACATTCTTATTGCATAATGTGGTCATCTCTGGTTCTTGCACGTTTTAGGTTCTTACTAGACCACGTATCATGTTCTTGTTGTTCCACATGTTAGTTTTCTATGGGCACACGTGTCGTGTTGCGGTTGAATCACGTGTCACTTCTTCATTAGACCATATGGCGTATTTTTATTGGTCCACATGGCCGTTTTTATTCGACCACGCGTCACGGCACTGTCCGTCCACGTTTTCGCATTTTTATTCAGCCACATGGCTCGACATCCTTCCACATGTCGGATTATTAATAGCCCACGTGTCGTGCTCTGGCTATTTCACGTGTCATGCATGAGTTCCTTCACGTGTCATATTTTTATTTGATTACGTGGCCTATTCTGGTTCTACCACGTGGAGTACAATCAATTCGTCATAGAAGTAATTCGAGATCGTTACTACTGCACAGATTGACTACATAACAATTCAGCATGGCAATCAAATAACCACAATTAATATTTTACACGTCAGCAGCAAACCACTGACAGAGTATCACAACATCAAACCATCACATGCGTCCACACAACTGACCATAAATGTTCACCGCATCAAGCCACAGGAGTTGAAGACAGAGAGCTAATTACTAGGAGAGCTTAAGCAGAAGACTAGCTCACCGAGCCTATTGTACTCCTCCTGTTGTTGTTGCTTGAATTCCTCAAGCTCCCTTTCAGCCTTTTCTGTCCTCACCTTTAGTTCATCCACTAGTTCGACGAGCTTAGATGTACTTTCCTATTCAACAGCAAGCTGCTCCCGAAGTGTCATCTCCACCGATGTCTCTGCTCTGGTGGAGCTTCTCAGGATACCAACATTCTTCAAAAAAAGGTTTTTGCTGCTTGCCTGGGAGGGACGCTTGTCCTGGTAGAGGCAGAGGATCTTGAAAACAACATCAGCACTAATCATTAGTTGTTGTCCATCAGCAACAGGTTCTGCTTGCATAGCTTCCATAGCTTCCTGTGAAATTCAATCAGTAAAACATTAGGTTACAGATAGTGAAAGAGGACTTCAACTAAAACCCAAGAGATTAATTCATAACAAGTAATGCATAGGACTTCCTCAGATGACTATTGATAGAGATTACATAAGCACAATGCATAGGTCTTTTGCAGCCTACTGCTGATAGAGATTACATAAGCATAATGTACATATACCATATTGAATGGTGTAAAATTACAACTATAAAATTAAATGATGTTGCCACATCAGGCTCCTACTGTGTTTTCTTCTTTTATGGCAATGGGTTCAGTAGATTTCAAGAAATGCAAATGAAGGTACTTACAACTGCTGCTCTTGCAGCATCGCTCAGGCCCTTTTTCGTACTGGTATGAAAGTCCTTGAAGACTTCCACAGCATTAATATTTTCATCAGGTCGACCATGTTGTTCAAGTCTTGGATCATCATGTTGTTCATCAAGTCCTTGATCGTGTTCTGCAGCCTTCCTCTTGTTCTTCTTCTATTCACATTGCATATGAGTTTCTGTTTATATTTATACAAAGGCAAGAGTAACAATAAAACACAACCATCACTTACAAATATTTGCAGTTGGACAACATAGGACCGAGATCCTGTAGACTGGTGGTAGTTCACTTTTGCACGGTTTCGCTTGTTCATCTCATATGTTTCCTATAGCTTTATTTGTGTTAGACTGTAGCACAAGTAGACCATAGCAAGACTAGACAGGAAATCGATGGGTTCACACATACTTTGTTCTTAGCACTAGTCCAAGTCTCGCCTAGTTCACACCATTGTGCATCGCTCATGCACGGGATAGGAAAGGTCGTACGGATCTGATTTGCAGGGATGCCATTGAAGTAGGTTTGCTTCAACCTATAGCGTGCCTGCCGTACCCCACGTTGCAATACATTCTAGCAAGCTTCTTGTGTTGGTGGGTGAGCCTTGTCAATGTCTAGCCTTGACTGTACACAGTAGTGTGAATGAAAAATAAATCTGTTAAAGTTTCTCAAAGCAAAGTTGAATGTCAAGAGAGGATACCCATACATACAGTTAGCCTCTCCATAAAATTCCTGTAATGGACGACACCAGACGGCTTCTTGTAATGTTTTCAATGTGTCAAAATTGGTATTTGATGCCTGACTACTGCACCTGCCTCTGAGGCAAACTTGGCAGCTTGTACTGGATCATGTGGCCTTCTGTTCCCCTTGGCAACAGAGATGAGCATCCTCAATCCTCCCATTGATTTGCTCATTTTGTCAAGCAAAATTCCAAGAGTTCGAGACCTCAGCTTCCTCGCACTTCTCGGTAATGGTACTACAAAGTTTTTATACATTTAGATTATTAGAAAAGTAACATGGATATCAAATAGCTAGTGCGAATTGATTGATAGACATCTGTAAGGTAATACCAACCTAGACAACTTTCATTGTTCTATGGGTGGGTGGAGACGGGAGTTTGCTCAGAGGGCTCCTCTTTGGCATGATATCATCATCTGGTCGTGGGCAGTCTCTCACAGGGCTATGTAGCTCAGAGGGCTCCTCTTTGGCATGGCTATCACTATCTGGCTGTGGGCACTCTCTCACTGGGCTAGGTAGCTCAGAGGGCTCCACTTTGGCATGGCTATCATCATCTGGCCGTGGGAACTCTCTCACAGGGCTAGGTAGGGAGCCATCCCGACAAATGTCTTCGGTCAATTGATAAAGTTTGAATTGATCCCTAGATATAGGTGTGTGTGGTGATGGAGAATTATGTTCACCAACTGCTGATACCTCCACCTTTTTGCTAGTGGCAGCCCTCTGAGTACAAACCCCATGAGCAAACTCTCCTGGTCATGTTGAATTCATCGCTTGGAGTGCCTTCGCCTAGGACTCATGGCAGCGCTGCCTTTTGTCCTGCTAGCAGAGCCTCCTCTATGGCTCTTTTAACCCGAACATAGAAATTGGAGATACAAACTTAAGCAGCAAGCATGTACAAATTGCATTGCTATCCAAACAGTAAAGCATTGCATTGCTACCGACCCCCCTTCCAAACTAAATACAAGATAGAACAAGCACCTCAATTTCTAGGGGTACTAACTCATCTTCTAAATCTAAATTTGTTTCATCTGTAACATCAAATCCCTCAACTACCTCCCCTGGTTCAGGGATATATTCTAAATCTTCACCGTGTCTACCCTTTGTTGTTTACTTTTTTGCCTTTGGAGACACAGGTTTTGGGACCACACGTATTTCAAGTTCTTCCATCTTTCTAGATTGCAAAGACATTTATTAACTAAAGCTTCTATGGAATATCAACACAACAGAGCTAGAGTATGCAAATAAGTGCCTAACTAGTATGTAACTACAGCTTATACGGAAGTCATTAATCTAATAAAGCACATGTCAACTACACTCAACTATACAAAATATGTAACCCCATCGCTATCTACATATCCTTGGTTCAACCTCTACAGTAGAGCACACATCATAAAAGGAATTTGGGTACGCCTTACTCTTTGTTCGTGTTCAGATCTAATCTTGTCATCGTGGTCATGGAGCTGGTGTGGCCGGCGTTGACACAGGGGTAACAGATCTAACTCTATCTAGGGTTCATATTCAGTCGGTCGTGGCAGGTGCCGAGGTAGGGGATCCAGATCTGGCTTGTACTGTCGTTGAGGCTAGGGTTTGAAAATGTATCAGAGAGGGTGCAGCTAGAGAGTCGAGAGGAAGTTGAGCTACTGTGCCAATGGCGCCTAGGGTCCGAAGCAGGGTGGCAGAAGGGGTGGCTGGAGAGTGAAGAGGGAGGCCATGGGACTAGGATTTGGAGCTAGAGGAGAGATGGTGTGGGTAGAGAATGGAGATGGAGGCAGAGACGGCGGCTCTTTGTGCTTTTATGTGGCCATCACATTACCACAAATGCCCTTGTCTGAAATCGATGGCGTGGTAAACCTATTTTCCGCGTGGAGGGCAAAAGATAGACATCTAATTTTTTGGTACGTGTTGGCGAGACTGCTCGGCGCGGTGCGAAATCAAATTTTCGGGGTGTGTTGGCAGGACTGCTCGGCGCGGTGCTCGGCAGAGACCGAAATTTATTTCGTGTTTTAATTGAAAATTATTACAACAAAATGTTACTTACCTAATATCCATCTTTTCATTTTTTCTCATGTGCACCTGTTTATATATCTGATGAGTTAGTTGTTGCCTTTTTCATTTTTTCATAATAATATAAATAAACATAAAACTAAAAGAGGGTGATAATAAATAAATAATTAAAAGATGCATGAATTTGACACCTAAAAATTATCAAAAAAACTACTCGTTATAGCTTGTTGCGCTGCATCTACCAATTTTTTTATGTGTGTGACTGCATCTGCGGCTGTTTGAACTAAGGCCTATAATTTGGAAGCAAGGGGAAGGCAGGTCCAGAGATGGAAAACCCTCCATAAATAACTAAATGGGTTATTGATATCCCAATGGATTTCCCAACCTAGAAAAAGTCACGGGTTCTAAGGGGATTTGAGTTTCCAGAGAAAGAAAAAAGCATCCTCCTCCTCGCTAGTGCTCTGGCGATTCGCCGGCTCGCCAGACTCATCACTGGACGAGTCGCAGTACTCCGGATTGTCCTCCTTCTCGCTGGAGTCGCAGTCAGTGATGTACATGCCATCGCTCAGGTACGTTCCCATGGCTCATCGCCGTTACTACTCAAATCGCTAGTGTAGTAGTTGAGGGGTTGACATGTTTTCTTACTCTAATAACGAGAAAGTCTGTGGCTCTGTGTATTTAATGCGCCAAACTTTCTCATAATCAGAGCAGGAAAACACGCCAACCCCTCGACTACTACTCTGACTGCTCGTATTCTGAATCTATTTTATTAGTAATTAGTAACGCTACAGGGACTCACGTCTTTTAACGTTTGTTAGCGTCTACGTCGAGTATACATATCCTTCCTGGTCTCTTTTACTTTTCACTTTCAAGTTGCTAGCTAAGGAAAGGAGGCAGTGTTACAAGTTTGTTAGCAGTTGTTGCCCATAGAACAACAGTGATCGTCCTTGTTGAGGTGAGTTTTAGTTTCTTTGTCATTTTATTCTAGCCAGGATCTCAATCAAGGCTAAGATATGGCCTAGGCAATATTTTGTTGCTTTGTGCTGGTTCTTGCTTGCTCAAGGTGTAGTGTTTCATATGTGTTTTTTTCTAATGATTTTTTCCTTGTGTTTTTTTATTCTGTATGTATACAGAGAGATGTCGTCATACCACAACACCCATGTTTACTCCATTAGCAAGCTTGCGCTTTGGTAGCTAGGAGTGTCGCCAGGTATCGTACAAGGGGTGCTTGTTGCTTGGGGATGTCATGTTCATCAACAGCCCCGACAAATCGTTGTTGAAGCTATAGTTCGTTATATGCTTGGTAAAGATTGCTTTATTACAATTGTCGAAGACTATGATAGTGGTGAGATTTTTGTCCGTGTTAGGAATTTCAAGCAAATGAAAAGACTTAGCAGTGTTACTGTGTTTATGGAAGGAGACTCTGTCATCTTCACTAATGTTGATAGACTGAATGAAATTTGTCAACCGTCTGACATGAGTCCCCTTGGTAAGATGAGTTATTTTAGACATTAGAGATTAGAGAAAAACTACGTAATGTACTTTTCTCTATAATGGAATGAAGTTTTTATGTTGGTCCAACTATATTTATCTTCCTTTATTTCGTTCATACTTCATATACTTTGGTTGATTCTTATTACATTGAGTTTTTTTATTTTGTCAAATTTGACAATCTGACTTGTCGATTTGGGATGGAGGGAGTAGTTGAAGTCATATTTGGGCTGATCGCAACCGTCAAAGGATGGATGCACAGCTATTGAAATGTTTCTGCACCCTATAGATAGAACGATCCTTTAAAATTTTCACTAGCCGGACACTAGTGGAGCAATAAGGTTTATCACAGAAGGTCCAGCGGTTTGAAATCATGACTACCTAGATAGTATTGATGAATGACGTGCGGCACCTGTTTTCATCTTGTAGACTCTTGGATTCCCGCACAGGCGCACATGCGTGGGTGGCATCAGCTAGCAGTTCCAGCAGGGACGTCGCCTCGTGGCCCATCGCATTGATGTGACAGGGCAAAGCCGAACCGCCCGCCGACGCAAACGTGCCAGTGGTCGTGGGGCATAGGGTGGTTCTACAACCCCCAAACTATAGAAGACATAAGGGCGCGAGAGGGAAGGTTATCTGCTGCCTTCTGCGATCATCTACCTTCCCTCCCTAGATCTCCTCCTTCCATGCCAAAGTTTTTGCCCTCCATCCTACTGCGCCCTTTGTGCCACCGGGCCTCCTGCGAGGACCATGACCATGTAGTGGACGAAGTCGTCTATTGACCACAAGGCGTTCAACGAGCTGCGACCGAACGCAATGATCCCAGAGGCCGTCGGCACGATCGGGTGGAGAGTCCCACCGAGAACTAAAGTGGAGCCGAGGCCGGAGGAGAATGAGGTTGTCTCTTTCGCCCATTTCCACTCTTTTGGGTTCGGGGTGCCGGCGCACCCCTTACTCCGGTGGTTGCTATACTACTATGGGTTGTGCCTCCATGACTTGACCCCAAAGGGGATCCTCCACCTCTTCGTCTTCATCACGCTGTGCGAGGGCTTCCTGGGAGTCCCTGCCCACTATGAGCTGTGGCATCTTTATTTTGGGTGGTTCGCTCAGCGCCCAAGGGGGTCCATCTTCCTCGGATGGGGGGTGCCTTGATCCAACTTTGTCCTAGATTGGAGGATAGGTACCTAAGCCTTGACTGCTACCCTTTCATGAACTTGGAGTGGCAAAAGTCGTGGCTCTACGTCCCCAATGAGAGCCCACCACTGTCGTCTTATTCTCCTGACCGGCTGCGTGGTGACCTCCTGGAGTCATGGGAGGAACTACCGCCCCTAGAGGCCTACAGACACCACATGCCCAACTTGTTGGATGCGATCAAGGACCTAAAGGATCGGGGCCTGATGGGAATGAGGGTGATCCATACCTTCATCGGTTGTTGGGTCCTCCCCTTGAAGATGAGGCACCACCCCCAGTGGGACTTCCAAGGCCCAACTGACCCTACAATCGAGTTGAGGGTCTCCATCCATGAGGATGACCTAGACCAATGGGTGATGAAGGTTATGGGAGAGTACATGCTGGATCATGGCAAGGGGGAGTCCTCAGTGGCCTTCAGCACCGGCCATCCTCCAATGACAGACGAACCTCTCATCAGTGTGGTCTCACATCCACCGCCAGTTCCTCCTGACACGGTGATTTTTTTCGTGTACCGCTGTTCATGTTGTTTCTCTTCATTAAATTAACTAGAGTCTACAAACAATGCTCGCGCTAGTATTTGTGTTCATGCTACTTAATTTAACTAGTATTTGGAAATTGTCTACTTTCTCAACAGGTGGACGTGGGCGTGATGGCGTCCTGAGGATCATTGGCCCTAGAGCCAGGTTCTTCGTCCACCATCACGCTTAAAAAGTGGCCCCGGGAACCATCCCCCGGTGGGGGCAGCCACCAATGATGATTTTGTCCCATGCTGCTCTGGACAGTCTAGTGAGTCGTTTGCCTTCTTAATCAGATCGCTCTCCCCCTTATCCTATGGGCTTGAACTTGGCTTGCATTGTGCAGAGAGATGTCCATCACCGCACGCCGTCGCCAATCCTGTCTGACCCTGGACAGTCTTCTGGTGATGCATCGTCAGACCACGAAGTCCCGTCTAACCCTAGACAGTCTTCCGGTGATGCATTGTCAGACCATGAAGAGTACTTTACGTTAAAGGAGGCTTACCTCAAGGTCACAGACTTGTACTCAGGGGCCAGTCTAGACACCGACAAGTTGCGCGATGAGCTGAAGGCCGCACGTGCCACACTTGGCGTCGCCCAACAAGAAGCCGCCTAGGCACAAGATGAGAATGCGGCCGCTGAGGCGGAGGTCCAGAACCTGCTTGTTGATGCTACTGCCGCCTGTGACACCGCCTTCCTAGTGTAGACAGTAGATGATTCGATCACTACACTAGAGGAGCGCCTTTGAGCCCTACCAGCCCACATTTGGGCCATAGCGTCCAAAGCCATCCGTCAAGGGGCTGCCATGGCACTGGTCGCTGCCTAGCTTGAGTTTGCCACAGTGGTGAAAGTCCAGGTGGTACAGCAGGCTTTTCCACCAACACCGGAAGACAAAGATTATATTGATGAACTATTCAAGCGCGTCGAGCCAGCCATCGACGCCATCATAGCAAAGGTGGACATGGATGATATCCTACACAACCACCTCGACCGTTGATCTATGGGATGTATTAGTAGTAAGTCATGACTAGGTTTGGTCTGTGGGACGATCGTATGTGAAGTCTTAATTATTTGCATGCATGTCTGTGTTAACTTTTCTTAAACTTCGTATTAGGTCTGTTAAACTCTGTTGAGCGTGGTGTAGCTCAATTCCTTTGGTTATTTGATAACTTGTTTCTAGCCCATGTTGGTTGCTTTTGCCTGCAGATTTCTTTCTGTTTCTCTTTCTGATCTGTAATATACTAACGGTCTTCGCCCTTTCTGATCGGAGGACGTGGGTGTATAGATGTTAAAATTTTCTTTGATAAAATTTATTGAACTTAAAAGAACCATGCAGTGTGGAGTTCATCTGAATAAGTCTCGCCTCAATCTAATGCAGAATGCATGAGTCATAGCTGTTGACTTTTACTACGAACTCAAGAAAGTCCGCCTGCTGTGTATTTCATCTCGTAGGATAGTATAAAGTGTCGTAGCTATCAGTCTGCCCCTCGACTGCTATGACTGCATGGATTGTAGTGAAATAAGTACAGAAAAACTATCACAACCACACCAGGCATTCAAGTGTCAAGCATGTCATGGTGGTCAAAAGCTCTTTTTCTCGATTAACTTCTTGTGTGTAGCTTTCCTGCCGCATTCGCTTCACACTCATCAACCGTGCAGGGTCTATATGAATGGAGCATCCCCCTTCCCTCATCTGATGGTGCACATTGCATCAATCTCCTACCTTCTGGCTCCTCCTTCTCTCACCCGTTTGCATTTTCCCAACCGCGTTCCATGCTAGTTTGAGGACCTAGATAAAGGTAACGTACTTCATATCAAACCATACTATTTGTATGAACTTATTATTGCATTCCATGCTGGTTTGAGGATCTCGATTGAAAATTATTCTAACTGAAATCATGCTTATAGATGGCAACTTGTTACCATACCAGGGATGTGTACTCTACAACTATCGACCACAACTTTCCCCGACCACGTCCCTCTAGTATATTAGAAGAAATGGAGTTTACCTGTTTCTTGTAAACCGTATGCTCGCCTGATAATCTACGCAGCGTAAATTTGAACGGGCCAGACATGGAACTCTTGTATAGCTATGAGTAGAACTTTTGCCTGATTAGTTGTGCTACAAATAGGAGCTGCAAGCATGAATCCTAACGCGGCAGCTTCAAACACAGCCGAGGGAGTACAGATGATCAGAACCTATGAAACCATGTATTGTGGCCATCTCTACCTAGCTGCTGCCCCCTCGGCTACTGCGAGCCTATGACTGCTTAGATAGGGCTGCACTGTATAGTTCACCAAATGACAGAAGGTCCAACCCGACTAAAATATTCATTACTCGGATACTAGTAATGATGAACGTGGTGCGCTCATGTCAGAAGCCTATTCTAGCCCTAGCATCCCTATGTGTACAAAGCCTAACCTCACTCCCATTGTTTGACTCCTACTGTTGCCCCCATTCAGTGGCCTCCCCTGTCTCCCCCTCAATCAACGTATGTCGCTCCACTCTGCCTCTCCAGGCCTCTAGCTCGTCGTCGTCCACACGCTATAGCTCGATCCATGTGGCAATCATGTCATTGACAGTGCTCCCTATAGAGGTGCAAATTGTGATCATGGGCCACCTCACTGTGACCTCGGAGCGGCCCACGGATGACCTCTATAGCCTTTGGGTGACCTGCTCATCCATGTGTTGTATCTACGGTGACCCCATCATCGGTCGATGTCTGGCACTGGATTGGTTCAGACGCGGGAGGACTAGGATGACCCCATCGACTACGAAGCCTCCTTGCTAGCCTGACCTAAGTCAGCAACCCGGAGGCTTGCTTCATCACTGGGATACAAACTGTATTCATGGAAAAGCATAGCCCCCCGCCATGCCTTAACGATCTCGCCCGCGCCACGGATGGCGGGCCCAATCTGGCGGCCTATCTGGTCGCCCTATTACTCTATAGGCACAATGGCGATGCCGGCAACAATGACACTGTGAGGTAGTATATAGACGATCCAGATCACTACGAGTTGATGAACAATGAAATATAGTGATGGCAACTATCAGGGGCCATCAAACTAGTCCATAGAACCCAACAATTAGTTCATGATACAAACTGCTATGGACTAATAAAATAACTAATTAACTAATTTTTAGCCATGGCTAACTAATCGTAGTTCATCCAAACAGGGCCTAAGACAGTCTAGTACTTAGAAATCTTGACAGACTAGATAATAGTATTGATGAAACAACAAAATACAGATCGTGTCAACTCTTGCGCCGAGTTCACCGCCTCCATCAGCCATTTGTCTTGTGCACCTCCACCTTGAGCTTAGCTTCATCGTCCTCTAGCTCCTCCTCCTATTCCTCATCGTTGTCATTGCTGCAGGTGGCCTCATGGATCACACTGAAGAAGCAGGTGTCACCGATGTTGAGGTTGTTGTCAGCACAGAAGGTGCCCCACCCATACTTGAATGACACTCGCAAAAACTTTGTTCATGTGGGTCCTCTCCAAGCCCACGATCTAGAACTACCCAGCCATCTGTAGCTCGACCATGCACCACTGCTTGTCGTCGTGCACTCGCTCATAGTCCACTGGCATGTTCTTCGTCTCGCACAAAAAAGACTGATGACAAAGTGGACATTGGTAACTTGCAACATCGTCAGTACATTCTGCATCTCACGCGAGTGCTCACCAGATACTTTGCTTTAAGGTGGTACTTCTTTAGGATCATTGCAAAACTCAGCTCCACGATGGGCAGGGAGAGCTGACTACTGTCGGCCTCAAAGTCATGCGAGTACTACTTGCGGCAGGTGGTAAGGTCGAAGACCTTGACATTTCTGTGACCGGCCATCATACCACAATGCAAGAGAGAACCCGTCTTGGAGGTCGAGGGCATGGGCGAAGTGCTTCCATCCCTAACGGAGGTACAATTGATTGTCGTCGGGGAACACCTCCACCTTCCACCGGGCAAGGCTCTGCTCGTCGTCTATACAAAGCTCGAGTTTCCGACGACCTCCGATAGCCCGAGCCATTGCAGCCGGCAGTTTCTGCGTGCACAACGATCAACATAGCCAGATAGAGGGACAAGTTCATTCCCAAAGGCAAACCCTAGCAGATCAGATTCACCACATAAAAAACGGGCACTTACTAATGTTTCTGCATACAATCCAAGAAGGAGGATCTTCATGCACTCTAGGTCACTCTGGCTCGGTCCTACCATGTCTTCTTGTAGCCCCGCCGTGCCAACTAGGGAACTTGATAGTCTTGAGGAATCCTTGCTGGTATGTCTCTATTCTCTTTTTCCTCTCATGGGGGCCTTGCTTTTTCTATATTTCTAGTGTTGTCATGAATGCAAGGAGTGCACACACTGTTGGTGCATCAGTGGAGGAGCTAACATATAGTAAAAACCAGCGCCAAGACTGACACCGTCTCATCGGCGTAAATGGAGGAGACGTGCTCTCTTTCATGAGTGTATGCCTGGGAATGTCAATACTCCTGCATCTCTGGTCGAACACGCCTTCTGCGGTACGACTAGTTGAGGTTCCTGAGGGAGTGTGATAGTACCCGAGGCGAAGGACACCGGTTGGAAAAAATCTTTATCTTCCCTTGCCCTAGAGTCCTTGTGATGGTCCAAGCATTGTAAATCTGACCGAGTCAGACACACCTTTAGTCTGCCCCTTGACTGTTGTGACTGCTTGGATTGGAATCAAATAAGTACAGAAAAGACCTATCACAACCGCACTAGGCATTCAAGTCTCAAGCGTGTCAAAAGCTCCTTTTCTCGAATCACTTCTTGTGTCTAGCTTTCCTGACGCATTTGCTTCACTCTCATATCTTACTATGCTCGTAAGAAAGTTAGAATACGGCATTTTTGATCTCATCGAACACTATACAGTATAGAGCTATGAGTAAAACTATTGCCTATAGAGTGCACTCGGTCACAACATTTGTATCAGTAGTAGTTGTAGTCATGAGTCGCTTTGATCTATGTTGTACTTAACTCGTCTTATTTTCATTTATTTGATAAAATTTGTTGAACTTCCAAGAACCATGTTTCAAGGATTATTTTTACTCAAAAACTTTATACTTTACAGGATCACACAAGGTCTGGCCATCTAAAATCTTGACTACCCAGACGACGTGCTCCTGCATTCCCATGCAGGCGCATGCGCGTGGGTGGCATCAGTAGCCTATTGCAGCAGGGGATGTCACCTCCTAGTCCATGGCATTGACGTGATGGGGTGAAGCCCCACCACCCACCCACACAAACGTCTCAGTCATGGGGTGATCGACGGCCCCCAAACTATAACAGCAGAGACAAGGGGCAAGAGGGAAGGCTATACCTGCTGCCTTCTCTCTCCAGAGCTCCTAATTTCATCCCAAAGCTTTTGCCTTCCACCCTACTATATCATTGACACCTCTTGCTAGGACCATGGCGGAGCAGACAAGGTCGTCTATCGATGTGGAGTCCCTAGAGGCCTTCAATGCTAGCAATCCTCCACCGACAGATGGATCTCTCATCGGCTTGCTCTCGAACCCACCAATTCCCCCTTTGGAGGTGGATCATCACCGCTCTTCATGTTGTTTATCTTCATTTAACCAGAGTATGCGAGCAATGCTCACACTAGTATTTGTGTTCATGCTGTTTAATTTAACTAGTATTTGGAATTTGCCTACTATCTCAATAGGTGATCATGGGCATGATGGCGTCCCGAGCCTTATTCGCCCTGGTGCCCGGTTCTTCGTCCATGGTCATCCTCGGAAAGTGGCCCCGTGAGGCATCCCTCGATGGAGGCAGCCACCCGTGACTCCGTGCCATGCTGTGCCGGTCAGTTCGGTAAAAGTCATTTGCCTTGTCAATCATATCACTCTCCCCCTTATCCTATATGGGCCTGAACTTGGCTTGCATTGCACAGTGCTTCCTCCATGGAGGCGCCATCCTAGGTCATGGGGTTTTCTCCCGGTGGTGCCGGAGAGTCGTCCCATCGCCGCTTGCCACCACCGAGCCCGTCTGTCCCCGCAAAACCCTCTGGTTCTAAAGTGGGCGAATCATCAGAAGAGCATGAATCCTCAGACGACATAGAGTACCATCAATTATTGAAGGATTACCATGAGGTCCAAGCAGATTAGTCATCCACCAGGCTGAACACCGAGACACTGTGCGATGAGCTGAATGCTGCACATGACACACTTCAAGCTTCCAAGAATCTGGCCTCTCAGGCACGAGCTAACTTGGTGATCACCCAACAGCAGGCCCAACACATGATGAACCTTGTTGTGGTACTAAACACGTAGGTCGACACCATGGAGATGTCCATGCTAGCTGCCTGTAACGCGGTCTTCCCCATTAGAAAAGTGGATAATTTGTTCATCATAGAGGAGCACCTCCGAGCCCTATCGGCCCAAATTTGAGCCGTGGTGACCAAAGCCATTCGTCAGGGGGCTGCCATGGCATTGGCTGCTGCCTAGCTTTAGATTGGCATAGCGATGAACCTTGGAGTGGCAGAGCAGGGTTTTCCACCGTGTTCAATGAATGATGACATCATCGATCTGATCAAGAGTTTCGAGCCGGTCGCCAATGTCGTCTTAACGAAGGTGGACGTGGATGAGATCCTGCATGCCAACCTCGACCCTTGATCTATGGGACATATCAGTAGTATTAGTAGTCATGAATAAGTTTGATCTATGGGATGCCCTTGCAAAATATCTGAACTCTCATTTGCATATTGGTGTTAACTTTTGTTGAACTTTGTATCAGGCCTTGTTTGGATGCATGTGTATCCATATCAATACATATGTGTTGGAGTGGAATGGAATGGAATTTAGTTTAGTTCCACTCCAATCCACTTCAACACATGTGGATCGAGATGAATACATGCACATCCAAACAAGGCCTTAGGTGGGTTAAACTCTGTTGAGCATCGTGTAGCTCAGGTTCTTTGGTCATTTTGTAGCTAGTTTGTAGCCCATGTTGGTTGCTTTTCACAGTAGATTTTTTTCTAGTTGTCTTTGATTTGATCTATAATATGCTAAACATTCATGAGTGCCTTTGATCTCTGTTGAGGCCAACTCGTGTCTTTGATAAAATTTGTTGAACTTGAAAGAACCATGAAGCGAGGAGTTCATCTAAACAAGTCTAGAATATTGTTTTGTTTTTGCTTTTCTATTGTTTTGTTTCAATTTTATTTGTTTCCTTTAGGGATTCAACGAAAGTACTCATACAAAATAGGTTTCCATGTATAACGTGAGATGTGTTTGGCCCGATTAGATTTACGATACTGGGACTTTCTTCCGTGTGCAGTAAATTTGAATACCTATGTGGCTCTCTAAAGGAAACAAATCTAAAGAAGGTACATGTGACAACCATTACAATTTTAGCACCAAGAGCAAGTCTCGCACTTATAATCTATTGAGCATGGTGTAGCTCATGTCGTTTGGTTTCTATTTGTTTTTTTGTTGTCTTGGTATCTTTGTCAATCTTTGTTGAACTTGCAAGAACCTTGCAGCGAGGAGCAAGTCTCGCCTTAGTGTAATGCAGAGCAGAGGAGCCATTGGTGTTGAAATGTTATTGCACACGTAAGAAAGTTCGATCTCAGTACATTTGAACACGTCTGACAGTATCCTCCATAGTATTCCTCGTCTTCCTATGATGCTTGTTACTGTGTCATTTACGATTTTAAGTTTGGCTAACTTAATAGTAGCATAGCCTAGTAGTACAATATGGCCGGTGCATTGTAGTGCTTTTGAAGTGTTATTTTTGTGTATTTTGGAGTGCCCTCATCAGTATACCCCATGTACCCATGACATTAGAAATCAATATAAGTATTGTACTACAACTGAATTAATGGATGAAATGGCGACGGGAGCTGTAACACCACCATAACACATGTGCGCACCAAAAAAATAATTCAATTTGCAAACAAAATAAAGATGGCACACTAGTTTAGCTGAAATAATGACAACATCCATCATTAAGGAAATTAATATGTCCATAGACAAGCAAACAACATTGGTCCCTTTAAAATGCATGACAGAGAGATACATCAAATGCAGCTTTATTTACTGCTCTCCTAATGAATTCAGGAACAAGGGAACATAAGGGACAAAATATGGTCTGCAGATCAACTTCTTTTAACGGTGCGTCTACCATACCGAAACACAAGAACAGGGATGGCATGAACTTTTTTGCGGTCCATGTTATACGCGATGATTGTTCCATCCTCCCTAGTAAAGAAAATCAAATTCCATTCTGGGTGAACTATGATCACTATGTCCTCGTCATCAAAATCTGGGTAACCAAATCTAATATTAATCCTTCCAAACAGGATCCGCGTGGTGACCGTATGCTTCAATGTCCAATTATCAGTACCATAGTCTTCAAGGATCTAGATTAAAAGCTTGGAATCATTGGGACCATCAACAGTACATACACACAAGTGACCCTGAGCTTGATGCATGGAGTGGTGAAGACCATCTGGCCTATCAATTTTCCTCCATGTGTTTCCATCCATATCCACAGCAAGTATCATAGAGTATCCCCTAGAGTGCCCCATAATGTGCAGACAACCGTTAAGAAACACACTTGGTTGTCTATAAAATTTCACATCAGTATGCTCGCCCTATTCAGATTCCTTATAGATCCATATTGTAGTTTGAGATGAGTAGATCTCCACACTTGCGCACACAGCGTTGACATTCACATATTCAATCTCATGGAAGTGCAAGGAGGCTATCGGATCGAACGCCAAGCGAGCCTCACCAACAGCATGGCCAACATCATGGGTGCTAGGTGACAGAATTTTAAACTTCTAGGTCGTTAGATTGTAGACGACATAGCGGTATCCATCAGCCCCAAGGCACCAGCATAGGATGAGGCCATTGCAGCAATCTGAGAGAGCTATATTATCAATGTTGAAGGGCAAGAATTCCAAGGAGCGGGGGCATACACCACAGACGGTGGTGGTGAAGTTTTGATTGTCGTTCTCACTATCGTAGAAGAAGTCGGCCATAGTCTAGGGTAGCTTCTTATGTGTTTACACCAAAATCTAGAAAGAAGAAAGTGGGAACTCAAAGCTTCTAAGATTGTATCATCAAGGAATCGATCAGATGTGAATCGATATCGGCTAGTTTTGATGCAGTGTCGGAATCGGCTATTTTATAGATGACGTTAGCAGACGACGTCAATGGACTACGTATGAATGGCATCGGAGGGGAAATATGTCAGACTCTACAAAAAGGAAAAGATTAGAGTCCAATTTATTTTCAAGTTAGTAGTCGGTAGTACTAGCGTCCAGACCCACGGACGGACGCCGGCGTCTGCACTCTGTCTCCCCCCCACACGCTTGCATTCCGCGCCTGCCTACGCAGGGCCCACGCCGCCTGACCCGATCGACTGTACATGGGGAGTCCCCGCTCGCGCCCCCTTCGCTTCTCACACGCATGCATGCGGCCAGCAGGTGACTACAGTAGGTGGCTACTCCAGCATCCAGGAGAGGGGAGGGGGCGGCGGATGCCAAGCTAGCGCCGGGAGAAGGAGGAGACACTGGGGCGAAGGTGAGGCAGAAAAAAGCAAAGACAGAGATGCAACATCCGATCTACTTTTGAAACATCTAGATGCAATACTTGCAACATATGTTTGAAGGCAGATGAAACACATGAAACATGCATCTAAAACACTAGCTGCAACACCATATCTACTTTTCAAACATCTAGATAAAACACTTGCAACATACGTGTGAAATAGCTGAAACACTCGAAACATACGTATCAAATACTTGGAAAAAACACCTGAAAATAATTTATGTGTGAAAACACATGCAACATCTAGATGAAATACGTGCAAACATACATCTAGCAAACGAGATGAAACATTTGGAACATACATGTATAGCCACTGTAACATGTGCAACATTCCGATCTACTTTTGCAACATCAAGATGAAACACTTGCAACATCAAGATGAAACATCTGAAACACTTAAAACATACTCTTGCAACATAGGCTTTGCTAGGACGAATGGAGGCACGCCAGCGCGGAGGTCGACAGCGGCGCTTGGACCTCGCTGTGCAATAGCGGCACGAGCAACTCGCCGATGGGCGTGGCATCACACGAATCTTGTCCCCCTTGCCTGCTTGCTGGAGCATCCGTCGTGGAGGCTCACCGGTTCGGTGGAGGTGACCGCGGCTCGCCAGCTCGGTGGAGGCAGTCACGGCGAGTGGGCTGGCCATGGCGAGGAGGCAATGCGGTGGAGCGCGGGCGAGGCAGACTGGGTCTGGTGGGGAATGCGGCATGGAGGAGGTAGCACGGTGGAGGCCGCAGGGGATGGGGCGGTGCGGGGCTGCGGGGGACCGGCGTTAGCGAGGTGGAGTGGGGTGGGCGGATGGGCATGGCGACGCAGGGAGGAAATGACACGGCGAGCATCGGGGTGCGCGGACAAGACGAGAGGATAGGGTCACTGGGCGAGCGGCGCGTGTGGGAGTGAGCGGTGGGAGGCGAGTCCGTCAGTTCGTACGTCTTAATTGTATTATTATCATTGTGTAGTATGAAGAAGTGCATTGATTCAAAATATTTAGAAGATAACACTATGAAAATTGTCCTATTCAGTTTGGCACGGATCCTTGTGGCGAAATTAAAAATATATCTTGAACAAGGAAATATTTACTCCAGGTGGACTTTGTGGAGCAACATTATAGAAATAAGAAAATAAGAAGCCAAGAAAATATGTGTTTAATTATAGGCTACATACAAATTAAGATGACTTCAATTACTATTGCCTTCGAGAAATATACCTGGAGAGCTAGTGGTAATTTCATCATTACATATACATATGCCTTGATGCAGACACGTGATTATCATCTGCCCGCCTTTATTTTATTGTATATACACGGACTTGCGTTAGTTTTAGCCATATTTTATTATATATGTTGAGCCAGTGTCCTCGCCGACTAGAGTCCGACCTGCATGTAATCGTGTCGGAGTCTCGAAGTCGTATACGAAGGCACTCGAGTCTTAGCGCATGTTTGATCATTTTCTCTAAACTTTTGGAAATGCTAGGCTTAGGGCGTTCGACACCCTAGCCAGAATTAGACAGCAACGTACAAATAAAAAACAAAAATGCTTACATCCAGCCCTCTCCAGAAGCCTCTCGTCCACTCATCCTCTCCAGAAGGCTCTCCACCGTAGCACCGCGACAACGCTCCGCCGCACTACCGCCTCGACGTTCTTCACGCTGTCCGGCATCTCCACCGCACCCAGCACGGCTGCCCGTCTTTCTCCCTCTCCATGGCGCCTCGTGCCGCACTCTGACCACCCATTGCGGTCCGTCTTCTCCACCGGAGTGACCTGCCGTGGCCTTCTTCATCGGATCTATCACAACCTTCTCCACTGGAGCGACGAGCTCTACACTGGTGAACTTCACACACCGACGAGCTTCCATTCCCAAGAAGCAAGGAGACCTTCATTCCTAGGCAGCACGGAGATGTTGCACTGAAAGTGCATGTTGCAAACATATGTTTCAGGTTTTTCAGATGTTTCATTCGTATGTTGCAAGTGTTTCGTATCAGTGTTGTAAAGTAGATCAGGATGTTGCAAAAGTGGTTCAGGATGTTGCACATATTGCAATGGCTATACACGTATGTTTCAAGTGTATGTTCCAAATATTTCATCTATATCAGACGAAGTATTTTCATTTGGATGTTGCAAAAGTAGATCTGGATATTGTATATACATGCATGTTGCAAGCGTATTTTTCAAGTGGTTTCATGTGTTTTGCAAGTGCTTCATCTAGATGTTGCATATATTTGCAATGGTTTTCAAGTGTTTTCAGGTGTTTTTGCAAGTGTTTCAGACGCATATTTCAAGTGTTTCGTATATCTTCTTTGTATGTTGCAACTGTTGCATCTGGATGTTACAAAAGTAGATTGGGGGTTGCACATGGGATACGTGTGGGAAGCGGCCGGCGGTGCGGGCGACGTGCGAGGCGGGGGTGCTCGCTCGTCACTGAGCGGGTACCGTCGACGCTAGCACCCCGGATCGGACGCCCGAGCGCTAGCAAGTGAGCACTTTAGCTCACTTTTGAGCCCCAAAGCTTTAATGTGAGGTGGGCTAAAGGTTAAAGCTATCTTTAGACCACTTGTTTAGCTCTAAAGTTTAGAGGAGGAAATCTAAACCGGCCCTTAGTCAGAGTTCATTAGTACAGAGAACACTTGGATTTCCACTTTCAGTCTTGTGAACAATTAGTTTGAAATGTCAGTAGAAATGGTGATATTTCATCAACAGTGTAAATTCACTTACATTGATGGTTGGCTTAAGGTTGTCGTCAGTGTAAATCGGTCGCCAATATTCCAGAGGCAGTTTGTGAGACTCTAAATTCAAGTGCTTAATCATACATCCGCAATTGTCACTCATATTCAGATTGCATCTATCGTGTTCTCGCTTGTATTCTTCAATTCACAGCATGGATTAACCTTCTTGATAAGGTCAACTGGATTGTGACACGATTGATAACTAGAGGAGACATGGTGCTAAGGTTGCATGGTTCAAGTTTTATAATCTAAAGCTAGATCGGTGTGTCGCTCTCCGACCAAATCGATAGTTATCTCCACCTGATGAAAGATCGGAACCCTGCCCCCATTAGAGAGGGAGACGAATGCTCGGGTAGGGCAGGCGCAGGGAGAGGGGAGGTGGCACAAGGAGAGATGGAGAGGGATAGAGGGAAGAGTAA
Organism: Miscanthus floridulus; assembly: GCF_019320115.1. Classification (NCBI taxonomy): domain Eukaryota; kingdom Viridiplantae; phylum Streptophyta; class Magnoliopsida; order Poales; family Poaceae; genus Miscanthus; species Miscanthus floridulus. The sequence goes on from NC_089580.1 coordinate 73,200,222, forward strand.
CTGTTTAATTCTTGCTTAAGATCTAAAGGGTTACATGAGCCCTATATTTATAGTCCATATGGGACGACTCCTAAGCAAAATAAAGTATATAAAAATAGGAAAACAAAGGTCATTGTCGGTTGAAGCTACTGAACTGGCACTGACCCCGATACTATCCATGTATAGAAGAGGCTAGACCCGACACTGACTCCAATGCTATCGATGTATAGTAGAGGCTAGACCTGACAAGTGATTCTAATGATATCAGTACCCGGTCAAGCCTTGACCTGACAGTGATATCTTCGTATCACTATCGGGTATGAGAACCTATAGTTATAGATAAACTCCATCACCTACCGTCGATCGCCTTCTACCGGATCGAGTTACATACCCATTTTAGACACGACAGTGATGTGCGGACTGCGGACCTGTGGTAGTGATAGGTAGAGGCAAAGGTAGGACCACAATAGATAATCCGTTAATTAGGACGAAAGTTTCAGCTGGTGCTCAGGTTGAAACAAATTAAAGTTAACGAGCTGTTTGGTTCCTATACAGTAACGCAAACGTAAAGGCTAGCTAGTTCAAATCTGTTCCCGCCGGTAACATTAATTTGCAGTTCAATTCTATTTACGTTTGCGTTTCCATTTCTACAACCAAACAGCTCCTAAGTTGCAGGATTTTGTGACATGAAGACTACTACGTTCCTACATGAATGGAGAATATCATAGCAAATACTGGGAAATGCAGCAAATGTTTGGAGGGCTGGAACAGCTACAGAAGATGTTTTTGAGTTGTCTCGTCAAGAATTGCTTTATCTAAATTTGGATATATGTGGGTCCAAGTTAGGATCTCATATATTTGTCACGGAAAATCTTATGAAAAGCAGTCACTTCTAGAACTAACCCCTACACCGTTGACGTCTACAAAAAAGGACGACGGTGATTGAATGGTCTCGATCTCACACTGTCGGCAGCCGACAGCTCGATCGCAGTCGCATAGTAGCCAATAAACTCTGCCTTCTAAGAATATTTATTTGCTCATTGGTGCAAGTCCTCGTATATAATTATAATACTGTTATGAATGACGCGTATTTAATTTCCTGACGACACATGCACCCGTGAGTCGACAAATACAGACACCCTAATGACTATGAATCCGTAGACTAAACCGCTAGAGAGGTGGCTTGGTGTAGTCCACGGAAGAAGAATTAGCACGTTGTATTGGAGAGATGTGGATAGGAAAATAAAGATGCATGAGGTGTGGCGGTGGAAAGCTCGATGGATCGCCATCAGAGGAGTGCTCGCTGCCCGGCCGGGAGGAAGAAAAGTTCAGTCGCATCTCAGGATCGAAGGGGACGCATGCGTGCCTCTGCCTGCTAGGAGTAGATCACACTAGATCATATATATCACATCTAGCACACAGCTATGTGATGGGCTAGCTGCTGGCTCGAATATAACTTTCTCTGTTTCTCACCACAATTATAGAACACAACAGATGTTCTCTGGTGTGACCCATGCCGACAGTGTAGATGAATGTAAAATAGGGGCTTTCGATCGGCTGCTTTAAGTGGGCAATGCATGCATCAACCTCGTCACTCAACTGTTCAACCTTCACTTTGCTGTTCCGTGAGGGTCTACGAATACGACGTCATCGCCCCTGCCGGTGCAAATTTGAAGCAAAAAATGGACGTCCTATCTTATCTAGACTCCAGTCCTTTAAAGCAGGCGGACTTTACATATAAAGAGAGAGAGATTCCAAGGCGCATTCGTCGATAAAGATGGCAGTGGGTCGGGTTCGGGGTGGATATCCGCGGATTTTGGGTCCGCGGGTTTTGGTTTTGGTTCTAGGTTTTCGTCCACGGATTTTCGGGTTTGAATATCCGAAATCCAGCGGGTTTGGGGCGGATGTTTATTTTTACCCGTGGAGCTCCATCCGGGGCCCGAAACAAACAGCCCACCAGAGGCCCAACTAAAACCCTAGTATATAATGCTGGAATCCTCACTTCCTCAGCCCTCACCTGTTCCCCTCCCACCCTCCCACCCGACGGCGGCAGCGGCTCAACGCCTCACCCTGACCCCGAGTCCCCGAGACCCCGGTAGGCTGGCAGGCGACGGCGGCCTCAGCGGCCAGCGCCTCACGCCCTCACCCCGACAGGCTCACGACGCTCGACGGCGGGCGGCCTCCTCGAGTCCTCGGCCCCGCCCCCGTCCAAACCGGAGCAGCTGCCGGCATCGGCCGCCACCGCCGCCAGGCCCAGAGCGCGCGCACCCTGCAGGGGCGGCCCGTCGGCGCACAAGGCCTATGGGGGAGGCGGGAGGCGAGGACACGGCGAAGCAGAGGGCGGAGCTGTGGCCTCATCTGCCCGCACCCAGGCGCAGTCCCGCACCGCACGGTGGCCGCACGCCCGCACCCACCCGACGCCCCGAGCCCCCGACGGGTGACCTCGCCGACCTCGGCGCCTCGCCAGTCCGCGACCTCACCGGCTTCCTCTCTCTCCCTCGTCCCCACGGTGGATCCGGCGCGCAGACCCCGACGGCGGGCACATGGCGGACTCTACCGGCGGCGAGGAGCTGCAACGGCGGCAGGCGCATGAGCAAGCTCTACCGGCAGCGGTGGACCGACACATGGTGGCTACGGCGGTGGGCGTGCCCTCTCTCCCTGCGGCAGCGACGAATCTGCCCCCTCTCTCCTGGCGGTGGCGCGGCAGCGGGCGCTCGACTCCGCGACGGCGGCTCGCCCTCTCTCAGTCTCTCTCTCTCTCTCTCTCTCTCTCTCTCTCTCTCTCTCTCTCTCTCTCTCTCTCTCTCTCTCGGTCGCGGACACGGAGTGCCCCCATCAGCGCTCGGCGGGTTTCGGATTATCCGACGGGTTTCGGGGATCCGTGGGTTTCGGTTTTGGGGATGGATTTTCACCCGAATTAGTGTTCGGGGCGGTTTTGGGTTTTAGGTTCGGGTTTCGGTTTTGGGTGCCCAGACACTCCACCCGATCCGAACCCGCCCCGTTGCCATTCTTATTCGTCGACCACGTATCAAGGTTTTGTATACTGAAAATTCCAATAAAGATATGTGCGCCCGGCCCATCCATGGCATGAGAATGGGACAGCCTTTTCTGCACCCATAATGTTATGTGTTAGTGTTATGTTATGTTATGTTACTAGCAGCTAGGATAGGAGCTACTTTGTTCATTCTATCAAAGGATATATACCCCCAACTCTAGAGATGGGCATGGCCGTCTTTTTGACACGTAGGAGAGCCCCCTCCCGGCCGGGAATAACTTCTTTTGCTGACAGCGAAACAATGCTCCGGTTTTAATTTTATATTGTGTATCAAAAGGGCATTGTACTCACTGTATGCACATATAGCAATAGTAGTAACAGTTGCACTGACCGAGTTCTTGATTAACAGTGAAGATCAGTCTAGTGAGTGCAAGGGGTTATTAGTAACGGCAGTGCTAGCGCCCTGACGTCCGGACGCCCGCGCCGCACTCCGTTTCGCGCGCCCACGCGGGGGCCGCTAACACCCCCTCCGCTTCCCCGCCCGGACATCTGCGGCCAGTGGTTGTAGCAGGCGGCTGTGCAGGTGGGTCCCCAGCAGCAATATCCGATCTACTTTTGAGACATCCAGATGAAACATTATCAACATGCGTCCGAAGACAGATGAAACACTTGAAACATGCGTCTGAAACGCTTGCAAAAAACACATGAAAACACTTAAAAAGCCATTGCAAAATATATGCAACATCCAGGATAAAACACTTCCAACATATGTGTGAAACATAGCAACATCCAAATAAACACACTTGCAACATACGTCTGAAAAACAGATAAAACATTTGCAATAGACGCTTGCAACATACATGTACAACCATTGCAATATGTGCAACATCGTGCTCTACTTTTGAAACATCCATATGAAACACTGTAATATACCTCTGAAACATCGGAAACACTTGAAATATACGCCTGCAACATGCGCTTTCAGTACAACATCTCCTTGCCGCTTGGGAGAATGGAGGCTCGTCAGCATGTGGAGTTCACCGGTGGTGCAGAGCTTACCGCTCCGGTGGAGAAGGACGCGACGGATCCGGTAGAGAAGGCCGTGGCGGGCTGCTCCAGTGGAGAAGGTAGGCGGGAGGCGCGGTGGAGAGGAAGGCAGGCGGGAGCGCATGGTGGAGAGAGGGAGGCGTAGTGGAGAGAAGGCGGCACTGGAGGCACGGTGGAGAAGACAGGCGGGAGGTGCGGCGGAGCACGGTCGCAGGCTCGAGGCTGCGGTAAAACAACCACTGCAATAATGATTGTATCAACAAAAAAAAAGAACAGTAACCTTTTTCAATCTGCAAGTGTCACACTATTACACTTTGCAACCCTTAACTCTAAAATCATTCACTTTATTTATAGGCTTCAACCATCACAATCTTTCATTTTTCAACCTTTTGGTCGTCTCCTGAGTGGCCCAAGTATGGTATTTGATATATGCTGACACGTTATTATCTGAAAACATATACAGAAAGAGTTTGTTTCGAGAAAAGCATATACACAAGAGAAGGCACCATGACAACACTTAAAAAAAAAAAAAAAAAAAAAAAAAAAAAAAAAAAACTCAGATAATAGTTACTTCAGCGTGTCTGGAAGGAAGAAAAAAAAGGGTTGATGCATATGCATGCATATAAGCCAGTAAACTGGATATACCCCAACAGAAGAAAACCATCTAAATATACTCTATGCGGTTATACCAAGATCTCCACTTCTTCAGTATCTATTTCAACAAAGTGCTGCAAAAGTAATGCAATTTCTACACTAGGTGTTCAACAACGTGTTACGAAAGTAATGCAATATGAGATAGTTGTTCATTGTTACAATACATCTTCATTCTTCAGCAGCTGCAATCGTGGATTCTTCACCAAATGCTACTCTACTATACAGTTACCCGCAGTGGCGGATCCACGGGGGGGGGGGGGGGGGGGGGGGCTAGGGGGGCAGCAGCCCCCCTGTGAGAGTGATTTTCCTTTGTGTTTACTGTAGAAAAAACGTGATTTCACCGTTAATCTTCGACATTTGTTCTAAATCTCTATTGATTAGCCCCCCCCCCCCCCCCCCCCCCCGAGGTGCTCATCTTGGCTCCGCTAATGGTTACCCGCCTCTTGTTCCGAAAGTTAGATACTGACCAGGTTTGGATGTGCCGCCTCTGAATGCCTGCAAGCAAAACTACATCATAGTCAAACAAATGGAGGAATAAAAACAATCGCATTCATTCATTTGCAAGTTGTCAAAAACATATTACAAAAGCTCATTTATGTTACTTTGTAGAAAAACCCCATTGCATTGTAAAGTTTCAATGCGACAGATAACTCTTGTCAACAAAACTACAAGAGCACAGTTTTGGGATGATGTTGGTGAGGTACAGGATAATAACAAAGAGCAATTTATTACTCTCCATTATATTTAAGAAAGAAGTCGATCATGCCACATGATTCTAAATTCGTATATTCGTGTTTCAAATGCTTACCTCACTGTAAAACGAGTGATAGCTACTTCTGACTTGCAGCCTCGTCTTTAGTCTTTGCCTGAAGTTGTAAGATGAATAGGTAAGAAGTAGACAAAGAACATACTAGTTGAGCAGAGTTAAACAATGTATTTCTACAATGTAATATGGAATTAACATACCTCAGCAGTAGTATCTCTTCGGACCTTCCTAGTTGGGTTTCTCATTGTGACAAATTCCTCAGCAGTTGTTGGGTGAACACCAATAGTGGAATCAAAATTTTGCTTCGTCAACCCAGCCTTAACAGCAATTGCAATACCCTGTATATTAATGTACATCCATAATGAATTAACTAAAGAATGGATATGAAGATATAAATCACTAGAAAATCAACGCCATGCACAAACCTGAATAATCTCAGGTGCATCTTCACCACACATGTGCACTCCAAGGACTTTGTTTGTTTTGGCACACACAATAACCTTCATAAACACACGATCAGGTAGACCAGAAAGAGTTACCCTGAGAGGTTTGAAATTTGATATGTAGATGTCAATATCACCATATGTTTCAGTAGCCTGCAAGCGTAATGTTTTACTCAATTAATCATAGACTGACAAAAAGAAGTTATGAATTTCAAATGAATACAATTGTGAATTATATTACCTCATCTTCAGTAAGGCCAACATGCCCAATTGGCGGTTGAGAAAACACAGCAGATGGCACGGCACTATCAAAAAGCACAAAGTACAAATTTTTTTCAAAATTTATAGCCAAAAGTAGTTTACATGACTGACATTCAGTAAAAGGTTGGGGCATATGGGTTTTCATGAACTAACATGAAGTACATCATATACAAACGTGCCTGTAATCTGCTCTGGTAGGTTCATTGCCAAAAATGGTCCTTGCTATTGCCCCAGCTTCCATTAATGCAACTGGCGTCAGGTTCAATCTATTGGTGACATCCCCTACAGCCCAGATTGAGTCAACTGAAGTCCGAGAATACTCATCAACCTAGAATGACAGATTTATTCCATGAGTTCCCAATGCCATTTAATGATGATCAACAGTCAGGAAAGTTTTTAAGTCCAAGTAAATGCACAAAATTTGATCTCATTATATTACATACGTACCACAATAGCACCATGCTCATCCATTTTGACCCCGACATCTTCCAGACCCAAATTCTAAAAACATACGCTTTGTATCAAGATGCATGCAAAGAGAATACTACATATATGTCATAAAACATAAGCAGAAATGACGTGGTAAAATGATATTAACCTTTGTGTTTGGCTTTCGACCTGTTGCAAACATGACATGTGAGAACCCACTGACAGTTTCTTTGTTTGTCTTCAGAGACAGCAAACCATCATCTGACTTAGTTACTGCTTCAGGGCTTTGTTCTATATGAAATTTGACACCCCTCAAAGACATCTGTTCTGCAACAAAATCCCTGACCTAAACAAAGCAGTTAGGATATAACTCAAGGCATAGATCTTCAACTCAGATTAGCACCTTCAATTTTGATATCCAAGTATTTTATTTTATGATACTTTCTCACCTCCTCATCAAAGCCTCTCAGCACTTTCTTTTGGCGGATGAAAACATGAACATCACTCTTCAAGCCATTGAAAACACCAGCGAATTCCAAAGCAATATATCCACCTCCCACTATTGCAATCTTCTCAGGTCTGGAAGGCAAATCCAATGCTGCATCAGAATCAATGACATGCTCTATCCCTGGGATGTTTGGTTTGGACGGCCGACCGCCAACAGCTACAAGTATGTTTTTGGCAGTGTAAAGCTTGCCATCCACGCTGACAGTATGTGGGTCAACAATCTGCATAATTTAAACAGATTATGTATCAATTGCTATCATTATTGCATGAATCCCTCAACAGGAAGTTATTCGTAGAAAGTTAATCTCCATTAAAACATTACCCAACCTTTCCGCGGCCTTCAATTACAGTAACCCCTGAATTCTTCAGTGTATTTGTCTGAATTCCCACAAGGCGCTGCAACTCCAAATTTTTGTTGGTTATCAGAGTTCTCCAATCATGCTTTGGATCAGTTTCATACACCCACCCAAAGCCACGGCTCTCTTCAAACTCATGAGAGTATTTGGATGCATACACCAACAGTTTCTTCGGAACACAGCCACGAAGCACACATCTGAAATACAAATAAACTAACATCTTATATGAAAGGATTAAGTCCACTTTTGGCCCCTCAACTATAGGGTTCGTCTAATTTTAACCCTCAACTACAAAACCGTCTAGCGGTGATACCCCAACTATCAAAACCGTTCACTTTTAGCACCTGAACGCGGGCAGGGCTGTTTTGTCCTACGTGGAGCGGGTTTGACCACGCCACGCTGGTGTTGACCGCCACGTAGGATGCCAACCTCCATCCCAGTGACATATGGGGCCCACACGTCACCCACTCATCACCTCCCTCTCCTCCCTCTCGCGCTGCCGCCGCGGACGCTTGCGCCGTGGGTGGGGCAGCTTCGACCACGTAGCTCCTAGTGCCACCGCCATCCATGGATGACGACGAGGAAGACGAAGACGACGTGCTGCCGCCGCCAGTCCGCATCCGCTTGGGCTCCCGTGTCGAGTCCGTGGAGCTGCTTCAGGGCGTAGGTGCTGCTGGACGAGTCGACGGCAGGCGGGAGATCAAAGTAGCCAGCACCGGCGGCGGCTCCACTTGTGACGGTGGACGAGGTGGACGCGAGCCTCGGGGCCAGCAGCGTCGCGGGCGGGAGCGGCGGCGGGGGAGCGTTGAGCTCGGACAACATGCTCTCGACCCAGGACGACAGGTCGGAGGGATTGTAGTGCACGGTGTCCGTGGCGAGGTGGGAGATGAAGCGTCATCAGCGGTAGCGCCGGCGCCGCCCATCCCCATGGCCATCTCGAGCTGCTCCAGCTTCTGTGCGACGTCCGCCATATCCGACGAACGCAACTTGTACCCGAGCGCGGCCAGCATCTCGTCCATCTCCTCCTCCTCCTGCTCCCCTACCCCCGTCGCCGCCACCATCATCTTGTCCTTGGAGGAGCCCATGTCGTCGCCGCTCCCGCCGGCGTCTTGGTACTCGTGCTTCATGATCTCCGAGCTACAGGCCTAGCTAGCCAGCTAATAATTACTCGCGCGCTGCCGTGTTGCTGCTGCCACTGCCATGGCCAGCGAGCGCAGCTGCTGCACTGCTGCTAGGTGGGCGAGCACGCCCCCACTGCTTTGCGCCCGCGCCGCTACCGCTGCTGGGCTCGCCGGCCCCCGGCAACTCCCACGCCTCGATGCTCGGCGGTGAAGGCACAACGACCCCGTCGGGCTCACGAGCGGGGGCCACCGGACGAGCAGGCGGCCGCGCCATGGCCGGCGAGCGCGCGCAATTGAGACGCGTGCTGCTGTCGGGCAAGCGCGAGCAAGCTGCCGCGTCCATGGCGGACGAGCCTTGGGACGGGGACGGGGAGGCCCACCTGACGGGGAGGGCGAGCGAGGAGGCGGAGGCGGGCGCGGGCTTGGTGGTCGTGGCGCGCGCGAGGTGCCTGAGGAAATGACGCGGGCGGCATGGCGGCGGGAGCGGGGAGAGGAAGCAGGCTGCGACGGAGGACGCGGCGGCGGTGGCGGCCGCCATCGGGGCTGCTGTTGCTTGTGTTGTGCGCGCGGGGGGGCAGGACAGTGGAGCGAGCGCAGCCGCCCGCGGCCGGGGGTGTTTGGACGATGAGTCGATGATGAGTGGATGTGCTGCGTTGCTGCTGCCTGGTGCAGTGGCACTGCTTGCCTAGCGCTTTCCTACTGGCGGCTGGCTCGTCAAAACCGCTCAACGTCGGTCAAAACGGCCTTGTCCCTGCCCAGGTGCTAAAAGTGAACGGTTTTGACAGTTGGGGTACCGGTACTAGACGGTTTTGTAGTTGATGATTAAAATTAGACCAACACAATAGTTGAGGGGCCAAAAGTGGACTTAATCCTATATGAAAAGTTTTGACACCAAAATGAGTTAAGAAGAGTTCAAGGAAAGACCGATCAATTAAACATAGTTATTATGAACATTATTTGTATTGTAGCACGAGGAGCCTGTCTTCAAGTTGGAGGGAGATGAAACAGCATAACCAGTTAAAAAGAAAATCAATCAATAGGATGCTAATAGCAGTAAAATGTCATGCTAACTCAGTACATCATGGCAGTAATCAACAGTCCATAGTAGTTTGCAAAATGTATGCTCTTTGTCACTTCTGCACCTGCTCACTGCAACCTTCCATTGTCGATTGATGTATGGCAAATTTTGTCTCCAGCTGAGCTCGTACACATTCTACAGTTTTCTTTTTTCTTTTCCTTCATAGCATATAGCTATAGTATCTCTGAATGCAACGATACTATGATGTTAATGGCTTCCGAAAACATGTGCTCTAAGTGGTGAATGTACTGATCAGTTTTCACATTCATATAGTGGTCACCTGATCGTTGATCGGGATGCGCATAAAAATAGATGGGACGAGATTGTGCTTAAAGGTCATGCCATCGTCTCCACTCGTACTAAATTAATGATCGCAGAGCAACTGATCATTCATGGAGCTAAGTGTATTGAGCACAAACGCATAAGGCGAACCAAACATTCGCCGTGAAAACAAATGAATTGTATTGAACTACTGATTACAGGGTGGGAGAGGGGCGTCTGCTTACGTGCCACCGACGCCGCCGAGGGCGTCGGACGCGACGGTGGCGAAGGGCATCTCGCAGACGGCGGCGCGGGCGCCGTAGAGGGCGGACGCAACGCGCGACGCCCGCATGCCCCCGCTCCCCGCGCCGATGGTGAAGAGGTCGTAGTCGTACTCCCTCTCGGCCGCGCGCGGCGCGGCGCCGTTGTTCCCTCCAGCGGCCGCGGAGGCGGAGACGGAAAGCGCGCGTCGGAGGTGGGCGCCCTGGGACGCGGCGGAGGCGGCGAGGGGGAGGGGGTGAAGGCCGCGGCCGCGGCGGGAGGAGGCGTGGAGGAGGAGGAGCGGTTGGCTCGAGGACACGGCGCGGGCTATGTTCCGGACCGCCACCTTGGCGGAGGCGGATGGGAGCGTCGCTGCCGCCATGGGTTGGGTGGTGCGTCGTCGGTCTTCCCCCCTCCCGGCGGCGTGGGCAGGCGAAATCAAACCGAAACGCCTCTCGGTCTCGGCCCGCCTTTTGCAGCTTGCGCTTGGAGGCGCGCCGCCTGGGGCCCAGTGGAAGGCGGCGACGCTTTGCTTCGGTGAGGCGTGAGGTGGCATCCAGCCGCTGGCGTACTTGTCCTAGAATTACGCTTTCTTCAGCTGACAGACGTAGTTTCGAGTTTCGACAAAGTGGTGGCCGTTGAAGCACTGACTGGAAAGGCTGGAAGAGCGACAAGATGGGCCGGAAGGGCCGAGCTGGGAAGATGTACACTAATCTCAACACCCGATGGCAGTGGCGGATGCAGAACAAGATTTAGGGAGGCTGGTCTCTTCTTCTTCCTCTATCTCTCCATTTTTCTTCTTTCTTCCACCTTTTTTTCTCCATCACCCTCCCCATATTTCCATTGATGCACCAGCTGTAGGGGGGGCTGGAGCCCCCCAGCCCCCCATGTAGATCCGCCCCTGCCCGATGGGTAGTTTGTCCATGAACTTTTAGGTGCTCCAATAATCAGAGTACCATTCCGGCCCGCATAAATTTTGTCGCAGAATGTCAGAACCCTACTTGAGGTAAGGGCTTATACTTAGCAATTTATGGCTAATTATATTTTTAGTGATAAAATTTGCGAATCATGGTAGATGCCTTTTTCAGTAAAAGATGACGTGGCTTTTAGACTTGTTGTTCAATCTCAAAATCTGTAGATCTAATATTTCGGAGGCGTTCATAGAGATAAAATGTGCATATGTGCATTCATAGCAGCTAATGTATGTGAGCATCTATATTTGTGTGTTTTTTTCCTAAAGGAAAAAAAGAATGATAATAATTCTATGCTTAAATCAAGGGAAAGTTGTTTGCGGATATTAAGGGCCCCTTTGAAATGTAAGAATTTCACATGAATCAGTTCAATTTTATAGGAAAATACGTAAGATTAAGGAAGGTGCCCTTAAGGAATAAAAGGAGATGGCATGACCCCATCTCTTATTGGATGAAGGGATAAATGTGTGACATCTACATATGGTCAGATACTCACATCCTCAAAAATTTGATGAGATTACCCATTTGTTGTCATATTTGGCTTTTTCATGAAATGTTGCTAGCTTATTTTTTGTGTGCATGCGTGCCTGCGCGGCCATGTGTGTGTTTGTGCATGACTTACCATGTTCGCTTGAACTACTTCAGCAGTGCTTTTCAGCGAACGAAGTGTTTTCTTCTCACAACAAATCAGCATAAGCATCAGTACAAGCCAAATTTCACTGAAACGAATAGGGCCATATTTAAGGACGTGAATTTAGGACTTATTTACTTTCAGCGGAAAAGAACTTTGATTTTGTTTGAATCGTGGATTTTGACCTCTAGTTGATTGCTAATATCAGGAGTAGTCTAAATTCTAATAGGGGTAAGCGCCCTGATTTTCCAATAGTTCGGAATTTCCATGTGTTCACGGGGTAGGAAAGCTACAACACTTAGATCATGTTTGATGTTAAAGTATTAAGAAAACCATGATATTAAGAAATTGTAGTTTTAGAAACCATAGACAAATAAAAACATGATTAAGGGAGAAAAAAAGAGGGTTTAGGCCCAAGTTTTAAAGTATTTGATAAATAATGTGGTTTTATAAAATACTTTAGTTTTCAAAGTTTGTGAGGTGTTTTGATGTAACAAACCCCTAGTTTTTAAAGCTATGGTGTTGCTAAAAGCACAACCTTTCTAGAGTTTTAGTAAAAACTCCACGTTGAACCTCTTTTTCTGCATGGTTTTGCATATTCTTTTACTTATATAAAACCATGGTTATTTAATACCATAGTTTTCTTAAACTATCATATCCAAACAGACTCCTAGTATGGAGTTTTGGATCTCTAAAAAGATTACAGTTTTAGCAATATTATACCATAGACCCTAAATCCTAAATCCAAACACTTTATGATGCTCCAAAAGCAAAGTATTTTACAAAACCACGGTATTTTATAAAGCTCTAAAAATATTTTGCATCGAAGTTAGGTAAGATTGATTTTTGTGCACTTAGAGCTGGCTGATAGCTTTGTCCTATCTTTGCCGCTTGTCTTTGAACCAAACACATCTAAAAGTGAAATGGCCCTAAACCTCAAGAAGCAAACACTACATGTAATATACCAATGCTTGGATAATCTCCTATTACCGAAGTATGTGCAGGCGACATAACTTTCCACCTCTGAAGTAGAAATGCCAGGACTCCATGCTGAGCACCATCACAATATCCAGTTATATCTGGAGCCAGACATGTCAACACGCACATCCTAATGTATGCCCTGCGTGCTGGTTTTCTACGTGCTGATTCAGTAGTTGCCTAATGTTAGTATTTCCTATTAGCACGTTAGGCAACACTAGCATGGATCGGCACGTAGAAAAGAAAACATCAGGCAGGGCACACATTATTCTCAGTCCCTCGCACTCGCACACCGACAAAATCAACACATACTACACAGGCTAGCGGCTAATCAGATAGGCAAGAGCTTTGCAGTGGACGACACGCAGAAGGGCCACAGTGCAGGTCAGGACCACAGTGCCACTGATTCAGATGCAAGGATAAACAAACTAGTGCAGAGATCTGCAGACCTCTCCTGCTGGCAGAAAGGGACAGTAAAAAAGGTACCACATTAGGTTAGGCTGAAACAGGAGAGCCGATAAGGAAAATCTATTGTATTGCAAAGCAGATAGCCCAAGGCACTTAAAGCCTAAAGGACTAGAAACATTTGCAAGTGCCAGCCAGTATACTGGTACAAGAACATCTCTGTCTACTTTGCAACACTCGACAAGGCCTATATAATAGCATCAACCTCAGCTCTAGTATAGAGAGAGCAGCACCATAACAAGCTCATTTGGGAACCCACGTAATGACCTCATGTATCATGTAAGACCAAGTGAACCAGGTTAGCACATTACATGCATTATAAGATTCTTCGCAGTCACTTCCTGCATCATCTATTCTTCTTGCAATATGAACAATATATATGTAGTTGGTTACACCATCACATATTTTCTGGGTATTTTTTAATTTATTTTTCTAATACTACCAATAGAGTGATCTCCAATAGGCAACACTTAAAAACCACTTCATCACATGCTAAACATAATATAATGCCTATACGATGATACACCAAGAATACCGAATATATGAATAGGAGTATATACAGCTACAACCTGCATGAAATCAATCATAATACTAAATCATGAAAAGTCAGCACATTAGCTTCCGTGCTCCTTAGCATATTTGACTTTTAAGGGAAATGTTATATCATGGAACATGTCAATCCCATATCACTTTTGGGATTTTGGCTGCCAGCATTCTTAATAGATCCAGGAGCTTCGAGGTGCTGAGACTAAGACTATCAAATGGCATTCGATTTCTACATTTACTTACATTGTTTACCATTTGTTCATACAAATGAATATGACATTTCATATGCGCACTAAATTTAGAGTAAATGTAAATCTATTTTCATTGTTCTGATTGGTTCAATATGTTACTATTACCTTGGCAAATGTGAAATGCAGACAAACTTAAAAAGTCAAGATTTGATGGCACAATATAAAAAATGACGATTATTCTGAAGATCTTATGTCCATTGAAATATTTGCCTGAACTAGATGTGCAGAAAGTATTTGACAATGCAGGAAAGATGTACCTTGGAACGAGGCATGACTTCCATCTTATACAATTACATGAATTGCTAGGTCTACCATGAAATAGCCTCGTTGCACTACGGGAGACGCGCTCTTTGCCGAGTGCTCGGAGCTTTGCCAAGTGTCGAAACACGGGCACTCGGCAAAGAGATAGTTTGCCGAGTGCCGCACTCGGTAAAGCCGGCACTCGGCAAAGGCCGTCTTTGCCGAGTGTCAAACACTCGGCAAAGACTGACACTCGGCAAACGTCCTCTACATACGATGACACGACACCTCGACAAGTTTCGTGATTTTCGAACTTCGTTTGCATTTTATATAATTAAAAAAACTCTTTTTTAACAAGTTGGTGGTCATGTTTCGTGAAACAAATGTTCGAAATTTCACGAATGTCCCTGCACACGGCCTCAAAATACACTCAAAAACATGAATACCATTTTTTGAATCGCTAAATTCTAATATTTCATGCACTTGCGGTTCAAATTTACTTTTTCGAGAAAAATTCAAGTAAACATAAAAAATTAAAAAAAATATACCAAAAAGTCATAGAAAAGTTCCAAATTGGAACATGTGCTTCTAAGTACTGTATAAATGCCACAGAAAAAATTTGTAAACAAAAATAAAAAAAATAAAAATACTTTGCCGAGTGTCGCAATTGGCACTCGGCAAAGGAACCTCTTTGCCGAGTGCCAGGCTTGCAGCACTCGGCAAAGATTTTTTAGAATTTTTTTTATTCTTTCCGATTAAAAGAACGCTGAATTTCTTTGCCGAGTGCCCGCATCTCGGCACTCGGCAAAGAGCCGACCCACTTAACCCTAGCGGGCCGGCCGCGGCCCACTCCCACTCTCTCTCTCCCTCTCACTACCGCGCACGCCCGGCCCCGCTCCGCCGCCGGACCGCCGCCGCAGCCAGCTGGCCCCGCCCCGGCCCCGCTCCGCCGCCGGACCGCCGCCACAACCCCGGCCCCGCTCCGCCGCCGCAGCCAGCCGGCCCCGCCCCGGCCCGCTCCGTCGCCGCAGGCAGCCGGCCCCGCCCTGGCCCCGACCCGGCGCCGCTCGGCCACCGCAGCCGGCCCCGCCCCAGCCCCGCTCCGCCGCCGGTGGTGCCCTGCCCGGCTGCCCCCGCCCCTGACCCACCGGAGTGGAGGAGAGGAGGAGCAGGGAGCAGAGGAGAGAAGGGAGGTGGAGGAGAGGAGAAGGGAGAAGGAAGAAGGAGAAGGGAGGAGAAGGAGAAGGGAGGAGGAGGAGCCTCGGCCGCCGGCCATGCCCCTCGCCGTTCGTCCCCGCCCCTCGCTGGAGACAAAGGTGACCCCGACACCGCGTCGCCCGACTCCACCGCCACCCAAGGTATAAAGCCCCCCGGTTGTCAGCCTTCATGCCTTGTATGTCATTGACGGCCTTCGTGCCGTATGTGGATGTGTGGGCCTTCGTGCCGCATATATGCTGTCGGCCATCGTGCCAGCTTTTTTCTTGTAGGTTTTGGAAACCTCCCCGTATATGGGAGGTTCTACCAAAATTTTTAACTTATAGTATTATAATTCTTCTTTTGCAGAGCAGGACCCGTCGGAGGGGACCCGGAGTACGTAGGCGACCCCAATCGTCTTCGTCGGCGCTGTGGTCCTACCTGCACAGCGTCGCTACGCCACTGCCCCGCTAGCCTAACTCCACCGCCACCCTAGGTATGAATAACCTCTCTTCCTTATCGTTGTCGTAGATCGGTGTAACCTAGTTAGGCGTCTCCCGTTCAAAACAGATATGGTTGGAGGTATGCGGATCTTCGCATATCTAAGACCATATCTGTTTCAGATTGTCCACTTTTTTGGACAGCCTGCGGATGCGTAGATGGGGTAGTTTTCATGTTCTGCTTCGATCCGAGACAGAGTTTCGGCACCACCTCCCTGTTGTTCTCTGGATACACACTCTCCCTTCCAGGACGTGTATCGGGAGAACAGCGGGGAGGTGCTGCCGAAATTCTGTCTTAGATCGGAGTAGAGCATGTAAACTAACGTCATCTACGCATTCACGGGTGGGATTAGGACCTATCCTCACCCATTAGACAGTAGGCACATCGTTCAGATGCAATTGGTGGTTATATTACTCGCTCATGTATATGCTAGAGGATGGATAACCATGAGTGGATGTACACGGGCCGCCCAAGTCAGGCTGAAATCACCCCTGAATGGATGGACAAGACCGAGGGTTTCTTGAACCAAGCATTTGGCAAGGCAGCTAATGGAGCGAGAGACACATTATGTCCCTGTAGCGAATGCGGAAACAGGAAAAGAAAAACAAGGAAGATCATGGGGGAACATCTTTGCAAGTATAGATTTATGCCAAACTATACCTGGTGGGTGTTCCATGGTGAAGCCCATCATACTAGAGAGGAGGTGGTGAGACCATGCTTGGAGGCATTTGATGCTGATGGCGGGGTAGCAGGATGGTTAGGTGACTTTCACAAAGCAACATTCGCTGAAAGACCTACGGAGGAGGAGGAGGAGAAGGAGGATGAGGAGCCAGAGCCAACCAGAAAGGCGTTCTACCAAATGTTGTCTTCGGCACAGAAGCTCCTACACGAGAAGGCAATGGTTTGTCAACTAGATGCCATTGGACGCCTAATGGGGTTGAAGTCCCAGTACAACATGAGTCGAGCCTGCTTCGATGGTATGTTGGCAGTTATTGGTGGGCTGCTTCTAGAGGGTCATATTCTGCCGAGCAGCTTCTATGAGTCACAGAGACTCCTTCGTGCACTTAAGATGTCGTATGAGCAGATACATTGTTGTCCGAAGGGGTGCGTCCTATTTAGGAAAGATCACAAGGATGAAAAGTACTATCCAAAGTGTAAATCCTCTAGATATGTGGAGGTCGACAAAGGTGATGGCCAGAAGGAGCAGCTTGAGATCCCCATGAAAGTCCTATGGCACCTTCCGATCATATCGAGGCTCCAACAGCTATTCATGACTG
Source organism: Miscanthus floridulus (assembly GCF_019320115.1). Lineage (NCBI taxonomy): Eukaryota > Viridiplantae > Streptophyta > Magnoliopsida > Poales > Poaceae > Miscanthus > Miscanthus floridulus. The sequence goes on from NC_089580.1 coordinate 73,217,434, forward strand.
AGGAGTCTGTGAAACAGATGACATGGCACAAGAATGGCATTCGATACAATCCTGACAAGATGGTACATCCAGCTGATGGTGAAGCATGGAAAAACTTTAATCGCAAGCATCGTGACAAAGATCTTGAGGCCCGTAATGTACGTGTTGCGCTGGCAATGGATGGGTTCAATCCTTATGGAATGATGTCGGCCCCATACACTTGTTGGCCCGTGTTCTCTATCCCCCTTAATCTCCCCCCCCCCCCCGGGGTTCTCCTTCAACGGCAAAACATATTCTTGACGTTGATAATTCCTGGACACCCAGGAAACAAAATGGGTTGGTATATTGTGCACAAGGTATCACCACATGGTAGATTACCTCGCCCAAACCCTGATGATTACAATTTGAACCCAAACACGCATGACGGAGAGTTCTATCAACAAGAAGAGGGGCTACCAGGGATGCTTGAGATAGACTTAACCGGAGAGATCGAAATGGAAGCAGACGAGGAATGGGTTGTTGACGAGGACGCTGCAAATGAGGTGCATGATCCAAAGGACTTGGAAATGCTTGACGGACTACGACTAGGCAATGACAACGATGAGGATGAGGCTGTTGAGGATTTGGACAATCTTGATAGTGATGACGATACCTATCGTCCAGATAATCTCGATCATGAAGAATATTAGAAATACATGTAATACTATGTTATTTTGTAATTATATTTTCTTTATTTTGCATCTCTTACTAAGTATGTCTCATTTATATGTACTTAATGGTTTACTCTTTTTAATTGCAGGTGATGGGGCCCACTAGGAGGAGCTACCCCTCGGTTTACGCCAACTGGAGGGACATGGCGGCGGCTGAGGAGGCGGAGGCGTTAGAGAGGCTGAGGAGGCTGAGAGGCAGGCCCAGGCGGGAGCCGTTGACTGACCATGGGTGTAGCTCCTCACGCGACCCTGTGCACGACGACGACCTTCAGCACACGGTGGACGGGGACGGGGGTCCACGGACGGAGGATGAGGAGGCGGTTCTAGCGACGAAGGACGAGGAGGCAGCGATGGTAGGGGGTTCCACTTCCTCTGGTACGTCAAAGCCCTACCAGTGAGGTCCCGCAAAGCTCCCGAAGCGACCGATACCTGTTGAGAGGCGCCCACTGATTGCACCCAAGGGCGATAAGTAAGTAACTTCATATGTTCTTCATTTGATATGTTGAAAATCATAATAACAACTAATAACTATTGTGGACCACTTGTGCAGGAACTGGGTGCTTGTGGACCAGGTGGCCCCGGCACACAATGTGAATGGCATCCTGGGACTTCTGTGCAAGGAACACTTCCCTGGCCTGGTTAGGAAAGGAGATCAGGATTGGGAGCCGGCCTAGACGTTCGACCACTATGCCCTCGTGCAGGATGCTCCAGATCATAATGGCATCCGCTATAGAAACAAGGCAGATCGGGTGATTAGGGAGTTGTGGGTAAGTCTTTCTTGCACTACATTCCTCAATTCCTCGCATTCATTGGACATTCTTGAAATAAAATAATGGATACCTCGTGTCTTTATGCAGGACTTCTTCAGAATCCAGGAGGGATAGGAGGAAAGTGCGTATCAGGTGGCTTATGCTTCCTGTAAAAGGCATGTCATGGACTTGCACTACGAGTCCCGCATCTAGGCCCACATAGACTACAACACCAAGTTCCTACTCAGGCGTGTCAACAAAGAGGAGGCAAGACGGATGACGCTGATAAGGGAGCAGTACATACAGGTAAATACAAAACATGAATATTCATTTCTTTTGAGATTAAGTATGCCTAATTTGATCTTCTAATATGCCGTCTACTTGATGTCCTGTAGGCGATTCCAAGCTGGTGCGCCACCCACCCCGATTGCTGGGAATATATTGTGGACACCTGGTTGGACGGGGACTGGCAGAAGAAGCACGAGGAGGCCCGCGATAGGCATTTGTAGATGCCAGGTGTACCTCACCATTAGGGCAGCCGTAGCCTCAGCAAATACGCAAAGGCATATATAAGTCTCCGCCATTGCTCTAATCTAGCCGTGCTCAATTCTGCATCATTTCTAACCACATGTTGTTGTCTTTCTCGTAGTCGGATGCACATGGTGGCCAGCCAGTTGGTCAACTCAAGGCATATGCTCTAGCTCACATGGGTAAGGCGACGGCCGACATCGAGTACGACCCAGATGCCCCGGTTTAGACGTACACCAACTCCAGCATCCACACCCGCCTCTCTTCGTACACGGAGGTGGCAAGGTCAGTCCATGGGTCGGGCTACGATCCAAGAACCGAGGAGCGCCTTGATCCTCAGCTCGTGATGAGGGTGGGGCAAGGCAAGAAGCATGGGCAGTTCTGGATTAGCGACGGCGTCCTCGACATGGCCTCTACTCCTCCTCTCCACCAGCTTCGAGCATCGAGCACGAGCTCAAGCGTGCCCATACGCCAGCGGTGTCGGCACTCTAGGTAAGCATTCCTGTTTTATTCGTTGTTCTTTGACTTTTACATACCTTACCTATACATTATTGAAACATTGGGGTCAAATGCTGCAGGCCCAGGTGCAGGAACTGCAGGCCGAGCGGGAGGTCGAGCGGCAAAGGCTACAGGCTTTGGAGGCCCAGCGGGAGCAAGATCAGCGGTAGATGGCCGAGATGATCAAGTTTATGCAGCAAATTGGCCAGCAACAAGGTTGGGCAATCCCACATACGTTGCTTGCTCCAGATCCACCTCCACAATGTCCTGATTCTACCCCGGTGAGTATAAGTACGAAGTTTTACTTTCTATGCTGAAACTTAGAGAAACCTAGTGAAACTTAGAGAAACCTAGTGGTGGTGGTGGTGGTGGTGTGGTGGTCATGGTGGTGGTGGTGGTGTGGTGTTGGTGGTGGTGGTCACGGTGTTGTGGTGCTCATGGTGGTGGTGGTGGTGTGGTGGTGGTGGTGGTCATGATGGTGATGTGGTGATGGTGGTGTGGTGGTGGTGGTGGTGAAGTGTTGGTGATGGCAGTGATGTGGTGGTGGTGGTGGTAGTGGCGGATATTTATTTTGCATATTTATCTATTCTCTTGTCGCTCACGTGCAATCTCTTCTATTTTGTGTAGCATCAATCGGGGGCGGCGTCGAACCACCTCGGAGGGTCGCCAGGATCGCACTTTGGGCCATCCCAACCCGGACCGTTGCTGTGAGCTTCAAATGGCAGCCGTTGTGATATAATGCACTTGTGAACTTTGTGAACTATGCTTGTATGTTTGGACTTTGGACTTGGGAGTCGAGATTGTGATACTTGTATGCTATGTTTGTGTTTGTGGTGGATTGTGATATACATTTGTATATAGTTGTGTGATATATATATATATATATATATATATATATATATATATATATATATATATATGATGTATATCTTGTTTGCAACGATGGAAGACTAAAAACCAAAAAAAATTGAATTTTTTCACTTCTTTGCCGAGTGTCATGACCATGACACTCGGTAAAGCTAGGAATCTGGGACACTAAGCTTCCCAGCTTTGCCGAGTGCCTACCTACACACTCGGCAAAGAAAATCCAAAAAAAAACAAGCTTTACCGAGTGCAAGATTCAGGCACTCGGCAAAGCATTTTTAAAAAAAATAAAAAACACATTTCTTTGTCGAGTGCCGACGCGTGGCACTCGGCTGTCACTATGACCTGGCCATCACGGCGGCTTTTCTTTGCCGAGTGCCGTCGTGACACTCGGGAAATCCTTTGCCGAGTGCCCGACATGCGGCACTCGGCAAAGAAGCCTTTGCCGTGAAGGGATATGCCGACAGCTCTTTGCCGAGTGTAATTGCACTCGGCAAAGCACGCGTCTGCTGTAGTGTTGCAAGTAGTAGCATGCACTCATGTTCATGGTTCAAAAAGAATTACCCTAAACCTGTATCTCCTTAGGTTAATTTCTTAATGCCATTCTTTCCAACAACATAAACTTCAGTCATGTGTGATAAAACATACAGGTCTATATAAAGTCTGAAACATCTAGACAGCAGTTTTTAGCAAGTAGTGGAAAAGATTTACCAACGTTTTCAAGAGGATAGATAAAACAGATAGATCATAAGATGAAATGGTTTTTGTTTCTATATAATACATCCAAATATCAAGATGGGCATTTAATTACTTTGTGAGAGTGAAAGAAGTGAAGTGCAATTATTTTGATCTGATATTTTTTAGATGATGAATTATTTTGATTTGATGCATAACTTCCAGAAGCATATAAGTCTGAACAAAAAAGGGCATACCCAGTGCAGAGAGATCCCGCTCTATGCGGGGTCTGGGGAAGGGTGTCAGTGGCAAGCCTTACCCTCACCTGTGCAATGCGAGGAGACCGCGACTCCAACCTGGGACCTTCCGGTCACAGGCGGTAAGACTCTACCACTTGCACCAGGCCCGCCCTTCATATAAGTCTGAACAGTGCTTGAAATTTTACCGGTATTTGAATGGTTTGGAGATTTATTTGTAATACTTGAGGGTAGATAAAACAGATAGATCATAAGATGAAATGGTTTTTGTTTCTATATAATACATCCAAATATCAAGATGGGCATTTAATTACTTTGTGAGAGTGAAAGAAGTGAAGTGCAATTACTTTGCTTGACCATTTTGCTTAGTGCAATTACATTGACAGCCACTGCTTGCTAAAACCACGAAAGGAACAGAGTGAGCATATTTACTGGTTTAGAGAAATTAGCGAACGTGTGGACACAAACTGAAAGCAGCATTCATCCAGTGAACTACCTTTCAGTGATTCCAAGGGAGAACTTTGTTCCAACTATCCAGCTAGAAATACAGGTGCAGTGAGATTAGCATACTATTTCAATGTAAATAGAAGAAAATAAATATCATAGAGCTCCAGTATATACTTTCCAGCCTGATAGAGTATTTTGTGGAAACATCCAACAACACAACAGAGATTAGCCTCCCTTACCCAAGTTGTGATAATTAACCACAGCATGCTCAAACAGCACCCAAAAAACTAGTAACACTTACTAAAAAATAGCAGAATGAGGCTAAAAAGTTACTGCATCCAAAGAAAACTTTAATTAACTTAAATAAAATTAAATCAAGTTGGTGGTTTGATAAATACCTTGACTGTTCCAAGGGTAGTAGTGATATCCTTGCGGTGTGACATGTTTGGTATACACATTGCATCAATAACTAGGCCCTACAAATGTGCAAGTGAACAGTGATAATGTTTAGGTTATGATAAAATGCAATGAACTCAACTCCAAATGGGCCATGCGCAAATACTGTATCTTGTTCCTGGATGCAATCTTATAATGCAAGTTGCTATATAAAGAGGAGGGAAAAGAATAGACTCACTAATTAAGTTATTCAGGACGAAAATGATCACGATAGCTAAATGCAATAGATCATAGTGACTTAGTGAGCATAATTGATGCAAGAGATGCTACACAAGGTATCAAACTATAGCATTATTGAGACTCTTGTATGACCTCCAAGAAGTCAAGTCTCTCAACTCTCGAGGATCTGAAACAACTCTTTATATAGGAAACAAGCAGGCTTCAGGATCCACTAGTAGCTTATACAGCTCCACTGCAATGAAACAATGACAACACCGACATTATTAGTGGAGTTGGTTTACACACATGCCTTCAGTGTGGACCTATGCAAAGAAATGGACATCACAGAGCTTAACAGTTGTCGGGTACCATAAAACGGGGTACCCCTAGCGTATGTCGAAAGAGCCTTTTCAACCCCATAAAAAACAAAGCCAGAAGGTAAGCCATTGGTTAATTACCGGCCCCGTCCGAGCCCACCGGCTCTCCGCCTCGCCTTCGGCCTCGCACGGGAGGTCTCGACAGCCTGACGAATCTCTGCCTCGCGCGAGGCCGCGCACGGGAGGCCTCGACAAGGAACCCAATCTCCGTCTCGCCCGAGGCCCCGCGCGTACGGCCTCAGATGAGACAGCGATTCTCCGTATCGCTCGAGGCCGGCTCGGCAATGGCCCGTCGCCCCCGCCTCGACCCGTCTTCCCGACAACGCACCGCATCCCATTAATGCGTCAACCACCCCACAATCTCAGCCGGACGACGGCTCGACACCGTGGAGTGGCCGACAGGACGGGAGGTCATGTCGACGCCATACCATCCAGAGCAGGATGGGGTAGGGGTTACCGGCCACTGTGCGCTGGTGCTGTGCACACGATCAGCGCCTGGACTACACTGTGCCACCTAATCCTTGCCCTGGGAACAACGTGGCATGGGAAGTCAAATCCAGGTCACCACAGCCTCGGAATCAGCATGCAAGCCCAACCGCTCCCTCCGAGCCACGGCAATCTACTTCAGGGTCTCGACAACCTCGAGATTCATGTCTGCCGAGCCTCCCACGATGGCTCGGCCTCGGCACCCACTGAGCCTCGGCCTCTCTTGCAGTCAGCACACGATAACTGGCGCATCGACCGCTACGCCCCGCTTCAAGCAAACACTGGAGCCCCCACAACGCACAGGAACGGATGTGACTGGCGCGTCGCCCCAGTACTTCAAGGACAGGACCACTCCATCGACCACGCCATCACAGCAACAGGCTACAGGGCTCAGACAAGCCACCTCCATTCGCACGACGCCATGTGACTAGCGCATGTACCACCCTTGTCCCCTCTTCAACTATAAAAGGGAGGGACCAGGGCCGTTTTGGGGGATCGGACACTCATGATTAGGCCTAGGCTCACGCGACTGATTCACACACGAACGCATGGACGAACGCTCGAGTTCTCCCACGGCTTGAGATCAACATCTCAAGCAATCCACGCCACACCACGAAGAGACATGGGACTAAGCCCCCTCTCTCGCCCTGCTTGTAACCCCCTACTACGAGCACTTCAGTGCAAGGAATACAAGATCGATCTCTTAAACTGGACGTAGGGCACCCATTACCCGAACCAGTATAAACTTTGTGTCTCTTTGCATCACCATCCGGGATTGGGAATACGCAGTACAAATTTACTAGTTGGTTGAGGACCCCCCTGGTCTGAAACACCGACAGTTGGCGCGCCAGGTAGGGGCCTCTACGTGTCAGTTTCGTCATCCCAACAAGTTCCGGATGGCAGACCCCGTACGACCGCTGCGTCTCGGCACGGTGATTTGGTTTGGGAGCTTAGAGTTCATGTCTCTAGGGCATGAGTACGACATGGTACTCCTCACGCCCCGAGCCCCACCAACCAACGACGAAGTCACGCACCAGCAGCCCAGGCACAGGCGGTGCCCGGGCGGCCGCTCTTGCCGCGCTCGCCAGGCACAACGCGAGCAGGATCACCCCGACGCTACGTGAATCCAGGGCGACACGCCGCTCTCCGCCGGTATCCTACGACCAGCTGTTGGCGCAAGGTCCCTGGTTGGGGACCTGTCTAGCCTAAGCCTGGATAAGGGAAAAACGTCGGTGGCACGCGGCGACGCCCCGTCATCAAGCTCCGCTCCACCGCTCCCTGAGGAGCCAACTCCAGCGGAGCAGAGCCCGGCGATGGCACCATCCCCATACCCCTTTGGGTTGAGAAATGCCGCCGCCTCTTATGCTTACGCCTACGCTTCCGCTCACGAGGATCCCTTAGGACGCCGCCAGCGCTTCGCTCTCAACTTCGACACCACCACGTCGACTCACACCCACGTCGACTCCTCGGAGGGGGACAAGGCATGGCCCGGAGCGGATTTCTCCGGACTCCACGATCCTGAAGCCATGCGCCGCTTCTTGGCCGCAAGCGACTACTACTTCGGCTACTCTGACTCTGACGACGAGGGCACCTACAACCCCACTCGTGAGTGTTTCCACGTCAGGCTCAGGATGCCAAGGACAGACGAGGAGGACGCGGGTGCAGGCAACCGGTCCCCGCCTCACCAGGGGGTGGACGCCGCCACACCTCCGCGCATTGTCCCACCGGTAGCGCAGAGTAGGAACCTTGCCCCCACGCTACCTCAACGCCCAGACCTGGAACAGCTCCGTGAGCTCTAGGCCAAGGTCGAACAAGACCGACTCCTCCTACAGCAGCTTTGAGACTCTCTCGAACAGGAGTAGCGAGGTCGCAGCGATGGCGGAGGAGCCCGATGGAGGGCCCGCGATGTGCACAACCGCATCCACGACGACAAGGGGAGTGAGCAACCCCCAGTCTTCAATCACGCTAGCCAAAACATCGCGGCTGCAGCAATGCTGGTCCGTGCGATGCTCGAGCCTTCTACCACGGAGGGGCGATGGGTCCGTGGCAAGCTCCAAGATCTCCTAGAGACCGCCACGGTGCAGCAGGCCGAGAGTTCAGCCTCCCGATGGCACGGGGGCGCCTCGAACTTGCCCGCGGCACCGCCTCGGTAGGATAGGGAAGCCTCGGTTCGTCTCAAGCCTGCTCGAGCACCGATAGCCCACAGGGTCCCCTTGCTGCTTGACCACCTCGACAACCGATGCGAGGTGTAGGGAGACCATGAGGTGGTCAGCAGGCGATGATGCCACGACAACGAGGGGCCCGCTCGGGGCTACCACCCACACCGAGGTGGCCGTTATGATAGTGAGGAGGACCGTAGTCCTTCTCCTGAATCGCCAGGCCCTTGGGTCTTCAGTAGAGCCATCCGCGCTGCTCATTTCCTAGCCCGGTTTCGGCAACCAGCCAACCTCACGAAGTATAGTGGCGAGACCAATCCCGAACTCTGGCTTGCCGATTACCGCCTGGCCTGTCAGCTAGGTGGCGCGGATGACGACCTGCTCATCATCCGCAACCTCCCCTTGCTCTTGTCAGACTCGGCGTGAGCCTGGCTCGAGCACCTTCCTCCCTCACAAATCCACGACTAGCACGACTTGGTTAGGATCTTCGTCGGGAACTTCCAGGGCACATACGTGCGCCCTGGAAACTCCTAGGATCTTAAGAGTTGTCGCTAGAAACCGGACGAGTCTCTCCGAGACTTCATCCGGCGGTTCTCCAAACAGTGCATCGAGTTGCCCAGCGTCGGTGACTCAGAAATCGTCCAGGCTTTCCTCTCCAGCACCACCTACCGAGACTTGGTCCGAGAGTTAGGTCAGAATGTGCCGCGCTCAGCTGCCACGCTCCTCGACATCGCCACCAACTTCGCCTCGGGTGAAGAGGCTGTTGGAGCCATCTTCCCCGACAGCGATGCCAAGGGGAAGCGGAGGGACAAGGCCCCCGAGGCCTTAGCCTCCCACCTCCCCAAGAGAAAGAAAAAGGGCCGCCTAGGGAAGCAGGAGGTCCTAGAGGCTGATCTGGTCGCGGTCACAGAACGCAAGAGTCCCCGAGGCCTCAAGGGCCCTAGGCCCTTCGACGACATGCTTAGGAAACCTTGCCCATACCATCAGGGCCCGGTAAAGCACGCCCTCGAGGATTGCTCCATGCTCCAGCATTACTATGCCAAGCTCGGGCCCCCCGATGATGACACCAAGCCGAAAGGAGCCGGCGACCAGGACGATGATAAGGACGACAGGTTCCCCGAGGTGCACAATACCTTCATGATATTCGGCGGACCCTCGGCATGCCTTACGGCATGCCAGCGAAAGAGGGAACACCGAGAGGTCTTCTCGGTCAAGGTTGCCACTCCCCGATACCTTGACTGGTCTCGGGAAGCGATCACCTTTGATCGAGATGACCACCCCGACCATGTCCCAAATCCCGGGCAGTACCCACTCATTGTTGACCCGATTGTCGGCAACACCCAACTCACCAAGGTATTGATGGATGGAGGCAGCGGCCTCAACATTCTCTACGCTAGCACCCTGGAGCTCCTAGAGATCGACCGGTCGTGGCTCTGGGGTGACACCGCGCCCTTCCATGGCATCGTGCTGGGGAAACGCACGTGACCCCTTGGGCACATCGACCTTCCCATCTGCTTCGGCACCCCGTCCAACTACCGCAATGAGACCCTTACCTTCGAGGTGGTCAGATTCAGGGGAACCTACCACACCATCCTAGGGCGGCCGTGCTATGCCAAGTTCATGGCGGTCCCCAACTACACCTACCTCAAGCTCAAGATGCCGGGCCCCAATGGCGTCATCACAATCGAGTCCACGTACGAGCATGCATACGACTGCGACGTCGAGTGCATCGAATACGCTGAGGCTCTCGTGGAAGCCGAGACCCTCATCGTCGACCTCGACCGACTCGGCAGCCAGCTGCCCGAGCCCAAGCGTCGAGCTGGGACGTTCAAGCCCGTGGAAGCCATCAAGCTCATCCCGGTCGACCCCGCTTGCCTCGACGACCAGGCACTAAGGATCAGCGCCACCCTCGACATCAAATAGGAGGTCGTGCTCGTCGACTTTCTCTGCGCGAATGCCGACATGTTTGTGTGGAGTCCCTCGAACATGCCAGGCATACCAAGGGAGGTCGCCGAGCATGCCTTAGACATCCAGGCCAGCTCTAGACCAGTGAAGCAGCGCCTGTGCCGATTCAACGAGGAAAAGCCAGGACCATCGGCGAGGAGGTACAGAAACTTTTGGCGGCCGGGTTCATCAAGGAAGTATCCCACCCAGAGTGGTTAGCTAACCCTGTGTTGGTCAAGAAGAAAAATGAGAAATGGAGGATGTGTGTAGACTACACCGGTTTGAATAAAGCCTATCCAAAAGTCCCCTTCCCATTACCTCGAATCGATCAAATCATTGACTCCACTGCGGGATGCGAGACTTTGTCTTTCCTTGATGCGTATTCTGGTTACCATCAGATCAAGATGAAAGAGTCCGACCAGCTCGTGACTTCTTTCATCACCCCATTCGGCATGTACTGCTACGTGACTATGCTTTTCGGCCTCAGAAACGCAGGGGCCACATACCAGCGGTGCATGACCCAGGTCTTTGGTGACCACATCGGGCGAACCGTCGAGGCCTATGTGGACGACATCGTGGTCAAGTCCAGAAAGGCCGGGGATCTCGTCAATGACCTAAAGATAGCCTTCAAATGCCTTAGAGAGAAGGGCATCAAGCTCAACCTCGAGAAGTGTGTGTTTGGGGTGCCCCGAGGCATGCTCTTGGGATTCATAGTCTTGGAACGCGACATCGAGGCTAACCCGGAGAAGGTCTCGGCCATGACCAACATGGGACCGATCTGAGACCTTAAGGGAGTACAGAGGGTCATAGGATGCCTTGCGGCCCTAAGCCGCTTCATCTCGCGCCTTGGCGAAAAAGGCTTGCCTCTGTACCGCCTCTTGAGAAAATCTGAACGCTTTTCTTGGACCCCCGAGGCCGAAGAAGCCCTCGCCAAGCTCAAAGCACTGCTCACCAATCCTCCTATCCTGGTACCGCCGACTAGGGATGAGGCCCTCTTACTCTACGTCGACGCAATAACCCAAGTGGTCAGCGCGGCCGTAGTAGTAGAGAGGCAAGAAGAGGGGCATGCTCTACCTATCCAGCGACCGGTCTACTTCATCAGCGAAGTGCTCTCCGAGACCAAAGCACGCTACCCCCACATCCAAAAGCTTATCTACGCCGTAGTCTTGGCTCGACGCAAGCTGCGCCACTACTTCGAGTCCCACCCGGTGACTGTAATATCGTCTTTCCCCCTGGGAGAGATAATCCATAACCGGGAGGCCTCGGGTAGGATAGCCAAGTGGGCCATCGAACTCATGGGGGAAGCCATGACCTTTGCACCTCGAAAAGCAATAAAATCCAAGGTCTTGGCTGAGTTCGTGGCTGAGTGGACCGACACCCAACTGCCACCTGCTCAAATTCAGACGAAGTGTTGGACCATGTACTTCGACGGGTCCCTGATGAAGACCGAGGCAGGCATGGGCCTGCTCTTCATTTTGCCCCTTGGAGTACACATGCGCTACATGGTTCGGCTCCACTTCGCCGCCTCCAACAACGTAGCCGAGTATGAAGCCCTCGTCAACGGCTTGCAGATCGCCATCGAGCTTGGAGTACGGCGTCTCGACATCCGGGGCGACTCGCAGCTCGTCGTTGATCAAGTCATGAAGGAGTCAAACTGCCTCGACCCCAAAATGGAAGCATACTGCAAGATGGTACGTCGCCTAGAAGACAAGTTCGACGGTCTCGAACTCAATCACATCACCCGGAAATACAACGAGGCCGCGGACAAACTGGCAAAGATGGCCTCGACACGGGCTCCGGCCCCCCGAACGTCTTTGCCAGAGACCTCCACAAACCTTCCGTTGACTACGCCTCGGCAGTGGAAGAGGACCCACTGGCCGAACCCACCGCATGGCTCGACGCCTCCTTGGCGGCCGAGACTCCTTCGGTCGAGCCCGAGGTCATGGAAGTCGACATGGGGCCTCCCCAGACCGACCAGGGCATGGACTGGCGAGTCCTGTTCCTTGATTGGCTCGCTCAGGGGGAACTTCCTAGTGATAGGACCAAAGCCCGACGGCTTGCACGACAAGCCAAGACTTACGTTCTCTGCAATCACGAATTATACAGGCGAAGTCCCTCTGGTGTCCTCCAACGATGCATCACCATCGAGGCAGGCCAAGCCCTACTTTGGGACTTGCACGTAGGGGCCTGCGGGCACCATGTGGTGCCTCGGACACTCGTCGGAAACGCCTTTCGCCAAGGGTTCTACTGGCCGACGGCGGTTGCCGATGCCACTAAGTTAGTACGCTCTTACGAGGGATGCCAATACTACGCGCGGCAGACGCACCTCCCGGCCCAAGCCCTCCAAACCATCCCCATCACTTGGCCATTTACCGTATGGGGGCTCGACATGGTCGGGCCTCTACAAAAGGCGCCCGGGGGCTGCACCCATCTTTTGGTAGCAATCGATAAATTTTCGAAGTGGATCGAGGCTCGTCCGATCAATCAAATCAAATCTGAGTAAGCAGTGCTATTCTTCACCGACATTATCCACATGTTCGGGGTCCCGAACACCATCATCACCGACAACGGGACACAGTTCACCGGCAAAAAATTCTTGACGTTCTGCGATGACCACCACATCCGTGTGGCCTGGTCGGCCGTAGGACACCCAAGGACAAACGGCCAAGTAGAACGTGCCAATGGCATGATCCTACAAGGCCTCAAGCCAAGAATTTACAACCGATTGAAGAACTTTGGCAAGAAATGGCTCGCCGAACTCCCATCGGTCACCTGGAGCCTAAGGAACACTCCAAGCCAAGCCATGGGGTTCACACCTTTCTTTCTGGTCTATGGTGCCGAGGCCATCCTCCCCATTGACTTGGAATATGGTTCCCCGAGGCTATAGGCCTACAACAAGCAAAGCAACCGCACCGCCCACGAGGACGCCCTCGACCAACTGGAGGAAGCCTGAGACGTTGCGCTGCTACATTCAGCCAAGTACCAGCAAGCCCTACGGCGCTATCAGGCTCAGCGCATTCGAAGCCAAGACTTGAAGGTAGGCGACCTGGTGTTGAGGCTAACACAGAGCAACAAGGGCCGCCACAAGCTGACCCCACCGTGGGAAGGGCCGTACATCGTCGCCCAAGTACTGAAGCCCAGGACCTACAAGCTAGCCAACGAGAAGGGCGAAATCTTCACCAACGCTTGGAACATAGAACAGCTACGTCGCTTTTACCCTTAAATTTCCAAGCATTGTATATATTGTTTCTCGGAATACAATTAAGAAGCGTTCTTTAGTTGTTCTAATTTTTCGAGAAACCCCCCGAGCCCATCGTGGGTCTCAGCAATATGATAACACTATAAGGGAGACTCGACTCTGCCTCTATAGAACCAAGCCTCCCTCAGGGGCTAGATGGGGGACTCCCCCCTAAGTCCCACGCACCATTCTTCAGTCATTTTTCGAAAAAAATTCCTACGCCAAGTCTCTCTAGCACGCTCGGACGAATCGGTTGTAAAAAACCCACGGACCGAAAAGTCTGTTTCCTAGGCAGGAGGCCGGTAGAGTCACGAGATGGCCTACGCCTCTGGGCTACGGCACTCCCTCACCACCTCTCGCCCAAGGGATGGCTTAAGCTCCAAGGAGGTTTTTTGCAAAAGAAATCTGATCAGAGGCAACAGAGGGCAGAGGCTCGGAAACATGAGAAAAACAACTAAGAAACACGAGTACTTTAAAAAGAGGCCTCGACGGCCACAAGCATTACGAAACAAAAGTTAATTCATACTCTATTTACATGGCCTCTTGGGCCCAGGTCAAGGCTCAGGGCCTCCAGCATCGGTAGACGGCAGGGGAGGGACCACCTCCTCTTCGAACAGCATTGCCAGCGCTGTGCCAGGGCCTTCCGCTGCCTCCATCAGCTTTGTGACCGCCGTGTCGGCCTCCTCGTCATCGTCAGGCAGGACATAGCCATCACTGATGGTCGGGAGGTCAACGCCGATGTAGTGAGAGGCGATGACGGCCAACGCGCGCTTGACACCCGTGTACAGCGCTCCTCGGAGCCGCTCGCGCATTTGGCCACTCAGCGCAATCAAACGGCTCCCAAGGGAGCTGCCTGACTGAACCCCCTCGATCTCCAAGGACTCGCAGGCGGTACGGGCAGCACCTTTCAGCGTCTCGTGCTCCCCAATCTTGGTCTCGAGCACCGCCTGCACCGCAACGGAAGCCTCGGCTGCCCGGGTGACCTCCGCCTCTGACCCTGCACCCAAGGAAACGGAGTGAGATTGAGCGTGAAGAAAAACGAGCCAAAAAAGGGACGGAAGCCTGCGGAACTCACCCCTAGCCTTCTGCTCCTAGCATTGGGCCTCGACCCCAGAGGCCTCGGCTTTCTCTCCCTAGCGCTGGGCCTCAGCCCGAGAAGCCTTGGCCTTTTCCTTCAGGTGTTGGGCCTTGACCCAAGAAGCCTCGGCAGCCCTAGAAGCCTCTCTCCCTAGCTCTACATCACACCAGGGAGTTAGGAGGCGAACACAAGAAAAACAAAGAAAACGAAGGGGACAGTACTCACCCTCGGCCTTTCCCCTCTAGACCACAGCCTCGGTCCGGGAGGCCTCAGCCACCGTAAGGGCCTCATCCAAGGCGCCTTTCGTCAGCTAGTGTGCACTTTGCTCCGCCCCTAGTTGCCCAGCAAGGGCCTTGCCCGAGGCCATCGCTTCTTCAGCCCCGGACTTGAAGGCATCCCGATCACCGGCGACACGGGTAAGCTCCTCCTCCAACTCCTTGACCCGCGCCACCAAAGGGGTGACCTGCTCCTGGGTCGTGACCACCTCGACCTTCGCGTTGGCACAATGAAGCCGAAGGTCCTCCACCTCCGTGCTCCACGCCGCCAGAAGCTCGTTGGCACCCACAAGCAGGCCCTTTTGCCGCTGGAGCTGGTCCCAGACGTCCCTCTCCCGCCGGAGAAAGACCGACTTCCCAAGGGACCAGGTCTCGAGCTCCTGGGGAAGTAGAACAGGGGTCATACACTACAACAAAACTCAAAAAAAGACAACATCACACGAGAAAAGAAAGCGCGAACCTGGGTGACTCCAGGCAGTTCGTCGGCCACCACGGACAGCGCCGTCCGTAGTGACCGCTCCGCCAGCTGGCGGTATTGCTCGAAGGTGTCCCAGCACCTGCCCTCGGCTGTGTCCTCGAGGGCGAATAGAGGCTCCCCCTCAGGGTCGTCCCGGCTCCGCCACAGTACACGCGGGTGATCCCACCCGCGAGGCTCGGGTCGCACCCGCACAAGGGCCGAGCTTCCCTCGCCTAGGGTCGGAACCGGCTGTTCCACGGTGCCAGTCTCCTCGACGTCGACCACCTCCCACGCCCAGGAAGTATCGTTGGAGGAGATCGGATGGACCTCCGCCTCCCGGGCGCTCTCCCGTAATGACGGCGGGCCCTGAACCAAGGGCGCCACCAAGGCCTCCGCCGCCTTCATCTCTACCTCCTGGGCAGACGGCCTCGCCGCCATCATGGCGGCCTCGGTGATCTCAGGGGCTCCGGCCTCCGCAATCATGGCCTCGACGGTCTCGGGGGCTCTGGCCTCCGCCATCATGGCCTCGGTGGTCGCGGAAACACCGACCCCCGCCGCTACGGCCTCGGTGGTCTTGGGCGCCCCGGCCTCTGTCGCCTCAGCCTCAGAGACCCTGGGGGCCTCGACCTCGGTGGCCTCAGCAACTAAGGGCACCTCGGCCCCATCCGACTCATGAGCCTCGCCCTCACGGGGCGGAAGCGCTCCCTCCCCCGTCTATGTCGGGGTCACCTCGGCAGCCCCTCCTTGGGTGGCCGGCTCCTTCGGGTCGGCCCTCACCAACACCGCGCCGCATTGTATGGCGGCTTGCGCCTCTGCCACCCAGTGGGCGGAGGAACCGGGGCTCACCTTGAGCACCTTGAGGGGCGCTAAGGAAAGCACCTCCGCAGGTCGCTTCCGACTAAGGACAAATCACCTACAGGGTCAGCACGAGACCAAAGAATGAACGGAAAACGCTGCGGCTCTACCCAAAAATACGCTTACCCTGAGCGAGGCTGCAACCGCTTCGGCACTGCAACCCTCGTCTGCAAAGGCGGTGGCGGCGGTAGGGGCGCGGCCTCCGCATCCGCTGGCGTCGGCCGGTGGCGCTCCCTCGGTCCTCTGTGGGGGCGGTGGCGTTGCACCCGCCACCGCCTGCTCCGCTACTGCCATCGGGCCCATTGGGCTGACGGCACGCTTGCCCAGCGCCCGCGCCTCGGGTGGGTCGGCCTCGACCCTAGGGCGGGTGACTGCCGACCCCGGGACAGCTCCTCCTCCCTCTAGGAGCACCGGACTACTTGCCGATGCCCCAGGCACCGTCTCCCCGATGTCAGGGAGATGGTCCAGGGGGCCTCGCCCCACCTCACCCTCGTCATCCCCGTTCGAGGCATCCATCGATAATGACGGCGAAGGGGACTCCTCCAACGGGAGACCGTCCTTCCTTTGCTACCGACGGCGCTTGTCCAGTTCCTCGCGCGCGAGGATCTTCTTCGTGCGCTTCGCCGCCTTGGTGTCCTTCCGCTTTTTTTGCGCCTCGGCATGCGCCCGGTTGATCGCCCGTCGCCTCGCGTCCTTAGGAACGGGCGGCGGGGAGGCTCGCACGTCCCTCATCCCCTATGGGAACGGTGAACGTGGATAAGGGAACAAGAAATAATGAGAAACAGAGAGGGCTCGGGGACTGCAGCGGCGTGTGACTTACCAACGAGAGGAACCCCCGCGACAGACACATCGCGAGGGTGGTCTGACCGCCGCTCCTCATCTTCGAAACCTCCACCGTCTCCCTCACTCGGCGGAAAATTTCCTCGTCAGAGAGGGCGGAGGCGGACATCCGGATGCCCATGATCGGCTCATCCGGCCTCATCTTGAACAGGCGCCGCCGCCGAGCCATCAACGGCAGCACCCTCCGGTAGTGGAAGGCGGCCACAACCACAGCCGCAGTAAGGCCGCGGTCCCGTAGCCTCTCCAGTCCTTCCAAGAGTAGCTACAGCTTGGGCTGATCCTCCCTCAGGACGCCGTACTTCCATCTCTCCAGGCAGCTCCCCACAATCCGCCCAGTGTAGGAGGGGCGACCACCATCGTCGTTGCAGAGGTAGAACCAGCTCGTGTACCATTGGCGATTGGATGACGCGAGCTAGGCTAGGATGTAGAGGTGCTGGCAGTCCTGGCGCACTTGGAGAGTGCAGCCGCCGGCCCTCACCGCCTTCCTCGTGCCTGACGTGCCCATCGGCTTGGTGGTATGCCCCGCCCGGAAGAGATGGAGCCACAACTCCTAATGGGGAGCAATCCCCAAGTATCCCTCACAGACGGCGATGAAGATGGACGCTTGTGCAATGGAATTGGGGTTGAAATTGTGGAGCTCCACGCCATAGTAGTGTGGCAGCGCCCACATGAACCGGTCCGCCGGGATGCCGAGGCCGTGCTCGTGAAAAGACACGAAGCTCACGACATAACCGTCGCGAGGCCTCAGCTCCGGCTCGCCCGACGGGGCGATCCACTCCGGCCTGTTGGGGTCGGTCATCGGACGAAGGAGTCCACCGTTGACGAGCGACTGAAGCACCTCCACGGTGACATCAGATGGATCCCACGGGTCCGCCTCGATGACAACAATGTCGCCGGCCATGGGTGTGATGGAGGTTTTGAATATGGCGGTGAGTCTCTCTCCCTGTCTCTCTCTCTCTACCTCGCCCTTCTCCCTTCTTCTCCCCGGTGCTCGCTACTCTAGCGACGGCTCAAGGAGGGTAGAGTTAATGCAGGCAAGGTAACAATGGGAGGGGCGAGGCTCATTGCGTATTTATGCAGGGGGAAGGCGAAACGGGCGGGCAACAAAATCGGAGAAGTTTCCCCAAGATCCGGCGCAGTTAATCCTGATCCGATTTTGCCACCCGCGTGCCCACCTTTTCCTCATTAATCGCAGGAACAGTTACGTTCCAACCACTGACACCACGTCGCGTCCAACCGCTGCGGCGGCAGGCGTTGTTTCGCCTCCCCAAGAAAATCGCCTCAAAAGGCGCACCGGCTGTTGTCGAGCCAATGGGGGAGATATCCCCCACCCTATTCCTTTCAGACGAAGGAACGAGGTGCCGAGCCCATTACGGTCTAGGGGTTCAAAGGCTAGGCCCCGAGGGGTTTCGACAGCCGCCCCAGGGCAACAGAGTCAGGGATGACCGCGGGCGAGCCCATACGGGGCCGAGACCCAAGCAAGCGAAACGCTTGGGACACCCAAAGTCGTGTCTGAGACCGGCAGGGAGGTCTCCGAATGGGATCCCACCGTAGGGAGGCAACGAGCCACCGGGGCCCAGCGAACGGCCCTGGCACCCACTAGAAGAACCCTCTGGTACTCTTGGAGTATGTCTCTGGACCGCTAGCCGACCCCTAGTGAACGGGGTACGGGCCTCCACTCGGACTACCCGATAACAGCTCACCGGAAGTGCCACCGCTCGTGCCCACTGAGGGTAGCATGGCACATTCCACCCCTCCTTCCAAGCGAAAAGGAAGTGCGAGGGTCGTACAAAAAGCCAGGGGAACCCCTGCCGGCCTTCTTGCTCTATGCAGAGGCTAAGGGGCTCTTCCTGCAACCTTGCCGAGACCCAGCGACCCCAGCTCACACTCGAGGGGGCTCGGCAAAACAAACCCTCCTTCCGAGCGAAAAGGAAGCGTGAGGGTCGTACAAAAAGATAGGGGAGCTCCTGACGGCCCTCTTGCTCCATGTAGAGGCTAGGGGGCTCTTCCTGCAGATATGCCGAGACCCCGCGACCTAGGCTCGCACCCAAGGGGGCCTCGGCAAACAAACCCTCACATGCGAGGGGCGTACGAAAAGCCAGGGGAACTCCTGACGGCCCTCTCGCTCCATGTGGAGGCTAGGGGGTTCTTCCTGCAACCTTACCGAGACCCAGCGACCCAGGCTCGCACCCAAATGGGCTCGGCAAACAACCCCTCTGTCCGAACAAAAAGGATATGTGAGGGTCAAACAAAAAATTCAGGAGGACACCTGACCGCCCTCTCGCTCCGCGCGGAGGCTCGGGGGCTCCTCCTGCACCCAAGACAAAGACAAACGACCAAAGCCCACACTAGAAGTTTCGTTAAAAACACGATAAAGGGTATCGAGCCCGTTATGGTCCAGGGGTTCGAAGGCTGGCCCCCCTAGGGTTTCCATAGCCGCCCCAGGGCAACAGAGTCAGGGATGACTATGGGCGAGCCCACGTATGGTCAAGGCCCGAGCAAACGATCACTCGGGACGCCCCAAGTCATGTCCGAGACCGGTAGGGTGGTCTCCGAATGGGATCCCACCGTAGGGAGGCAACGAGCCACCGGGGCCCAGCGAACGGCCCCGGCACCCACTAGAGAAACCCTCTGGTACTCTTGGAGTGCGTCTCCGGACCACTAGCCGACCCTTAGCGAACGGGGCTCGGGCCTCCACTCGGACTACCCGATAACAGCTCACCAGGAATGTCACCGCTCACGCCCACCGAGGGTAGCCTAGCATATTCCACCCCTCCTTCTAAGCGAAAAGGAAGCGCGAGGGTCATACAAAAAGTTAGGGGAGCTCCCGATCGCCCTCTCGCTTCATGCAGAGGCTCGGGGGCTCTTCCTGCGACCTTGCCTAAACCCCGCGACCCAAACTCGCACTTGTGGGCTCGGCAAATGCAAAATCTCTCGCTCAAAGTGAGAAAAAGACCCTAGGGGAATGAATCCACTCCCCCAGGGCCTCGGGGGCTACACCCGGCGGGTGCGCTCACGCGCACCCACCGAGGCCTCGAAGTACAAAAAACAATGTTCCGCTAGGAGCTACCGTAAGCCAAGCCTCATCAAAACCTAAAGAAGAGCGCCCACGCTCTCCCTGAGGCTCGGGGGCTACTGTCGGGTACCATAAATCGGGGTACCCCTAGCGTATGTCGAAAGAGCCTTTTCAACCCCATAAAAAACAAAGCCAGAAGGTAAGCCATTGGTTAATTACCGGCCCCGTTCGAGCGCACCGGCTCTCCGCCTCGCCTTCGGCCTCGCACGGGAGGTCTCGACGGCCTGATGAATCTCCGCCTCGTGCGAGGCCGCGCACGAGAGGCCTCGACAAGGAACCCAATCTCCGTCTCGCCCGAGGCCCCACGCATATGGCCTCGGATGAGACAGCGATTCTCCGTATCGCTCGAGGCCGGCTCGGCAATGGCCCGTCGCCCCTGCCTCGACCCATCTTCCCGACAACGCACCGTATCCCATTAATGCGTCAACCACCCCGCAATCTCAGCCGGATGACGGCTCGACACCATGGAGTGGCCGATAGGACGGGAGGTCACGTCGACGCCATACCATCCAGAGCAAGACAGGGTAGGGGTTACCGGCCACTGTGCGCTGGTGCTGTGCACACGATCAGCGCCTGGACTACACTGTGCCACCTAATCCTTGCCCTGGGAACAACGCGGCATGGGAAGTCAAATCCGGGTCACCACAGCCTCGGAATTAGCATGCAAGCCCAACCGCTCCCTCCGAGCCACAGCAATCTACTTCAGGGTCTCGACAACCTCGAGATTCGTGTCTGCCGAGCCTCCCACGATGGCTCGGCCTCGGCACCCGCTGAGCCTCGGCCTCTCTCGCAGTCAGCACACGATAACCGGCGTGTCGACCGCTACGCCCTGCTTCAAGCAAACACTGGAGCCCCCACGACGCACAGGAACAGATGTGACCGACGTGTCGCCCCAGTACTTCAAGGACAGGACCACTCCGTCGACCACGCCGTCACAGCAACAGGCTACAGGGCTCGGACAAGCCGCCTCCATTCGCACGACGCCATGTGACTAGCGCATGTACCACCCTTGTCCCCTCTTCAACTATAAAAGGGAGGGACCAGGGCCGTTTTGGGGGATCGGACACTCACGATTAGGCCTAGGCTCACGCGACTGATTCACACACGAATGCATGGACGAACGCTCGAGTTCTCCCACGGCTTGAGATCAACATCTCAAGCAATCCACGCCACACCACGAAGAGACCTGGGACTAAGCCCCCTCTCTCGCCCTGCTTGTAACCCCCTACTACGAGCACTTCGGTGCAAGGAATACAAGATCGATCTCTTGAACTGGACGTAGGGCACCCATTACCCGAACCAGTATAAACTTTGTGTCTCTTTGCATCACCATCCGGGATTGGGAACACGCAGTATAAATTTACTAGTTGGTTGAGGACCCCTCGGTCCAAAACACCGACAACAGTCAAATGCCATTGTTTAAGACAACACACAAACAGATGGATATAGAAGCAATTTATCAGTCATAAAGGCATCAGCAAGAAATACGATCATGGAAAATTCCAGTAAGAACACACGCAAGTCAGTGCAAAGCAGGTGAAAGTTGTTGAGCTGGTAGGTGCAAGCTTATTATCTTATAGGTAATTGGGACTGACAATTTGAAATTTGTAGGATATTTTCAGCTGTTAGCTTATAGTACTATAACAACTCAAGTAAAACAGCTAAAATGAATAAAATCAGTACTGATTTGGTTCCATGATGTAAGCTATAACATATCATAACCATCTTGCACACATTCTTTGTAAAATACACTGGACTGACAACACCGACGGATGTGAATTGCTGGAAACTTCTGAACAACTGTATGATATTAAGAGGTTCAATGACCATGGCATCACATAGTAATATTGTAAGTTGTAACACAATAAAAATAACAACTACAAATATGCATTTGAAGATGGATCGGTGGAATGGTCCACAAAAAGTGCACAAACTCATGCCGTTATCCAGACATATGTTCAAGAAACACAAATATGAAATTTATGCACTGGCTCCATAGATATGCCATGATCAAACTACCATAATCCTTTTAGTTATGCAGTTAGGCTGCTTGGACACCATAATGTACATGATGACTCTTATTTTGGATCAAAGTCAATGGTGAAATGTTGTTAAAAAATAACATAGCACAACATATCTAGAATCAGGTTAACAAAAAATGAACTGAATTAAAACCAATACAATACCAGTACAACATAGGCATTTTCTTTCCCACCAAGACAAAATAATACTGAATAAGCATCCCATCCACGTGTTGCACAATTACAAGTTTCTAAATAAGCTAGGAGAATATGCATAGGACCAATCTATTTAATTTTGTCCAATCTTTCATGGACCCCAACATCACAACTAACACTGATTCATTTACCTAATCACCAAAGTTGGATGGCGAATGAACAACAATTTTAATGTGCATTTGGACAGAGCAACACTTCCATAAATAAATATGAGGATCAATGCAGAATATAGAGTTCTGGCCAATATTACTAATGGCATGCTCCTAAGGTGCAAAATTCAGTAGTTCCCCATTACTTATGTAGGTGGGGTGAACGGGCCTCTAGCTAGGTTAGTTTGGTGGCTCTAGTAGCACTCCTTAGGTTCTGGATTTGACTCCTAGTGGGAGTGAAATTTAGGCTGAGTTAAAAAAAATCCCCTCGTCTGTCTCACACCAAAGCATAGGTCTAAAGTCTGGTCCATGTCATGGTCGTTCTCATATGAGCTACGGTGCCGCTATGTATGGGTGGAGCAGGAGTTCGAGAGTTTTCTCAACCTGCATGAGAAGGTCTTCTTCCTAGCAAAAACACCCAGGGCTGTCTTACCAACTGTGCACTTATAAGGAATGCATCCCACAGTGATGCTCAATAGTGTGCTAGTACTTCCCACAGTTACAATCAATAGCTTACAAAAATAAGTCGTCACCATTTACTGTTTGTCTGGCTTCAATACTAAAGTTGACTGGCTATTCCACCATGCCACACTTACCTATTTTTGCCATTATATAGTCTAGCACAAACCTGAACTCACAGAAAAAATCCCTGTATAAATGTACTAAACCAAGAATGGCCTCCCAGTCCCCAGCACAAGCAGCCCATTGAGCTGCTAAATCAACAGAAATGTTGGCCGACACTCAAAATCCATCCACTGCTGACAAAATATTGTTAACTGTGGCTGTCAAGCCTTTTCTTTGAAGCATAAAAGCAATTGGCATGATTTACAGGTTGGCTCAGCTGCACCACAACTGAATGGTACCACTAAGATGACTAAGACCATTACAGGGAAATATTGATCTTCCTAAACTTAATCCAGTCTATTTAATTTTTTCCAATCGTTAATGGATTCCAACATCACAACTAACACTGATTCAGTTATTCATTTACCTAATCCCCGAAGCTGAATGACAATTGAGGTACATTTTATGTGCTTTAGACAAAGCAAGAATTCTATAAACAAATTTGAGGATCATTCACGGGCATTCCAGAATTGGATCAAAATTTACGATGCTGTGCTTACATAGAGTAAACAAAACCGAGGACTGCATTAATATTTCGTCAGTGAAACACTTCCAAAGCTAAACCCAAGGAATACTCCTCTGAGGTACTTTGTAAACTATGGTTTGAGTAAATAAGTTATCACCATCTCACTTCCTGTTTTTGCCATTGCCCAAAATTCCCCACAACAATGTACTAAACCGACAACAACATCCCTAGCAATAGCAAGAGACAGAACTGCTTCTTACGAACACTTCCAAATTTGCGATAACAGTGGTTCCCAAATCCCAAGCCATGTGTATTTCAAGTGCAATCGGCATGATTTACGGCTTTACTGTGCTATACCATAACCAAATGCCCCCCAACCCCACCCGTACCGACATGGGGCCAACGCCTCAACGAACCAAACTTGGACACGCACAAGACTCTGAATTCCGGAAGCAAGCAAAGCAATGCAACATTTCTCGAGTATCACAGCACACGCAAGGCGCTGACCACCAGGATCTGCGATATGATGACATCACCGCCCCAACAGCACCACAGTCTACCACCAAGCTGCAGGAACACGCCTGTGAACCGCATTAGGAAAAAAAAACAGGGCTGGACGAAAGCTCCGCACCGCGCCGTACCCCGCGGGCGGAGAGAGCCAGGGACCCAAATCGAACAAGCGTCTCAAACGCTTGAAATAAGCATCTGGAAAATATTTAAAAACTATTACAAACATATACAATATCAAGATGAAACACTCATAAATATACGTATGAAACACATATGCTTGTAACATACATGTATATACAACATCTAGATCTAATTTTGCAACATTTAGATAAAACTTGCAACATTCGTTTGGAATCGATGAAATATTTGGAACATACACTTGAAACATATGTATATAGCTATTACAACGTGTGCAACATCCCGATCTACTTTTACAACACCGAGATACGATACTTGCAACATACCTCCGAAACACGCCCTCCCCCCCCCCCCCCCCCCCCGCCTGCGCCGCGTGCCCCACTCGGACTCGCACCTCCGGTCGCGGTCGCGCTCCATCCGCCTGCCCCTGCCGAGGTTCGTGCCGCCGTCGAGCTTTGCAACATACACTTTCAGTGTAGCATCTGCTTCCTACTTGAACAAATAGAGGCTCATTGATGCTGGCATGGTACTCGATGCCGCGGAGGTCGTCGGGGTGGAGCTTGGCGGCGGCAGGGGCAGGCGGATGGAGAGCGACCGCGACGGGAGGCGCGAGTCCGAGTGGGGCATGCGGCGTAGGCGGGGGGGGGGGGGAGGAGGGCGCGGGCGGAGCCGCGCGGCACGAGCAGGGGGCAGCGCGGTCAAGGGCGGGGTTCGTCCCGGAACAAAGGCGCGCAGCGCGCTGAGCGAGCACGCGACATGGGCGACGCGCAAAGTGAGCGAGCGACTTATAAGGATACATTTGGATGGACGGGTGACCTATAAGCAGCTTTACCGAAAGATGTATTTGGTTGGTCTTTGAGATGCAGAAAAAGTTATTATGTACTGACCCGTAAAAAAGTTATAAAGTTATGATTGTGAATGAAAAAGTTAAAAGTCGTTTAATTAAAATAACTTTGAAATTGAAAGTTTATAATAAAAAACACGTATAATACTTCTGAAGTTTGAGAGACTGTTTATATATAGATTGATCGTAAAATATTTTGTTGTTCACTAATTACACCTAAAGGCCTGATTCACTGGATTATATTGGATATACATGAGAAAAGAAGGCAAGAACATCCGAGACTCTTTTTTTATAAAAAAAAACATCCAAGACTCTTAACTGAAACATAAATGTGTAAAAAAAGAGCAATCATGATTGATCCCACAGACCACAGGACACATACAAACATAGGACCTCCTGAATTGATATAGGTGGCAAACGTAGCCTTAAAGTTTATTACCGAATTGCGATTTGGAAACTATTCCCTCCATTTCAAATTATAAGTCGTTTTGATTTTTTTTTGGTACATTCATTTAGAACGAAGGTAGTATATGATAAACGTGCATGCTAACAGACAAGAGGATTGGTTCCAACCTTCGGATGAGCTTAAAAATACAAGCATATAGGGAATTCCCAGTGGCGTGGTGGCCCTCGTCGAAGATGAGTAGCGGGATGTCCCTGAGCCTGAAGATGATGTGACAAGGATTGTCAGGGGGATCTGTGGCGTCATGACGAGCACCCCGGACCCGTCGATCATGACGCGCCAGGTTTCTGCGTTCCATAAGTTGATGTCCATCTCGCCGTAGAAATGGCCGACGTGGAGGTCTGTGTCCATCTCACAAGCACGACGGTGGAGACGAGGAAGACGGCAAAGAAAGGCAGCAGCACCACAATGAGTGTCCGACTAGAGCAAAGATGATTAGTATATCAAATGACTCTGACAGCAACTACAAGCTCTAGTTCTACCTCATCCAAGCAAGCTCCTACACATTTTTAGTAGCAATGGGTTTCTAATCTATATCACAACACCAAAGTGCTGCTAGCAACTAACTACACTAGAAAACTACACTAGAGAACAACTAATAGCTAGTTACCGCTAACAAGAACAACTAGAACTAGCTACTTTAGAGAGCTACTCTACCAAGCAACTACCACACAAGC
The DNA here is from genome assembly GCF_019320115.1 of Miscanthus floridulus. Taxonomy (NCBI): domain Eukaryota; kingdom Viridiplantae; phylum Streptophyta; class Magnoliopsida; order Poales; family Poaceae; genus Miscanthus; species Miscanthus floridulus. Next base: position 73,243,646 of record NC_089580.1, read on the forward strand.
ACAATATATGAATGAAAATACAAGTGTAAGTGGAAGCAAACCACCGAGAACAAGAGATCACACTATTACATAAATGAGCTTTAGTCCCGGTTGGGAACTAGCTCTACTCCCGGTTTCCCAACCGGGACTAGCAATCCGGGAACCGGGACTAGCAATCCAGGGCTAAATGTGTTGTTCTTTAGTCCCAGTCCCGGTTTGCCACAACCGGGACTAAAGATTCTCTCAGCTTTAAAAAAAAATAATGCCTCCCACCGCTGCGTCCATGCACTGCCTCGCGCGTAGCTTACCACCCCACCTACACAACACATCTAACAATGGATGGGATGCTTTCCTTTTGAACTAACCCATCCGGGGGCCTTTAGTCCCGGTTGGTGTTACCAACCGGGACTAAAGGGTCCTTTAGTCCGGGTTGGTGTTACCAACCGGGACTAAAAGGTCTACCTTTAGTCCGGGTTGGTATTACCAACCGGGACTAAAGGTTGGGGGTTTAGCCGTTGGGCAGGGACCTTTAGTCTCGATTGGAGACACCAACCGGGACTAAAGGCCTTCTAGTCCCGGGGGCAAAAAAAAAATGCCGAGGCTAATGCCAAATTGGGACATCGTTCTAAAGTCTGTTCTCGAGTAGTGTCACCATAATAATTTATCCTCGTGATTCGGTTACTTGCCGGCGGCCTACGTCCATGTTGTGGTGAATCCCCAAGTGATGATTCGTATGCTAATAACTAGCGTGACATGCTAGACCTACAACTTGGGTGCCATAAGAATCAATCACAAGCTGCACTTTGCCGGTTGGAGGTTTGTCCGTTCGTATTTCTGATATCCCGTTTTTGACCGGGATGATCGTGCTTTCATCACGCTTATAATTTAGCCGGGATAAGTCCATCCCAAAGTTTCAATGTCTTTTGCCTGTTCTGCTGCTCCATGGAGGTTCATGGTCCCAAAGTATGACTACACAGCTGTGTGCCGCGCTCAAAAAAAAAAAAAACTATGTGCCGCTCGTCTGCGGGTGTGATGTCACGGAGCGCATGTGCAAAGTCGGCTGCGTCGTCGCAGGCTTAGCGCCTCCGCAACCGAGGGAGGTGCCCATGGCCGAGGAACCCACTCGCTCGCAGGCGGGCACTGCTCCCCCGGTGGCGCCTCAGGTCCGCTTCCGCATCTGCTCTCCGGCGGCGCCTCAGATGGCCGAGGCAGGTACCCATTGCCGAGGAACCCGCTCGCTCGCAGGCAGGCACTGCTCCCCGGCAGCGCCTCAAGTCCCCATGGCCGAGCAACCCGCTCGGTAGCAGGCGGGCACGAAGATGCTTTCCCCTCTGACTCCGATAGTCCGATGGTTCGCTCGAGGAATAGCGGACGCTCCTGCAGAACATGGTCGAGGAAGCCAGGGGCACCCTTTTACACCCTTCGTATATAATTAAGATCGCCAAACATCTCTATTTTTTTTCTTCTATAGAGACTTTTTAGACCGCAACTTATTGATTAGATTATAAACGATTCTTATATAAACGGTCCCTAACGCACCTCTAGTCGCTGTCTTAGATTCTTAATGTTGTATGTGTGGACTTATTTGAGGCCTGCGACTCACTAGTGATTGGTGAGGTGTAATATCTATTTACTTATTCACTTTGGCTTATGTATTTAGCAGTAATATATGGCATCAATTCCGGTTTAAGTTCCCGCTTACCGTTTGTTTCCGTATATTTTTCGATCGTATTTACCCGTTTTCGTATTACCACTTATCCCGCTACCGTTTTCGCTCCAGCTGCCTTCCTGTTTCTGTTTCGTTAAAAAAATATAAAAACAGAAATGGTAGAGGCATTTTTTGTTCATTCGTTTTCATCCTTAGAGCGTCTCCGAGAGATTAGTCAAATTATTTTCTAAAGCTAAATTTAGCTAAAATTATGTCGGTGTTTTGTAAACCAGACTAATAAACTTATACGATTGCCGTGCTGTTCTAGGAAGACGATGGTAGCATCCAATGGACACGAAGATTTATACTGGTTCAGGCCGGTGTCGATGTTTCACCACCGATAGCCTGCCACGGGGGTACCCGGGGCAGTATGTTCGGGCTTCGGCGTATGCCGAACTCGATGGTTAACGCGAGAGACAGCCGATTTATCCTGATTCAGGCCCTCGATCTTAGATCGAGTAATAACTTTACGTCCAGTCGGCTTTAGCCTTTGCGTTGGATTGATTGTCAAGTGTTGTGTTGTATAATTGTCGTCTCTCTGCCTCAGGAGCCCTGCCCTCCTTTATATAGTCAGGAGGCCAGAGTCCTAGTCGGTTTACAATGAGATTTCCTGGTAGGATTACTTAATAGTTCTACTACTAAGATTACATGGGAAGAATCCTAGTTGGACTAGATCTTCTCTCTCCCTTGCGGGGTATCCTGTGGGTCCCGCATCGACAAGCCCCCGAGCACTTCATGGTTGAGCTCTGAAAGTCTCGCTTTGCTCTTTCAAGTCTTGTTGAGTAGGAACAAAATGTCATCCGAGTGCTTTCTGGAGTGAAACCTTGTAGCGCTTCTTGGGATCTTCGAGTGGTGAGTGCTTTTTGAAAAAAGTACATCCATCTGGTTGTAGCCCCCGAGCCTCTTGCTATTTGGAACAAGGAGCTGGAGGATCTTGTCTTGAAGTTGCTCTGATTGTTCGTTGAAGTTTTATGAAAAAGAACTCGAATATGGCTCATTCCGGGTTCTTTTTGTCGTAATGTCTTGAAGTGGTCTGCGTTGAGGAAGTCTTTTGGTGACGTGCGCTTTTTCGAAGAAAAAGTGCACTCACTGAGTGTAGCCCCCGAGCCTCTTGCTATTTGGAACAAAAAGTTGGAGGGTCTTGATCCTTTATGTTGTTTTAAAATTTGTGTTCTGAAGTAGTTCCCGAGACTTGGATTATTTCATCATCCGAGTAGTTACGCGGCATGCAGCCTCCGAGCTTATGTCCGGGTTCTTTTTGGTTGGGTGCAATTTTTCGTAAAAATTGCACTCACTGAGTGTAGCCCCCGAGCCTCTTGCTTTTGCTTTGCAAAAGTTGGAGGGTCCAGATTCTTGTCTTCAAAAAATTCTGTGGTTATGTATCCTGCTTTCTCTGAGTTCTTCTTTTTTTAGAAAAGAGGTTGGATGAAGAGTCTTGATGTGTCTTGTATTCTTGGTCCTTTGTCTTTGGTTCCGAGCCTCCGGGAGTAGTTGAAAATGAAGGCCAAGCTCCCTAGCTTAGTGTTGATTAAGCTATGATGCTGGCCGAGCCCCCGAGCGTATATCCGTGTTGTTTTGTTCAGGAAGAACTCGGATGCGAGGTCTTGGCGTATTGTTTTGATAGTCTGCTGTTGTCAGATGTAGTTGTGTGGTGATGGTTGAGTGTAAATGCCTTTTGTGCACGGGTTGTACTGTGCTGGTATATTCTTCCGAATATGCCCGTCTTCGAGTACTGTTTCTTCTCGTCTGAGTCATCCATTATTGAGTCCTGTCTTTTCACTGTGTCCTTTGTTAGGCTTATTTCGTTGGTACTCCTGGTCCATGTGCGCCGATCCTTTGGCCTATAAATACTGTCCCAGAGTGCTTGTTTTCATCCATTGGACATTCTGTTGAAACCTTTGCGGTTGTGAACATGGTAGTTTGTGAAGTAGAGCAGCCCCCGGGCGTATTTTGTAGTTCCTGTGTTTCTTGTCGTAGCTGGAGGAAGTCTTGTGATAGGGATTAGAGGTAGGCTAATCCCGCGACAGCATTGTGCCAGGATGTACGTGGTGGTAGTTGGAGGAAGTCTTGTGATGTGGGCTTCGTTCCTTCATCCGGCAGTTCTGGGTTGATCCTCGTCGCCTGTCTTGAGACCGTCCGGTGCAGATCAACACCATATCCAGCATCACATCGGTCTTGGGTAGACAGATGCCCGCCGGCCTTCTCTGCTCCATGTTGCCCTGCCGTGCTGCCGATTTCCGCCTTGGATGCACTGCGTCCGTCCTTTGAAGAAAACAGTGTAGCTGATGGCGGTCTGTCCTTCCGAGTAGCAATTTGGGACACGTAGTCGTTCCAGAGCCTAGTCGTGTCCGTGTTCCTCTTTGCTACTTTGCTTTTTGTGGTGCCGAGTTCGTTGGGTCTTGTAAGATTTGTAATCTTCTATTTTTGAAGTCGCTTGTAATGTAACGAATCTTGTCTTCTGAGTTGTCTTTGACTTTTCTGTTGTGATCCCTGTCGTTCATGAGACTACCGAGTTCTTTCTTACATAACCGGGTTCTTTTGTTCCTCGTGAGGTAGCCCTTTCTTTCTTCTTGGTTCAACGAGTTGTTCTTGTGGTTATCTGATAACCCTGCTGTGGTGCTGTGCGGATAAGTCTGAAATCTGCCCGTTGGTTTGTACCGTTGTGTGGATTCGTGCCCTCCGTCGTTTTAGCTGCGTCGGTAAATGGACCGTTGCGTTCCCACGCTGTGCTTTAACGGGCCTTATGGGCCGTTTGTATCACTGAGAAATCTATTTAAAGACCTTTTATCTTCCTTTCCCTTGTCGCCCAGCTCTTGCCTTTAAACCCTAGTTCTCAGAAACCCGCCGCCGTCATTGTCGCCATCGCCCGAGCACCATCATTCTAGCTTCATCCCCCTTAGCGCCTTTTTTTGCTTCCGCTAGTTCATGGGAAAGAAGAAGACCACAAGCAAGTCTCAGGCGACCTTCGTGGACGAGGAGTCATCCCTGTCTTTGATTGAAAACCAGGAGTTCGTGGCCATGAGGGCAGCTCAGAAGGTTTGGCCGGCTCCAACAACCAGCGAAGACCAGCTGCGCGAGCTTGTTAGTGATGGCTTGATCCAAAGCAAAGTCATCGCTGAATGGAGAGTTCCGGGCGAGCATCGGGTTCCGGCCCCGGGTCCTGGTGAGATTGTCCTTTTTGTTTCTTTTGTCCGCGCTGGACTTTGTCTTCCTGCTTCCGCCTTCCTTCATCAGTTTCTTGGTTATTTCGGGGTTAGTCTGAACCATCTAACCCCCAATGCCGTTCTTCATCTTTCTGTTTTTGTTCACCTTTGTGAAGCCTTCCTTGGGATCCCTCCTTCTCTATCTCTTTTTCGCTTTTTCTTTCGCCTGAAACCTCAACCCCGCCGTGAGGAAACCAGTGCCCTCGGTGGTTGCGGGATTCAGTTTCGCCAGGGTCTCAAAATTAAGTTTTTTGATTATGACCTGGTCGATTCTATCAAAGATTGGTGTGCCGAGTGGTTTTACGCTGCCAATTTGATCCCTTCTCTTGTCGTTCACTCCGGATCCGGTCCTGTGGTGAATGACCGATGGGACAAGAAGCTTGAGTCACCTGCTGAGATTCAAGTGATCCAGCCACTCCTTGATAGGATTAGCATGCTGAAACAGCAGGGTTTGACCGGCTTTGGTATTGTTTCAAGTTTCCTTCGTCGCCGGGTTCAGCCCCTGAAAGAGCGGGAACATCTCGGCTTTAAGTATTCTGGGGCCGAGGATCCTTCACGCATGGTCCTAGCTCTTGAGCTGACCGGTGAGGAGGTACTCGAGCGCCTTCAGAAGATGCTGAAAGGAGTGAGCGTCATTCCTCCTGCCATCTCTGAGTTCTCGGCCATCAACCTGCCCCCAGCTGTGAGTTGTCTATCTTTTTATTTGAGTTCTTTATGTACTCTTGCTGCGTCCGTTCTTGCTTAGCTTTTCCTTGTCTCGGTGTTTTGTCTTTTTTCGCAGGAGCTTGGGCGGAACTTTGTCGATCCGATCCCCCTTGATGTTCTCCCTGCCGTGGCGGAGACTGGGGATCGTCTAGCTGGTACTTCTGCAATTAGTAAGTCTCAAACTTTTACAGCCCTTCCTGGGGTTTCTTTCAGATTTGTTGATGTATATGAAGAGTATGTTCCTCGTCTAGTCCCTCGCGGTCCTTGCAGTGTCCCGAAGAGGGGGCGAATGGACGGGTCTTCATCTGGCTTGCCCGTCTCCAAGAAGCCTCACAAACCAAGTACTCCCTCAGGTACTCCAGTTGTTGCTAGCATGCTCTTAGGTGAGCACATTTAATACTCTTTGTTCTTTTATTTTCATGTTTCTCTCTTGAACCGAGTACTTTTCATCTCTTTTTCAGCAGGTGCTCTGGTTTCGTTGGCTGAGGAAGAAGAGGATGATGAAGTCCCCCTCATCATGCGGCGGTGAGTTGTTCTTTATATTCTTGTTGCATTGAATTTCTCCTCTTTGTTTTGAATTTTAGTCTTGAACTTTTTTTTAAAGTAATCGGAGGTCGGGTGTGAGTTCTTCCGGGGCTCTCGCGCCGACTTCTTCTGAAGCTCTGGGGTCGAGTTCTTTGGTTGCCTCTGTCTCGAGCTGTACCGCTCCTCCGGTGTGGAGTTCTTCCACGGCTCCAGCCCCGGCTTCTTCCGTGGCTCCGTTGTCGGCTGTCCCGCTCCCGTCGCTGGGTGGCGGGGACGTCTTCGCCGTCGTGGTTCCCCCTGCGAGGCTTTCTCTTGGCTTCGCGAAGAAAAAAGTAGTCGGGTGAGTAGATTCTAGCTTTATCTTTTTGGCTTTTATCTTCCTTCCTTTGGTTCTTATTGGTGCTTCCTTTTATCACTTTTCAGTGTTTCGTCTTCTCTAATTTCTTCATCGACTTCTTCTCTGCCTCCCGCCGTGCCAACGAGTTCTGAGCCTCGAGACTCACAACATTCTGTTGATGAAGTCGCGGCGGGGGCTTCAGAGCTACCTGGCGGAGTCGCGGACTTGGTCGCTCCGGAGGTAACTGTGGCCGTCGCGCCGGGTCCTTCTGGGGGTTTGGCTCCGGCTTCTCTGGAGGTTGCTTTGGTCGTTCCTCCTTCGCCCCAGCCGGCTTCTCTTTCCCCTTCTCTTGCCTCCGGCGGCCCCTCCTTGTCTGATGACGTGGTGCAATAGTTCGATGCCACTCATCGGTTATCGGAGCTGACCGCAGCCTGGGGGAGCTTGTCGACCCTCGCGACTTCTTTTGGTGAAAAGCTCTAGGTAAGTTTTACTGCCACTCCTCTTTTGCATGTTTGTTTTTCTTCTATCCTTACGCCTTGTTTCTCTTTGCTTCTTTCTGCTTAGTCTTTTTCTCGTGATCATTCTGGCTTCTTTTTCTCATCTGAAAATGAGAGGAAGTTGTCTTCGGAGGTGGATGCTCTGAAAGCCGATCTTGACCTCCTCCGGGCTGAGTTGGAGACGGAGCGTCAAATGTACCAAAAGGAGGAGAAAGCCCTCCGCGCCCGGGTATTGGAGACGGAGAAACAGAGAGATGCTGCAGTGGAGTCTGCGAGGAATGAAAGCAAAGGTGCCGTGGGTTCTGCCTGTTTCTTCTTGTATTTTGACTTCTTTTTCTGCTGACTTGTTCTTGGGTGTCCTGTCTAGCTCTCCGAGTTGAGAAGCAGAAGCTCTCGGAGAGTATTGATGAAATGAGGGCCCTTGTCCGTTCTAGTCATAATAGAGCTGAGGAGGTAATTACTCATGCTGAGGAAGAACCCCTTGCTAAGCTGATTAGGCGCGAAGCTGACAGAGATCTTGTGCAGGCCCAAAAAACTATTGAAAGCTTGTCCGGGAAGCTGGCGACGGCTACTGAGAATTGGAATGCTTTGTGGAAATCTTTTCGTTCAGTAGCCGATGTCCTCCGGACTTCGGCGGATGACGGGCAATCTTGGGCGCAGTTCATTCCCCGGATTCCGACTCGTTTCCAAGAGTTCGCGAAGAGGTGTGCCCAAGTATGTACCAAGAATGTGCTGGCCCAGGTCCGGGTCCTTGCTCCAGAGGCGCCTCTCTCCAAGATAGCAGAAGAAGCTGAAAGCCAAGAATATCTTGACGCCGTTGAAAGGATGGAGCCTGAGGTCGAAGATTTAGCCAGTAGGGTTGTAGATAGTCTAAATATTAACATTTCCCTTTCTGATGACAACGCCTGACTCGATTGAGCATCCCCTTGTAATATTACACTCCTTTTTAAATGAAGATTCTTTATTTTTGTTGATGTATTCTTTGCCTGGGTGCGGTTGAAGTTATTTGACTTGCTGAGTACCTTGTCCTATTCCCGTCTCTGCTCCGTAAAACAACTCTGTGCGTTATTCTGACGAGGCCCCTCGATTTGTCGAGTACTTTTCTTTTCTTTCTCCCTTGTGATCCGTCGAGTGCTTTTCTTTTCTTCCTCCCTTGTGATCCGTCGAGTGCTTTGTCCGTGCTATGACTTGTTAGATGTAGATCTTTGCGTTAACAACCTTTCTCCTGCGCTATGTAAAATGACTCGGTATAGAATGTTGCCTCAACAAACTTCGGCATCCGAGTGCTTTCTTGAGTGGCGCTTGTGCTTTTGTGAGGAAAAAGTATTCCTATCTGGATGTAGCTCCCGAGCCTCTTGCTTTTCGGAACGAAGTGCTGGAGGGTTAAATTTCGGTCGACTCAGCCAATTTGCTTTTTGTTAGCTTTTAGCTACCCTCATCAGCAAGTTCAAGCGTTTTTTCAGCTATTTTGCTCTTGGTCGGGATGCTCAGGCAAGTTTTCAGCCATTTTGCTTTTTTGTTTCGGGTGTTAGCTTTTAGCTACCCTCATCGGCGGGCTCAAGCGTTTTTTCAGCTATTTTGCTCTCGGCCGGGACGCTCAGGCATGTTTTCAGCCATTTTGCTTTTTTGTTTCGGGTGTTAGCTTTTAGCTACCCTCATCGGCGGGCTCAAGCGTTTTTCAGCTATTTTGCTCTCGGCCGGGACGCTCAGGCATGTTTTCAGCCATTTTGCTTTTTTGTTTCAGGTGTTAGCTTTTAGCTACCCTCATCGGCGGGCTCAAGCGTTTTTTCAGCTATTTTGCTCTCGGCCGGGACGCTCAGGCATGTTTTTAGCCATTTTGCTTTTTTGTTTCGGGTGTTAGCTTTTAGCTACCCTCATCGGCGGGCTCAAGCGTTTTTTCAGCTATTTTGCTCTCAGCCGGGACGCTCAGGCATGTTTTCAGCCATTTTGCTTTTTGTTTCGTGAAAACAACTCGTTGGAAGTCATGACAAGACATGCTGCGGATGAATATCATCTTTATTGATCATGAGTATAAACTAATACATATGTTGTTGAAGAGTATTGTCTTTCGTTGATTGTGAACGTAGGTCCCTTGTGGCTTGCATATTTGCTTTTTTTTCTTGAGTTGTTTTTACGCGTAGAATCTTCTTAGCTGGCTGATGTGCCATGTATTGCTGACTTCTTTTCCATCTTCGGTCATTAACTTGTACGTGCCTGGTCCGGTGACTTTTGTGACAATGAACGGGCCTTCCCATGGACTGAGTAGCTTATGTCGTCCATCAGTCTTTTGTATCCTTCTTAGTACTAAGTCTCCAACTTATAGTGATCGAGGTTGGGTACTCTTGTTGTAGTGCCGTCTTAAGCCTTGTAGGTATCTGGCTGATTGGAGGGTAGCGTTTATTCTGACTTCTTCTGAGCTGTCGAGTTCTAATCTTCTGGTGTGTTCTGCTTCTCCTTCATCATATTGTTCTATTTTTGGGGATGTCCAGATCAAGTCGGCGGGTAGTACGGCCTCTGACCCGTAAACTAGGAAGAAGGGTGAGTGGCCTGTTGCTCTGCTTATTTGAGTTCGTAGCCCCCATACTACTTTCGGTAATTCTTCAATCCATTTGGACCTATAGTCCACTAGTTCTTCGTATAACCTTGGTTTTAATCCGGCTAGTATGAGTCCATTAGCCCTTTCTACTTGTCCATTGGCTTCTGGATGTGCAACAGACGCATAGTCTATACTGAAACCACAGTCTTGTGCCCAGCTCTTGAATTCTGTAGCTGTGAAGGGGGAGCCTAGATCTGTGATGATTCGATTGGGCATGCCGAAGCGGTGCATAATGTCTTAGATGAACTCGACTGCTTTGGTTGCGCTGTACTTCGCGAGTGGTTTGTATTCAATCCACTTGATGAATTTGTCGATTGCTACGAAGATGTACTCGAAGCCGCCTTTTGCTTTTTTCAGGGGTCCTACTTGATCTAGCCCCCAGCAGGAAAAAGGCCAAGCAGGTGGGATGCAGATAAGATTGTGAGCTGGTACATGGGCTTGTCTTGCAAACATTTGGCAACCTTTGCATTTTCTGACAAGCTCTTCGGCGTCTTTCAAAGCGGTTGGCTAGTAGAATCTGGTGCGAAATGCTTTGCCAACCAGTGTCCTTGAGGCGGCATGATTTCCACAGCAACCTGAGTGTATTTCATTTAGGATTTCTTTGCCTTCTTCAAATGAGACACATTTTAGTAGTACTCCTGATGCTGCTGCTCTTCTGTAGAGTTTATTCCCTACTAAAACGTAGTTTTTGCTTCTGCGAACAACTTGTGTGGCCTCTGCTTTATCTGCTGGCAGTTTATTTTCTTTGATATAGTCAATGAAAACTTGGGTCCATGAAGTGTTGATTATCAAGATCTGAACGCCTTTAGCCTGAATTTCATGTGTTGTTTCACCGGGTTGTTTGATAGAGGGAACTGATAGCTCTTCTATGAATACGCCGGGTGGAACCTTTGCTCTGTCTGATCCGAGCTTGGCAAGGACATCTGCTGCAATGTTGGAATCGCGTAGGACGTGTAAAACTTCTAATCCTTGGAAGTGTTTTTCAAGTTTCTGTATTTCAGCACAATAAGCACCCATGTTTTCTTTGGTGCAGTCCCAATCTTTGTTGACTTGATTGATGACCACTGCTGAATCGCCGTATACGAGTAATCTTTTTATTCCGAGGGTAATCGCGACTCGTAGCCCGTGGATGAGGGCTTCATATTCTGCTTCGTTATTTGTAGCTTGCCATAATATCTGAAGAACGTACTTGAGTTGTTTTCCTTCTGGAGAAATGAGGAGAACGCCTGCACCGGCCCCGCCTAGTTTGAGTGATCCGTCAAAGTACATCTTCCAGTGGTCGAGGATTGTATCTGATAAGGGCTGTTGAATCTCTGTCCATTCGGCCACGAAATCGGCGAGGGCTTGAGATTTGATTGCTTTCCGTGGGGTGAAATTGATGTCAAGAGCTCCAATTTCAACTGCCCATTTGGATATGCGCCCTGTGGCGTCTTTATTGTGTAGGATGTCTCCGAGTGGAAAATCTGTCACTACGGTAATCTTGTGGCTTTCGAAATAGTGGCAAAGCTTCCGTGAGGTAATGAGTAGAGCGTAGAGTAGTTTTTGTACATGTGGGTACCGAATTTTGGATTCTGACAGTACTTCGCTGATGTAGTATACTGGACGTTGCACTTTATACACGTGCCCTTGTTCTTCTCTTTCTATGACTATTGCTGTGCTGATTACGGTGGGAGTTGCTGCGATATATAGCATCATATCTTCATCTTTCTTTGGAGGTGTCAAGATAGGCGATGAAGTGAGGTATTCTTTAAGTTTTTTGAAAGCTTCGTCGGCTTCTATTGTCCACTCGAACTTGTCTGTCTTCTTTAGTAGTTTAAAGAAAGGTAACCCCTTTTCGCCGAGTCTTGATATGAAACGGTTGAGGGCCGCCATGCATCCTATTAGTTTCTGCACATCTTTGACACTTCTAGGTGGGCCCATTTCTGTTATAGCTCGAATTTGCTTGGTGCTGGCTTCGATCCCGCGCTGACTAACCAAAAATCTGAGTAGTTGTCCTGAGAGAACTCCAAATACACATTTATTTGGGTTCAATTTCCATCTCCATTTCTTCAAGTTTTCGAAGGTTTGCTTTAAATCTTCAATTAGAGTGTCTGGGTTCTTTGTTTTCACCACCACATCGTCCACGTATGCTTCCACATTTTCACCAATTTGATTCCCAAGGCAAGTCTGGATAGCTCTTTGGTACGTGGCGCCAGCGTTCTTTAGTCCAAACGACATGGTCTTGTAGCAGTAGGCACCAAACGGGGTGATGAAAGATGTCTTGCTCTGGTCTTCTTCTTTTAGTGCGATCTGGTGATACCCTGAATAGCAATCGAGAAAAGATAATAACGCAGATCCTGCTGTCGAGTCAACTATCTGGTCAATGCGTGGTAGCCCGAACGGATCTTTTGGGCAATGTTTGTTGAGATCTGTGTAATCGACGCACATACGCCACTCGTCCATGTTTTTCTTCTGTACAAGGACCGGGTTTGCTAGCCAATCTGGATGAAGGATTTCCTTGATGAATCCGGCTGCCATCAGTTTTGTTATTTCCTTTTTAATTGCTGCCTTCTTGTCGGGTGAGAATCGTCGTAGCCGTTGTTTTACAGGTTTGGAGCTTTCGTTAACATCAATTCTGTGCTCAGCCAACTCCCTTGGGACTCCTGGCATGTCGGCTGGCTTCCAAGCGAAGATATCTTTGTTGTCCCGAAGAAAGTTGGTGAGCGCGAGTTCCTATTTTGCCGAGAGGTGAGCACTGATAGTTGCTGTCTTGGAGGTATCGCCTGTGCCTAAGTCGATTTGCTTGACGTCGGCTTCTTTTGGTGGTGCGATGATACTGGGTTTTTTAGCCGGTATTTCTAATTCTTCTTGGCTTGTTTCTGCAGCGATTGCGGCTATTTCTTTTCTTCCATTGTCGGCTTGTGCTTTAGCTGCAATTTGGATCGCCTGAACGTCGCAGTCAAAAGCACGCTTTAAATCGCTTCGAAGAGAAAGGATACCGTTGGGTCCTGGCATCTTAAGCAGTAAGTACGGATAATGTGGTATTGCCATGAATTTTGCCAGTGCTGGACGTCCGAGGATTGCATGATATGATGAATCGAAGTCAGCGACTTCAAATTTGATAAACTCTGTTCGGTAGTTTGAAGGAGTTCCAAAGGTAATAGGTAAAGTAATTTGTCCGAGTGGCATGGCTGCTTTGCCGGGTACTATTCCGTAAAAAGGTGTGCTTGTTGGCGTGATCATTCCGGCGAGTTGTAGTCCCATTTTCCTTAGAGTTTCTGAAAAGATGATGTTAAGCCCAGCTCCTCCATCGATTAGTACTTTGGTGACGGTCATACCAGCAATAGTCGGATCCAGAACCAATGGATAATGGCCTGTGTTTCCCATGCTAGTCCATTGGTCTTCTCTGGTAAATTGGATAGGATACTGTGACCAATTGAGGTATCTTGGTGTAGCCGGTTCTGCTGTCATAATGGTCCGCAGTGCTAGTTTTTCTTGATGTTTGCTTTTGCAATCCGGAGCCCCTGAGAAAATCACTGCTACCGTTCCCCTAGGTTTTTGGAATCCTTTGTCCTCGTAGTTGTCTTCTTCTCTTTTCTGATTGTCCTCTTTGGTGTTTTCCTTACTATCTTTTCTTGTGTATCGATCATTGAAAGTATAGCAATTTCCGATGGTGTGCCTCCCACTAGGGTGCAATGGGCAACGTATGTTTTCAATGTCATCATATCTTCTGGGTTTGGGAAACTTCTTTGATTTGTCGGCCATTGCCACAGTATTGTCTGGTCTACGTTTTCTTTCTTGATGTCTGCTATTTCGATGATTTTGCTTGTCCGAGTTGTCCTGGTTATTTCTGTCCAGGAACCTTTCTCGTGTTTTTTCTTCTACAGTAATCATCTTTTCTACTGTTCGTCTGAATTCTTCATTATTTCTCGGATTTTCTTTGCAGAAGTCTTGAAATTGCCACCTAGCCATGATTCCGTGAGAGAAAGCTTCAATTACTTCTCGTTCGGTTATGTCATACACTTGAGCTCGTAGTTCGCCGAATCGTCGATAGTAATTTCTGAGACTTTTACCTCCCTTTTGCTTGAGTCCTTTTAGTTCCGCATGAGTGATTGGATGTGTGATGATTCCTGCAAAATTCTCACAAAAAGCTCTTTGCAAATCCTCCCAATTTCTGATAGATCCTGGGTTCAGTTTGTCGAACCATTGGAGAGGCATGGCTTCCAGTGCCATGGGAAAGAACAGGGTTTTGATATCGTCGTCTCCTCCGGCTAGTTCAATTGATTGTGAATATATTCTGAGCCATTGCCTTGGTTCAGTTTTGCCATCATACTTGGAGTGGTTAGACGGTTTGAATTTGTGAGGTAATCGTACCAATGCAAGCCTGTTCGCGAAACAGGGGAATCTGTCGTGTGTCTTGGTTTCTTTGAATTCGGATTCGGCACCTTCTTCTGGCCAACTGTCGTTTTGATGGGAATAATCTTGCGAGGTTGTCTGGGTAGGTACCCTACTCCTAGTCTTCCTTGGTTGTTCAAATCGGTGGCCTTGATTATGTTCCTTCCTACTTCCTCCGTCATGGCTTCCACCCGGCCCAAGTCTTTCGAAAGCGGATTTCCTTTGATTTTGATCTTCTTGCCTGTGGGTTGTTGATCTGGCGGGTAGTCTTGATCGAGCTCTCTCTTCATGCGTTCTCGGGATCATCGATTGGAGCAAGTCCTGGAGCTGTTCATACTTCTCACCGGGATGTGAAGTTGTTCCGAGTTCTTCTAATGCTTCTCGAATCTTATCATAAGGTGTATTCGCCGTGCGTCTCCCCTCGACTTCTCGTTGCGATTTTCTTTTGTCGTACTCAGCCAATTCTGACTCGTATCTGATCCAAGCTTCCCTGCACTGCCTAGCACGATGTTGACGCCCTTGCTTCAACTTGTTTTTTCTTTCTCTAGCTTGTCTCTGACTATCTGTTTCTCCGTTGTAGCCCTGGGCAAAAGGTGATATGTTGGATTCTGATTCATCTGATGATCTGACATCGGGTGCTTCCGGGGGATTTAATGGTGACCGCGGTCGTCGAACCATGAGCACTTCTCGCGCATGAGTCGTTCTGTTATTGGCGTTAGTTTTCATGCTGTCGGAGTCGCTGATAACTTTAGTGGATGCCTTGGTGTCGTAGATCGAGTCTCCTTCTTGGTAGGGTAGAATTGCTGTTGTCGTCGTGCCGACTAGTTGGGTACCGCTGTCCTCAGGAACAGAACCTGGCCAGTGGATGATGCAGTCTTGGGATGTTATCGTTAGCACGAGACCCTCCTGAGCTCCTGTTAGTGGTATCCCGAATCTTGGATTGAAAGATCTTTCGAACTGTCCCTGATAGGATTTTTCCATGTTGTCGAGCCCAAATGGAAAAGAACTCGACTTCTTGAAAGAACTCTGAGGGTAATCCGAGTTGTTTTGGGTTGTGCTCTGGAATCTTGCCAAAAAAGAACTCGGTTTCTTGAAAGCACTCGGATAAAACTTCGCCTTGGAGCTTGAATTCGAATCGAATACGAGTGGTCGTGAAATCTGTTTTGAATCGGATACTATGAGCTGTGCGAATCTTTTGGTGAGCTGATCCGTTGTAGTTGTTGAAATAGGAAATTCTTTATGATGATCTGGATCTTTGAGGAGATGGCCTTGAAGCTTGCTGTTGTTGTCTGCCTCGCAGATCCATGAGCCGAAGATGAAAGTTGATCCCGTCGAGAAGATTATGTTGTCGAGGTCCATCGAGTTCTCGGATGCAAAGTCGCCAAAGGCCCCTACCTGGCGCGCCAGCTGTCGATGTTTCACCACCGATAGCCTGCCACGGGGGTACCCGGGGCAGTATGTTCGGGCTTCGGCGTATGCCGAACTCGATGGTTAACACGAGAGACAGCCGATTTATCCTGGTTCAGGCCCTCGATCTTAGATCGAGTAATAACCTTACGTCCAGTCAGCTTTAGCCTTTGCGTTGGATTGATTGTCAAGTGTTGTGTTGTATAATTGTCGTCTCTCTGCCTCAGGAGCCCTGCCCTCCTTTATATAGTCAGGAGGCCAGAGTCCTAGTCGGTTTACAATGAGATTTCCTGGTAGGATTACTTAATAGTTCTACTACTAAGATTACATGGGAAGAATCCTAGTTGGACTAGATCTTCTCTCTCCCTTGCGGGGTATCCTGTGGGTCCCACATCGACAGCCGGAGGCCTACGTCCAGTCTCAGAGATGATCGAGTACGTGTTCCTCGCTTGAATACTCTGAAGTTCTTGCAACAGGGGTGCAAGAAAGGTGGAAGAGATGGAAGGACCTATGCTAGACGAAGAGTTGTCCGAAGAGAAGCTTCAGGAGTCCAACTACAATGATAAATAAATGGAATGGTAGAGGATGTGAAAAAAACGTCCCCAAGATAGGTGCCCTGGCTGCCCTTATATAGAGTTCGGGGCCAGGGCTTGTACAAAGAGGAGTTTCTCCCGACCGAAGTGTCGAGAGCCTGAGGAAGGACATAGCTAACTTGGCTTGCAAGCTACGTCGTCTTCTGGTGCACGTCCGGTCATGGCTATCGTCATGGTCTTCTGGCCACGTTACGGCAGGATGTGACGTGGCGCTACTGTGTCGGCCATGGCGACATTGTAGCCTCGATGGTGGTTTGTCAGCCGTCCTATGCAACGCAGTGTCCGTCGTGGCCTTCGTCATTATCTCCTGGTTCCCAGGGGCGTTGTGCCCGAAGTAGGTAGCTGCCCTGGGTCATTGTTCGCTTGGTTGCTTCGCGGGGCCGAGGGCCACGACCCCGATCGCCGGGGTTGGGGCGCTCTGTCGGTCTAGATGGCTTTTTCGCCGAGCCCTTATCGTGGATTCCCATCCTGTAGTGGGTGGGATCGTATAATTCGTCTAGTCGGTCTGTATTTGGACGGTGGGTGTCGTATCCGTTATCACTGCGGTGCGGTGTTGTCTCATTGGTGCGGTATGACACATAGATGGTGTCTGACTGGGCCAAGGTGACTGATGTTTCCTCGGTCCTTGCAGGGTCAGTGCGACATGCTTGCTCTTGTCAGAGCAGGCGCGCCTAGCTGCGCTCGACCTCCCCCTATCCTCTCCGGGGGTCGTGAAGGGGAGAGGTCGTGCGTCTTGCGAGTGCTATGTGACTAAGGTGGGTGGAAGGGATCAGGGCTGACCCCATCTTTAGCATCTGGTCTGCTCTGCTCGGCTCTTGTTTGGCCTCATTTGTTCTCTACTTTTAGATAGCATATCTCATTAGTTATCTAGTCTCTTGGTTTTTACAGAGTCTGTGGGAGTACTCTAGTATTTTTTATCAAATTTATTTTAAAGAGTAGCTAAATCAGTAAATTTAGCTAATCTTTTGACTAATCTATGCTCGGCTGGAACATGGATGTGAAAAAGGAGGAATTCCTTGTGTGCCATTAGAAAAGATCGCAATGCCCTGTCCCTAGAAAAGTTCAGCGGTCTTCAGCGCCACTGTAGTCAGTTTGGGCTCTAACGTCGTCAAACTGCAGGTGTGAAAAGTCGAATATACCCTGAAGTAGGGATGAAAACGGTACGGATATTTTCCGACCGTATTCGAAACCGAATCCGTTTAGAGGGGTTGAGATCTGTCCGTATCTGAGTCCGGATATCCAACATCCGATACCGTATCCGTATCCAAATACTCAAATCGCATATTTATGATGTCGATATCCAATCGTATCCTATCTGACATAGTTGACACTATCCGTATTCGAATCCGAATCCGGACAAAAATATGAAAACAAATGTAATATCGGTGATATCCGTCCGTATCCGATCTGTTTTCATCCCTACCCTTAAGTCTAAATATGTCATTAATTTTTTGAGCGTCTTAATGACTTCAAATGAAAAAAACTCAAAACTAGAAAGTTGTAGATCTCGTTGAGATCTATAATTTTCATATAAAATTATCTTCATTTAATTCCGCAAAAAATATGATTTGATATGATTAATATATCTTAGAAAAATCATATTTTTTGTGGAATTAAATGAAGATAATTTTTATATAAAAATTATAGATCTCGACGAGATCTACAACTTTCTAGTTTTGAGTTTTTTCATTTGAAGTTGTGAAGATGCCCAAAAAAATTAATGACATATTTAGACTTAAGGGTATTTTCGACTTTTCACGCCTGAAATTTGACGGCGTTAGAGCCCAAACTGACGGCAGTGGCATGGAGGGCATAAAAAAATTAGAATAGTGGCATCGAAGACCGTTGAACTTTTTCAGGGACATACATGACGTTGCGATCTTTTTTTTAATAACACACAGGAATAAAAAAAAAGCTGCAGCCGGAGGAGACTGTAGACGCCGAGGGATGATGGCCTGGCTCGAACTATAAGCCGAGCCGAGCTAGACATTTTAGCTCGTTTGAAGATACAATAAGCCGAGTAACAACGAGCCAGACAAAGCCGAGCCAGACCGATATCCAACCCTGCCATCTAACGAATGGTGGTTCTGGTCAGACTGTTGGTCACCTGCGCCAAATTCCGCTGCCCGGCGGCGAATTTACTCCTCCCGGCCTCTACTTCTCGGGTTCGAGCTCTACCCAGCGGGCCACTGCTGCGGCGCAGGTCAGTTCTCTGAAAAAACTTCTACTTCTTCTTCTTCCTCCTCTTCTTTTCTCATCTCTCCGATGACATATTCGGGGTTAGATTACGATGCTTGCCTGCCTTGTTATGTAAACAATACAATATTTGAGTAGTCATGGAAAAATCTTGCATTTGAAGGCCTGCTTGCCTTATCTGGATTGCTAGGTTCAGTTTTGTCATGTGGGTGATGCTGATCTAATCCCTTTGACTACACAGGACTAGCAAGGTTTCATTGTGCTCAATTGCTATGGCTACCACACAAGCCTCAGAAGCAGCGGCTGACAAAGGATTACCTCTGGCAGTGGATGCGACCATGGTTGATGAGTATGTCTCCCAGTCAAAGTTGCTGCAAGAATTTGTTAAAATCCCAACTATTGGCAAGGCTTGGATCTTCAATTCCAAGGATGGTATGCACGTTTGTTGCTACTCTTTTGTTTTTTCTTTCATGAAATTTAGGTTTCTTATTGTTGTTTGGGGGTCTGCAGACGACATGTCCAAAGCAGTGGTTTCGATTGGCCAAACAGATCTTTTGGCCAACAAGAGGAGACAATTCCTTCTGAATTCTCACATTTCAAAGAGTCCATCAAAGTCTGTCGATTTCAAGTGGTCCCCCTTCCCGACTGAAATAAGTGGAGTGTCAGCAGTAATTCCATCACCATCTGGAGAAAAACTTCTTCTAGTACGCAATTCTGAGGATGATTCCCCTACAAAACTAGAGATTTGGGGCCCATGTCAATTAGAGAACGAGATACATATTGCAAAATCTGTTCATGGATCACTCTATACTGATGAATGGTAAATTCCCCAATCCTTTTGTTTTCTTCTTTTGGAAGAGGGAGAGAGTGATTTACCATTGCAACTTTGCCTTGCACTAAAATGCTGCTTTGATGCAGGTTTGGAGGGATATCATGGAACCAGGAAGAGACTTTCATAGCTTATGTTGCCGAGGAGCCTCCTCAACCAAAGCCAGTGTTTAATGATTATGGATTCAAGAAGGAAGGCTCATCCGAAAAGGACTGCAAGAGCTGGAAGGGACAAGGGGATTGGGAGGAGACCTGGGGAGAAACATATTCCAAGAAAAGGATTCCTGCACTGTTTGTCGTCAACATATCCAGGTATGTTTATAGCCACCCTGAAGAGAGAGTTTATAAATATCGTGTTTTTATGAGGAATATAATGTATTCTTGCAGCGGCGAAGTTCGACCTGTCAAGCAAATACCTAGATCATTAAGTGTTGGCCAAGTGATTTGGGCTCCGTCTTCTTCATATAGCTTGGTTTTTGTTGCATGGTCATCTGACAATGGTTTCCAAGAGACGCCAAGGAAGCTTGGTATTAAATACTGCTACAACAGACCTTGTGCTCTGTATGCTGCTCCTGATCCTTTCAGAGAAGAAGCTGAGAAATCATCAACTGAGTAAGAATATCAGTCCCTTAACCTCAAGATAATTATGAAACATATTTAATAAAAATGGACAATGGTAATACATGTTTTTTCTTCATTAATCCAAATCATAAAGTGAAAATGCTGAACATATGGTACAAAAAAATTGTCTTGTAAGGTATAGTAAGTCATGTTTTATTTTCTGATGTCATGTTTCAAATATTGGCATAGGGGCAAAAAGGATGAAACTACAACTATGATCAAATTAACAGCAGACCTGATCAGTGCCTTTTTCCCACGGTTCAGGTAGGAATACTTCATACTATTCAGCTTTGGTTAATCATTTCAACTGGATATACTGGAAGCAACATCTATGCATTTTGTTTTTATCCATTAAATTATGATTACCATTTTGTATTAGGATTGTCTAGACTGTCATCTGTCATGGTTACTGGTTTGAATTGATAATCCTATGGGTTCGTCTATGTCACAAACTGATTGACTGTTCATATTGTCAGGTGTAGTTTTCTGTGTTGTAAAAAAATCCATAACTGACACTGTTAGAAGTCAACCTACCTGTTTGGTTTAATCTGGAAATTAAAAGGCTTATCACTTCCCTCTTTTGCAAGAACTCTGGAAGCAGTAGATGTGAATCTCACAATCTTTCTCTATGACCTAAGTTTATTGTACATACCAAAAGGAACTGTGTCTTTTAATTTAGTTTTTGATGCATGCACATTAACACTACATTGCAACATGAAATAATGGAAACTTTTATTTATAGTCCGGATGGGAAGTATCTTGTGTTCATTTCAACGAAGAGTGCTGTAGATAGTGGGGCACACAATGCCACAAATTCAATGCATAGAATCGAATGGCCTGCAGATGGAAAATTGGATGGGAGCCTTGCAATTGCTGACGTGGTATGGACACCCCCCCCCCCCCCCCCCCCCCCCCCCCCCCCCCTCTTTTTTTTTTCTTTTAACAAAGTTGATATCAAGATATACATTTGCGCAGATGCATCATATCACTTTTTGAGTAAGCAGTGCTAGATGAAGACTTGTATTGGGGTCATTAAAGTGTCTGAATTCAACATCTTCTACAACTTTCACTAGAGAGTAAAGAAAGTGTTTAGATAATGCTTTGGTTCTATTATGGGCACTTCCTTGGATAGATAGATTGGCTGATATCATATTGTTAATACTTGTCTATTATGTAGGTGCCCGTTGTGATGTGCCCCAAAGATAACTGTTTCCCTGGGCTGTACTGTTTTGGCTTGCTTAGGGATCCATGGCTTACTGATGGACAAACTATGATTATATCTTCTGTTTGGGGAAGTAGGGAAGTAATACTTTCTGTAAATGTTGTGAGGTGATTCCAAACATCTGTTTGTCCTCTGATAGACTGATATACGTAGTGTCACTTGTTATTTAAATTTAAATTATTCTTTTGTTAGCTGTGAAGTTTCAAGAGTTAGTCCCCAGGATTCAGATTATTCATGGAATGTTCTTGCAGTTGATAAGAACAACATTCTTGCAGGTAACCCCATGCTCATATAGGATTACTGAATAATTACATAATTCTGTCACTTCGTAGATAACGTTCCATGTTTGTCTGCATTTTCCATCTTTTCCAGTTTCCAGCAGCCTTATTACACTCCCTCAGATGTACTATGCGATTAAGGTTCCTCAGACTGAAAGCAAATGGGAGTGGCAGGAAGTTTCAACTCCTTTTCCAAAGCCATCTGATAAGGTTTTGTTAAAACGAAACACTGAATGTTAATTGTAGTCGGGAAAAAAGTGTAGAGTGTGTAGCTAATAAATTGTGGGTGTATTTTGACAGATCAGCTCCATATTAGCAGAACATAAGTTCAGCATACTCAAAATCCCAATTAGCAACCCTTCCGACAAACTTGCAAATGGTATGAGAACAACTCAAGCGTACTTATTCCTTCTGCAGATTAATATTAGCAGCATCGATTTTCTAATTAGATTTTTCTTTCTGAAGTTGTTAGTTTCTTCCTTTATGAACTATTTCTGCATTCTTCACTAGGCTCTGCTACTTTTCTTGAAACTAGTACATTGCCACCCTTGTAAGTGAGTACTCGCTCTGCAGATTTTTGTGAGGCACCCAAACATTTCTATATTTATAATTATATATTTGATCTACAATTTGGTCAACAATGCATATGTTTAGTTACATAAAAGTGGTGCTGTTGGATTCTTATTAGAAAGTATTTTTTACATGGTTTTGTTTCTGTATTCATTGACAAAAAAAAATAGTAAAAGAAATTCACTGTCAAATTCAACTTTGGAGATCGCACAAGTCAAAGGCACCTATAGAAATCAGCGGAGGGTAGAATATAGTGAGTTGCGATGAAATGTATCTTTTGTACCCAAATCAAGGCAGGCATGTCCAAAATTGATTTATACAAGACAGCTCTTATAGCTAATGATATCATTAAGTGCACTGCCCTACTCTGCTCGGTTGTGCTGGCTATTTTTTAAATGTATTTTATGATAACTCTATGACTATTATTGAATAGCTTTGATACATCTTCACCAATTATTCTAAGATTTTCTGCAGAATTTTTACTGAACAGGTTTCTTTCTCCATATTTCTTTGTACCTACTCAGGGGCTAAGCTTCCTTTTGAGGCTATTTTTGTATCGCATAAGGATTCTGCAAGTAATCCAACAATTGTTGTTCTTCATGGTGGACCACACTCAGTTTACCCAACAAGTTATTCCAAATCCTTGGCTTTTCTTTTTTCGCAGGGATATAATCTTCTTGTTGTCAACTACAGGTGAATTTATCTTGCTTGTAGTTTGTCTGTTCTAGCTGTTGTATAATTTGATCATTATCTATTTTCTGGGTTTTGATTTAATATTTGTATGGAACATACACCCTTTCTGACACTAACATGCATGTGAATCTTTCGGTTCCTCAGGGGTTCGTTAGGCTTTGGGGAAGAAGCACTACAATCCCTTCCTGGCAATATTGGTTCTCAGGTGCATTGTCATTAGTTTATTTCCGTGTTTAAAGATCATTCTTGCAAATGCCGAAATTTGCAAATGCCGAAATTTATCATGAACCATGTCGTTCTGTGCACACTTACAAGCAGGATGTCAATGATGTATTGACGGCATTGGACCTTGTTATAAAGAGAGGACTAATAGATCCATCTAGAGTCGCCGTAGTTGGAGGTTCACATGGAGGTTTCTTGACCACTCATTTGATCGGCCAGGTTCTCTAATCGACCTTGTTATTTTGTATTCTTTGAGTATGCAGTCACTCTTTTATTTAGTGTTCATATTTTTAATCAAGATTATTATTAGCCTTTGGACTTTGAACATTATTATTTTAAAGTATTATTACACATAATTTTGCGAGCAGGATTTTTTTTCAATATGCACCAGAGCTGTGTATCATTATATTAAGAAGAAAACTGAAGTCTACTGAGTAGTGACTCATACAACCCCCTAAAAGGTAATGACCAGTACAACAGAAATCACTGAAAACAAACCAAGAAACGACCAAAAAACCAACGAATCAGTCATGGCCATAAGCTACGGAGCCCTTTGGCTCCCGCCATACACCACAGCATGGCCACCGAACTAGGATGGACTTGCATGTCAAGACCAGCCCAAGCCGACTAGGCTGGGTCTTTTTTAGCCATAACAAGTTAACCACCTCATTCTTACGGCCAACCCAGGACTTCCAAATCAAGTATTCCTAAACCCCCCAAGATCAATAGGTCTCTTGGCTGAATTAGGATGGCCACCATTCATCTCCTTGCGACCTTTCCATAAAAAAGCCCTTCTTATCTTATCAATTGCTTTGATTGCCTACTTAGGAAAGTCCAAAGCAATGAGTTGATAAATAGATATAGCACCAAGTACAGCTCGGACAAGAGCTGCTCTCCCAGCTGAGTTCATCGTTGCTGCTTTCCAGCCAGGTAATTTATCAGCTATGCTATCTTCTCGATTATAACATAGAAATCTGCCTTAGAGAGGTTCTTGACTAACAGTGAAGTCCAAGGTATTTGTAACTAACTAAAGAGGGGTTCCATGGTGGCGAAGGTGGCCATCACGAACAATCATCATTTAACTAAATTACTGCAACTCTATCAGTGACTTCTGTACTTGAAAAATCAAATTAGTATGGTACCAGGTTAAATTACTTTACGTAACATTAATTCTCACCAAATGTGCTATGAAAAAAGATAAATCCCATAAATTCTCACAATAATCAGAAACATCTGGCCTTTAATTTAATTTGGTAGACTCTAATCATCACCGCTAATAATAGCCATTGGATCTATTTCATTTCCTAAAATTACCCACCTCTGCCATTATTAAAATACATAAAGTAACACCCTAAATTTGCATTTGAATCAACCACTTCTGGCATTATGAATGATAATTGAAAATAAGCCCCTAAATTTGCATCTAATCTAAATTACTAAATTATCCACTTTTTCCATTATATAGAAGATAACGCAAGGTAACCCCTAAATTTGCTTTTAGATTACCCAGATTTTTTTAAGGGGAAATTACCCAGATTTGCTGTTCTGAAAGATAATATAAAGTAGCCATTTTAATTTGTAACTAAATTACCTACCATTGCCGTTATAAAAAATGAACTAAAACCTCCCTCAAATTATGTCTAAATACTAATATAAGCTATTATGGAAAATGGCTCAATAACCATATTGTCCACTATATATGTTTATAAATTACACACTCCTACCACTATTGAACTAAAAGTAAGCATAAACGCTATGTGCCTCCATGTAGACCAAGTACACATGCATACGTTTGTCAATCGTGAATTAAAAGTAAGCATAAATGCCAAGTTTTGTAATTGTAAGTTGTTACTTTAGATAAGTTTATACATTTTGACCTATTCATTATGACATATCAATACTAATAGTTTAATTGTAAGCACTTTAATTGTACTACTACACATATAGTTTTTAATAAGAGGAAATTCAACATCTTGAGTGTTGTGTTGTAGGTTGAAACAATTGTTTATGCCATTATAGTATTTAACATTGGAGCCTAGGACCTTAAGTTATAACTTAAGCTAAGATTTCAACTAAATACATTTGTTAATAACTAGCATTTATGTCAAAAAAAAAATCAGTGGAGCCTAGGACCTTGAATCCATTTGTTAATAACGGGAGTTTGAACTTAAAATGTGGATAAAAAGTTGCAACAATTAATAAGAAAAAAAATTGAAAGATAAAATATAGATATGTCACAAAAAGGGATGTGACAAGAGCTGATATAGCTTGAGCTAAGGTTTCAACTAAATACATATTAAAACCCATATAGGTGCAATGCAAAGAATGAAAACACATATAGGTAACTGGTAAATTTATCACAACCAGATAAGACTATAGAATTGGTATTGTGTCTGGAATTGAATAGACCAAAAAAAATGTAAAGATAATCAATTTTGATTTGTTGTATGTCCTAAATTTATTCACGAAACTTTTGATACTTATGTAACACAAATTCTATGCCATGCTGCAGGATGGGTTGATAGGTTGGGGATACCTAGCAGTAAAATGCTAAGTTTGGGCATATGTCCTAGAGAAATACTCTGATGTATGCCAGTATTCAGAAAACTAGATCTTGAAGCTACTGCTTTCCATGACCATGAGTTTGATATGGTTTTGCTGTCTCATGAGCATAAAGTTTGCCTATCGATATCCACACATGACTTACTGAATCTTTAGGAGCTGAGTTTTGATGCTTGCATGATTTGTTTCCTGGCCCCAAAAGCCGAAAATTGTACTGCCTCCAATGGTTGCTTAGAATCTTCTTTTGTCCAAGTTCATATTCCGCTGCAGGATATGAAGACCTGAAGGGCATAGACAATTAGACGTACATCACATGAGATGATTTATTTATCAAGTTT
The DNA here is from genome assembly GCF_019320115.1 of Miscanthus floridulus. Classification (NCBI taxonomy): domain Eukaryota; kingdom Viridiplantae; phylum Streptophyta; class Magnoliopsida; order Poales; family Poaceae; genus Miscanthus; species Miscanthus floridulus. The sequence goes on from NC_089580.1 coordinate 73,269,100, forward strand.
CCGCACTATAAGTCTATAACACATCATTGACCTGTACATATTTGATTGACTGCAGGCTCCAGACACATTTGTTGCAGCAGCTGCTCGAAACCCAGTATGTAACTTATCATTGATGGTGGGTACCAGTGACATCCCTGATTGGTGCTTTGTCGAGATTTATGGAAAAGAAGGGAAAAGGTACTTCTCAGAGTCTCCTTCAGTAGACGATCTTTGTCAATTCCACCAGAAGTCACCAATTTCACATATTTCAAAGGTACATGTGTGGATTTTGCATTTTCGTACAAGAGCAGTTTCTGATATCTATGCTTGAGAGAGTAGAGTTTGCACGTGCAAACGGAAGATACTCTGTGGATGCTATGAATAGCCCTTTGCTTGATGAATCTATCAATCTGCAGGTCAAGACACCAACACTCTTTCTCCTTGGAGCGCAAGATCTCAGAGTTCCTGTTTCTAATGGCCTGCAGGTGTTTCTTTATGCTTCTCCACTTATTTATGGGCAAAAGGAGGCCTCTTTCATATTTTCAGCTGTCAAAATATTTACCAGTGGCATTTCTTTTATTGTTTTTCTTTTCTCAAACACACTGGAGCACTTTTTGTCATTGCATTAAGAGGAATAAAACTTTGGTTTAGGTCACACAGGTTCCTATCTGACAATGAGGGATCTTTTTTTTTCTCTCGTTATTTTGTTGTATATGGTGCTTCTGTTTGGCGTTCTTTTCCCCGTATATATGCTTTGCTTTGTGCTTATCTCTATATTTGCAGTATGCAAGGGCTTTGAAGGAGAGGGGAATCGAATCCAAAACTATTATATTCCCTGAAGATATCCATGGAATCGACAAGTTAGTTACTTTTCCATTTTAATTTTATTCCATGACTACCACACTAAAAGTTACAACATCTGTGGTCTGACTAAATCACCCCATCCCTGGTGCAGGCCTCAGTCTGATTTCGAAAGCTTCCTCAACATAGGGGTTTGGTTCAAGAAGCACATGAGCAAATAAACATTAGTGCTTTATTACATTTGTGATTTACCTTTTCATTGTCAGTGAATGCTTGTAACTGGGTCAAAGTATCCGATAGCATGATTTGCCTGTCCAAACTGATGTTGCCAAGATGGAATAATTCTTGAAGACTATTCCCAAAAAAAAAAAAAAATCTTGAAGACAGGAAGTCTTGTCTGTTCCAGTGTGGATTCTGGAATACCATACTATAGGTAATTTAGGTAATATGCTTATAATAAATGATGCTTACGTGTTAATGTGAAAAGGTGGTTGCTTTTGAATTGTAAAGAGAAAAAGAATTACATGGCCCAGCTAACCAGCTCGCTGCTGTTCATACTAAAAACTCATAGAGAATGGTGTAATCATCTGTCCATATCTACTCCTTGTCAAGATGTAAATTTCTGAGGTCGCAATCAAACTCTAATCAGTAATTCAGTATTCCCTTGACATTAACTCGTTAATCCTCCAGATTTTAGTTTCTAGCAAAATGGTATATTCAAGTTTGACACGATATTTTATTAGCTAAAGTGGCACCAATAATGTGAAGAAAAGGACAAGAAGAAAAAGTTGGGAGCTCATCTTGTCATTTTGTGCATTCTTTAGGAGTGACAGTTACAGATCTGACGCTACCTTTTGTTCGATTCCCTTCGTGTCTTTCTTCCTCTGCTGTGGCACATGGCCATTTGGGATTTCTTGTTGGATGTATTCTTAACTAGTATCTTAAGACCTTGGTGACAATCTGGCACAAAAATAACAAATTTTGGTGCCATCTGATCAAATCCTACGATAGAGAGGTTCTTTCCAGAGGAACTGCTGGACTCAAGTACTCCGATGGTGTTGCTACTTCACTGCAAAATTCTATGTAAGCAATTTCCATTCGCTCTGTCTCTCCCTTGAAGGTCGCGATGAATTTGTATATGTTTATTGTTTTGTTGTTATGGACAATTTTATGGCTATATGGTTGCTTCCTTCTGTACTTGGCTTAACTCAATCATCTGCTTACTCTAGTTCAAGATGAGTTCATGTCTACTGCGATCAGTTTAGCCTAAGTAAGTATAATTATTTGACTTCCGAGTTCAGGTAACTTTTGCACTCATGCAGTACGTGAACTCGAGAGGTCAGGTGGCAGTACAGGAAGTTGTATCCAGTTAGTCTCACCCAGGCACTATCACCTACACTCAATGATTTTCATCTTATATTCTTTAGTGTTTCATCTTTTCATGAATTTTGTATATTGAAAATGCAAAGTTTTTAATGGAATTCGTGAAGAAGTGAGACTGGCATTTGTTTTGAAATTAAATTAGTCAGAACCTTGATACTGCAAACCTCTTGAAAATCGACTTGCATAGGAAGCTGTAATCAAACAAGAGTTTAGGTGAGACTGATTAGTGTGCTTAATGGAACTTAACTGCTATCCATACATATCATGTGCCCTAATGTATTGGCAGCAAAATTTGCTGCAAATCCTGCAACATGTGTAACATATGTCTTTGTAAAACTGCAGATTTAGCTTAGCCTAGTAAATTTTGTCCCGCCAGTGGGTCATATAAAAGTGTGCATGTCTGGAGAGAGTCCGCTCAGAATGGATGCAATGACATCTGAAGAATATGCCTCCCAATTCAAGTTACTGCAAGAATTTACCAATGTCCCAAGCATTGATAGTGCTTTGATCCTCAAAACCAACAATGGTATAGACAGTCTTTTCACTTTACTTCCTTTGTCCATAATCATCATATACTTCTCTCAGAATTCATATCAAAATGGCTTTTATCTTAAGTTCTAAACAGTACTTGATTTATTATTGCAGAAGACATATCCACAGCAATGTTCTCCATTAGCCAGCCAGACCTACTGGCGAACAGCAACAGAAAATACATTTTGTATTCTCATATTACAAGGGCTGTTACCAACTCTCTGGATTTCCAGTGGTCTCCTTTCCCCACTGAGATAACTGGAGTGTCTGTCATTGTTCCATCCCCTTCGGGATCGAAGCTTCTTGTAGTGCGAAACGGGGAGAAAGATTGCCCCACTAAGCTTGAAATTGTTTATCAATCACATGTGGAGGAGGAGGTACATGTGGTAAAGTCTATGCATGGTCCTCTTTATACCGATGAATGGTGAGGAAAAACTAAAAGTAAATCATAGTGGTTGCATTTACTTCTGCCTTTGCTTTCTACAGTGGCATGACAGTACAGCACTATTCTTGTTGCTACAGGTTTCATGGTATTTCTTGGAATCAAGAAGAGACCTTGATAGCATATATTGCTGAAGCTCCAACCCAACCAAAACCAGCTTTCAGTCATTCCGGATATATAAGGGAAGGTTCTTCTGAGGCAGATTGTGATACCTGGAAAGGACAGGGCAATTGGGAAGAGGACTGGGGTGAAAGATACTCCAATAAAGGGAGACCCTCATTGTTTGTTCTTGACATTGCCAGGTCTGTTACATGCCTATTAATTGTCACAACAGTTTGTAAAAGCTAGTTCCTAGATCTGGAAATATGGCTTCAAGCCTAAGACCCACTGCTGTCTTTGGTGTATGCAGAGGAGAAGTGCGAGCGGCTAAAGGCATTTCAACATCATTGAGTGTTGGCCAAGTTGTCTGGGCTCCAGCATCATCAAGTGGCAGTCAAAAGTATCTGGTTTTCGTTGGATGGTTAGAGCACAATGGGTTCCAGAACACTGCTAGAAAACTCGGTATCAAGTACTGTTCTAACAGGCCATGTTTTCTTTATGCAATTCCTTGCCCTTTTGAAGGATCAGAGCCTGACAATACACCAGCTAGGTGAACATCCCTCTTAAATCATGATTCATAACTTTATAGTTTGTACTCTGGAGTTTCAGAGTCAGCCTATCAGTTATCGTTATGTTGAAATAGAAAGAACAGCTTTGGGCCTTTGACTGTGCATTTGCCAGTACTTAGTAGCATCGTCAGGTACCATTTTGTGTAATATGTTATTTCCCTTTACCAGTGATGGTAAATCAGACTCTGGTGTAGTAGTGCGCAACTTAACCACAGGCTTTAGCAGTGCTTTGTTTCCACGGTTCAGGTATGTTTGTACTAGTATTCCGGTAGATTTGATGTTGGACCCCTGATGGCCTTTATCTGAATAATACAAATTAACAGCCGGGATGGGAAACTTCTGGTGTTTCTATCTTCAAAACAAGCTGTAGACAGTGGTGCACATAATGCAACGGATTCCCTGCATATAATCAATTGGCCTTCAGAATGGAAAATGGATAAACAACTCGATGTTAATGAAGTGGTATGCCCATCTATTTTTTTTCTTGATTATTTTTTTTTGAGGAAAATTTTCTTGACTAAATTATTCATTATGTTCTGCAGTCTGTTCACTGAGTAGCTTTTGAACTGTTCCAGGTGCCTATTGTAATGTGCCCTGAAGATGGCTGTTTTCCAGGCCTCTATTGTTCATCCATGCTATCCGATCCTTGGCTCTCTGATGGATGCACAATGATATTAACATCTGCTTGGAGAAGTGCTGAAGTGATATTATCAATAGATGTTTTAAGGTAAATCATAGGTTGTTGGTGTAATCCTGTTCCAGAGCTCAAAGAACCACTTTGATATCCTATATTGATTCATTCTACAGTGGCAAAGTAACAAGAATAACTCCGGAAGACTCGTATTACTCATGGAGTGCTCTTGCATTAGATGGCAACAATGTTCTTGCTGGTAATTATAGTTGTAAACTGGTCTTTCAAAAATTATAGTTGTAAACTGGTACTAAACTCATGCTTCAAATTTTCTAAAATCAAATTTGTATTTTTCTCTTTCATTATGGTGTATAGTGTCAAGTAGTCCCATCGACCCTCCTTACATCAGGTATGGACGCTCCGTGACACCAGAAGTTCAAGCACATAGATGGACTTGGGATGAAGTTACTAGTCCATTGATGGCAGCCAACAGTAAGGTTAGCTTTTAAGTTGCTGTGAAGTTTGAGTTGCATAAATGTTTGTCTTGACATCTTTCAACAGCGCAGTTATCTTCATGTATTCTCATCTGCGGCATTGCCTTCTATTGCAGGTTAAGTCCTTGTTACTGCATCACAGTGTCAGTATACTTAAAATTCCTGTCCCTAGCCCTTCTGATGACCTCTCTGATGGTATAACCCTGAACACTAGAGAGATCATAAGTTAGGGTGTGATATTTTATCCAGGTAGTATTTTGTTTTCCTGTTCTGTAGGTGGAAAACTTCCATTTGAGGCCATTTTTGTGTCCTGCAAGGATAGTTCGCACAGTCCAACTGCTGTAATCCTTCATGGTGGCCCACACTCAGTGTCTGTATCAAGCTATTCAAAATCTTCAGCATTTCTTGCTTCGCTTGGATTTAACCTGCTTATTATAAACTACCGGTACTCTCTTGGGATTCCAATGCACTTTACTAGCTATGTATGGCGATATTTCCAATCTGACAATTATCTTATAAAAAGAGGTACACCAGGTTACGGAGAGGAAGCTTTGCAATCACTTCCTGGAAAAGTTGGATCCCAGGTACAGACTCTAGTTGAATTCAACATTTTTGTTCCTCCTGAACCAATCTATTCCCAACTCTGTTGAACAGGATGTTCAAGACTGCCTTACAGCACTAGATTTCGCCATTAAGGAAGAGCTGGTAGATGCATCTAAAGTAGCTGTTGTTGGGATTTCGCATGGTGGATTCCTGACAACTCATTTGATTGGTCAGGTTAGCATGCTAATGGGTTTCAGAGTCGGGGTAGCTGATACTCCTGTTTATTGTTCCTAGTGTAATATGCAGTTTGGCTGCAGGCTCCAGACAGATTTGCCGTGGCAGCTGCTCGGAACCCTGTCTGCAACCTGTCACTGATGATTGGCACCACTGACATCCCAGACTGGTGTTACATAGTGGCCTGCGGAACTGAAGCAAAGCAATATGCCTCTGAAGCCCCTTCATCCAACCATCTTCATCTCTTCTATCAGAAATCGCCAATTGCCCATATCTCTAAAGTATGTTTTCCTGTCTCAACTATCAGGTCAATTATCATTTTGGTGGTATGGTTAATGGAACTTTGCTGATTGTGCAGGTGAAAGCGCCCCTTCTTATGCTTCTTGGTGGAGCTGATCGTCGAGTACCTGTTTCTAATGGCCTACAGGTACATGAATATCTCTTGAGATCTGCTTCGCGGATCTATTCTAACTCGTCAAGGATGTGGTAACATATTTATCGACATTTATCTATAGTTTACAACTACAAATGAGTCTCAAGTTCCACGCATTGCTGTAAAAATATTTTAGCTAGTCTTATTTATACTATGATGATGGATAGAATTTCATGTGACCGAACTTCCCATACTAATTTGTCTCTGCATTCCTGCCCTATCTTCTCAGATGCCTCTTGTTTACATATTTGATTTCTCATAATTTCAGTATGCGAGGGGCCTGAGAGAAGGAGGAGGCGAGGTCAAAATCATGACGTTCCCAGAGGACATACATGAAATCAATCTGTAAGCTAATTCTGTTCTTCGGTCGCATGTATCGAGGGCATCCCTTTCCCCTTTTTGAATTGGGCTCGGATTTGGTCATTGTTCTCTGCAGACCGCGGTCTGATTTCGAAAGCTTCCTCAACATTGGAGTATGGTTCAAGAAACATCTGAATGCAGCGGCATGAAGCAGGTCCTGGTGGTTCATTCGGTTAAGGAACTAGGCGACCATGAACTTCAAATATTTGTAGAGCAGTGCTCCTATAAGTTTGGGAAGAATTCAAACTTTGTTGTGAAAAGAAAATAAATGCTGATATGTACCATTTTCATATGACGTTCTAGTTCCTTTTATTTATGTACATACTTGGTAGAAATTTAATGAATTAACCTCTTCCCTATTTAAATACTTTTATCTGTTCAGCTACGATGCTTTAATTCATAAGGCTTCATTTATTTGAGTTTTTGTTAACAGTCCTTAGGAGGTACAAAATTTATGACAATAAGCTATTACTAGTGGTATCTCTCCAAGGATGCAAAAAAACATCGTTAATCATCCTTTTGCCTGTGATATATTGCGGCATTAGGAAGGTAGCTTTGAGTGTGGTTTGAGCCGTATTTGGTGTGGCGGCCCAGATTTTTTTTTCTTTCCTTCTTGTTTCCTCTCTCTTTGTTTTTGTTTTTTGTATTTCTAGGCACTTCGCGTGCAGGTCTTTTTCCTATTTGTTTGTACTATATTTTTGTGGGCTGTTTTCCCTTCTCTTAATGAAACATGTGCATAGCACGTTCTCTACAAAAAAAAAACGTTACTCATGTGCACGCACTACTGCAATGGCGGTAGGAGCTGGGCAACGAGGGAGAATACTCAAATTAGTTTTATCCTAATAAAGAATAAATTGTTCTTACTTTAACCAAGTTTCTAGAAAAAATATATTAATACCTATCAGTTCAATGAAGAGCCCTATCAAAACATATTTCATGAATACTTTAATGAGACTAATTTGATGTTTTGGATCCTGACAACTTTGATTTAGGGGTTGGTCACCGGCACGTGGAAGATAGCCACCTCCATGAAACCCTAGGCGGCGCCCCTGGCGCCCGCCCCCATCTCGCCGCCGCCACCACCACCGGCCGCCATCACGGCGCCGGTGGCCCCTCCCTCCATCTCCCCTCTCCCCCCTCCCGTGGCCCCTCCCCTCCCCACAGCTCCCGAATCCGCAGATCCAGTTGTCGTCGCGGTGGAATGCGCCCACACCAGGGCGCCGCTGCCAACACTGGACTCTGGGTCGGGTGTCGTGGCCGCCAGTGGGGGTGAGCCCGCTGCGCAGCCGCCGCAGAAGCCGGCGCCGCCCGCGGATGGATCTGGCGCGTGCGGCCCTCACGCGGGTGGTTCTGCGTCCGCCGGCAACGGCGCGGCGACGAATTGGCCACTGCCATCCTCGCCTCCCTCGACGCCACCTGCCTGCTCCCTCCTGACAAGCCTGTCGGATGCCGCTCTGGCACCGCCAGCCACCTCCCCCACCAGCGCTGAGTTGTCCTCCTCTTCACTCTCCCCTGACGCCGCTCCATTTCCCCCCTGCTCCGCCGACACGTCGAAGAGCATGCATTGGGAAGATGTTTCGTTCTCCCTTTCTGACAGCTCCAACGACGAGCGCTCCCCCTCCGCCGGCACGTACCTGGCAGCTGCTCGGTGGGCCCTCTCGGCCTCCCCCATCGAGGTGTGTCCTCCGGGCGCAGCATAAGCACACGACGTGTCTGCCGGGACGACACAAGCCGTAGGCGTAGGCAAGGCGCCAAGTCGTAGGCGGCGGTGTTGTCGCAGCCAGCGGGAACCTGCCGCAAAGCATGTGGAGAACCAGGTTACCGGCGAGTGGGTGCCAGTGCACCAGCGCCTGGGGCAGAGGCAGCGCAGGCCACCTATGCATCATCGAGCACGTCCACAGCTCAAGGGCGCACGTGGCGGAGCCTGGGTCGCAACTGATGGCACTCGCTTGCTAGTCCATCAGAGGCTAGGCCCATGGGTTCCGGCCGGCAACCACCGCCGCATCTCCACCCCGGACGTGGATGGCTGGCACAAGGTCCTGCCGGCAACCGCTGGCGGTGGCGGGACCGAACCCAACACGCCCGCGAGCCGACGACCTCCGAGGCACATTACGCCAGGTCTACACGGTAAGTGCTTCAATTGCCTCTCCTCTACACATCGAGTGGCAACCTGCGTGCTGCTCCAACATTATCTGCGATGCAAGGGTCTTCGACATATTGCGCACTACTGCAAGCAGCCACAACATGCGGGCTATGGGAGTTCGGGCATTGCCGGGGCTGTGAGTCGATAGTCGTGCCCGGCTCGTGACACCGGCAACCCCGTTGAAGCTCGGCCAGCGGATGATGGTGGTTCGCGTGGCGCTGGTGGGACCATGCAGGACAGTGCCATTCCTACCAACAGCGGCTAGCGATGCCGATGACGAAGGCATCTTGGGCAATCGGCAGGGGCTGCTCCATCAGTGCTGGGAGAAACCTCGGCCGCTGCTCCTTCCTGTTTCCCTGAGCCAGACCACTCCTCCAACGTTGCTATAGCTAACCGTGGCGAGCCGGCCAACGGGACACCCCTTCTTGGGGTCGACCTATTGACGCTGGCCATATGGCCTCACGACTTACCCCCTTTTCGTGACTTCACAGGCGACCTGATGTTGGAGGAGTTTGTAGCTTCTCTCGTCGCTAGCCGGATCATCACGTGTCCTCCACTTGAGCACCTGGATTCAACTCCGGTGGCCACCTAGCTTGAGGTTGTGGCCAAGGCGGTGGTCACTTGCGTCTGCACCTATGGGCAGCAGACGTTGTCCCAGCTTGCTGACTCAGAGTTGCGAACGCTGCCTCCATAACCCACTCAGTGGATTATGGATTCGCCACCAGCGTCACCTCAGCCTCGCCGCTCACCATCATCGCCTGACTTGGCCCCGCATCACTCCCCTAGGGTAGGAAGCTGCCGCGGACACCTGTGTCGGATTCGGAGGCTATGGAGCTTGAGTTGTTGAGGCCTAGCCATGGGCCAGCGACTGACAACGAAGGCCACAACGCTCAACCTCCACAGGCTGATGCGTATGAATCCCTGTTGACACAATTGGAGGTGTGGGTATGCATCCTGCTCAAGACCCCATTAATCCGCAAGCTGAGGCTGAGGAGGTCTAGGACACCTTCAACGGTGATGTCGGGGCTAAAAGGGACCGTGACGCCTAAGAGGGGGGATGAATTAGGCAACTTAAAACTCTAACTCTAAACTATGGCCTCTTTTTCTACCCTTAGCAAAACTTATAGAAAAGATAAACTATCTAAATGTACAACTATGGTTTTGCTAGTATGTTGCTATCTCTACCGCAAAAGGAGTTATGCAACCTAGGTTCCAAACCTATCAACTAGCCTATCACTAAGCTAGGAAAGTAAAGCACACACCAAGATTTCAATGTAAATGTGGAAGCTAAAGAGTAAGGTAGAGATATGCAAACACCCATCGACGACTCCGGTATTTTTACTGAGGTATCAAGAAGCGCGCAAGCTTCCCCCTAGTCTTTGTTGGAGCCCCTCGCAAGGGCCAAGCTCCCGGTCGGGTAACTCCATGAATAGCGTCGGGCCTTCCCCACACGCAAGTGGGTCTCCGACGTGCCTTCCGGCAAGCCTCTCCTAGATGCTCCCCGCCGTCTTCACTATCAAGCTTCCAGCCGAACCACCACGGGTCTTGTTCCCTTCGGTACACGGTGGCGGCCACACCACAAACATGGTTTTGTGATCTCGCAAGACTACAAGCCCCTCTGATGTACAACAATGGTGCGCGCAAGCACTGAGTGATAAGAGATGTACAAACCTCACTAAACACTAGGCCTAAACCTAGAGCAAGCGCTTCGCAAAGCACCTATGCCAATCACCTAATGAATCACTAAGCACTATGCAAGTGGAGATCACAAAAATGGTGTATCAACACCCTTGGTATGTTTCCTTAGCTCTCCACTACTCAAATGGGTGGTTGGGGGGGTCTATTTATAAGTCCCATGGAGAAAGTAGCCGTTGGGGATGAAACCCAGCTTTCTGTCACTGACCGGACACGCAGGTCATCCTGATCGGACGTGTCCGGTTAGGACGACCGTTGGAGCGTGCGCATTGATCGGACTCTGGCTGAGTCTAGTCATCATTGATCAGATGCGTCTAGTCGCGCTGGCGCCGCTCTGGAACATTTCTAGACTCGATCGGACGCCACTGCCTGGTGCGTCCGGTCATCCATAGCCACTGCGTCCGGTCACACTAAATTATTGCTGCGATGATGAACAGTGAAGTCCGTGTGTCCGGTCACTATCTCGCTCAGCGTTTGGTCGTTGCTGCTGACGCCTACTATTGCCGAGCAACTGATCGGACGTGTCCGGTCACTCATAGGGCCATGTCCGGTCACCTCTACCGAGCTCATTTCTTCACGATCTTGCGTCCGGCTTGGTTGTCATCTTCGTGCTTAGACTTTGCTTGATATCTTAGGTCTTCTCTTGTGCTTCTAGGGTCTTGCTTATGGTGTTGATCGTGGGATCATCATGTCGCCTTCGTCCAAGTCACGTCTTGCACCCTATTGAACTACAAAACAATTACTTGCAAATTCATTAGTCCAATTTAGTTGTGTTGGTCATCAAACACCAAAATCCAAAGTAAATAGGCCTAGGGTCCATTTTCCTTACAATCTCCCCCTTTTTGGTGATTGATGACAACACGACCAAAAAAAGCAAATAATAAAAATTTTGGAATTTAAAAACTATTTACTTGCTAGGATGCAATGCAAAGGGCAAGGTTATATAATGCTAAAAGATACCACATGTAAACAGATGTTAGCTAAAGATACCACAAGTAAGCTAATGCATATCACATGTAAACATCTTTGGAAACTTATCTTGCCCTTGCAAATATCCCCATGTGGCATTATGGATTTAAGTCTCCCCCTAACTCCATAATCGACTTTCCTCCCTTTCTCGGATCATTACCACTTGTAAATTATTACCAATACCACTTGTAAATTATTATGATCGAGCTTGCTTTTGGTCCTACAAATTCTCCCCCTTTGAAATCAAACACCGAAAAGGAAGACATTAGTAGCACAAGGGAGGGTCAAACTTTGTGATCCTTTGTATGTGGAGTGGAATATGTCACAAAATTTGACTCTCACATTACATAGACTAAGCTCCCCCTAAATATATGCATACATATGATGGAGAATGAAGTTTATGCATAATTGGCAAATTAATGCTCAAAGAAGTTTAATCTATATAATTCATGGAGAAATCATATAAATACAAAAGTAAAATCAACATGATGATATCGGTTTAGAAATACCACATGTGAAAACCAATTTGATTTATACCACTTGCAATAGGTGGTGGATATTGGAAGTATGATGCTTAACTCTGGGGACTTCATTTTCCTTGCAATGAGACTACTACACACATGATAAGCTTGAAAAGATGTTAGTCTCAAAGCATCCAACTTGTAGAGTACCTCCCCCTAAATTTGTGCACACAAGTATGGAATACTTGTAGGAGACATGCACATTGATTTTAGAATAAAAAATACCACTTGAAAGATGACATCACATGAATGTGAGAATCATTTTCGAAGGTGATATTCAGGGACTTTGGCACATATTAGATGAACAATTGTAAAACAAGCTATGTGCCGTGCTCCTAAACAATTTAAACCATGTAGGTTTGCTCCAAGGGTTAAGAGTGAAACCGAGCAAGCCTACCATAAGATATACCTAGTGTATGCAAGATAAAAGATTAAACATGCAAATGCAAACCTAGGCATGAAAAGGAACTAGATGCTAATTGAGATTGCAAGAAATTAAATCTAGTTACCTAACATGGGAAGGAGAATTTGGATCCATAGTATTCACTAACCCACTTGGCAATTAACTTGTCCATAATGATGCACCCCATGAAATGCACCCATACTTTGCCAAGTCTCTAAATTCCCCGAAGTCCATTGGACTTCTCACTTCCCTTTCGGGATCCAAACCTTCTTGGCCCTCGTTGAAAGGATCAAGATGCCCAAGAGGGAGGATGAATTGGGCTAATTCTAAAATTCTTTGCAATAATTAAACCCTACACTTAGCCCACTTCACCCCTTGTGCCTAGAATGTGATTCTATTGATCTACCGCACAAAAGTTTAACACCCTAAGTTCCAATCCTACTCTAGCATGACAATTCTAAGAATGTAAAGACAAGAATTGAATTGCTCAAATGTAAATGTTTAAAGTAAAGAGAGAAGAAGGAACACGTCAAAGTTTTGCCGAGGTATCGGAGAGTCGCCACTCCCCACTAATCCTCGTTGGAGCACCTGTGCAAGGGTGTAGCTCCCCCTTGATCCACGCAAGGATCAAGTGATCTCTACGGGCTGATTCTTCGACACTCCATCACGGTGAATCGCCCACAACCGCTCACAACTTGAGTTGGGTCATCCAGAAGCTCCGCCGGATGATCACCAAACGCACGATCACCACCAAGCCGTCTAGGTGATGGCGATCACTAAGAGTAATAAGCATGAACTCTCACTTGACCACAACAAGCCTAACGAGAAGGGTGAATGCACACTTGCTACTCTCCTTGCACTAATGAGACCTTAATCTTAGATTCTCAAATCTCAATCACCTCACTAGGCTCTTGCTCTCCAAAGCACTCTCAAGGGTGTTTCTCAGCTGATCAAATGGGCAAGAGACCTCCCTTGGATGAAAAGATGAAGTATTTATACCCCCTCATTTAAAACGAACCGTTAGGAGGTTGAGTCAGCACTCTGCGGGGTGACCGGACACTCCAATCAGTTATCCCCGCCACAGAGTCGTTAAGTTGTGACCGGACTCTAACCTGCGTTCGGTCAGCACTGACCGGACGCGTCCAGTCACAAAAACTGCTCTTTCAAACCTTACTGATTTTGATCAGACACTAGCACCTAGAGTCTAGTCACTTTGCTGTTCAGCGTCCGGTCAGTAACCAGAACCTGACCAGCGTCCGGTCAGCACTGACCGAACGCATCTGATCAGGATTCTCCCTCTCTAGAACCTCTCTGGAGTTGACCGGACTCTGACACCCAGCGTCCGATCACATTTCTCTCAGCGTCTGATCGCAACCAGACGACTTCTCCTTGATCAAATGAACTGATCAGACTCTACTACCAGCGTCCGGTCACAACCGGATCAGTGTTCGGTCAACATTTGACCCTTCATTCACTTCCAACTCAAAATCATATGTGAATGAAGTTTGCTCCAATTGATCTTAGGGCTACTTCAGAGCTACCTAGTGCTAGATTTGACAAGTGTGCACCACACCTAACCCACTAGACTCACCTATGTCAAGCTACTAGTCCATACCCCCCTTAATAGTACGGCTAAAGGAAAAATAAAGTCCTAAACTACACTAAGTGTCTCTTCAACACCAAACGACACTTAGAACTAGTCCATCCTTAACCTTGTCGTCCATCCTTTGAAAACCAAAACGATTTCCATCGTTGGGGCATGACAACCATGATTGCCCAATCAATTGCCATTACCATGACCTAACTTAGTTGCCTCTGCAAAACACACATTAGTCATAGTAATCTCGTATTGTCATTAATCACCAAAACCCAACTAGGTGCCTAGATGCTTTCAATCTCCCCCTTTTTGGTGATTGATGACAATACAACCTCGAGTATGTAAAAGAGATGAGGTTTTCAACATGCTTGGTTCATATAAGCTTTTGACAATAAGCGCAAAGAAGTTAGACAAGCTTATATGACCCAAGCCAACATGGTGTACTCAACAGATATGAAATAAGCATAAGTACAAGAAATAAAGCTCATTTGAATCGGAGTAAAACATGGAAGCAAAGCAAATGAGCATAACCAAGTGACATGACATATAAATAATTCAAAGTAGAGAGCACACATGTCACATATCACATAAATATCACAATCACACGTATGTAGTTCAATGCATGAAAGTAAACATGAATGCATAATAATGTATCACACATAAAAAGCCAAATGTAATAAATCATAAGCTCCCCCTAGATATATCACTCCCCCTAGATCTAACATACTCGATCCCTCTCCCCCTTTGGCATCAAGCACCAAAACCTAAGGGTCTATCGGCGGGGCTGGAGCAGATGAGTCGGGCGCTAAGGTGCGGTGAGCGATCTGAAACTATGTAACATCATCCTCTGATCCGGAGCTCTAAGTTGTCTAACCCTATGTCACTGGAACTGAAGCTAAAGCGGTCTGGGTCTGCTCTAGGATAGGTGCGGTCTATGACTCTACAGGTATCATTGAAGCAGGTGGCTCTGATGATGCAACAGATGATGGGAGCATCTCCGTAGTCCCCATGACTGGAGCAATGGTGGTAGGAGCAGGGACACATAGCTCTAGAGGTGTGGGTTGCCCTATAAGCCCGCTAAAAGTGGCACCAAGGCTCCTAGAAACTAGGGTGTCAGTCACAAGCACTGAGGAGCTCTGAGCTGGTGTGAAGCCCGTAACAATAGGTGTGAAGTGTGGGGCTGTCACTGGTGAAGCAAACCACTGGGACACCTGCTCTATCGGTGAAGCAAACTATGTAGCTTGTTGTCCTTGACTCTAAAGCCCACTAGGCTATAAAGCTGGAGTCACTGAAGTAGTGGCAGGCTGACCAAGCTGAGGTGTAGATGGTGGCGGTGCAACTCCAATAACAGTGACAACATGCTGCATAAATCCAAGTAACTGCTACTGCATCAAGAGCTGCTGCTGCATGGCCTGCTGCTGCTGTTGTATGGCCTGCTGCTGTCTCTAGAACTCGTCCTGTCTGGCCTGAACCTGTGCAAGGGTAGCTACGGTCTCCTAGGCCTGGTGAGCCTAATCCTACCTCATCCACTCAAGTATAGCAAGAAGAGTAGGGTCTGTCTGTGTTGGCTAGGGGTGGAGCTGAGCTGGAGCCACCGGCCTCACTATCATGTCATCGAGGTGGCATCTGAGGGATAGCCTGGTAGTCATCATCTAAACTATCACTGCGGTCGCTCTCAACCATACCCTCCTGTTGAGCATCTAGCTGCTCCTCCTCTATCGCTGCAACGCCTTTGATGATCTCATCCTGCAAGGCTGTAGACTCTAGCACCTCTAGGCGACGGCGTGGCTGGCTAGGTGTCCTCGCACTACTGTGATGGAGCATCTGGGTCATGTTGTATGGAGGAAACTTAGTAGTAGCACCAGTATACTCTGTCATAGTCTCTGGGGACTTCACTGTAACTGCCTTGCGAATCAAGAATATGATCCAGTGAGCATAAGGCAGTTGACGATGGCCTCTGAACCCCTCTGCAAGAGTGTCCTACATCTCTAATAGAATAACATCCCAAATATCAAAAACTGTCTGCTAAATCAGAGAGTTCACTAGCCATAATTGAATGCGAGTCAATCCCTTGTGATAACCCATCCTCGGGAGCAGGGTCCTCCTCATGATAGCATCAAGCAGCCTCGCTATAGGAGTAAGATCTCTAGGTGTCCTGCTTGACCCCTTGCTGAAAGGCTCTATGAAGCAAGGTCGGACCAGATCTGTGGGTGGCACAAGACCACCGTGAGGACGTCTGGGAGGCTCTATCTGACCATAGCAAACCTTGTGAAGGCGGATGGGTGCCTCTGGTATCCTAAGAATCTCTCTGACCCTGAAGCTCATCAGCCTATAGTCACGACCTATGAATGCAAAGTGTATAAACCTGTGGCCCAGGTCAATCCAAAGTGAAGAGTAAAACTCATGGACCCATGATGGAACATACCAGTTAGTCCATCCTAGAAGGTCTGTCAACCCTGGCAGATAAGATAGATGGGGATGAATCTTCTCTCCTGCTGCTGCAACAACTGACTTAATGGAGCAAACTCACTGAGATCTGAAAGCCACCCCACTGTTAAGAAATGCATTGTAGAAGTTCTTCTGCAGTGGTGTATAGAATCCCTCTGAAGCACGCTCATCCCGCCTTAGTGAAAATCAGTCCTCGAACTACACAAACCTGAGCTGCTACACCTGCTTGGCTGTGGCTGCCCTCAAGTCAAGGTGAGTCACTAGAGGCAAACTCTGTAGTCTGTGAGGTCGACGAGAACCTCTCCTTTGTGTCTTAGGCCTAGGTGTCACCTGAGCACGAGTACGACCAGAGCATCATAACTGTGGCTGAGGTGCCTGCTCTATCTCCTTGGTCTGCTCTGCTTCCTGAGTCTGCTCTATCTGTTGGGTACCATCTGACTACTCTGCTGGCTGTGACTCCCCCTGTGGCTGACTCTCATCTATAGCAACACGCCATCCTCCAAGCATGACAGTCCTAGCTGGACTACCATGAAGACTCTATACCCTCTCGACGGTGGCCATCTGTGCTAGAGAAAGCTGATCTGCAATGCGAACAACACTCTGAGCTCCTCCTCTCTCTGCATGCTCTGCGGTGGCTGCCACTGCTGCTGCTCTCTTAGTATTAGCCTCTACAAACTTCTGCTTCTTCATCGTGGTCTTCTTCGCCATGCCTTTCACCTCAGCAGATAGGTGAGGCAGAGGCCTTGGATCCTCATCACCGGGACCACCTCCGGCATTCTTGACACGTGCCATTGCTAGAGCTAAAGCGAATTGCTACCATGGACAAGAATTAACTACCAACTATCACTTCCGAGGCTTGACCTAGATCCGTACTTGCGAGCTTGGCCCCGAGTTGACTGACAACTGTCAACACCTTAAAAACACCGACTCGCTGCACGATAGAATAGATCAGATATATGAATAATTACAATACACGTCTAGAGATACGAAACCCTAAGAAGCAAGCATTAGATACGAAATTAGAGGCGATGGCTTGCTACCTGATGAACCGGCGAATCGAAGAGCAGAGGAACGAATCACGACCACCACCAGAATCGGCAATTTGACGTCTAAGGTTAGGGTTGCGAGGCAATGCGGCACTGAATGGTCCATGGAGATGCAGGAGTGGTAATGGAGATGCAGGTGACCGCATTGTCATGGCACAATGAGATCAAGGCAGCTTTGGTGCGGTGGTGCGAAGCGGTGCGGCGAGATGGTGCGGGTCGCGGTGGCGTGATGGCGCAGATGCGGCAGCGAAGGCACGGCACGAGCACGTGTGAAGGGAACGGGTGCAACGGTGGAGGCTAGGGCATGGGCATGGGCAAGGTTGGGATTGGCGGCGCGACACGGGTGAAGAAATTATTTATGGCGGCCCCAACATGATGGATAAGGAAAGGAGAAGGAGTATTAGATCCGCATGACTTCTATTGATCGGACGCTTTGGTGGCAATAACCAGACGCTGCCACCCAGAGTTCGGTCGACAACAGAGATGTCCAAATCCCCTCAAGTCACGACCGGACGCGTCTGGTTACCCTTGACCGGACGTAGTCAGAGTCCGGTCGATCCTGTATTCATCTTCTTCGCTTGGCCGGATGTAGGACCACCGTCTGACCGGACATAGGGAGAATACTATTTCAGCGTTCGGTCACTCCTTTGTGTTTCTGTTCACCTCCTGTGAACTGACCGGACGCTGGAATCCAGAGTCTGGTGCAGCGTCCGGTCACCCTTTTTCAGCAAATCTTCAATGTTCCTTCACGCTGCCTCTTCCCAATCAAGTCCCAACTTGAATAAGACTCAAATAAACACCAATTGGGACTGATGTGAGAGACCTCTCTCAAACCCTAAAAAAATTTTAAAGTATTTTGCCTTAGGCTATAATTCTTTTTAAGAAAATAGGCAATAAAAGAGTAATTGAAAGGAAACGACAAAACAACACATATGCATATGCAATGCAATACTTGAAAGTAATTCTAGTTGCTTGTCAAGTTTGATCCAAGGTTAAGCTTCTTCACACGCTTTTCAACGGTTATCTTAACCATGTTAGACAAGCCCTAAATGCATTACCAAAAATTAAACATGTTGTATATTACAATGCAATGCAAGGGACAACACAAGCTCATTTTCAAGTGAAGTTACTAAAATCAAGCACATTGAGCTCAATCCTCAACCGACAAAATGTTGCATCATCTAGCGGTTTAGTGAAGATATCTGCTAATTGATCCTCGGTCCTTACACCTTCTAGTGATATATCATTTTTAACCACATGATCTCTAAGAAAGTGATGGCGGATATCTATGTGCTTGGTGCGAGAGTGTTGAACTGGATTATTAGCAAACTTTACTGCACTCTCATTGTCACACAAAAGAGGTACCTTTTCTAGAACTACACCAGAGTCTAGCAATGTTTGCTTCATGTAAAGTATTTGTGCACAACAAGCACCCGCGGCAATGTATTCCGCTTCGGCGGTGGACAAAGCCACACTATTTTGTTTCTTGGAGGACCAAGACACAAGTGATCTACCAAGCAAATAGCACCCTCCGGATGTGCTTTTCCTATCAACTTTGCAACTGGCATAATCCGAATCGGAATAGCCAACTAATTCTAATCAAGCTCCTTTGGGATACCAAAGGCCAATGCTTGGTGTGTGCTTAAGGTACCTAAGGATTCTTTTAACGGCAATCAAATGAGCTTCCTTAGGATTAGCTTGAAATTTAGCACACATACACATACTAAACATGATGTCGGGCCTAGATGCGGTTAAATATAACAAGCTGCCAATCATAGAGCGGTAGAGAGTTTGATCAACCGTTTTACCTCCCTCATCTAGGTCAAGATGTCCATTAGATGGCATTGGTGTCTTGATTGGATTACATTCATCCATATTGAACCTCTTGAGAAGATCCTTGGTATACTTTTCTTGAGAGATGAAAATTCCTTCTCTCATTTGCTTGACTTGAAAACCAAGAGAGAATGTAAGCTCTCCAATCATAGACATCTCGAACTCCTTCGACATAAATTCACCAAACTCTTTGGAATAATCTTCATTTCATGATCCAAAGATGATATCATCAACATATACTTGACAAATGAAGATTTCTCCATCAATCTTCTTGGTGAATAGTGTGGTGTCGACCTTTCCAATGGTGAAGCCCTTCTCAATGAGGAAATCCTGAAGGCACTCATACCAAGCTCTTAGGGCTTCCTTAAGCCCATATAGCGCCTTGGACAACCTATAAACATGATTAGGATATCTAGGGTCTTCAAACCCAGAAGGTTGATCAACATAGACTAGTTCATTTATGAAGCCATTTAAAAATACACTTTTAACATCCATTTGATATAATTTCATTTCATGATGGGATGCATATGCAAGGAGGATACGAATGGCTTCAAGTCTTGCAACCGGTGCAAAGGTCTCTCCAAAATCCAACCCTTTAACTTGAGAGAACCCCTTTGCAACTAGTCTTACCTTGTTCCTCACTACAACGCCTTGATCATCTTGCTTGTTATGGAACACCTACTTTGTTCTAATGACTCTTGCACCTTGTGGTCGCTCTTCAAGAGTCCAAACTTCATTGCGAGTGAAGTTGTTCAACTCTTCATGCATGACATTTATCTAATCCGAATCTTGAAGAGCTTCTTCTACATTCTTAGGTTCACCACAAGAGACAAAAGAGTCATGTTCAATAAATGAAGCAAGTTTTTGAGATCGAGTCATTACACCCTTTGAAGGAATCCCTATGATGAGATCTTGTGGGTAAGCTTGTAGTAGAGGTGAAATTCTTCTATCAACCACTTGAGGAGGAGGTTGTGGAGCATCAACATCTTGAGCTTGTGCCACCATTTGATCATGGGAGACATTAGTATCTTCATTTTCTACTCTCCCATCTTTATCACTATCTTGTGGCACATTTGATGAAGAAGGTGGATCAATCACTTGTACATCATCTTCATCATCTTTAGGCTTGATGTCTCCAACCAGAATGTTCTTCATAGCCTCCCTCAATGGTTCATCACCTACATCATCAAGATTCTTGTGTGCTCCTTGGGAGCTGTTAGATTCATCAAATTCCACATTATATGTTTCTTCAACCAAGCCGGTGGCATGATTAAATACTCGATATGCTTTGGACTTTGATGAGTAACCAACAAGAAAGCCAATATCACAGCGTCTTTGAAACTTCCCTAGGTGTTGCCGCTTCTTATAGATGTAGCATTTGCAACCAAACACCCGAAAGAATGAGACATCTGGATTCTTCCAATTGAGCAACTCATAAGGTGTCTTGCCAAGAAACTTTTGAATGAATAAGCGGTTGGATGCATAGCATGCGGTGTTGATAGCTTCCGCCCATAGAGCTTCGGGTGTGTTGTACTCATCAAGCATTGTTCTTGCAAGTGTGATAAGTGTCCGGTTCTTTCTCTCTACTACACCATTTTGTTGAGGAGTGTATGTTGCGGAGACCTCATACTTGATTTCAACTTCATCACAATAAGCTTCAATGTTTGTGTTGTCAAACTCTTTTCTATTATCACTCTTTATCTTCTTGAGCTTCACTTCAAACTCATTTTGTGCTCTCTTGACAAACTTCTTGAAGCATGAAGCAACCTCAGTCTTGTCATGAAGGAAGAACACCCATGTATATCTAGAGTAGTCATCAACAATCACAAGACAATAAAGATTTCCTCCCAAACTCTTATAAGTTGTTGGTCCAAATAAGTCCATGTGAAGGAGCTCTAGCACTCTTGTGGTTGACATGAAATCTTTTATAGGATGAGTGTTTGCAACTTGCTTGCCGGCTTGACATGCACTACAAAGCTGGTCCTTCTCAAATTTCACATCCTTCAACCCTCTCACCAATTCATTCTTCATAAGCTTCTTGAGTGAGCTCATCCCAACATGAGCAAGTCTTCTATGCCATAGCCACCCAAGTGATGTTTTGGTGAATAGGCATGTCTTCAAGTTAGCATCTTTGGAGGTGAAATCCACTTGATATAGGTTGTTGTATCTAAATCCCTTGAATATAACTTGATCATAATCTTTCTTAGATACAACCACTTCCTTCTCGGTAAACAAGCATTGAAAGCCAAGATCACACAATTGTCCAACAGATAGCAAGTTAAAACTCAAAGAAGTAACATACAACACATTTGAGATCGAATGATCATTTGATATTGCCACTTTGCCCAATCCTTTGACTTTGCCCTTTGAATTATCACCAAATGTAATTCTTTCTTGACCATCAACTTCTTCATCTAGTGAGGTGAACATACGAGGATCACCGGTCATATGTTGAGTGCAACCACTATCAATTACCCAATGACTTCCACCGGTCTTGTAGTTCACCTACACACAAGAGATCAAGCTTGTTTAGGGACCCAAACTTGTTGTGGGCCCTTGACTTTCTCAACAAGTGACTTTGCAACCCAAA
Source organism: Miscanthus floridulus (assembly GCF_019320115.1). NCBI lineage: Eukaryota > Viridiplantae > Streptophyta > Magnoliopsida > Poales > Poaceae > Miscanthus > Miscanthus floridulus. Next base: position 73,290,844 of record NC_089580.1, read on the forward strand.
TTTTCTTAGGCCTATTCTTGTTGGAAGGTCCTAAGAATATGACTTTCATTTTACCACTAGAGTCCTTTCTAAGCATGTAATGAGCATTGAAAGCAAAAGGTCTAGCATGCTAGGGCAAGGGTTGTGGTGGTGGAGTTTGACACTCATGGGCAAAGTGGCCTTCTTGTCCACACTCAAAACACATCTTTGGCTTTAGCTTTGACTTGTGTTGTTGTTAGTGTTGTGCTTGAGCCTTCTTCTCTTGATGTGCCAAGTACCCAATTCCACTTCTATCCATCTTCATGATGGTGTTCATGAGTAGCTCACTTTGAAGATGTTGACCTCTTGTAAACTTGCTCAAGCCGGTCTTGAGATGTTCTTTTTCTAACTTGAGCTTCTTGTTGTCTCCTTTGAGCTCATCATGGTTTTTCTCCTTCTTGAGTCTCTTGTTCTCTTCTTTGAGATTCTCATTCTCAAGAACTAGATCACTATCATGGTCAAGGTTCTCTATCACAATAGTGTTGGTGGTTGATAGCTTTTCAAGATCTTTCTTAAGCTTCTCATTCTTGATCTTGACATACTCATCATAGTCATTGAACTCAACCACTTGCTTGCCTTTGCTACTAGAACCTTGCTCAATGCTCTCAATAATCAAATCATCACATGATGTAGCTATATAAATCTTAACAACATGGTTAGTAGCATCATGTGGCTCATTGGATAAAAACACATGAGAGACAACAAGATTATCATGATTGATGTTGAGATTTGTATATTCTTCTTTTAGCATTTTGTAGCTAGTGATGAGCTCATTATGTATCCCCTCAAGTTTATCATATTTATCTTTAAGCTCTTTCTTAGAAGATTTGAGCTCCTTGAGTTTGGATGACATAGCATCATTTGCTTCTCTAAGCTCAACACTAGCTTTTTCGGCTATGTCACATTTAGCTAAAAGAGAATCATTCTTAAGTTCTAGCTTTTCATTCTTAGCTCTAGTCTTTCTAATGATCTTAGTATATTGATTTAGCAATTTAACAAGATCATCATATGAAGGTGATTCAAATTCATCATCACTATCACTATCACTATTATTATTGCTAGCATGATCATCACCACTACTATCATCATCATTTGATACCTTTCGTTCACCCTTGGCCATAAGGCATAGGTGTGTAGAGGATGATGGTGGTGGTGTCAGTGAAGATGATGAAGAATCAATCACAATAGCAGCCACCTTCTCATTCTCACTATCATCATCGGATGAGCAACTTGATGAATCAATATCCGTGAGCCAATCACCAACGATGTATGCCTTGTTATTTTTCTTCTTCTTGTGGAAATCCTTCTTCTTGCCATCCTTCTTCTTGTATGGCTTGTTTTTCTTCTTCTCATCATTATCTTCATCACGTGAGTCATCTTTCTTGTACTTGTCTTTCTTGGGCTTGGGGCATTAATGAGCTAGATGACCAAGTTCTCCACAATTGTAGCAATCCATCTCCAAGATTGGCTTCCTTCTATTGCTAGTGAAGAACTTTTTCTTGCCATCAGACTTGACACCGTTCTTGTTGAGCTTTTTAGCATCTTGGCGGTTCTTCTCACCATGAGAGCAAGACTTGCATCATCAATTTCATCATCACTTGAGCTCTCATATTCAACTCTTGCTTTGCCCTTCTCTTGGCTAGCCTTGAATGCCAAGTCTTTCTTCTTGGTGGAAGATGAACCATCTTGTGGTGTGATGTGCATATACATCTCATGTGTGTTGATCTTTCCCAAGATTTGAGTTGGTGTAGCGGTGGAAAGATCACCTTGATGAAGCACGGTCACAATATGCCCATACTTGTCAATGGGGAGGACACTCAAGATCTTTCTTACAACATCAGATGGTTGCATTTGTGTGAGTCCAAGCCCATTGACTTCCTCTATAAGAACATTTAAACGTGAGTACATTTCATTAGCACTTCCTTTTGGAAGCATCTCAAATGAATTAAGCTTTTTCATGACAAGATGATAGCATTCCTCACGCTCACTCTTTTTCCCTCATGGAGCGCACAAATGTCCGACCATAATGCATGTGCATCCTTGTGGTTCCATACATGGTTAAACACATCTTTGCAAAGGCCTTTAAAGATAGTGTTTCTAGCCTTTGCATTCTATTTCTCATAATTGACCTCATCACCTTGAAGATGTGTGGGATCCCTAGGTTTTGGGAAGCCTTGAGAGGCGGCTCTAAGAATTCCAATATCTAGAGCTTCTAAGTAAGCCTCCATGTGGATTTTCCAATAAGAAAAATCATCTCCCTCAAAGATAGGAGGAGATCCATCCCCGTGGGACATCTTTCTCTAGACGGTTAAGCCTAAATACATGAGCACAAAGCTCTGATACCAATTGAAAGGATCAAGATGCCCAAGAGGGGGGGGGGTGAATTGGGCTAATTCTAAAATTCTTTGCAATAATTAAACCCTACACTTAGCCCACTTCACCCCTTGTGCCTAGAACGTGATTCTATTGATCTACCACACAAAAATTTAACACCCTAAGTTCCAATCCTACTCTAGCATGGCAACTCTAAGAATCTAAAGAAAATAATTGAATTACTCAAATGTAAATGCTTAAAGTAAAGAGAGGAGAAGGAACACGGTGATGTTTTGCTGAGGTATTGGAGAGTCACCACTCCCTACTAGTCCTTATTGGAGCACCCGCGCAAGGGTGTAGCTCTCCCTTGATTTGCGCAAGGATCAAGTGCTCTCTACGGGCTGATTCTTCAACACTCCATCACGGTGAATCGCCCACAACCGCTCACAAGTTGAGTTGGGTCATCCAGAAGCTCCGTTGGATGATCACCAAACTCCCGATCATCACCAAGCCATCTAGGTGATGGTGATCACCAAGAGTAATAAGCACAAACTCTCACTTGACCACAACAAGCCTAATGAGAAGGGTGGATGCACACTTGCTACTCTCCTTGCACTAATGAGGCCTTAATCTTGGATTCTCAAATCTCAATCACCTCACTAGGCTCTTTCTCTCTAAAGCACTCTCAAGGGTGTTTCTCAGCTGGTCAAATGGGCAAGAGACCTCCCTTGGATGAATAGAGGAAATATTTATATCTCCTCATTCAAAACGAACTGTTAGGAGGTTGAGTCAGCACTCTACGGGGTGACCAGACGCTCCAGTAAAGGTGACTGGACGCTCCGGTAAGTTATCCCCGCCACAGAGCCTTTAAGTTGTGACCGGATTGACCTGAGTCCGGTCAGCACTAACCGGACGTGTTCGGTCACAAAAACTACTCTCTGGAACCTTACTGATGTTGACCGGATGCTGGCACCCAGAGTCCGATCACTTTGTTGTTCAGCGTCCGGTCAGTAACTGGAACTTGACCAGCGTCCGGTCAGCACTGATCGGATGCATTCGATCAGGATTCTCCCTCTCTGGATCCTCTCTGGAGTTGATCGAACTCTAGCACCCAGTGTCCGATCACATTTCTCTCAGCATCCGGTCACAACCAGACGACTTCTCCTTGATCAAATAAACTGACCAGACTCTACTGCCAGCGTTCGGTCACAACTGGATCAGCGTCCGGTCAACATTTGACCCTTCATTCACTTCCAACTCGAAATTATATGTGAATGAAGTTTGCTCCAATTGATCTTAGGGATACTTCGGAGCTACCTAGTGTTAGATTTGATAAGTGTGCACCACACCTAACCCACTAGACTCACCTAGGTCAAGCTACTAGTCCATACCTGCCTTAATAGTATGGCCAAAGGAAAAACAAAGTCCTAAACTACTCTAAGTGTCTCTTCAACCCTAAACGACACTTAGAACTAGTCCATGATTAACCTTGTCATCCATCCTTTGAAAACCAAAATGTTTTCCATCGTAAGGGCATGACAACCATGATTGCCCAATCAATTGTTATTACCATGACCTAAATTCATTGCCTCTACAAAACACACGTTAGTCATAGTAATCTCGTATTGTCATTAATCACCAAAACCCAACTAGGGGCCTAGATGCTTTCACTCTTCATGTTGGAAATGATCTCCTTTGGCACCCAAATGCGTTTGGCCCCATTGTTGGCTTGCTTGTTCACCTTGATGACCACCACCTTGTCATTTTTCTTCTTCTTCAAAAGATAAGGTGTGGAGGCCTTTTTGTCCACCTTGTTGGGTAGGTGTTGGAGAGTTTGCTTGTTTCCTTTTTATTTTTCTCTTTCTTCTTAGCTCCTCCCCCATTTTTCACCTTGCACTCATAGTGTTGGGAGTATGCCCTAGAGATAATCATAGAGATGATTATATTGCCTTGTATCCATGATATATTATGAGTTCATTGAATTTCCATTAAAGACAACCTGTATCGATTAGCAATTATGTGAATTGTTTGTGAAACTATTTTACTTGTATGGTTATTCTAATGTTGTCCCTGGTCAGAGTTCGTGTGAGGACACACATGAATAATGGATCAACACATTATTAGTTGATGACTATGTTTCACAAGTCATAGACATGGAGATGTCAAACTAATAATGTGGGCACATGTATGACATGGGGCTGGACTGACCCAACGTGAGATGTCGTTATTATCTCTATTCACATCATGTACGTTATGTCCTTAGACCTAAGATTGTTGTATGTATTCAAGATGTGAAACAACCTACTCAGGGACTATCAAATGCTACTCCGTAACAGGGTAGTTATAAAGGTGGTTTTTGGGTTTGTCGGGAAACATGCTATGAGACATAGACAATCAAGATGGAATTTGCCCCTCTTTATATATGAGAGAGATATCACTGGATCACTCTAATGATTAGATCAAGAAATGCATGGCCGTGCTTGGGTTAAGTGTTAACCTATGAGTTGGACCAAATATCGTGAGGCAAAGGGAATAACAAGTATGTGGTTTTGTGGTGGTTCGTCTGATATGATCTTTGCGTACACATAGGAGTTGACATGCCTTGCTAGAGGCCGCTATCAACTAATGGCCGAGTAGGAGTACTCGGGCCATGTCTATGTGTGCGTGAACCCATAGGGTCGCACGCTTAAGGGGCTAGAAGCCTAATTCGGATTGGATCCGAATTAGACAAGGCTTAGGGTTACTAATGAGCCTCCAACTCGGGAGCTCATTAGGGACGCCTATAAATATGTGGGGTGGGCAACAGGGCTAAGCAATCCATGCCTTTTGGCAGCCGCCGCCACCCATCCTACGCCCGCGCCTGCTGGTCCTCGTGGACCTAGCAGTCTGGAGGCGCAACGCTTCCTCCCTGTACGTGTGGATACCTCGGAGGTGCTGCATCTGGAGCACAAGGACGAACCGCACGAAGGGGACGAACGGACGGATGACCTCGCAACTACACAGCACTGCTATGACTTGTTCGACTACATTGAGTCGCTTCCGCTACACCTGCGCGTCTAGTGGTAATCCCGTGATCTATAACTAGCAGTAGATCCTGGTTTATGAGGTCAAATTTTTGTTTTTCGGCTAGCGTAGCATCCTCATAACCCTTCAGTGGTATCAAAGCCGTTACTGCGTTGTTATAGGTTTGGATGAGTGCGTATGGACATATGCGTGGTTGTAGATGAGTCTCTGATCATGGTTCGTGATTTTACCGTGTTGGTCTTGTAATGATCTACTCGTACCGGTCGGAATTACGCCATCCGAGTTAAGTGATACATGTAAATCCAGTCATGGCAAGATGGAGATCAATCAGATTGATCGAATCGAACCTAGGTCAAGTGCCAAGCGCATGTGATGCGCAGCGGTGATAGATTGGATCTACTACCGGGCGCCGAGGTGCAAGAAAAAAGTGCTATTCGGTAAAACAGCCATAACTTTTGCATACGACCTCAGATTGAGACGAATTCTATATGAAAATTGTAGAGAAAAAATTTTTACATCCGATTCTCACCTCCTTTGGTGGTTTCGCTGAAATTAGATTTGTGAAAAATGGCCGGGAAGATGGTGTTTTTGGCGTTTTAAGATTAGATGTCGGAATCGGTTAACTCTGTTTTGCAGGAATTTGTGACTGGTATAGTCCTTACGTGTATGTGATGCATGTATGTAATTAATTCATGGCTTGCATGTCATGAGTATGACAATATGGCTGGATCCACTATGATATTGTCAAATTGATGTAATGGCCTGCGTGCCAAACTATGATGATCCTATCCGCGACTATGTAATCTTCTTCACTGCCTTGCGTTAGTGATAGCTAGTCTTGGTGGACTCATCACTGAAGGATGGCATACATGGATCATGGAGATGGAGATCATCATGAGGAATAGTTTGATGGAGATGGAGATCCCCAAAGGAACATTGGGCTATACCATGTCACATCCGTGTTAATGTTGTTCTTACTATGTTCTACTTTCACGTGCGATAATGTTTTTGTCTACATGCGATGGTGAAGTAGAACGATCCCTCGGCAATGTTTAAGTTAAAATGCTTCCCCAAACCTTGCACTATCATGTGTCTTGTACAATCGGTGGTGGGTCTATGAAATTAGGGTGCCACTGATTTTCCTTAACTAGACAGGTTCGTATCGGATACTTACAGCAGAAGGGTTGGCTACTTGGACAAGGTCATCCTAACGGTTAGGGACCTTGGAGCATGAGTAGTTGGGCACCAAAGCATAGAGATGCTACCCAACAACCAGAGTCATATGTGATATGATTAGCAAAGAGTTGCTTACCAATCTACCATGTCTTCTAACGGTGATGCTAAAGCTCACTAGTAGACTTGTTAGTTGTGGGTCTTGAATCACTAAGTTTCAAGAGAGGGATATTGATTTTAGTGGGAGTAGATTCTATTAAAGGTTTAATATTGTTTACTCTATCTTGGATACATTGTCTTAGTATTTTGCATTACTTTTGTTGTAGATAAATGGCACCTAGCAATCAACCATTTACTTTGCGTTCAATTCTTGAGAAAGATAAGTTGAATGGAACAAACTATGAGGATTGGATCCGCAACCTGAGAATGGTTCTTAGGGCTGAGAAAAAGGAAGAAATTCTAGACACCCCATTACCAGATGAGCCTGCTGATAATGCACCTGCTGTAGAGAAAAACACTTACAAGAAAGCATGTGATGCTGATCTTGAAGTGAGTTGCCTTATGCTTGCTTGTATGGAACTAGATCTGTAGTTGCAGTTTGACAATAACCATGCAGCGCATGATATGATCGTGGCGCTCAATGATATGTTCTAGACTCAAGCCAGGACTGAAAGGTTCAATGTCTCAAAGGCTTTTGCTAAAACCAAGCTAGCAGAGGGCGCAGCAGTTGGGCCACATGTGATCAAAATGGTTGGTTACACTCAGAGGTTGGAGAAGCTGGGCTTCCCAATTGGCCCTGAATTAGCTACTGATTTTATTCTCGCGTCTCTTCCGCCCAGCTATGGAAATTTCGTCACGAACTACCATATGCATGGGGCAGAGAAGGGCTTGAATGAATTATGTGGCATGCTTAAAACAGCAGAGGCTGATATCAAGAAAGGTGCTGGCGGTCCAAAACAAGCCTAAGTTTAAGAAGAAGGGCAATTCTTGGAAGAAGAAAAAGGGCAAGGCTAAAGATGAGATCTCTAAGCCAAACCCACCTGCACCCAAGGCTAGACCACCTGCTGATGCTGAGTGCTTTCATTGTCATGGGAAAGGTCACTGGAAGAGGAACTGCAAGCTATACCTGGAATCCATAAAGGATCGCGACAGTAAAGGTACTCCCACAGCTTGTACACTTGTTGTTTATGTTACGGACATTTTCCTTGTTAATTTTTATATTAATTCTTGGGTATTTGATACCGGATCGGTTGCTCATATTTGCAATACGATGCAGGGAATGATAAGAAGTAGAAGCATGGAAAAGGGAGAAGTTGATTTCCGCGTGGGCAATAATGCAAGAGTTGCTGCGTTGAACATCGGGATGATGCAACTCCACCTCCCGTCAGGATTTATTATGGAGTTGAATAATTGTTATTTTGTTCCTAGTTTAAGTCAAAACATTGTGTCACCTTCATGTTTGATGAAGGATGGTTATTCATTTGCGAGTAAAGACAATTAGCCTGTTCGGGAGGCTATATCGTATCGTGGATTATTTACTGCTGGCTGGTTTGGTGTGAGAGAAAACACTGTTCCCGGCTGGAAATTTACGATCGTTTACGAGCAAGCGAACAGGCTGAATGGTTGTGTGATCTCTAAAAATGACATGTTTGTGGCTTATGCATCCATTGTGAATGGGTTATCTATTTTAAATCTTGAAGATGCTCCTATCTATAATATAAGTGCTAAAAGGCCTCGGCTTAATGAGTTAAGTCCTACCTATATGTGGCATTGTCGTTTAGGTCATATAAGTGAGAATCACATGAAGAGGCTCCATTCTGATGGGCTTTTAACTTTGTTTGATTTTGAATCATACGAGACATGTGAGGCTTGCCTGCTAGGCAAGATGACCAAGACGCCTTTCACAGGTTTTCCTGAGAGGGCGGCAGACTTGCTGGAACTCATACATACTGATGTGTGCGGACCAATGAGTACGACAGCAAGATGCGGATTCCAATACTTCATAACCTTCACTGATGACTTTAGTAGATATGGCTATGTCTACTTAATGAAACATAAGTCTGAGACATTTGAAAAGTTCAAGGAGTTTCAGAGTGAAGTAGAGAATCAATGTGGCAAAAAATTAAGGCTTTGCGATCTGATCATGGAGGTGAATATTTGAGCCACGAGTTTAGCAATCATCTAAAGAGTTGCAGAATTGTTCCACAGCTTACGCCACCTAGAATGCCTCAGAGAAATGGCATGTCTGAGCGACATAATCGGACTTTGTTGGACATGGTTCGGTCTATGATGAGCCAGTTAGACCTACCGTTATCATTTTGGGGATACACTCTAGAAATAGCCGCTTTCACATTGAATAGGGTACCATCTAAGTCAGTAGTTAAGACACCACATGAGATGTGGACTGGTAAGAGTCCTAGTTTGTCTTTTCTAAAAATTTGGGGTTGTGAAGTTTATGTCAAACGACTTATGACAGATAAACTAACACCCAAATCAGACAAATGCTTTTTCGTGGGATATCCGAAGGAAACTTTAGGGTATTACTTCTACAACTGATCAGAGGACAAAGTGTTTGTTGCTCGGAATGGTGTTTTCTTAGAGAAAGAGTTTCTCAAAAGAGAGAAAAGTGGACAGAAGGTGTATCTTGAAGAAGTTCAAGATGAGCCAGTTGGGAAGGACTCTATGAGTGATGCAAATGTAGCAGAACAAGTTGAGATACCCGTGGCAATAGAAACACTGCCACAACCATGAAGGTCAGCAAGAATCCATGAGTTACATGGGGATTTGTTATTGTTAGACAATGATGAACCTACGACTTATGCAGAAGCAATGATGGACCCAGATTCTGAGAAATGGCAAAGTGCCATAAGATCCGAGATAGATTCCATGGGAAACAATCAAGTTTGGAACTTGGTTGACCCGCCTGATGGGGTTAGACCCATAGAGTGCAAATGGATCTATAAAAAGAAAAAGGATATGGATGGAAATGTTCACATCTATAAAGCTCGACTTGTTGCAAAGGGTTTTCAGCAAGTTCAAGGAATTGACTACGATGAGACTTTCTCGCCGATAGCGATGCTTAAATCTATCCGGATCATTCTAGCAATAGCTGCTTATTTCGATTATGAGATATGGCAGATGGATGTTAAAACAGCCTTTCTAAATAGAAATTTGGATGAGGACGTATATATGATACAGCCCGAAGGTTTTGTTGATCCAAATAATGCTGGAAAAATTTGCAAGCTTCAGAAATCCATTTATGGGTTAAAGCAAGCATCTCAGAGTTGGAACATTCGTTTTGATGAAGTGGTCAAAGGGTTTGGCTTCCATCAGAATGAAGAAGAACCTTGTGTTTACAAGAAGGAAAGTGGGAGCGCTGTTGTATTTTTGATCTTGTATGTGGATGACATATTATTGATTGGGAATGAAATTCCTATGTTGTAATCCGTAAAGACTTCACTGAATAATAATTTTTCTATGAAGGATTTAGGAGAAGCAGCATACATTTTGGGCATCAAGATCTATAGAGATAGATCGAAGAGGCTTCTAGGATTAAGCCAAGATACGTACATTGACAAGGTGTTGAAACAATTCAATATGGAACAGTCCAAGAAAGGGTTCTTGCCTATGTCACATGGTATGTGCTTTAGCGATAAACAGTGTCCTTCGACAGCTGATGAGCGGAAGCGCATGAGTAAGGTTCCATATGCCTCGGCAGTTGGTTCCATCATGTACGCCATGATATGTACTCGCCCAGATGTCTCATATGCTCTAAGTGTTGCGAGCAGGTACCAAGCTGATCTAGGAGAGAGAGTCACTGGACACTTGTTAAAAACATTCTTAAGTACTTGAGAAGGACTAAAGATGTGTTCCTAATCTATGGAGGTGAGGAGGAGCTCGTTGTAAATGGTTACACCGATGCTAGCTTCCAAACTGACACGAATGATTCACAGTCTCAATCAAGTTTTGTGTTCACAATAAATGGTGGTGTTGTAAGTTGGAAAAGTTCCAAGCAGGAGATGGTGACCGATTCTACAACAGAGGCCGAGTACATTGCAGCTTCTGGAGCTACGAAGGAAGGTGTTGGGATGAGGAGGTTCCTCATTGAACTTGGTGTGTTTTTGAATGCGTCTAGCCCATTGAATCTACATTGTGACAACAATGGGGCAATTGTGCAGGCTAAGGAGCCAAGGAATCACCAAAAGAGCAAACATGTACTGCCAAAATTTCACCTCATTCGAGAGTTCGTTAGATGAGATGAGATCAAGATGTGCAAGATACATACAGATTTGAATGTTGCAGATCCTTTGACAAAGGCTCTTCCACAGCCTAAGCATGAGGCGCACATAAGAGCTATGGGTATTAGATATCTTCGAGATTAGCTCTAGTGCAAGTGGGAGATTGTTGGGAGTATGCCCTAGAGATAATCATAGAGATGCTTATATTGCCTTGTATCCATGATATATTATGAGTTCATTGAATTTCCATTAAAGACAATCTGTATCGATTAGCAATTATGTGAATTGTTTGTGAAACTCTTTTACTTGTATGGTTATTCTAATGTTGTCCCTGGTCAGAGTTCGTGTGAGGACACACATGAATAATGGATCAGCACATTATTAGTTGATGACTATGTTTCACAAGTCATAGACATGGAGATGTCAAACTAATAATGTAGGCACATGTATGACATGGGGCTAGACTGACCCAACGTGAGATGTTGTTATTATCTCTATTCACATCATGTACGTTATGTCCTTAGACCTGAGATTGTTGTATATATTCAAGATGTGAAACGACCTACTCACGGACTATCAAACGCTACTCTGTAACAGGGTAGTTATAAAGGTGATTTTCAGGTTTGTCGGGAAACATGCTATGAGACATAGACAATCAAGATGGAATTTGCCCCTCTCTATATATGAGAGAGATATCACTAGATCACTCTAATGATTAGATCAAGAAATGCATGGCCGTGCTTGGGTTAAGTGTTAACCTATGAGTTGGACCAAATATCGTGAGGCAAAGGGAATAATAAGTATGTGGCTTTGTGGTGGTTCGTCTGATATGATCTTTGCGTACACATAGGAGTTGACATGCCTTGCTAGAGGCCGCTATCAACTAATGGCCGAGTAGGAGTACTCAGGCCATGTCTATGTGTGCGTGAACCCATAGGATCGCACTTTTAAGGGGCTAGAAGCCTAATTCGGATTGGATCCAAATTAGACAAGGCTTAGGGTTACTAATGGGCCTCCAACTCGGGAGCTCATTAGGGACGCCTATAAATATGTGGGGTGGGCAATAGGGCTAAGCAATCCACGCCTTTTGGCAGTCGCCGCCGCCCATCCTACGCTCGCGCTTGCTGCTCCTCATGGACCTAGCAGTCCGGAGGCGCAACGCTTCCTCCCTGTATGTGTGGATACCTCAGAGGTGCTGCATCTGGAGCACAAGGATGAACCGCACGAAGGGGATGGATGGACGGATGACCTCGCAACTGCACGGCACTGCTACGATGCGTTCGACTACATCGAGTCGCTTTTGCTGCACCTGCGCGTCTAGTGGTAATCCCGTGATCTATAACTAGCAGTAGATCCTGGTTTATGAGGTTGAATTTTTGTTTTCCGGCTAGCGTAGCATCCTCATAACCCTTCACATGTAGCAAACCACGGTTTGTCCTTCATCAAGCTTCTTCACTCCCTTGACAGTGTTATCTTGATGAAGTTGGGCTTGCTCCATTTTGCCTTTTACTTGAGTCAAGTCCTTGGTAAGGCGAGCCACTTCTTGCTTGAGTTGCTCATTCTCCATTGCAACCTCTTGTGTGCATGTATCTACAACAATTTTTTCAACACAAACTTGGTTGCACAAGGGTGAGTCTAAATATAAATCATTGCAAGAAGTACAAGCATCCTTTTTAGGAATGTCAAAGATAGAACTTTTCTTTTTAGGTGCCTTAGTGAGGGTTGTATTGACGGCTTCAAGATTAGCAACTTTATTAGTTAGCTCATCACAATGTTTGCACATGGTTTCCATTTTAGCGAGCAGAATTTTATAATCATCTTGTGAGCTAGCTAACTTTTCCTTTAATTTTCCATTTTTCTTTACAAGTTGCTCATTATTGATTGTGCAATTATTTGTGTTTGCACTAGTCTCAAGTTGCTCAAGTTTAGTAGATAGCTCCATATTAGGATTGGCAAAAGTTTCATATTGTTCAAGCAAAGTAGCATAAGCTTATTGTGAGCTATCTAGTTTTTCTTTTAATTTTTCAAGCTTCTTTTGTTGACTAGGGCAAACTTTAGCCAAGTTAAGATTTTCTTGCACAATTTCATCATAAGAAGGTAGCTCATCATCACTATCATTGTCACTATCACTAGGGACAGGTTTTTTGTTACCTCATGCCATAAGGCACACACATGAAGTGCTTGATGATGAGTGCTTGTGCCCACGCCTCTTGTGGTGGTCTTCTTCTTCACTTGAAGAATTATCCTATGACCTTATTGATGTGAGGGCTTTATCCTTGCAAGCCTTCTTCTTTGTCTTGGGTGTGGGCTTGTTTGGACAAACTTCCACAAAGTACCCCAACTCGCTGCATCTATAGCATCCTTTCTTTCTTTGCTCATTTCTTTGATTGGTGAAGATGAAATCTTGAATTTGGATAGGCACACCCTTAACATTGAGCCTTTGGATCATCTTTTCCACCTTGTTGATAAGTTTAATTGATTCTTCATCAAGGTCAGAGGTGGAGGAGGAAGATTGATCATCATCACTTGAGTCTTCATCATCATCCTCATCTTCTTCTTTTTCACTTGAGGAGCTTGAGCTTGAGCTTGTCTCAACTTGCTTGCCCTTCATCTTCTTTTTCTCACTACATGCGAGAGCTTTGCCTTTGCTTGATGATGAGGCTTCTTCTTGACCCATTTTCTGTGACATTTCAAATGCCATTATCTTGCCAATGACTATGGCCGGGGTTATGATGCTCAAGTCCTCCATGTTGTGAAGAATGGTGATGATGCTTGCATATTTCTTTTATGGTAGCACATAGATGATCTTCCTCACGATGTTCGCATCATCTAGTTTCGTTAATCCTATTGAATGGAGCTCATTGATAATTAGATTCAAACAAGAATACATATCACGAACAAGCTCATCATCATTTATTTTAAAGGAATCATAATTTTGTTTAGCTAGACAATGTTTTTGCTCACGGACATTAGTTGTGCCATCATGGAGCTCTTGGAGTTTTAACCAAATTTTATGTGCCGTATTTAAAGTGAACACTTGGTTAAACACATCCATGCTAAAAGATTCAAACAAGCAATTTTTAGCTCTAGCATTGAAATGAATTTCTTTTTCTTCACTCTTTGTGGGTTTATCAGGATTCTTAATGGGTTTCATCCCCGTCATGAGTGACTCTCCAAACACCCAAATCTACCGCCTTAAGGTGACAAGTCATTCTAGCTTTATAGTAGAGGAAGTTAGTGCCGTCAAAGTATGGAGGCCTAGATATATCCATCTCAACCACTCTAAATAGCATCGGCTCAACGGCGGTAAAGCCAAAGGTCCAAATTGAGCCAACCTGGCTCTGATACCAATTAAAAGGGACCGTGACGCATAGGGGGAGGGTGAATTAGGCAACTTAAAACTCTAACTCTAAACTATGGTCTCTTTTTCTACCCTTAGCAAAACTTATGCAAAAGATAAACTATCTAAATGTGCAACTACGATTTTGCTAGTATGTTGCTATCCCTACCGCAAAAGGAGTTATGCAACCTAGGTTCCAAATCTATCAACTAGCCTATCACTAAGCTAGGAAAGTAAAGCACACACCAAGATTGCAATGTAAATGCGGAAGCTAAAGAGTAAGGTAGAGATATGCAAACTCCTATCGACGACTCCGGTATTTTTACCGAGGTATCGAGAAACACGCAAGCTTTCCCCTAGTCCTCGTTGGAGCCCCTCGCAAGGAATCCCTCGCAAGGGCCAAGCTCCCGGTCGAGTAACTCCATTGATAGCCTAGGGCCTTCCCCACATGCAAGTGGGTCTCCGACATGCCTTCCGACAAGCCTCTCCCGGATGCTCCCCGCCGTCTTCACTATCAAGCTTCCGGCCAAACCACCGCGGGTCTTGTTCCCTTCGGTATACGATGGCGGCCACACCACAAACGCGGTTGGTGTGATCTCGCAAGACTACAAGCCCCTCTGATGTACAACAACGGAGCGCGCAAGCACTGAGTGATAAGAGGTGTGCAAACCTCACTAAACACTAGGCCTAAACCTGGAGCAAGCGTATAAGTGGTGGTATAATCAACCTAAGCACTTCACAAAGCACCTACGCTAATCACCTAATAAATCACTAAGCACTATGCAAGTGAAGATCACTAAAATAGTGTATCAACACCCTTGGTATGTTTCCTTAGCTCTCCACTACTCAAATGGTCGGTTGGGGGGTCTATTTATAAGTCACATAGAGAAAGTAGCCATTAGGGACAAAATCCAGCTTTCTGCCATTGACCAGACGCGTAGGTCGTCCTGATCGGACACGTCTAGTCGTCCCGACCGTTGGAGCGCGCGCGTTGATCGGACTCAGCCGAGTGATGAGGACATGACACCCATGCATATGACCATGTTTGGCACATGGTATGGAGGGGTTGGAGGCCAGCAAGGGTGTCGAAGTCAAGAAGGAGGCCCGAGGCTAATTCGGTTCGAGTCCCCGAGGTGGAGGCCCAAAGCAACTCAAGTTCGAGTCTGCCTCGGCCTCTAGGACCAGTCTGCCTTAAACTGGTCACCCAAGACGCATTCGGACTTCGTTTTTTATGATCCACATATGGTTGGAAAGCTAATTTGATAAAGGAGCCAATCTAAGTGGTCTCACATCAAAAGACTTCCAGAATCAACGGGAATCGTTAAAATAAGTTAGCATCTAGAATCTATCAGGGTGTTGCGACACCGTCTTTTGGTCCGATGGACCGTGTATCGTGTCTAGGCCCATTAGGTGGCGCGTCTAGGGTAGGCGATGACCCTAAGACCTTTATAATCATATGCTATCGCCGCTATTAGGTTTTGGGGTTTTACTTAGATTAATCTGTCAAGAACAGTTTCGCCGGTCATCGGTTTGTGAGACCCCAACTTCGTGAGATTAATCAATCATGTGCAATTTGGTTGCTTTCTTTCTTGTTCTTGCTTGTGTTCTTCATTGCATAGGCAGGGATTAGCCTTCTTGGTGAGGTCAACTAGATCCGTGTCTCGGTTGATAACCAGAGGAGTTGTGGTGCTAAGATTGCAGGGTTTGATCTTTCGATCTGAAGCCGGATCGGTGTGTCATTCTCCGCCACAACGATAGTTACCTCTACCTGACAGAAGATCAGGATCCCCATTCCCATTAAGTGGTAATCAGAGCTAAGGTATACCGTTAGGTTCACATTTATCCTCTGGTTTTGAGTGTTTCACATTCGTCCCATAGTCTAGTGCCATACTTGTTTTTTTCGGTCCTAGAACCTTCCGCGCCATAGCCTTTGCATATTTAAGTTTCAGAGTTCGTCGTGTTGAGTTTGTGTCCTAGTCGAGGTTTTGTTGCTGGTTAGGTCGTGTTAGAGTCCAGTTCGTGTGTTTTCCCCCATAATTTCCATCAAATCTTTGCTTCGGTGACCAATTTTGCGCACATTGTTCCCGTTTTGTCCTCTAATTCGGAGTCAATTCTTAAAACTGGTCTAGTTTTCGCATACGAACTCGGATTTCGACGTTCCATATATCAAAATCGATCAGAAAAAAATTTCGGATCCGTCCATCCCCCGCTATGTTGGGGTCGGAGAATTTTAATTTGCTCAAAAACTGGTCACAAGATTCTCTTTTCGTGGTCACAAGCTTTTTGTCATTTTTGAGCACGTCTTCTAAAATTTCCACAGGCCACGTCTTTCACTTGTTTAGACTCATATTTTATGTGGTTACTTCTTTTGTACTCCTAAGTGAAGGAAAAATATCAAAAAAATAAAAATAAAAAGTCAAAATTTCCCAAAAAAAAACAACGACAGCAAAAAAATTAAAAAAAAGAGAGGGGCAAAAGAGGAACAATATCTAGAGGAGCACATAGAGAAGGCCAAAGTGAGTTGTGTTAGCGTGTGTTGTCTGGTTTCTTGTTTGTGTTGCTGTTGCCATCCACCATGCTTGTTTTTCACACCCCTGTCACCTTGCTATCCACCATACTTGTTTGTTACACACCTGGTACTTAGAACATTTTAGACCAGCAACGAGAACAAGTACTTTGGACTATAATTCAACATTACTTTCTGTTACTGACTTATGTGCCAGATATACATATTATTCTTTGTGTGCCTTCCAAGCTCCACAAACTCTTCAGATCAGTACAGAAAAAGGGCCTTGCAATCTTGGTACCACTGCCTCACAGGTATCACGAACCAGCCGCCGGTTGTACCGCCCACTGCTTGCGTTGGTAAGAACTTTGTAAGAGCTTGGTAAGACGCTTCCACTTGCTGTGAAAAGTGACACCACGACAACCACGTAGTCATTTGATAGGGATAATACTTTTGCGTTGTCTTTTGCTGTCTTATAACAATGACAGGTTGTTCGTATCCACCGACTTATGATGGTATAGGTGCTGATGAGTACATGGAGTGGGAAATTGCCATAGATAATATATTTGCTACTCGCTTTATGTGTCCAAGGAGGAAGGTAAAAAATGCAGCTAGTGTTTTGCGACATTCTGCTTTTATCTTGGTGGGATTCTTTAGCTTCTTTTGATAAACCTCAAACTTAGAATGATATAAAACTCCTTATGCGAGAAACCTTTGTTAATCCACCTCCTGTTTTGACTTCATATGCTGAGGTGCACCATTTAGAGGAAGAGTCTGTTATTATTCCTCTTGCTATGACTAACCTTCTGCAGGATAATGTACATAAGCGAGAGGATGACATGGAAGAAAATGAGGAGCTCACAACCTCATATGCAAATTCAGAACCATCACTTCACAATGCACCTATTACTCCTGCTGAGAACATAGGTAATGCCCATGGTGCTACACTCATGAAAGGTGAGAATTGTTTTAATGTACTAAATTTTTTCACAAACCATGCTATCATAGATCAATTGTTAGTGGAACCCTCTCTTGATTTATCTCTATCCCATGATAATTTGCTTGAAGTTCCTTGTGATAAAGATGAATTGGTTGATGATGCTTCAGTTTTACATGTTTTAGAACCAGTCACTTATGCTGAAATTAAACATGTTGTTCATATTGCTAATAAAACTGATGAGTTCAAACTGTTGTCTTCTTTACATACTTTGGGTTACATTGAATTTGATGTTTTGTGTAACCTAGATTGTTTGAAGGAGAGCCTTTTTAAATATGTTGATTTGCTTTGGTTTTCTAAACACACATATCATGTTATTGGCAAATATAACAATAAGGGACAATATATGATACATCGAGTATACATTCGTAGTAATATGAATTTTTCTTTTGTTGTACAAGATTATGATCGTTTAGAGGGCAGTCATAATAATACAAACATTTTCTCATGTTCCTCAAAGAAACAAGTTCACTTCCAAGAAGGGGAGCATTGTTGGTTGCTACCTATGTCTGCTAGATCATCTATTCCTACATTGTCTTTGGTTAGTTCTAATCTTTTGCAGGATAGTGTTGACATACATCGTGTGCATTCGGATCATGGAGTTTACATGCTTGCTGAAATTTCTTGGCAACATGGTCATGTTCCTTCTCACACTTATTTCAGTTCCCTTTGTCTTCGTAACCCCGTTCTCCTTTATGTTGTGTAGGATCAATTTCAAGCACAATCAACGCCGAGGACGGCTTTTCGTCAAGAAGGAGAGGATGATGAGGACATGACACCCATGCATATGACCATGTTTGGCACATGGTATGGAGGGGTAGGAGGCCAGCAAGGGTGTCCAAGTCAAGAAGGAAGCCCGAGGCTAATTCGGTTCGAGTCCCCGAGGTGGAGGCCCAAAGCAACTCAAGTTCGAGTGTGCCTCGGCCTCCAGGACCAGTCTTCCTTAAACTGGTCACCCAGGACACATCCGGACTTTGTTTTTTATGATCCACATATGGTTGGAAAGCTAATTTGATAAGGAAGCCAATCCAAGTGGTCTCACATCAAAAGACCTCCAGAATCAACGGGAATCGTTGAAACAAGTCAGCATCCAGAATCTGCCAGGGTGCTGCGACACCGTCTTTTGGTCCGATGGACCGTGTATCGTGTTTGGGCCTATTAGGGGGCGCGTCCAGGGTAGGCGACGACCCTAAGACCTTTATAATCATACGCCGCCGCCGCTATTAGGTTTTGGGGTTTTGCTTAGATTAATCTGTCAAGAACAGTTTCGTCGTTCATCGGTTTGTGAGACCCCAACTTCGTGAGATTAATCAATCATCTGCAATTTGGTTGCTTTCTTTCTTGTTCTTGCTTGTGTTCTTCATTGCGTAAGCAGGGATTAGCCTTCTTGGCGAGGTCAACCGGATCCGTGTCTCGGTTGATAACCAGAGGAGTTGTGGTGCTAAGATTGCAGGGTTCGATCTTTCGATCTGAAGCCGGATCGGTGTGTCATTCTCCGCCACAACGATAGTTACCTCTACCTGACAGAAGATCGGGATCCCCATTCCCATTATCGAGTCCGATCATCATCGATCGGACGCGTCCGGTCGCGCTGGTGCCGCTCTAGAACCTTTCTGGACTCGATCGGACGCCACTGCCTGGCACGTCCGGTCGTCCACAGCCGCTGCGTCCGGTCACGCTGAATTATTGCTGCGACGATGAACAGTGAAGTCCGTGCGTCCGGTCACTACCTCGCTCAGCGTTTGGTCGCTGCTGCTGACGCCTGTTGTTGCCGAACAACTGATCGGACACGTCCGGTCACTCATAGGGCCACCTCGGGTCACCTCTGTCGAGCTCGTTTCTTCACGATCTTGCGTACGGTTTGGTTCCCATCTTCGTGCTTGGACTTTGCTTGATATGTTGGGTCTTCTCTTGTGCTTCTAGGGTCTTGCTTATGGTGTTGATTGTGGGATCATCATGTTGCCTTCGTCCAAGTCATGTCTTGCACCCTATCGAACTACAAAACAATTACTTGCAAATTCATTAGTCCAATTTGGTTGTGTTGGTCATCAAACAACAAAATCCAAAGTAAATGGGCCTAGGGTCTATTTTTCTTATAGGTGCGTCGGAGTCGGAGGCTTGCTGCTAAGACCAAGGCCTCCAACCCGATTGTCGAGGCACAAAATGTGCTGAAGCAAAAGCTAGAGATCACAAACAAGGCGCAGATTCCAGAACCTGTGGCTTTGGATAGTATCAAGGCATTCTTCGCTGCACCGTTGTTGCCCTCCAAACAGGAGGCCCTTCAGGCGCTCTTCGCTCTAGATTTCAATCCGATGGCCATGGAGCTGAACCTCACTGGCTTCGAGCATGACGTTTTTTAGCCGCTGAGTTCAGGGCCTGCGGTGTTTGTCCCTATGCTTGATCCTCTTCACGGTCGCTTTGTAGTTTTCTTTTTTTAATCACAACTGTGAGCTCTTTCGGTTTTTTGGTTCGGTAACCACAAATTACCGTCCCAGCTTTAATTTGTAACTCTTCATCTGCTTAATGAATACCGTGTAGATGGCACGTTCGAGAGAGAAAAAGACAACTTTGATTTAGAAAAAAACTAAGACGACATAATAACACAAAGGTGTACGTCACATATGCGACGGGGAGCCAAATCGTCCAGGGTTAAACGGGCCACAAGCCCACCATTCTTTCAATTTTTCTAACTTGGGCTATGGACTTCCGGACGCTAGTCCCCCCCCTCCGGACGCCCATGCCGCTGCCCCGTCCCGCGCCTGCCCGCCCATATCTCGCCTGCTGCGCTCGCCCGCAAGCACGTGGGGGTGCCCACGCCAGTGGGGACCGCCTCCGCTTGCGCTCGCTTTTCGCGCCTGACAATGAGGCGAGACAACATAAGGCGAGGAGGGAGATACAACACCCGATCAAGTTTTAAAACATCCAGATGCAACAATTGCAACATACGTCTGAAAACAAATGAAATATTTGAAACATGCGTCTGAAACACTTGCAAAAACACTTGAAATCATTGCAAACATACGCAACATCCAAATAAAACACTTGCATTATATGTGTGAAAATATATGGAACATCCAGATAGACACACTCGTAACATACGTCGGAAAAAAACAGATGAAACATTGAGAACAAGAGCATGCAACATACATCTACAACCACTGCAATATATGCAGCATCCCGATCTACTTTTACGATATCCGTATGAAACACTTACAACATACCTATGAACTTGAAACGTGCGTTTACAACATGGGAGAGGTCAGGGCTAGTCGATTCCAACCGTCAGGGTCGGAGCCAGCAGCGAGCGGCGACGCAAATGCCAACGGTTGCTAGCATCAGCACTAGCTCCGGCGCTCGGTGGTGGTCCATTCGGATGAGGTACCAGGCGACCATGGACTTCAAATATCTGTCGAGTGCTCCTTAACCTGACCATGACTTCAAACTTCAAACTTTCTTGTGAAAAAAGAAAAAAAAACTGATTCGCACTGGCTTGTGGCTTCATTACCTCATACGACATTCTGGGTCCTTTTATGCAGATACTTGATTCTATTGTTATGAATTAGACAACCCTTTTACCCATTCAGCTATGATGCCTTAATTCATGACTTCACATCTATTAAGTTTTCTTTAACAGTCTACTCCCTCCATTCCAAATTGTAAGTCATAATTTTTACTAGCACCCATAGTAGGCCTGTTCGCTGCAGATTTAAGCCATCACGGCTGCAAGGATTCTAGTTCATGCTACAGTACCTGACAAGGGGTAAACAGATGTAGTTCATGCTACAGTACAAATTTATGAGTAGGTTATAATTTGTACTTCTCCAAGGATGCTGAAAAACATCTTTACCCATAGGTGCTGGAAACTACAGAATCTCCTCAATCTATGTTAGTAGGCCCACCAGGTTGAGCCCCAATATGTAAAAATCAGTGTCCCTCCTGGTTAAAATAAAGAGAGCATGCTAAACTAAAAGTTCATCGCCGTGCGGAACATTCAGCAAGGCGACAACTATATCAGATACAACTTAATAATGTTACAACATGCGACAACAGTGTCCAGTGAACCCACGCCAGTCTAGCTCTTGGTTGAGGCTTGTGCAACCAGTGAAGCAATTTTGGTCGAGAAGAAATTTTCAAGCCTGCGTGACCAAAAACAACAAAATCGATAGTCACATGGTGGATTCCAAAAGCTTGAGGTAACCAGAGGCCACAGTTGCAAGGTTTTCAGCCCTAGTCTGCCAGCTGGTGTAAACTGTATCAACCAGATTTAAGCTGGGCATTGTGCCATTTAGAAGATAGAATGGCATGGTTGATTATATAGGTTAGATAATGTGAACATGATAAAGCAGCCAACTAGAAAATCTCCGAAAACCAGATGTCACTCAGTTTCCAGCTGACTGGCCAGGAACATACATCCCTGGCTGCGAGAACAAAGTACATAAAAAGAACTCACCGTGTCGCACATTTGTAATAGATAGTATCTGGAGAATTGTAAGTTCTTGCATTGTTGAACATTCTCTTCATGTCGGCTACAAACATCTCTAGGGTCACATAATATTGATCAGAGTCGACTCTTCTTAACATCGTCTTTAAATCTGCAGACAGGCATGCATTTTGAACACTGGTTGTTCACCTAAATAAAATGTCACTTTGATTGTATAAAGGAGATATAGACGCGGTTCAAACTCACCAATAGGATCTTTGATGATATCATAATAGTCTGGAACATCTCGTGAATCCACAGGCTCTTTAAATGGCCAAGCATCAGGATGTTCACTCAGATTCTGCAATGGGATGTCCGTGTTACAAGTAAAAATAAATCATTTGATGTCTTTCTCAATTTCACATGAGCAGGAGTATGTCTTTTTAGCTGATTTGCCATATCTTTGGTATGGAACTACATAAATCTATGGTTGGTATCAAGGTACATCTTTATAATATGTTCAGTGCAATCAACTTGTAGGAACTACCCTCTCCGTTCCAAATTGTAAGTCATTTTAACTTTGTCCTAAGTCAAACTTCTCTAGCTTTGAAAAGTTTGTAGAAAAATATGTTAACATCTACAATATCAAATAAATACACTATGAAAATATTTCATGGTGTATCTAATGGTTTGATGTTGTAGATGTTTCTGCATTTTTTAACAAACTTGGTCAAAGTAGAGAAGTCTAAATTAGGACAAGGCTAAAGTGACTTGCATTTGGAAGGGAGTACTATGTAACATGTACCATCTGCTAAGATTTGTGCAGATAAATAGATAACTTGCCTTCAACAATATCCGCATAAGGTTAGTAAGTTGTTGCCTGTAAGTATTATAGTCCGGGGAGAATGCTGATCGTGATTTAGAATGACCCCACTGATCAGGCGTCCACCCAGCTTCCCCTGCATCACATTAATAGCCAAGCTCAGACTTCTATCATTACTAAATCAACAGTAAAGACATAATAAAAAAAATGGAAATAAACAGCTTTCTCTTACAAAGATAGGTATTGTATGTTTAACAGTCCCTAGTATTTACTCCTGATGCTGTTACTTATTTGAGATTTTCAAAACAAACCAACACTAATGCACTCAGAAATTTGAAACACCTTTTGAATATATCAGCTGCAGATAATTCAGCATGCAGCATGTTTATAAAATCGGGATTTTACCAAATTAAAAATACAACATCCAAGATGGACCTCCTAAATGCCAAAACCTGATCATAGAGGGTGAACAATAAAATATCCAAGATAGTCCTCCTAACTGTCAAAAACTATCAAGGGCGAACAACAAAACAAGTCTGAATATAACAACTTACTCAGACCAGGGATATCTTCTGGCTTTATCAGTCTTCTTGGAATGCCAGCTTCTTTCTACAAAGAAACAAATATGAGATACTTATAAATGATAGATCTTACATTCTTACTATTCTTCATTTGTATTCGTATACTATCTAGCACAAACCCAAAGAGAACAAAATATGCATGGTGATTGGTGCAGGCAAGCCTCATTCATAACAAGGCGTACCAGCCTCTTTTCCTAAAGGTAATTTTTGTGCAGCTGACAAAACAAATTATTCCTAGAAGTAATTTACTCTACAAAGAGAATCAACTACCGAGTCTCTTTATACCTAGCAATTTGTAAGTGTACTGGTGTTGTGTGTCTTGTTTGTGTTGTTTCAGGGAGGAATTTTTTTTCTTCCTGTGTACTCTCCTTAACAAAATGATACGAAATCTTCTTGTGTGTTTGAGAAAAAAAGGAGTTTCTTTGTACCTAGCAACCTAGCAGGTCCCCCCCCCCCCCCCCCCCTCCTGTTCCACCAGAGTACAAAAATAAGGGGTGTTTAGATGAAGCACACCCCCAATATAGTTGAGCCCATGAAGGAAAAAGCTAACCTTCTGAAAATCAATTCCTGGATAAACAATATGGCAGTTAGAAAGCTCTCTGATCTTCTCATCAATGGCCTGTAGAAATGTAATACAGTGAACGACAAAAGGAAAAGGACATATTTAATCATGAGCTGGATGCATTCTGTTTTGTGCAGTCATTAGCCTATTATTACTTTACCTGCCTTTGACGTCGAATCATTGTTGCCAGATCAACATATGGCAGCTTTGGGTCAATTTTACACTCCATCAATATTCCTCCATCATAGTCTTTAATGTACCTAGAACCAGCAAACTGTTAAGTTCAACATTGGCAAATAAACTCCTAAAAAGAATATGGAACGATATAATTGGAAACAAAGACATGTAAATGACAGGCTTACCCTTGCCATCTTTCTTTGTCCAATGTGATCTCCTTTGTGAAACCCTATACGTTGCCAATGAGAAAATAAGAAAAAAAAAGGGGCAAATCACGTCCTTTTGCAATGCAATTTTTTTCCTAACAAGTATGAAAACAATTATTTTGGACGTCATACCTAAGAGAATTAATCTATACCTGACTAAGAAATTGCTTGCAGATAAATTGGGATGTTAAAGTTCAAATTGATATTAATGATTATCAGAAACATTGTGCCCAATATTGATTATACAGGACATTCAATCCAACCCATCAATACTCCACAACCTTCTAAAGCATAAAGAGGTCTTTAAGTATTTTGAGTTATATCTATTGTGTGAGGTTAGGTGTACTACATATGTCACACATGTAGTTTCTGAAGTTTTTTAGTTACTGATACATGCAAACAAGAAATTGAAAGAAATAGATTATATAAAGTAAAAGGTCAGGCAGCCATACCTGCTTTACAAAATAGCCAACAGCATTATTATCAGCATAGGTTAAGAAATGTGTGAGCCCATCAGCATCCCGTGCATGTTGCTTCAAATGATTCATTAATCTTGTTCCATAGCCTTTAACTTGCTCATCAGCTGTGATAGCACAAAACGCTATTTCTCCAAACCTCTGGCTATGATTTCCAAAAATAAAAATTAGCACAATAAAAAAATGCGGGATAAACAAAAGCATGCACATGTTTCCATCCTACATTCTAACTTGCCAGCTGTTTTAATATTATCAAAGCAGTGAATTTCCTGAATAAGTGCGAAGTTACAACGCAATATCTTGATCGGCCAACATTTGCTCATAAAGTGAGTGGTGTCAGTTGCGAGCCATTTGCTTTTAGTTGCAAAGAACTATTGGATCTTCAAATAGAAAGAGCACATATGAAATATCAAATATAACATAACAAATAGTAAAGTAACCAAAGTGGCAGCATTACCTTGCATAAGGGCGATAAGTAATGCCTCCCACGACAATATTGTTCCTGATAACCATCATTGACTTGTGAGTTCTGTGGCATATGACACAAGGAGTTAGAGCCTGTTTGGATGCTGCCTCCCAGGCAACAATCTGGACCACAGGCAGATGAAATCCTACGCCTGGGACTGCAAGCCTGTGCCTGGCAAGTTTCCAGGGTACTAAGCAAACAGGCCCTTAACTACCACAGAAGGAATTTAATCTTATTCCCATTTCCAAAGCCGCAAAGATTATGAGTAAATGCTAAACCATAGGCGGATTATATTGGGCATTACCTATCCATGACAAGGCGCACAATATATTCTTTGGGCATATTAGGAAGCTGCCGGGCGAAGATATTCTTCAAACCTACCAACCTGCGGAAGACACATAATTCATAAAAACTAGCGCCATACTGCTCAACAGAGTAGTCAGAAATGCTACTAACCATATCATGTGTTCATCAACACCATCGTTAGAATAACAGAGAAATTTTAGCCTTCCCGAATCTTCCTGAACAGATTCAACTGTCTCAGACTCTCCGCCACAAATCAACTGATACTATCAGCGGGCAGGGAAAAGTGAAACAAAATAAATAAAAAAGAAGCATTGACCTCGCGTTTGAGGCCCTCCTCACGGGCGCTGTACGCGCCGCTGGTCTGAAGGTTGTCCGTGAACAACCCCTTTGGGTCCTCCTTCCCGTCGCCAGCGGTCGCCGAGCCGGGCTCCGGCTTGGGCCCTCCGCCAGCCGCAGCCGCGGCGGCGGCCGCCGCAGCAGACACTGATGAGGAATCCGGCTTCGGAGGACGGCCGGAGGCGGAGCCCCCACCCGGCGCGCCGTCGAGGCGCGCGGCATTGAACGTGTGGAGCGAGTCGTCGTCGTCATCGTCAGAGTGTGAGGAAGATGGAGAGGACGGTCGGGAGGGCGAGGATGGGGCCGTGGAGGGGGATGACGGAGCGGTGGTGTCGTCGTCCTCGTCGGCGGTGGCGTCGGAGAGCGACGACGGCGGGAGCTTCCGCTTGCGGTGGGAGGCCCCGCCGCCGGAGGTGGCGCCGGAGTGGGACGGCGACGGCGCAGCGAGGCCGTCCATGCGGGGGAAGAGGGGAGGTTCTAGAAGGTTGGGGGTTAGGGTTCTTCGGGAGATCTGGGAGCCGGAAGCTTCCGAGGTGTTCCGCTTGTTCGCGGTGCGAGAAGAGGGGAGAGAAGGATGTGCTTTCGAGTTTGGACATCGGTTGTCTCACTGGCCCGTGGGACATGCAGAAATTGGACCTTGTCACTGCTTTTGGGACCCATCAACATTTTTATTTAATCATATTTAAAAATAACCAACACAACTTTTATTTTTAATTCTAATTCTAACAACGGTAACATAGTGTTGGCAAAATCACGCTACCAGCCCATATGCATGGTAAGGTGTGTCACGCTAAAACACGCCAGATACCAGCGTATATTTTGTCATGTCATTTCTATTGGTCCGTTGACAAGACTATCCTATTTTAGAAAAAAAAAATATGTTTTTTTATATAAGGTTATATGGAGATAATTTTTGTAAAAAAAAATTATAGCTTTTGATGAGATCTAAAACTTTGTAGCATTATGCTTACTTTTAACTTTACAGTTATAGAAGTGTGTAATTTAGAATATGTATAGCGTACTTTATGAATATTAAATTATTTGTCATGATAGTTTATATTAGTGTTTATATGTAGATTTAAGAGAGATTTTTATTATTTATTTATGATGACTGAGATGGATAATTATACAAATAAAAATGTGTTACTTTATATTTTTTTTCATAACAACATATATAGGTAAGAATGCAAATGTAGAGGTTACTTTGTTTTCTATTATTGTGAGAACTTTAGAATTTTTTTTACTACCACATCTTATGAGGATTATTGTAATAGTAAGCTCGCTTCAAATGTGATAATGATATGAAGTTCTCTCTCAGATTTTTTTTACAGATACATGGGATTTAAGCCAAAAAGAAGTGTCCTTGCAAATTGGTAGGCTTTTTATGGCAAATACAACAATATAAATAAACTTCGACAATGTTAGTTGCTCTTTATGTAGTGAGGCAACCATGCTAAGGGCACTCTCAGGTAAGTGATGTTTCTTCCAATCAGTTTTTCTGCTATTATAGATTTCAGTTTATTGCATACTTCGTGCAGAAAAATGCATTATTATTGTTTGAATGATGTTATCATTCCTTTTCAATGTATTATTTTTCTCTTTCGGAGTCAAAGTTGGTAGCCTAAAAGTAGAATCTCTATCACATATAGACCAACCTAGGGGGAGCACAAACTAGACGACCAACCTATGAGACTTTATATTGAGAAGAAACTAGCACCTAAATTCAAATCGAAGAGAACTCAAACTTAGGTGGCCTAGGCATACATCCAAACATTGAATCAAATTGCTAAGCTCCTTTCAACCTTTACCTCTAGACAAGCCTCATTCTTGGACCTGTGTTGACCCAACCTTGTAGGGTTCACGGGTGATACATTGGAACAGTCTGACTTTATGTAACTAAGAGCATCTCCAACAGTATCTAAAAAATACTCCCAAAAACAGGTTTTCCAACCTTTGCAAAATATATTGGGAGATATAAAAAAGCTACAACTCCAACAGTTTTCAAAATCTCGCGCCTAAAAAATAGAAGGTAATTTTACATCAGGAATCCTAAATTATTTCTAAATCACACTAACCACTTTTATACTTTATTTTTCTCATGTATATTTGCATCAGGAATCATGTCCTACTTTTTTTTCCTTCTCCACATACTTCCACCTCAAATTGGGATGAGGATACGCACACGCAACCTTAAGTGCGTGGGGATGGTTTTTTTCGAGTGCCAACATATTGGGAGGTGAGTTTGAGAGTTGTTGATATGAGTTTTTTTACGAGAGCAGAGAAAGTCAAGGATTCAAAGTTAAGCCTCACAACTGCAAACTGCGGAACTAAAGCATACAAGAAAGGCAATTTTTTCCTTGTACCTTCCCTAAGATTCCAAACTAAGAAGACAATGGCTCCGTTCGCTTGGAGGAATTTTGGACTGGATGATTCTGGAAGAATTTGTGAGAGAAAAATACTGTTTCCGATGAAAAAATAAACGAATCAAGGCAGGTTTAAGGACACACGATATATTTGGCCTGGAAGTCAACTTTATGCTGCATTATGTACCTACTGGTTGCTATCGGATCTTCTGGAAGTGCGCCAGCAATGTTTGTTTGCGAGTTCGAGTAGTCATTTTTGTGACGCTGTTGGTGTATTTCCAAAGACATCCAAGTTGGATAAGACATTGCACTCAGTCTGGGCGTTCGGTTTTAACCGACCGTGTTCGGTTTTTTCGGTTTTTCAGAATTTCGGTTTTTAGAAAATGACTCCCGATCGGTTTGCTAAAATTTTAAAAACCGACCAATTTTGGTTCGGTTTTTTAATTCGGTTTTTCGGTTAAAACCGAATAAACCAAATATCAGACATGACTTAGAACTTACAGCACAACACAGTACAAACTTGCACAACACAGTATATTATTTGAAGACTCAAGACTGTTACAAACTTAACAATTCAATGCTCAAATCAAATATTACAAATTTACAGTTCATTCTTGATAATAAACCACATTACTCCATCAGTTTTGATAAACAACAGGAAAAAAACAGGTTTCTCGGTATTTCGGTTTTTCGGTTCGGTATGGCATAGAAACCGAAACCGAACCGAAAAACCGAACTTCACAGAACTGGAAACCGAAACCGAACCGAAAAACCGAACTACCGACTATTCGGTTCGGTTTCGGTTCAGTTCGGTTCGGTGTTCGGTCTTCGGTGAAAAAGTGCCCAGGCTGACATTGCACTGCCAGTTGGAAGGTCAGAACTGCACTGCACTCAAACACACGTAAATCCCCCCTTACCCCTGTTTGTACAAGTGTTACTGTATCCTCCTCTGTACCCAATGACTGCAACATTCAAGTTTCAGCTTCTTCCAATCAAGAAGCTGACATTTAGATGAGATGAGAGATACCAAAGTCCATTCAACCTTAAGAATCATTTGCTTTAAGTTTGAAAAAGAATAAAATTCTTATTGAAGTTAGTTCAAGACAATCTATAAATACAGGATCCTTCCGCAGTCGCATCTCCAACCATTGCAAGCAGCAGTGCAAACCGGTTCTCTTCTACAAAAGGAAAAGCTACCAGCCATGGGCTCCTCAAAGCTCATTGCAGCCGTTCTTCTCCCAGCTGCTGCCCTTGTCATCGCCCTCCTCCATGCCCCAACGACCACAGCAGCAAACTCCAACCTCTTCCGCGACTACATCGGCGCCATCTTCAACGGTGTCCAGTTCAGCGACGTGCCGATCAACCAAGACGTCCAGTTCGACTTCATCCTCTCCTTCGTCATCGACTACACCACCACAACCGATCCTCCATCTCCGACCAACGGGCAGTTCAGCATCTTCTGGCAGGACTCGGTGCTGACGCCGTCCGCGGTGGCCGCCATCAAGCAGAGCAACCCGAACGTGCGGGTGGCCGTCAGCCTGGGCGGCGCCACCGTGAACAACAGCCCGGTGTTCTTCAACGTCACCTCCGCCGACTCGTGGGTCGACAACGCCGTCTCCTCCCTGACCAGCATCGTCCAGCAGTACGGCCTGGACGGCATCGACATCGACTACGAGCAGTTCCAGGCGGACCCGGCCACCTTCGCCGAGTGCATCGGCCGCCTGGTGACGACGCTCAAGAGCAACGGGGTGATCAAGTTCGCGTCCATCGCGCCGTTCGCCGACGCCGACGTGCAGAGCCATTACCAGGCGCTGTGGGCGAGCTATGGGATTAGCGTGATAGACTACATCAACTTCCAGTTCTACGCGTACGACGCGAGCACAACCGCGGACCAGTACGTGAACTACTTCGACGAGCAGATGGTGAACTACCCCGGCGGCAACATCCTGGCCAGCTTCACCACGGCGCCGACGACTACCTCGGTGCCGGTTGATACGGCGCTCAGCGCCTGCCAGACTCTGCAGTCGCAGGGAAAGCTCTACGGCATCTTCATCTGGGCTGCGGATTACTCTAAGAGCCAAGGGTTCAAGTACGAGACACAAGCGCAGGCACTGTTGGCCAACGCCACCAGCCAGTAGATATATTTTGCAGCTGGACTGGACCTTGCTTCAACTATTTATTATTACCCCTTTATTACTGTAAATAATATGGAAAATAAAATGTTGTTTCAAGAATATAATGGAGAATAAAATAATCTCGCTCAAATTGTCAGTTGCTAAGTCGCTGTGACCCTTTGTTTAAGATAAATTTTTTTTGAGGAATCCTTTTGTTAAGATAATGCATGTGCTCTTGAAATTCTACTTCCATTCTACTACAAGTTTTTGTGTATGTGTCGTCTACTGCTGACGCATCTCGTCAGCTAACTAGTCTACATTTGCATAGACATATATTTCTTTTGTACCCTTGCTTGTCTATTCTTTACCTACGGGTGTGCTTAGCAACTAACGACGTGGGAAGGAGTATAAGGATTGAATCTGTCTACTCAGCACTTCGATCGGTGTTTTAGGGGCATCTGACACCTGAGTGTTGGATGCCACCTAAACACCTGATTAGGGGAAAAAACAAAATCGAGTGTTTCTGATCTAGGGAATACTCGATTATCATGACCTTTTGATTCAGATCAAATGGACTAAATAAAACTTATCAAAATAATGCAAAAATATGTCAGATTATTTCTACGAAAGCTAAATTGGAAGGTTTCAAAGGACAACCAAATAAAACATACAAAAAAGCAAAAAAAAAAAAAAGATTAGATAATTGTTCTAGTAGTTCTGACCATTCTCATTTACAATCAATTTACACCAATTAAACATAGAACTTACACCTAAATAAGAATAGTAAAATATGGTTCAGTGAGATAAAATTTGTAACTACTAAGCACTGCAAGTGTTTGTGTTTGTGTCGTGTACTGATGACACGTCTCGTTAGCTATCTAGTCTACCACAACTGTAACGAGGTTCTTTGCTGAGGGCCGGATACGCTCGGCAAAGAAGCCTTTGCCCTCGGCAAGGCAAAGGCCGATCGGCACAGTACCTCACGGCAAAGGCTACTTTGCCGAGAGCCGCATCTCGGGCTCTCGGCAAAGGATTTGCCGAGGGTTAGCCGGCCGTTGGTAAAAATTTTCGCCGTGACGGGGAGAGGTCACGGTAAAGTTGATCTTTGCCGTGAGCCTTAGCAAGCTCTCGGCAAAGAATTTCTGAATTTTTTTTCCAAAAAACTTTGCCGAGCGTCTGTCAGAAGAGCTCTCGGCAAAAAATATTGATAATTTTTTTTGACATTTTTTGTGCCGAGAGCTATGTCTCAGCTCTCGGCAAAGGCTTCCTCTTTGCCGAGCGCTATGGTCATGCGCTCGGCAAAGCTGGGATTCTGTGTGTTCCAGAATTCCCAGCTTTGTCGAGGGCATGACCATAGCCCTCGGCAAAGCCACAACCAGTTTTATTTTTGTTTTTGTTTTTTGCATTTCCAGTCAACAAATAAACATATACATGACATCCACATCACAATAAGCACATCCACATATCAATAACCACATCCACATCACATAATTCACATCCACATCACATAATTCACATCCACATCACATAGAAGTCTCGAAGTTCGAAGTCACAAACAAATCTCGACACATAGACAACCACAAGTGTAAAGTTCGACAAGCAACATAAACAAGAGGCATAGGAGGCGCCAAACTGGTCACGGCGACGGTCCGGGCTGAGAAGGCGCCGCGTGCGATCTTAGGGAGTTGACGAGGAGAAGGTTAGGGTCGTTCGACGCCGCCGACTGACGCTACACAAACAAAGAAGATGCAGAACGTGTTAGACAACATAAATAGATAACCAAGCACTACATGTACTTTTTACCACCACGACCACACCACCGCCACCACCACCAACCACGCGACACCACCACCACGACCACACCACCACCACCACCATGCCACCACCACACTACTACTAACCAACAAGCACACCACCACGCCACCACCACCACCACCACCACGCCACCACCACAACCACACCACTACTACCACCACCACCAACCACCCACCACGCCACCACCTCCACCAACCACGCAGCCACCACCACGACCACGCCACCACCACCACCAACCACGCCGCCACCACCACCCACCACCATCACCACTAGCACTAGGTTTCACTAGGTTTCACTAGGTTTTACTAGGTTTCACATTTAGAGAAACTAAAACATTTGTCATACTCACCGGAGTAGAATCAAGCTGAGGTGGAGGTGTAGGCTGCAGCTGACCGAGCAGGAACTGTGGGACCGTTCCACCTTGGGTCATCGCAAGACCCCGCACGTAGGAGAGCACCTCTGCCATCTGCCGCTGATCCTGCTCCTGCTTGGCCTCTAAAGCTGCCAGCCTCTGCCGCTCGAGCTCCCGCTCGGCCTCCAAAGCTGCCAGCCTCTGCCGCTGCTGCTCCCACTCGGCCTCCATCGCCTGCAGCTGTGCCTGCAACATTTGACGCCAATGTTTCAAGATTGCAGAGCTAAGGTATGTAAAAGTCAAAGAACTAGGAATGGAAGAGAACACTTACCTAGGGTGTCGACACCACGGTCGGGCGCTGGCGTATGGCCGGCATTGAGCTCGTGCTCGCTGCTCGGATCTGGTGCAGCGGAGGAACAGAGGTCGTGTCGAGGACACCGTCGCCAAGCCAGAACCGCCCGTGCTTCTTGCCTTGCCCCACCCTCATCACGAGCTCTGGATCAAGCCGCTCCTCGGTGGTCGGGTCATAGTCTGGCCCGTGGACTGACCTTGCCATCTCTGTGTACGCAGAGATGCCAGGGGCAATGCTGGCGTTGGTGAACGACTCGGCAGGGACTTCTGGGGTCCAGTCGGTGGCGGACGCCGCCTTGCCCAAGTGGGACAAGGCATATGCCTTGAGGTGACCATAAGGGCGGCCACCATGTGACGCCGACTGCGAGAAAGACAATAACATTGTTAGAGTTGTTGCAGAATTGAGTGTTAGGTTAGAGAAATGGTTTCGCCTTACCCAAGCTTCTGAGAATTCAAAGAGGTTGCGGCTGCCTTGATGGTGTGGTACTCCTTGCATCAGCAAACAGCGCTCGCGTGCTTCATCATGCTCCTTCTTCTAGTCCTGACTGAGCCACATGTCCACAATCCTCTTCTAGGCATCCGGATGCCGATTGCACTAGTTTGGAATCGCCTACAGGCCATCAAGCAAACGATATATTAGAAGATCAAATTAAGGAAACTTAATCTCAGAAGAAATCAATAGTAATGTTCCGTATTTACCGCAAGGTACTCCTCCTTGGTCAGCACCACCTGTCTTGCCTCGTCCTTTTTGATGCTACGCCCTTGGACCTTCGCGTAGTGCCAAATGTGCGCCTGATGACGCGCGTCGTGAATCATGTCCGTGACGCGCTTCTTACAAGAAGCGATCGCCACCTGGTACGCCCTGTGCTCCTTGCCCTCCTCGATTCTAAAGAAATCCTGCATAAAGGCGTGAGGTATCAATTACTTATTAGAAGAATGCCCAATGAATACGATGTATCTGTGGCTAAAAGAATACAATGTGTGCCTGAAAGACTTACCGACAGGTCCCTGACGACCCGCTCCGCCTTGTTCCTATATCTGTGGCCACTACGATCCATGGCATCGGCGACCAATTCGTAGTGGTCGAACTGAGTGACTGGCTCGAACATGTCCGGGCTCACCTCCACCAGGCCAGGGTAGTGCTCCCTGCACAGACCTCCTAGGATGCCATTTCACTTTGCGTGCCTTGGCTCCAGTCTCCACAAGTTTCCAGTTCCTGCACAAGTGATTACAAAAAGTATTAGTTTGTATTTTGATTTTCAACATTTCAAATGAAGAAGTTTCGAGCACATCTTAAGTTACTTACCTATCCCCATAAGGTGTGATCAGCGGGCGGGCCGCTTCAGGTATTGGTCGACGCGGGAGCTTCGCGGGACCACGCAAGTACACCGTGCGGAGATGTCTGGGTTTTAGGCATCGGACGTCGCAACTTGCTCGAAACCCACTCAATTTTTTATCACAGCCTATACATGCGATGAAATGACACCTCGACAAGTTTCGTGAATTTTGGACTTCGTTTCCATTTTATATAATTTAAAAATACTTTACACGCAAGTTCCTCGCCGTGTTCAGTGAAAACGATGCGCCAAATTTGGCATCTGTCACTGGATACGGTCTCACACCACATACAATACCATGAATATGATTTTTTGAATCACTCAATTCCAATATTCGATGCACCTGCAGTTAAATTTGAATTACCGGGAAGAATTCAAATAAATGAAATAAACTTATTAAATATAGCTAATAAAATAAAAAAAACTCCAAATTTTAATATGTACTTTAAGGTACAACAGTAAACCCAGGGAAAAAAATTTGGAAGCAAAAAAAGCAAAATTTTTTTTTTTGCTGAGGGCACAGAAACGACACTCGGCAAAGTAATTCTTTGCCGAGGGCCAAATTCTGACCCTCGACAAAACAGACGGCAGTGAAGGCCGTTTGCCTGCCGTCACAGGTTGCCGACGGCCTTTCTTTGCCGACGGTCGGACCCTCGGCAAAGGGTCCGGTTGCCGAGAGGAATTCTTTGCCGACGGCCTAGCCCTCGGCAAATATGGTTTTGCCGACGGCCTACCTTTGCCGAGGGCCGACTCTCGTCAAAGCTTTCTTTGCCGAGAGCCCGACATTTAGCTCTCGGCAAAGACGCTGGCTCTTGGCAACGGCCCTGTTTCCGGTAGTGTACATTTGGATATAGACATATATTTCTATTGTACCCTAACCTGTCTATTCTTTCCCTACGGGTGTGTTTAGCAACTAACGATGTGGGAAGGGGTATAACAATTAGTGGTGAGAGTTGATAGAGAGAGTTAAGGTAGCAAATTGACTTTTAGTACATTTCGATCCCTTGTTTGGTTCGTAGTTGAATGAGAGAGTTAAGGTAGCAAATTGAATTTTAGTACATTTCGATCCCTTGTTTGGTTGGTGAATGCAAATAAGAAAGGGAATTGAATAGGGAATTCATATTCCTTGTTTGGTGTGGGTGGGGGTGTTTGAGGGAGAAATTATATGACAAATCATGATTGACGGTGATGATATATTTTTATTTTATTAAGACCACATTTCCCACCCAATTATCACCCCTACTCTAGGGGATTGATTAGTGGGAGTTGATCCTCTAAACTCTCATTCCCATTCCCAGCAAAACTCTCATTCCCACAAAAAAAAAAGAAATATTACTAAACTCCTGTCTCTAAACTCCCATTCTCTGCTTTCTTTTTTTTAACTCATTCTCTACTTTCAGTTATCCCTGACCAACAAAATAAATAAAAGATTTCTAAACTCCTATCTCTAAACTCCCATTCTCTGTTTTTAATTAACCAAACGAGCCGAGTACTTGCTTGGCAGAAGTCTATGTTTTTCTCATAGTATGTCAGGTTGCCTGTCTGTTTAGAATCTTTGCATTTAGTTTGGAGACGAGAAGGGAGGGGATGGATCCATTCCGGTTTTCTGGGATGGGGACGTCCCCGTTCTGCATTTGGTTGAGGGGACGAGGATGTTCCTATTCTATGTTTGGTTAGAAGGATAAAGTAAATAGATTGGATGTAAGTTTTTTGTCCAGTTAGGTTCCGTTAGCTATGGGCCCATTGTCAGCCACTTCTCACACATGGGACCCACCAGTCAGTCTCTACACACGCACCCCTTCTTCTATGCTTAGATCTGGCCATTGCCCCTGACTGTCTCGGCCCGCCCCAACCTCTGACCCCTCCGCGCAGGGCTCATGCGTCGGGGCTGTGGCCGACCGCCGCTATTGCTAGGCTCATGTGCTAGGGCTGAGGCCAACTGCCGCTACTGTCGCACAAGACATCGCCCTCCCTTCTGCCAGCACAGACACGAGGAAGCAAAAGACGCGCGGATGCAAGGAAGAAGATGCGCGGACACGAGGAAACGATGTCAGGTGGGGATGCCTGCGTCTCTCCGATTCACGAGGAGCGACTCCATCCACAATGTTCCCGAGCCAAACACTAGGATGAGGTGGGATATCCCATCTCGTCCCTGTCTCACCTCCAAACCTAATACTACAATAGAATGTTCTTGGGATGTACGGATCCTTTTGCCAAATTTCAATTGCCTCAAGTTTCGTTTGTTGCGTCTTCTCTAGGTTTGATTTTTTTTTTTTAAAGAATCAAGCAGGGGAGCTGCTGATTATATTCAAAAGAAGAAATCTAGACTGGGCACTACAACGACAAATACCTCAATTGTCATGTCTGAACTACCTATCAGGTTTACAATTAAAACCCGATACTTTTCCTTTTGTCCAGGTTCATGTCTGTCTATTGTATTTGGAATTCGGATTGTCTTCTGAATCTTCTTCAGTAGTTGGTGCAACTCTCAATTTCTATCTTTGGGGCCGTGAGAAGTGAGAGGCCACAACGAAGCCGGTAACTTGTGATGGCTACAACTTATTGGTGCTGGTTAAATCAGTAGTGTTTCATATAAGAGTATGGGTTATGTAGTGCCAGTGGAGGCAAACGTCCAGGCAAGTGCTACTTGTACGAATCATTAGCCGGCGCTGCATCAGATTTCCATTGAATGCATATCTTCTCGAATCTCTACCAGAAAACTAAAGCATTGCTTCTTCCAATTGATGTTGTCATGTCCTTTTCAGTGTATTGTACATGTTCCACGTCGTTCTCGGTCAAAGTTTGTAGCCTGAAGCTAGAACTTGTATCCAATAGCAGGCTGCAGGCCTAACACCAACTCTTACTCCTATGTAATCCATTTGAAACAGTCCAACAAAGCAGCTGCGCTTTCCTTTTCTCCTGTCACTGTAACTAATAAGAACAGAGAAAGTGAGGGATTTAGCCCCACGCCCACAAACTGCGCATCTAGATCAAACAAGAGCAATTTTTTTCCCATAGTACCTTTGATAAATTCCAAGCCAACATAGACAGTACTCCTATTTGATCTCTGAAGTCAGCTGTAGCTAGCCTGTCATTTGTATCTTCTGGAAGTGGACCAACAAGATGTGTTTGCAAGATTAGTCGTTTCTCTGAGCTGTTGCCAGACCTTCAACTGTACCTGCTGCGAGATTTGTTTGGAAGAAGCAACGCGCTGGAATGAAGATCAAAACACAGTAGCACACCTAACACTTAGAGAATGTTATAATCTTCAGTAATCTATTCTCTTCGATCGTCTACCTTTTCTGCTAGCATTACTACTTCCGTATCCATTGACTGCATGGGTAAGGGTCAGCTCCTGAGGAGCACATTCAGTTTCACTTTGACCAGCTTCCTTCAATCTGGACGCTGACATCTCTGACCTGATCTGCTACGATCAGACTTACTGAGAAAAGTCTACTGTTCAACGTTCAACGCCATTTAATTTTCTTTGAAAAAAATATATTTATACTAATCTGATAATCTCGATTGAGGTTCGCCGGCCCATACATACAGATATATAAATACACCGATTATTGTTCTTTCAATTTGCAGCTCCACCTCCACCAATCCGACCAACCATTGGCCATTGCAAAGCAAGACACTTTAACAATGGGCTGCTCGAAGCTGATTGCGTTAGTACTTGTCCCGGCTCTTGTAGCCGTCCATGTCCATGTCCCAATGGCCAGCGCAGCGAACTCCAACCTGTTCCGGGACTACATCGGCGCCATCTTCAACGGCGTCAAGTTCACCGACGTTCCCATCAACCCGAGGGTCCGGTTCGACTTCATCATGGCCTTCGTCATCGACTACACCACCGCCACGGAGCCGCCCACCCCGACCAACGGGCAGTTCAACATCTTCTGGCAGAACTCGGTGCTGACGGCCTCCGCGGTGGCCGCCATCAAGCAGAGCAACCCGAACGTGCGGGTGGCCGTCAGCCTCGGCGGCGCCACCGTGAACGACCGGCCGGTGTTCTTCAACATCACCTCCGTGGAGTCCTGGGTGCAGAACGCCGTCTCCTCCCTGACCACCATCGTCCAGGAGTACAACCTTGACGGCATCGACATCGACTACGAGCAGTTCCAGGCCGACCCGGCCACCTTCGCCGAGTGCATCGGCCGCCTGGTGACCACGCTCAAGAGCAACGGCGTGATCAAGTTCGCGTCCATCGCGCCGTACGGCAACGCCGACGTGCAGCGCCATTACCAGGCGCTGTGGGCGAGCTACGGGAGCGTCATAGACTACGTCAACTTCCAGTTCTACGCCTACGGCGCCAGCACGACGGAGGCGCAGTACGTGGACTTCTTCGACCAGCAGCTCGTCAACTACCCCGGGGGCAACATCCTGGCCAGCTTCACCACGGCGCCCACCACGACGTCGGTGTCCATCAACACGTCGCTCAGCGCTTGCCAGACGCTGCAGTCGCAGGGCAAGCTCTACGGGATCTTCATCTGGGCTGCCGATCATTCCAGGAGCCAAGGATTTAAGTACGACACACAAGCACAAGCGCTGCTCGCCAACGCCCCAGCTGGCTACTAGATAGGACTAGTACATACCTACCGTACCGTACCTTCAATGCGTTTCAGTTCAGTTGGATTTCGATTTTTTTTCAGGTGCACTAATATTATGTATGGATTATGGAATAAGACCGCCTTTGGAACGCGGGATTTTTTCTACTTCTATGTTTTTTCTTGTGAAAAATAAAATAATTTCTATAAAATTCCTGTGAAATTTCTGCGTTTCAATTCAAACGAGGTCTAAAATGTCGTGAATTGTTTGGAGGCATGAATGCAGTATTATTATTATTATAAAGAAATAGCGTGTGTGCTCCTCACGCTGTCCAATGTTCTGCAGAATTTGTGTCTAGCATTCTATTGAGAGAGGGAGAGAGACCGTCTTGACAGCAGCGCTAAATTTTGCCAAATAACTGTTCTACTAGTCCTTAGCCTTTGCTTCCTCTCCTTCCCCATTTCCAAAATTGTTGTACCTATTCGTGTTCCCATTGCTAAATAGTTGTTCTACCAGCCCTATTATGGACCGTCTCTGTTTTGCGCCAGAAATACTTATTGGTATTTATTAACTTGTCACTTGTTTTATTAGCCACCTATTATAAACCTATATCTCCTAACATTACTTTACTAGGTTGTCATCCTTAGTGATGATACCGGAGATACTTGTTGGTACTACCTAGCATTACTATTAGAATAACTCTAAGTAGTTTTTTAATAATTTATGTGATTAGAAAGAATATAAAGATATGAATAAAAAGGGGTATACAAGCACACATATAATATACCATTGTAGCACTTCACCTGGGAGTATCCAGGTATCGTTATTTATAATTTTACCACAGGAAAGGTCTAGCAAGGATAAGTATTGATAACTTATACTATTGATAGAGAAGTAAACCATAACCAATATTCTACTCATAACAGGGGTACGTCATAGGATAATATATATATATATATATATATATATATATATATATATATATATATATATATATATATATATATATATATATATATATATATATATATATATATATATATATATATATGATAAGTATTGATCAATGATAATGATAAATCACTCAGAGTACTTCTTTCTATGGCATTAGCATGGTCAGGTAGAATATTAGAGAAATAATTCCTAAGTCATTCTTAATTATAAGTCAAATCATACATTGATTAGTGCAATTACATCTAATAGTCATTGCTAAGATCATCTTTATATCTACACATAAGGGATATTACTAAGGAAGATTAAGAACATAGCTTGTCCCCCCTTCATAACCAGATCCTACATGCTACCTACATCGGGGAATGGACTAAAAGGACTCAACGGGAGTGTCACGTCCACGATCTACCACAAGACCCGGAATATAAGGTGTATCCACAGGTAAACAACGTATAAGCACCACTCTTACAAAATGTTGACTACCCACCCATGGATCCTTAGGGTGAGCGCTATACGAACATATGCATGAATATGATGATAATCCAACTATACTAGGTATATAATCAAAGTAGACAATGAACATTATAACGAAGAACATGAATAAGATGAATACTAATATTGTCATAACATATATATATATATATATATATATATATATATATATATATATATATATATATATATATATATATGATAAGTATTGATCAATGATAATGATAAATCATTCAGAGTACTCCTTTCTATGGCATTAGCATGGTCAGGTAGAATATTAGAGGAATAATTCATAAGTCATTCTTAATTATAAGTCAAAGCATACATTGATTAGTGCAATTACATCTAATAGTCATTGCTAAGATCATCTTCATATCTACACATAAGGGATATTACTAAGGGAGATTAAGAACAGAGCTTGTCCCCCCTTCATAACCAGATCCTACATGCTACCTATATCGGGGAGTGGACTAAAAGGACTCAATGAGAGTGTCACGTCCACGATCTACCACATGACCCAGAATATAGGGTGTATCCGCAGGTAAACAACATATAAGCACCACACTTACAAAATGTTGACTACCCACCCATGGATCCTTAGGGTGAGCGCTATACGAACATATGCATGAATATGATGATAATCCAACTATACTAGGTATATAATCAAAGTAGACAATGAACATTATAACGAAGAACATGAATAAGATGAATACTAATATTGTCATAACAATTGTAGCAAGCATATAAAAGTAATGGAGATACAAAAGAGAGAGGGGGTACAAGGATTATACTGAACTACGCTCTTGACACGATCGGGAATCCAAGCGAAGCCTGCTTGCCTCCCTCTAGACCTAGCCTAAGTAGCTATGCCCTAGAATATGATGGAGCTCTGAGGATGATTAGGGTTTCTGTCTTCTCAAATGACTTGATGCCTTTAGGGGGACAGGGGCTGATATATATAGGTCAGAGCGTCCAACATGAGCCCTTGGATCAAACTGACTTAAGGAACGTCGTAGATGCAACCTAGGAAGCGGTGGAGAACCGACATTGCAACGCGGAGGCTGATAGGTGGGCCCAGGGGCCGAGCAGCCTATAGGTGGGGCCGGCCGACCCCACATGGTAGCCTCTGCCTCTGCCTCAGCGTGGTGTCCTCTAGAACCTTCCAATGTCCGTTTCACGATGGATAAGCGCAATTTAATCTGACATGTAGGTCCACCTTGATGGTTTTCTAGATAAACCCTGTAGAAATCACAGATTCATCAAAACTAGTGGAATTTGTTAGTTTAAACCCCTAGACCTTTGTTGGTGATCTCCATTGTGCCCTTATACATGTTTTATTGATAGTTTATAATGATTGTTAACTACCTTCAACACCAGCACTCCATCCCCATCTAGTCGCTTTCCTGGGGAAATCTTCATGATCAGCGCCGATAGTGCTGCTCGCGATGGGGAAATTGACTCTCAACGTGTTGCATGAGAAGGAAGAAATGCCGATCATGCTCGACGCCGTAGAGAAGCAGATGCCTCTATAGCTGTAGTGAATGCCAATCCTAGCATGGCCATCGGTGGTGGTGCTGCCTATCAACATGGAGGGCACCGTGTCGTTCATAACCTCAATGAAGAGTTTGTCTAAGTTGACGGGCATGAGATCTTGCCGACACCGAGCGCCAACCTCGCTGTCGCCATGAACGAGCTAGGTAGGCTCTCACCGACACCAGAGCTCACCAAAGCCACTGCCATGCTTAAGGTAGTAGCGGTTCAAGTTCACGAGAATCGCCAGAACCAGGAGCCATCACACTCCACCGCTTCAAACCCATCCGCCTGGCCACAGAGGTCCTGATCCCAGCGACCTGGTGGTAGTCGCCTCCAGGAATATGTCATCAATCCTGGGGAACAGCTGTAGTACGCCAACCTTAATGCTAACCAAGAGGTTGAACAACGTGCTGGCGACTTACGATCGCATCTTAATAATCATCATGACGTTCGCCACCATCTTGAGAATCGGCGCAATTCAAGCCACGCGGAGGAGATCCTTCGCCATCAACAATACAAAGAAGCCTAGGGCAACCCTGAGGCGGTGTTTAAGCTGATCCAGCTGGTTCACTCTGCCAACATTGCCTAGCTCACCAAAAACACCACTCGGCCCGCTGTAGGCAATGCCGCCCGACCAGCCGCTGGCAACGTCATCGTCACCGACGATATTGATGGTCCGCGAGCATTCACCGCAAAGCTATGGGCTATATAGTGCCCCCCTAACTTTAAGATCTCTGGTGTTGAGCAGTACGATGGTCACGCCAACCCTAAGTAATGGCTCATGAGCTACGCCATCGCCATGCGGGCCGGTGGTAGCAACACCGATGTCATGGCAAATTATTTGCCCATTATGCTTAAGCCCGCCGTGATGAACTGGCTCACAATCCTCCAATCGAACATCATCGACTCATGGGATGATCTCAAGAGCAAGGTTGTTCGTTGAGAACTACAAGGCTACATGTGAGCGGTCGGGGACAAAGCATGACCTGGCCAGAGTCTATCAGAAGCCTAGCGAGCTCCTTCAGAGCTACATTAGGCGTTTGTCCGAGGTTAGGAATTGTATTTCGAACATCCTGGAGTCTAAGGTCATCACCGCCTTTATCCATGGACTCTATCATCATGATGAGCTCCATATAAAGTTAAATAGGAAGCCCCCAGCATCGATTGGTAAGATGTTTACAACTGCCAACGAGTATGTGGACGCTAAGGAGGCCAACCTATGCCATCGTGATGACACCGCCCGGGTCCCTCAGCCTGATCGCCCACCATGTCGGAACGATGAACACCGCGATGAATGATGCAGCGATGATTGCGACCAACGCTACGATGACTGTGAGCGCCGCCATGACAGCCATGATCATCGCGAGGAGTAGGAGACCTCGATGACAGGACAGCTCCGATGTCGTCGACCAGAGAATTTTGTCACATCCGTCGACCAGCCTCATGCCAAGCGCAACTATAACGCGTAGTTTGAAAAACTTCTCGATGGTCTGTGTTCGATCCATAAGGGCGTGAAACATACCATGAAGAGTGCATGGGCTTAGCCAAGGTCTTCCAAGACTAAGAAAACAAGAGGCATGACGACCGTGACAACGACAGCAAGGATCGCCAGCCTCACAACGCGGGTAGAGCTTTCCAAGATCCTAGCAAGACCGTTCATATGATCTTCGGAGGTCTAGCTGCCATTGAGAACAAGCGCGATAAGAAGTTACCACCCGACGAATCTTAGCCGTCAGGGGTATCGACACCATTGCCGACCCTAGATATCTCCCCTGGTCAGAGCAGCCCATCACCTTCAGCAGGGCTGACCAGTGGGCAGAGATCCCATACACAGGATGCTTCCCCCTCGTACTTGACACTATCATATGCAAGGTACGCTTCATGAAGGTCCTCATCGATGGTGGTAGTGCCCTCAACATCCTCTTTGCCAGCGCCTTGTCTGAACTAGGCCTCTCTAAGGAAGATCTCACCCCCATCAACTCTCCTTTCTAGGGGGTCGTCCTAGGAAA
The DNA here is from genome assembly GCF_019320115.1 of Miscanthus floridulus. Lineage (NCBI taxonomy): Eukaryota > Viridiplantae > Streptophyta > Magnoliopsida > Poales > Poaceae > Miscanthus > Miscanthus floridulus. Next base: position 73,334,671 of record NC_089580.1, read on the forward strand.
GGCATGCCAGCCCCTGGGCGAGATTACATCACCAGTGCAGTACAACACCATCGAGATGTTCCACATCGAGTACATCAGCTTCCTGGTGGTCGATTTCGACACCGCCTACCATGCCATCCTCGGTCGCACGACCTTAACCAAGTTCATGGCCATACTGCACTATCCTTATATGGTGCTCAAGATGCCAGTGCCCGAAGGAGTCCTTACCTTGTAGGCTAACCTCACCGTCACCTATGCCTGTGAGAAGGAGAGTCTTTCCCTCGCTAAGGCAATCGACCTCTCTGTTCGCATGGATGCCTGCCTCGCCGAGTCAAAGAAGGTGCCCCTAGAAGAACAGGAGATCCTGACGATGGTGGCGCCTTGTGAAGCTACTAAGGCCAAGGAAACCAAGGAGGTGAGCCTTGGCCTCGCTGACCCGTCTAAGATCGTGAAGATTGGGGCCCACCTAGACCCCAAATAGGAAGGCACGCTCATTAGCTTCCTGCGTACCAACATAGATGTGTTTGCATGGAAACCTGTAGACATGCCTAGGGTACCAAGGGAGCTGATGGAGCACTCCTTACACATCTCGCCGACCACCAAGCCGATCAAGCAGAAGCTCTAACGATCCACACAAGACAAGAAGGCGGCTATTAGGGTAGAGTTAAACCGGCTTTTAGCAGCTAGATTTATTAAAGAGGTGTATCATCCTGAGTGTCTAGCTAACCCAGTGCTCATTCAAAAGAAGAATAAAGAATGGAGAATGTGTGTTGATTATACTAATCTCAACAAATACTGCCCTAAAGACTCCTTCAGTCTTCCTCGCATCGACGAGGTCATTGATTCTACCATTAGTTGCGAATTACTTTCTTTTTTAGATTGCTATTCTGATTATCACCAGATCTGCAAAACATCCTTCATCACACCATTCGGTGCCTATTGTTACACCACCATGTCCTTTGGACTCAAAAATGCTGGTGCGACATATTAGAGGGCCATTCAGCGTTGCCTTAAAGATCAAATAGGGCACAACATTGAGGCCTACATCGACGACGTAGTCGTTAAGTGCAAGACCACCGATAAACTCATCGCCGACCTCAAGCAAACATTCAAGGCCCTCAAGAAATACCGATGGAAGCTGAATCCTACCAAGTGTATATTCGGTGTTCCATCCGGCATCCTCCTAGGCTACATCCTTAGCGCTAGGGGCATCGAGGCAAACCCCAAAAAGGTTTTGGCCATCACCCGAATGAAGTGGCTGACCTATGTAAAAGATGTCCAGAAGCTTACGAGATGCATGGCGGCTCTCAGCCACTTCATATCACACCTTGGAGAGAAAGGTCTCCCCTTCTTCAAGCTGCTTAAGGCTAGCGAACATTTTGAGTGGACGGAGGAAGCTGATGAAGCTTTCACCAGGCTCAAATAGTTCTTAACTTCGCCTCCAATTATGACTGCGCCATAGCCTGGTGAGACTTTATTGATCTACATCATCGCGACTCCCCAGGTTGTTAGTACGGCTATTATCGTTGAGCGCGAGGAGGCTAGGCACACGTACAAGGTCCAGCGACCAGTCTACTTCATCTGTGAGGTCCTAAACAAGTCCAAGACTTAGTATCCTCAGGTTCAGAAGCTATTGTATGCAGTCCTAATTACATCCCGCAAGATCCACCATTACTCAAGTTTTACAAGATCGTCGTGGTCTCTGAATTCCCACTCGATGATATTCTCCACAACAAAGAAGCCAATGGCCGCATCATCAAGTGGGTGGTTGAGCTTGGAACATACTCCATCGAGTTTAGGAGCTAACCAACCATCAAGTAGCAAGTTTTGGCTGATTTCATCACCGAATGGACCAAGATCCAAGAGTGAAAGTGCATGTAGCCCTTTAGTGGGTTTTGGATGATTGAATGACAACATAATTAAAGGTCTAACATGTTTGCTAAGTGTGGATAGATAATAGGTTATCTCACAAGTACTTAATGAAAGCCAAAATGATGTGTTGTTGTATAAACAATCTAGTTCAAGCACAAGACAACAATGCAAATTGAATTCATGCAAAGGCTTATTTATTATAGGATTTCCATGTACTGTATGAAAGCAAGCTTGTAAGAATTAATTAATGAGACATGAGGGATTGCATATGGAATGGTCTCATATTTGAAGCTTGCTAAATTGAAATGAAAAAGATAACAATACAAATGAATGGATGATTCAACACAAGATGTGACTTGATGGCTTGAGATGGTGAAGATAGCAAGGAAAGGCTTCGAGGTACTAAGCAAGGGTGAAGGGCAAGTGACGGCTTGGCGGCTGAAGAACCTAGCTAGGGTGAAGAAGGAAGTACTTGTATTTAGTTGAGGTACTAATCAAGCTATGATGGCCATATTAATGTGGAGGATCAAATCACTATTGGAGTGTTTGATGGAAGTGACTTGATATATTTTGGGATTATTCAAATTTGATGAATAGAATCAAGTCACGTGCTCAAGATGGCTATGCTCAAGTGAAAAAGATCAAAGTTGACATGTTGGCACCCTCACTTGGTGAAGATTGGAATACACGGCTTCGGTTGAAAGAGATCAACTCAAAAGGTTTAAATTTGTTATACTTTTAAATTTGAGTTAATAGAAATGCCATACTATTAAGAGGGATGCATCATGTTGATAGATAATGTTTCATAAGTGCTCAAGCCAACCCATGTGAGTTTTGAGTATTTGAGTGACAAAAGAGCTAACCTGTGTTTTGCTGATCTGGCAAATACAAGACGTGTCCGGTATTGATACCGAACATGTTCGGTATATGCCCAGCCATGATAAAATTCTTGTTGTTCTCGGGTTGGTAATGGTTAGGAGTTCTGACGTCTCATGCTTAATTGACTTAGATGGTTCACTGTCCTGGTCATACCGAACGTGTCTGATATGGACGACCAGAGGCCAACGGCTAGTTTTCAAATGCCTTGAGGGTCGGGAGTTCCAACGGTCAGAAGTTTTGGCATGCGTCGGGAGTTCCGACACCTCACAAACTTCAACTCAGTTACTTAGTTTTCAAATATGCTGAGGGTCAGGAGTTTCAACGTGGGTCAGAAGTTCCGATGGTCGAAAGTTCTGGCATTCATCGGGAGTTGCAACGCCTCACATTGTCACTATAACTTAGTTACCATTGGGTCAGTGTAAGTCATACCAGACGTGTCCGGTATGCTCCGGTATGGCAATGGCTATAAAACGGCTAGTTTTTCCAAGGGGGCTATACATACCCCCAAGCCTCCACCTTTGGAGGCTACTGATTTTGCTGGTTGCTATACACATTTTTGAGCCTTGCCAACTCTCCTAAACCCTCTCTTAGTGAGTGTGTGATCCAAATCGCAAAATCTATTTGTGGGTTAAGAGAGAATTTGAAAAAGAGAGCAAGCCACCACTTGAGCACTTGTGCATATTGTCAATCTAGTGATTTGCATTTGTTACTCTTGGACTCTTCGGTCCTAGACGGTTAGGCGTCACCGGAGAGCACCCAAGAGATTGTGGTGTGTCTCGGAAAGTTTGTAACCGTCGATTCCGCCGCCTCGGAATCAACTAGTGGAAGGAGGAAAAGAAGTTGGAAAAGACTTCGGCTAGAGTGATCTTCATGGTACCCTCTAGGGCTGACCTTCGCTGGGTCACCCGCAGCCCCCTCAACGGAGAGTAGGACTCGAATGAGTCCGAACTTCGGTAAAATAAATATCATGTCTCAATTCACATTTTATTTGATATTTGTGTTGCTCTAGCTTTTGTGCGGGCTCTCTGTGTATATTGTCATCTCTAGTAGGTGCCTGCAGTTTGGTTTGAAGATAGAAATCGAAAGGAGCAAGTTCAGGGCTGCTCTATAGAAATCATGTATACCGGACACGTCCGGTATTAGAGCTTAGTGCTGAATATTATTTGATCTCTGTTCTAACTTTGTGTTGTAGGGTTGTAGCTTCTAGATATATTCTTTATACCTTGTTTACTCTGTGGCTAACTTGTGAGGGGTGGTATTACTCTTAATTTGGAGTTTCCATTCCCTTTTCTAATTGTTTCCGCATTTAAAGGTGTTAATTTTTAGAAACACCTATTCACCCCCCTCTAGGCGGCATTCTAGGTCCTTTCAATTGGTATCAGAGCGAGGTTCTCACCTAAAGCTTCACCGCCATGAGAAAAGGATGTCGACGCCTATTGAGTTGGGGCCGGTGCTTCTCCAAAATGATGGTTCAAACTTTCTACATTGGTCAATTCATGTACTCAATGCTTTTACAGATATTAGTCCTCTTATTGAGCATACTATGGATGCAAGCATACCTCTTCCTATAGTTGATTGGAGCAACTACAAAAATTTGTCAAAAGAGGAAGAGATATGTGTGCAACTCAATGCTCAAGCTATTAATGTCATGTTGAGTACATTGAGTGTAGAGGTTCAAGATGAGGCAATCTTTAATGGACAACCACCTCCGGAGAGTGCTCATCTCATTTGGACTAGACTTTTTGATTTATATGGAAAATCCAAATGTGATGATGCACTTGAGATCGAGTCAATGGAAAGTATGTCCATTGTGTCTTCATGCAGTGAAGAAGCCTCACAAGACCTCAAGAGCACCAAGCCAGAGCAAGAAGTGCAAGCAGCGCATGACCTGCTGTTTGCCTACACATACGCCTACCGGACGTGTCTGGTATGGCCGAGGCAGCAGAGCAGCAAGCAGCTATTTGCAACGATGCTCAAGCCCGATGGTGACCAAGTGATGAGTCAACCTCAGTATCTCATGATACTCATTACTTGTGTCTCATAGCCAAGAACAGCAAGAAGAAGAGTAACAAGAAAGATCAAGAAAAGGAGAAAGCACAAGTGGATGATCAAGATAAGACTAATGTTGAAGTTGAAGACAACTACAACCTTGATCATCTCAACCACAAGGACAAGTTCATCATCATGAAGATAGTAGAAAAGAATGATGAGCTTGAAGAAGAGATTGAGAAGCAAGAGCAATCACTTCAAAAGCAAGAATTGTTTCTCATCTCCAAGGTGGAAGAACTAAAGGCTCTAAGTGAAAGGTATAAAAAATTGTCAATTGAGCATGCTTTAGTTACTAACTCCTTTTCTAGTGTTTCACAACTTGAGAAGGAAAACTTTGAGCTTAAGGCAAGGCTAGATGAACTATCAAGCAAGTATAATGTGCTACAAGCAAACTATGTTCATCTAAAGTGCTCTCATGATGAAGTAGTAGAATCAAGCTTCATGCTTGAGGTAGCTCATGAGGTTGTGATCACATCGGTAAAATTTTCTCAACCTCTTACACATTCACTCACTAGTACACCATCTCAATTAAATATTTCTTATATTAATGAGTGTGCTCCTCAAGCAAGCCAATCTTTGATTGAGCTAAATCTTGTAGAAAACATAAAGCTCAAAGAAGAGGTGAAAAGTTTAAAGAAAGATGTGATTCGGTTGAAGGGTAAGGAGAAAGCACAACCTTCTCAAGATAACCGTGATAACATGGTGAAGAAGCTTGAGAAGGGTTCAAATCTTGCTTCCTCCATAGCCCAACAAAAGAATTACATTTCAAGTAAGGCCAACACAACCAAGAGCAAGAAACATGGAAAAAGGTTATGCTATGGTTGTGGATTATATGGACATGAGTGAGCTATGTGTCCACACAAGAGTTGGGCCAACAAGTGTGAAGCGACCGAACAAAAGGCCTCAAACAAGTTGACCAACCAAAAGAAAAGTGATGGACAAAGCACTTGTCTCATGAGCAAGAAATTGGGGCATCCTACCAAGAAATGCCCAATGTACAAAGAGGCAAGAAAGGAAGCCCAAGTTGCAACATGAAGATGCTATGGATGCAATGAGATGGGCCACAAGGTTGATAGATGTCCATACAAGCAAAGCAAGCATAGAGCAAACAAAGGTCGCATATGCTATGCTTGTAGAAGAAAGGGGCATTTAAGATATGAATGCCCAAACGGTAACACACCTAAGCCGAACACATTCGTTTATAATGATATGCTTAGGAAGACCACAAATGGAGTTAGCACTAGCAAGGTGATGTGTTCACCACAAACTATTGCTAAAGCCATTTGGGTGCCTAAGCACTTGTTGACTAACCCAAAAGGACCCAACAAGAGTTGGGTACCAAAGTGTGCTTATGTTAATGATGTAGGTACTTGGTGATGAAATGAAGTCTCCGGGGTGGTTGAGCAAGTAAATTGAAAATATTCACTCAATCTATCAATCAATTCTCATCATAATCTCCTATATGGTTGACCCAAAGATAATTTAATGAATATATCATTTACTTCATTTTCACCATTGGTAACAAGTACTTAAACCGTTATAGGATAGCCACTTTGTTTGTTTTGTGCTCAATGACTCACAAATAGGCATTCTTGTGAAAAATTGAAAGTGGCTAATTAGTTTTACTTAATAATTATCATGTTTGCCATAGGATGCTTTTAATAGCTCTCTAGTAGAGCAATTCATTTGTTGAGATGCAGGTATACAATAAATAATAGAGCTAGACGAAGAATCACAAATAGTGAATTAATTGGTTCTGTCCTGCACCTATCGAACGTGTTTGGTATTACTATCTGATGTGTTCGGTATGGCCAGGGATAGAAAGAAAGTGTTTCTGTTCTGCGTATTCCAGACATGTCTGGTATTGCAGGAACTCGAACACTAATTAGATTGCTACTGAGTCTTTAATCCATATATTTTCATATATCCTTCATGTACTCAGAAGCTTGTGGTTTATCAAATCTTAATGGATTGTGAGCATCTCTTGATCTCAAATTTAAATATGGCTAATTATTTGGTTGTGGTTCAAAATAGAAAATTGACTCCCAAATTCTTAATAGAATAAAGTGCTAGATAAAAGTCATTCAAATTACTTAAAGCACTTATTTAGGGGGAGCTTAGTTTCTATTTTGCATGTTGTGGACTAACAAATTTATCTAGCATTCTTTGTAGTCCTTTGGATGAAGAATTGATTTCGTATCTAGCATGATTATTTGGCAATTAAGGTCAACATAAAGATTATCATGCTATGTGTCTTCTTAGTGGTATTCTTATGGGCTCAAGGTAGAGGTATGTATTTACATACATGCATTGTAAGTGCATCTAAGGCCCTTTATATGTTACAATGTGCATTTGTGTGACATAGGAGAGATGTTTTTCAAAACCCATAACTAGCATGTGTAGGTGGTGTGAATTTGAAAAACTATTTGAATCTTGGTCTTTGTGACCTAGCCTTATCATGTGATAGTTATAACTCTCCTTGATTGTTTGATTGGCTAATTACACATGACATGGCTTTCTTAAGTCCACAATCTACTATGTCTCTCAATATCTCTCTCTCGAGTAATCAAGATCTATATATGCCAAATATTTGGAAAAGAGAAGTGCTACTCATGGCATTTGGATAAGAAAAGTATTTACACCTTGTTTGGATCAAGGACATACATGTTTTTGGATCAAGAAATGATAGAGAAGGGGATTGGAATTAAGTGAATGAAATTTGGAAAAAGATCAGCCAGCCCGCAAATATCGGACATGTCCGGTATGAGCAGGGTTATAAAACGGCCGATACCCCTTCGGCCAAGTTAGCTTCTCCTCCTTGCAACCAACCCAGCCGCCTCTCCTCGACCTCCATTGGTGATTTTGAGTTTCTACCATGAAAAGGAAGAGAGGGAGATTGGATCGGAGGAGATTTGCATCAAGATCGAAGACTTCAGGACTTGGATTTCCAATCGTATCTTCATTCACTCTCACAAAGTACCCTAATCCTGGATCTCATTCGATCTAAGCGGTTAGGGCATGATTTTGAAATCCCTTCGGTAGAGATGCTACATTACCTGTCTAGAAGCAATGCCTAAAGTTTGGATTGGATTAGTTGAAAATTGAGCCAATGACCCCGGTTAGGGTTGCTGTCTGCTCATACCGGACATCTCCAGTATACATACCGGACGTGTCCGGTATGGGACAACAGAGCAGATTTTTCTCCCTTGTTTCAATATTCTCAGTGGTTGATTCTTAGGACTAAGTGTAATTATCTATTGTGTTTTGTGAACCTTTTTGACCTAGTTTGGTTGAGGTGATTACAAAGCATAGGATAATTATTCTTATTTCTATGTTTCAACTAAAATAAGCTATCGTTTGGGCATGTATCTAAAATTCCTTGCAAATCTTTGGATATAGGACAATAGCTATGAGCAAAAGACAGGAGCCAAGGTCTAAACATAGGCATGATCCAGCTTTGGAGAAATACAAGAAGGCAAGATAGGAAATGCATCCTAGATACAGTCAGCAGGAGCAAGGCAGCAGTAGGGGACTCTCAAGGGCTACTAGGGGTGCTCCATAGTACAAAGAGGGAGACAATAGTTTTTCCTTTGACATAGATATAGAGGAGTATAGAGTGGAGCCCAGTACCAGAAAGAGGAAGAGCACTGACAGAGGTTTAGATGGTGGCAGCTCAGATGATGAGCAAGAGATTGAGGAGGAGCAAGCCGTACCTCCAGCTCAGCACTAGCCAGGTCAGGGTACGCACTATGGTTTACTTGAGCCACATCCACCTAGTGTACCCTCTTATGTTTCCAAAGTTGACTATCGAGGGAAAGGCATGACCAGAAGGGCCAGAGATGAAAGAAGAATTGATCCAAGGGGCTTGTCTAGGATTCAGTTTGATCATCGATTTCAGACAGCCTTTCATATGGACTTCTACACCAGTGTGATCCTCGCCAAGAACCTAGTGATTGCCAGGTCTCAGTGGATTGATTGGAAGTACATCAGAGATTTGCAGAAGACCTCCATTGATCACGCTATTGCCATTTATGAGCATACATGGGTTTATGAGATTATGGAGTTCTAGCATGACTAGAACACAGAGGTGGTAGCTCAGTTCTACGCCACTGTGTATGTTGAGGAGGATGAGAAGCATATGCACTGGATGCTTGAGGGCCAGTGGTACAGTGTTGATTATGATGCTTTTGTAGCTCTACTTGGCTTCTCAGATGATGATCTTTAGAAAGATAGGATCCACACAGAGTAGGTGTTGCCTCTAGAGCAGCATGCCTACATGTACCCACCAGGGGGTGAGAGAGGAGCAGCAGGGAAGGTTCTAGGTCTTCACCCTACTTATAGATACCTGGATAGGATGTTCAGGAAGACCATTGGCTGCAAGGGTGGAGATAAGGGAAACATTGTAGATTATTCTAGGAACTTGCTCCATAGGATGGCACCTGATGCATGACCCTTCAGTGTCTTTGACTCCATATGGTGTGAGATCAGGAGCATTGGCGAGAGGCCCCTCAAGGGCTATGGTTTTGCTCCCTACATCATACACATGATTGAGCAGGTCACAGGGCATACCTTTGAGTATGACAAGATATATAAGGCCCTAAAGATTGTTGCATATTTGCCTAAGGTTGGGGTACCTCTAGTAGGACCAGTGAAAGGTCCTAATGGCTAGAGGGGGGGGGGTGAATAGCATATTAAAAAATCTACAACAACACTTAACAAACCGGTTAGACAATTATGAGGCGAAGCAAGTGTTGCGCTAGCCTACTAAAATAGCAAGCCACCTACCACAATTCTAGTTTATATAGTTTCTATCCACACAAGCTAAGCTAACTAAAGAGCCACACTAACCAAACTAACAAGCTCTCACAACTAGCTACACTAAAGAGCTTGACAACTAGTTTGCGGTAATGTAAAGAGAGTGAGCAAGACATTTATACCGCCATGTCGAAGAAGGAGCCAACCAATCACACGAATGAATACCAATGAAGACTAATCACCTCAGAATCAAATGATGAACACAATGATTTTTTACCAAGGTTCACTTGCTTGCCGGCAAGCTACTCCTTGTTGTGGCGATTCACTCACTTGGAGGTTCACGCGCTAATCGGCATCACATGCCAAACCCTCTATAGGGTGTTGCACAACCAACACAAGTTGAGGATCACACAAGCCACGAGCAATCCACTAGAGTACCTTTTGGCTCTCCGCTAGGGAAAGGTCAAGAACCCCTCACAACCACCACGATCAGAGCCGGAGACAATCACCAACCTTCGCTCGACGATCCTCGCTGCTCCAAGCCATCTAGGTGGCGGCAACCACCAAGAGTAACAAGCGAATCCCATAGCAAAACATGAACACCAAGTGCCTCTAGATGCAAACACTCAAGCCATGCACTTGGATTCACTCCCAATCTCACAAAGATGATGAATCAATAATGGAGATGAGTGGGAGGGCTTTGGCTAAGCTCACAAGGTTGCTATGTCAATGCAAATGGCTAAGAGAGTGAGCTTGAGCCAGCTATGGGGCTTATATAGAAGCCCCCATGAAATAGAGCCATTGTACCCCTTCACTGGGCACAACACGGGGTGACCGGACGCTCCGGTCATATCGATCGGACACTGGACCTCAGTGTCCGGTCACGCGATGCGTGCCACGTGTCCTCTCTCTTCAAATGTTGATCGCCCGATCTCAACAGTCAAGTGATGACCGGACGCTGTAGCTCAAAGTGACCGGATGCTGAACTCCAGCGTCCGATCGTTTCTAGTAAGCATCCAGAGACAACTTTTCACGACCGGACGCGTCCGGTCATGCTCGACTAGACACACCCAGCGTTCGGTCACTCAGTGACTCCTCTGTGTGTGACCATGTTAGTGTGACCAAATGCAGCCAGCCAGCGTTCGGTCATTTCAGCGCCAGTGTTCGGTCGATGACCGACGCTGTGCTTTTTCTACTGCTACTGACCGAACGCGCCGTTCCTTCAGAGACCAGCGTCCGGTCACTTACAGTGACCTCCATCTTTTCTGTCTAGGGTGCCGGTGGCACCATCGGACTGTCCGCACTCTACGGGCAGACACTAAGCCGATGAAGTTCCTAACCCTTGCTCAAATGTGCCAACCACCAAGTGTATCACCTTGTGCACATGTGTTAGCATATTTTCACAAACATTTTCAAGGGTGTTAGCACTCCACTAGATCCTAAATGCATATGCAATGAGTTAGAGCATCTAGTGGCACTTTGATAACCGCATTTCGATATGAGTTTCACCCCTCTTAATAGTACGACTATCAAACCTAAATGTGATCACACTCTCTAAGTGTCTTGATCAACAAAACAAAAATAGCTCCTACTATTTATACCTTTGCCTTGAGCCTTTTGTTTTTCTCTTTCTTCTTTTCAAGTTCAAGCACTTGATCATTACCATGGCATCACCATCATGATGCCATGATCTTCATTTGCTTCACCACTTGGAATGTGCTACCTATGTCATGATCACTTGATAAACTAGGTTAGCACTTAGGGTTTCATCGATTCACCAAAACCAAACTAGAGCTTTCAATCTCCCCCTTTTTGGTAATTGATGACAACCCTTTCACAAAGATATGAATTAAAATTCAATTGAATCCATGTTGCTTGCCCAAGCATATTTACCATGTGTAAAAGGATATGGACAAGTTTCATGAACCCCATATGGTAGCAATTGCTCCCCCTACATATGTGCTAAGAGTTTGGATTGTAGCTTGCACATGTGCTTAGATAGGAAATATAGGAGATAATGTCTACCAAATGATGCTAAGGTGTAAAGGATGGACCTTTGAAGCGTGATACCAATCGAAGTGCACCATTATACCATCCTTAGCACCATGGTTAGTTTGATACCACTTGGAAATACTTGGAAATGAAATCACTAGATAACCTATGCATGCTAGATTTTCATTTCATCATTCAAACCTATAACTAGCATACACCACACAAGCATGAATATTGAAATTTAAAACTTGTGCCATGTAAGCAAACATATGAAATGCACATTTAAATGCACCATACAAGTTCATGAGCTTGCTCCCCCTACTTGTGTGCTCAAAATTTTAATTGATCCTTTTCCTTTATCATATCTCTCCCCCTATATCAAGTTCTCCCCCTTTGTTGTCTTTTCATAATCTAAGCACACTAATATCTTTGTTTTTCTCCCCCTTTGTCATCAATGACCACAAAGGTTCAAAATGTAGATAGGTTGAGATTATCAATGTCAATCAATGGGGTGAGGATCATATTCCCAAATTTGATCCAATCTAGATCATTTACCAATGATATTTAACTCGGTTTGATCCAAGGATAAGCTTCTTCACACCTCCAAATAAGGGTTATCTTGTACCATGTTGAGTTAAACACTTAGAGCTCATTTTCTAGATTAAACAATAGGTTTACAAGCCCACAAACATGTCATATGCTACCACTAGATCAAAATAAGCATAGAAGCAATAGTGGTACCATACAATTATCAAATTCATTTGATTTTCATGAATGAGTCTATTAAAAGTGAAAGATGTCTAGATGCACTAAACAAGTCCTTAGCAAGGATGTATGCCATGCCAATCAACTTTTACCATGGATTACTCGAAGGAGAGGCACGTCATATGGGGGTGCATCAACACATATTTGAGAAATCCAATATGTTCAACTCATTCCTTAGCTTGCAAAACCTTTTCTCATCTAATGGCTTGGTGAATATATCGATGAGTTGATCTTCGGTGCCTAAACTCTCAATGCAAATGTCCCCTTTTTGTTGGTGATCTCTTATGAAATGGTGGCGGACATCAATGTGCTTTGTTCTTGCATGTTGAACCGGATTGTTGGTCAACTTGATTGCACTCTCATTGTCACATAGCAATGGCACTTTCTTGAACTTGATTCCAAAGTCACTCAAAGTGGCCTTCATCCAAAGTACTTGTGCACAACAACTATTGGCGGATATGTATTCGATTTCAGTGGTTAATAATGCAACACTATTTTGCTTCTTTGATGACCATGAGACAAGTGATCTTCCTAACAATTGACATATGCCTGAGGTGCTCTTCCTTTCAACCTTGCATCCCGCATAATCCGAGTTAGAGTAACCAACTAGCTCAAACATTGCTCCTTTAGGATACCACAAACCAACATTTGGTGTATGCTTCAAGTACCTCAATATTCTCTTTGTAGCCTTCAAATGACTTTCTCTTGGTGAGGATTGAAATCTTGCACACATGCATACACTAAACATGACATCCAGCCTTGATATGGTCACATAGAGTAGGCTTCCAATCATAGACCGATACAATTTTTGATCCACCATATTTCAACTTGCATCACTATCCAAGTTGCCATTGGTTCCCATTGGTGTGCTAATTGCCTTGTTATCACTCATGCCAAACTTCTTGATCATGTCCTTGATATACTTGCCTTGACTCACAAATGTACCATTCTTCAATTGCTTGATTTGAAGACCAAGGAAGTAACTTAACTCTCCAATCATGGACATCTCAAACTCATTCACCATCATCTTCCCAAACTCATCACAAAAATCTTGATTGGTTGATCCAAATATGATGTCATCTATATAGATTTGCAACACAAATAAATCTTTTCCAATCTTCTTGATGAAAAGAGTGGTGTCAACCTTGCCCATCATGAACCCTTTAGAGAGTAGGAAGTCCCTCAATCTCTCATACCATGCTCTAGGTGCTTGCTTCAAGCCATACAATGCCTTCTTCAACTTGTACATATGGTCGGGCTTCTTGTCATCTTCAAAACCGGGAGGTTGCTCAACATATACTTCTTCATTGATGTAACCATTGAGAAATGCACTCTTAACATCCATTTGGTAGAGCTTGATGTTGTGGGCACAAGCATAGGCTAGCAAGATTCTAATTGCTTCCAATCTAGCAACCGGGGCATATGTTTCTCCAAAGTCAAGACCTTCAACTTGTGTGTATCCTTGTGCTACCAATCTTGCTTTGTTCCTTACTACTATCCCATCTTTATCTTGCTTGTTTCTAAAGACCCATTTGGTTCCAATCACATTGTATCCTTTTGGTCTCTCTACTAATTCCCATACTTGATTTCTCGTGAAGTTATTCAATTCTTCATGCATAGCATTCACCCAATCAATATCCTTCAATTCTTCATCTATCTTCTTTGGTTCAATGGATGACATAAATGTGAAGTGCTCACAAAATGAAGCCAATCTTGATCTAGTTTGCACACCTCTTGAAATATCACCAATGATAGTGTCCAATGGATGATCCCTTGCAATATTGGTTGGTAGGAGGATTGGAACTTGATTGCTTGCACTTACTTGATCATTAGGTTGAGATAATGTGCTAGCCACTTGATCTTGTTCATTGTCATGAGAACCACTTGTGCTAACTTGATTTGCATCGTCTTGCACATTTAAGTTAGAGAGCACTTGCACTTGATCATCTTCATCATCATTCACCTGCCTAGGCCTCAATTCACCAATATCCATGTTCTTCATGGCATTTAAAAGTTGAATGCCTCTAACATCTTCCAAGTTATTATTCTCTTCTTGTGAACCCTTGGTTTCATCAAATTTAACATCATGAACTTCCTCAAGAGTGCCACTATCCAAATTCCAAACTCTATATGCTTTGCTTGTAGTAGAATAACCAAGTAGGAATCCTTCATCACATTTCTTGTCAAACTTGCCCAATCTAGTGCCTTTCTTCAAGATATAGCATTTGCAACCAAAGACCCAAAAATATGCAATGTTGGGCTTTCTACCATTCAAGAGCTCATATGGTGTCTTCTCTTTCAATGGGTGACAATAGAGGCAGTTGCTACAATAGCAAGCCGTGTTGATAGCTTCAGCCCAAAAAGATTGACTAACATTATACTCACTAAGCATAGACCTTGCCATATCAATGAGTGTTCTATTTTTCCTCTCAACAAGGCCATTTGATTGTGGAGTGTACTTAGCCGAGAATTGATGTCTAATTCCAAATTCATCACACAACTCATTAATTCTAGTGTTCTTGAACTCACTACCATTGTCACTTCTAACTCTCTTGATGGTTGTTTCAAACTCATTGTGAATGCCCTTGATAAATGATTTAAATGTTGCAAGCACATCACTCTTGTCCACTAGAAAGAATACCCATGTGTATCTAGTGTAATCATCTACTATCACAAAGCCATATTTGTTACCAGCAATGCTAATGTGTTGTGTTGGCCCAAACAAATCCATGTGCAATAACTCAAATGCTTTACTAGTGCTCATCATGCTTTTCTTAGGATGGGTGTTTCCAACTTGTTTTTCGGCTTGACAAGAGCTACAAAGCTTATCCTTTTCAAACACAACATCTTTCAAGCCTCTAACCAAGTCATGCTTAACCAATCTATTCAATTGTTTCATTCCAACATGACCAAGCCTTCTATGCCATAACCAACCCATGCTAGACTTAGTGAACAAGCATGTAGATAATTTAGCTTCACTAGTATTGAAATCAACCAAGTATAGATTCTCATATCTAAAGCCTTTGAAGATCAAATTAGAGCCATCTACACTTATGATCTCTACATAAAGCTAAATCTTGTAGAAAACATAAAGCTCAAAGAAGAGGTGAAAAGTTTAAAGAAAGATGTGATTCGGTTGAAGGGTAAGGAGAAAGCACAACCTTCTCAAGATAACCGTGATAACATGGTGAAGAAGCTTGAGAAGGGTTCAAATCTTGCTTCCTCCATAGCCCAACAAAAGAATTACATTTCAAGTAAGGCCAACACAACCAAGAGCAAGAAACATGGAAAAAGGTTATGCTATGGTTGTGGATTATATGGACATGAGTGAGCTATGTGTCCACACAAGAGTTGGGCCAACAAGTGTGAAGCGACCGAACAAAAGGCCTCAAACAAGTTGACCAACCAAAAGAAAAGTGATGGACAAAGCACTTGTCTCATGAGCAAGAAATTGGGGCATCCTACCAAGAAATGCCCAATGTACAAAGAGGCAAGAAAGGAAGCCCAAGTTGCAACAAGAAGATGCTATGGATGCAATGAGATGGGCCACAAGGTTGATAGATGTCCATACAAGCAAAGCAAGCATAGAGCAAACAAAGGTTGCATATGCTATGCTTGTAGAAGAAAGGGGCATTTAAGATATGAATGCCCAAACGGTAACACACCTAAGCCGAACACATTCGTTTATAATGATATGCTTAGGAAGACCACAAATGGAGTTAGCACTAGCAAGGTGATGTGTTCACCACAAACTATTGCTAAAGCCATTTGGGTGCCTAAGCACTTGTTGACTAACCCAAAAGGACCCAACAAGAGTTGGGTACCAAAGTGTGCTTATGTTAATGATGTAGGTACTTGGTGATGAAATGAAGTCTCCAGGGTGGTTGAGCAAGTAAATTGAAAATATTCACTCAATCTATCAATCAATTCTCATCATAATCTCCTATATGGTTGACCCAAAGATAATTTAATGAATATATCATTTACTTCATTTTCACCATTGGTAACAAGTACTTAAACCGTTATAGGATAGCCACTTTGTTTGTTTTGTGCTCAATGACTCACAAATAGGCATTCTTGTGAAAAATTGAAAGTGGCTAATTAGTTTTACTTAATAATTATCATGTTTGCCATAGGATGCTTTTAATAGCTCTCTAGTAGAGCAATTCATTTGTTGAGATGCAGGTATACAATAAATAATAGAGCTAGACGAAGAATCACAAATAGTGAATTAATTGGTTCTGTCCTGCACCTATCGAACGTGTTTGGTATTACTATCTGATGTGTTTGGTATGGCCAGGGATAGAAAGAAAGTGTTTCTGTTCTGCGTATTCCAGACATGTCTGGTATTGCAGGAACTCGAACACTAATTAGATTGCTACTGAGTCTTTAATCCATATATTTTCATATATCCTTCATGTACTCAGAAGCTTGTGGTTTATCAAATCTTAATGGATTGTGAGCATCTCTTGATCTCAAATTTAAATATGGCTAATTATTTGGTTGTGGTTCAAAATAGAAAATTGACTCCCAAATTCTTAATAGAATAAAGTGCTAGATAAAAGTCATTCAAATTACTTAAAGCACTTATTTAGGGGGAGCTTAGTTTCTATTTTGCATGTTGTGGACTAACAAATTTATCTAGCATTCTTTGTAGTCCTTTGGATGAAGAATTGATTTCGTATCTAGCATGATTATTTGGCAATTAAGGTCAACATAAAGATTATCATGCTATGTGTCTTCTTAGTGGTATTCTTGTGGGCTCAAGGTAGAGGTATGTATTTACATACATGCATTGTAAGTGCATCTAAGGCCCTTTATATGTTAGAATGTGCATTTGTGTGACATAGGAGAGATGTTTTTCAAAACCCATAACTAGCATGTGTAGGTGGTGTGAATTTGAAAAACTATTTGAATCTTGGTCTTTGTGACCTAGCCTTATCATGTGATAGTTATAACTCTCCTTGATTGTTTGATTGGCTAATTACACATGACATGGCTTTCTTAAGTCCACAATCTACTATGTCTCTCAATATCTCTCTCTCGAGTAATCAAGATCTATATATGCCAAATATTTGGAAAAGAGAAGTGCTACTCATGGCATTTGGATAAGAAAAGTATTTACACCTTGTTTGGATCAAGGACATACATGTTTTTGGATCAAGAAATGATAGAGAAGGGGATTGGAATTAAGTGAATGAAATTTGGAAAAAGATCAGCCAGCCCGCAAATATCGGACATGTCCGGTATGAGCAGGGTTATAAAACGGCCGATACCCCTTCGGCCAAGTTAGCTTCTCCTCCTTCCAGCCAACCTAGCCACCTCTCCTCGACCTCCATTGGTGATTTTGAGTTTCTACCATGAAAAGGAAGAGAGGGAGATTGGATCGGAGGAGATTTGCATCAAGATCGAAGACTTCAGGACTTGGATTTCCAATCGTATCTTCATTCACTCTCACAAAGTACCCTAATCCTGGATCTCATTCGATCTAAGCGGTTAGGGCATGATTTTGAAATCCCTTTGGTAGAGATGCTACATTACCTGTCTAGAAGCAATGCCTAAAGTTTGGATTGGATTAGTTGAAAATTGAGCCAATGACCCCGGTTAGGGTTGCTGTCTGCTCATACCGAACATCTCCAGTATACATACCGGACGTGTTCGGTATGGGACAACAGAGCAGATTTTTCTCCCTTGTTTCAATCTTCTCAGTGGTTGATTCTTAGGACTAAGTGTAATTATCTATTGTGTTTTGTGAACCTTTTTGACCTAGTTTGGTTGAGGTGATTACAAAGCATAGGATAATTATTCTTATTTCTATGTTTCAACTAAAATAAGCTATCGTTTGGGCATGTATCTAAAATTCCTTGCAAATCTTTGGATATAGGACAATAGCTATGAGCAAAAGACAGGAGCCAAGGTCTAAACATAGGCATGATCCAGCTTTGGAGAAATACAAGAAGGCAAGATAGGAAATGCATCCTAGATACAGTCAGCAGGAGCAAGGCAGCAGTAGGGGACTCTCAAGGGCTACTAGGGGTGCTCCATAGTACAAAGAGGGAGACAATAGTTTTTCCTTTGACATAGATATAGAGGAGTATAGAGTGGAGCCCAGTACCAGAAAGAGGAAGAGCACTGACAGAGGTTTAGATGGTGGCAGCTCAGATGATGAGCAAGAGATTGAGGAGGAGCAAGCCGTACCTCCAGCTCAGCACCAGCTAGGTCAGGGTACGCACTATGGTTTACTTGAGCCACATCCACCTAGTGTACCCTCTTATGTTTTCAAAGTTGACTATCGAGGGAAAGGCATGACCAGAAGGGCTAGAGATGAAAGAAGAATTGATCCAAGGGGCTTGTCTAGGATTCAGTTTGATCATCGATTTCAGACAGCCTTTCATATGGACTTCTACACCAGTGTGATCCTCGCCAAGAACCTAGTGATTGCCAGGTCTCAGTGGATTGATTGGAAGTACATCAGAGATTTGCAGAAGACCTCCATTGATCACGCTATTGCCATTTATGAGCATACATGGGTTTATGAGATTATGGAGTTCTAGCATGACTAGAACACAGAGGTGGTAGCTTAGTTCTACGCCACTGTGTATGTTGAGGAGGATGAGAAGCATATGCACTGGATGCTTGAGGGCCAGTGGTACAGTGTTGATTATGATGCTTTTGTAGCTCTACTTGGCTTCTCAGATGATGATCTTTAGAAAGATAGGATCCACACAGAGTAGGTGTTGCCTCTAGAGCAGCATGCCTACATGTACCCACCAGGGGGTGAGAGAGGAGCAGCAGGGAAGGTTCTAGGTCTTCACCCTACTTATAGATACCTGGATAGGATGTTCAGGAAGACCATTGGCTGCAAGGGTGGAGATAAGGGAAACATTGTAGATTATTCTAGGAACCTGCTCCATAGGATGGCACCTGATGCATGACCCTTCAGTGTCTTTGACTCCATATGGTGTGAGATCAGGAGCATTGGCGAGAGGCCCCTCAAGGGCTATGGTTTTGCTCCCTACATCATACACATGATTGAGTAGGTCACAGGGCATACCTTTGAGTATGACAAGATATATAAGGCCCTAAAGATTGTTGCATATTTGCCTAAGGTTGGGGTACCTCTAGTAGGACCAGTGAAAGGTCCTAATGGCTAGAGGGGGGGTGAATAGCATATTAAAAAATCTACAACAACACTTAACAAACCGGTTAGACAATTATGAGGCGAAGCAAGTGTTGCGCTAGCCTACTAAAATAGCAAGCCACCTACCACAATTCTAGTTTATATAGTTTCTATCCACACAAGCTAAGCTAACTAAAGAGCCACACTAACCAAACTAACAAGCTCTCACAACTAGCTACACTAAAGAGCTTGACAACTAGTTTGCGGTAATGTAAAGAGAGTGAGCAAGACATTTATACCGCCATGTCGAAGAAGGAGCCAACCAATCACATGAATGAATACCAATGAAGACTAATCACCTCAGAATCAAATGATGAACACAATGATTTTTTACCAAGGTTCACTTGCTTGCCGGCAAGCTACTCCTTGTTGTGACGATTCACTCACTTGGAGGTTCACGCGCTAATCGGCATCACATGCCAAACCCTCTATAGGGTGTTGCACAACCAACATAAGTTGAGGATCACACAAGCCACGAGCAATCCACTAGAGTACCTTTTGGCTCTCCGCTAGGGAAAGGTCAAGAACCCCTCACAACCACCACGATCAGAGCCAGAGACAATCACCAACCTTCGCTCGACGATCCTCGCTGCTCCAAGCCATCTAGGTGGCGGCAACCACCAAGAGTAACAAGCGAATCCCATAGCGAAACATGAACACCAAGTGCCTCTAGATGCAAACACTCAAGCCATGCACTTGGATTCACTCCCAATCTCACAAAGATGATGAATCAATGATGGAGATGAGTGGGAGGGCTTTGGCTAAGCTCACAAGGTTGCTATGTTAATGCAAATGGCTAAGAGAGTGAGCTTGAGCTGGCTATGGGGCTTATATAGAAGCCCCCATGAAATAGAGCCATTGTACCCCCTTCACTGGGCACAACACGGGGTGACCGGACGCTCCGGTCATATCGATCGGACACTGGACCTTAGTGTCCGGTCACGCGATGCGTGCCATGTGTCCCCTCTCTTCAAATGTTGATCACCCGATCTCAACGGTCAAGTGATGACCGGACGCTGTAGCTCAAAGTGACCGGACGCTGAACCCCAACGTCTGATCGTTTCTAGTAAGCATCCAGAGACAACTTTTCACGACCGGACGTGTCCGGTCATGCTCGACCAGACACACCCAGCGTCCGGTCACTCGGTGACTCCTTTGTGTGTGACCATGTTAGTGTGACCGAACGCAGCCAGCCAGCGTTCGGTCGTTTCAGCACCAGCGTTCGGTCGATGACCGACGCTATGCTTTTTCTACTGCTACTGACCGGATGCGCCGTTCCTTCAGAGACCAGTGTCCAGTCACTTACAGTGACCTCCGTCTTTTCTGTCTAGGGTGCCGGTGGCACCATTGGACTATCCGCACTCTACGGGCAGACACTAAGCCGGTGAAGTTCCTAACCCTTGCTCAAATGTGCCAACCACCAAGTGTATCACCTTGTGCACATGTGTTAGCATATTTTCACAAACATTTTCAAGGGTGTTAGCACTCCACTAGATCCTAAATGCATATGCAATGAGTTAGAGCATCTAGTGGCACTTTGATAACCGCATTTCGATACGAGTTTTACCCCTCTTAATAGTATGACTATCAAACCTAAATGTGATCACACTCTCTAAGTGTCTTGATCACCAAAACAAAAATAGCTCCTACCATTTATACCTTTGCCTTGAGCCTTTTGTTTTTCTCTTTCTTCTTTTTAAGTTCAAGCACTTGATCATCACCATGGCATCACCATCATCATGTTATGATCTTCATTTGCTTCACCACTTGGAATGTGCTACCTATGTCATGATCACTTGATAAACTAGGTTAGCACTTAGGGTTTCACTGATTCACCAAAACCAAACTAGTGCTTTCAACCAGGAGGAGCAGCAGTAGCACTAGAGGCAGATGCACCTATAGGTGGTGTAGTAGCAGGACGAGCTTCCCCTCTACCACATGCTCCTTCACGTTCTTCTTCACATCACCGTAATCCTCATTCTCCTATTTGCAAGATGTTCAGTGCTATCTTTGGGATGTGCAAGGACATACAGACATATTAGCAAAAGGAGAGGGAGGCTAGGAGGAATGATACTCAGACTTTGAAGCAGATAGCTTCTAGACTTGAGCTTGATCCTCCTAGGTCTCCATTATAAGATTTGGCAGCTAGTGAGCCTGAGACTGAAGAGTAGCAGCAGGGCAGGTACTACACAGAGTTTGCTAAGTTCCTTCAGCGATAGCAGCAGGCACCAAAGCACCCTGACACTTTACCACTATAGGCTTGTGTGCCTACTCACTCTTAGCCACGTCCCAGTGTAGCAAACGAGTATGCTTCAGACTAGTGGAGTGACCTCACGGGTAGTTTCTATGACCCGTCTAGTGCGGGTGGTTCTCGTCCAGCCGGTGCTACACGCTCGGATGATGAGGATGTTGGTAGAGATGAAGATGATGATGAGTGATCATAGCTTTCAGAGACAACTTGCAGCCCCTTTGTCCTTAGTATGTCATTGATGGACCTTTGTGGTGATAGATGACAAAGGGGGAGAGAGACTGATTAAAGCCTCAGGATAGTTTCATTTACTTATCTTTGTACCTGAAGATATGTACTGCAGGCTATAGTTTCTTGAGCTTCTTTTTAATTTCTAAGCTTTATTGATGTATCTTGAGTTTGAGATGAGACTTACTTATGCTTTATCTATGTATCTCTTGAGACATGATCTTTATTTATATTATATTAGTGGCTTGTGGACTTGATAAAATGTGTAATGAGTGCTATGTGTGAAATACATGTGCTATATTTATTTTCATAAAGACTATGCATGCTAGAATGAAAATATTTGATGTGATGCATTTATATTTATTCTTGTGTGATATATCTTGTCATATGCATCACGGTTTTACTTGATCACACACACATGCACCTCATGGATGCAATGATTTAGGGGGAGTCTCCTATATGTTTTAATATGTGCAATTGATATTTGAGGTCATTTTGTGGATTCTAATCAAAAGCACATATTAAGGGGGAGCCTCTCATAAATCATTGAACCCAAAAGTTTAAATGCTTATATTCTTTTGTAAGCTTTAATCAAGTTGTCATCAATCACCAAAAAGGGGGAGATTGAAAGTGCATCTAGCCCTTTAGTGGGTTTTGGATGATTGAATGACAACGTGATTAAAGGTCTAACCTGTTTGCTAAGTGTGGATAGGTAATAGGTTATCTCACAGGTACTTAATGAAAGCAAAAATGATGTGTTGTTGTATAAACAATCTAGTTCAAGCACAAGACAACAATGCAAATTGAATTCATGCAAAGGCTTATTTTTTGTGGGATTTCTATGTACTGTGTGAAAGCAAGCTCATAAGAATTAATTAATGAGACATTTAGTTGAGGTACTAATCAAGCTATGATGGTCATGTCAATGTGGAGGATCAAATCACTATTGGAGTGTTTGATGGAAGTGAGTTGATACATTTTGGGATTATTCAAATTTGACGAATGGAATCAAGTCACGTGCTCAAGATGGCTATGCTCAAGTGAAAAAGATCAAATTTGACATGTTGGCACCCTCACTTGGTGAAGATTGAAATACACAGCTTTGGTTGAAAGAGATCAACTCAAAAGGTTTAAATTCGTTATACTTTTAAATTTGAGTTAATAGGAATGCCATACTATTAAGAGGGATGCATCATATTGATAGATAATGTTTCATAAGTTCTCAAGCCAACCCATGTGAGTTTTGAGTATTTGAGTGACAAAAGAGCTAACCTGTGTTTTGCTGATTTGGCAAATACCGGATGTGTCCGGTTTATGCCCAGCCACGATAAAATTCTTGTTGTTCTCAGGTTGGTTCGTCGGGAGTTCCAACATGAGTCGGAAGTTTCGATAGTCGGGAGTTTTAGTAATGGTCGGGAGTTTCGACGTCTCACACTTAACTGACTTAGATGGTTCACTATCCTTTGAGGGTAGGGAGTTCCGACGTGAGTCAGGAGTTTCGATGGTCAAAAGTTCCGGCATGCATCGGGAGTTCCGACACCTCACAAACTTCAACTCAGTTACTTAGTTTTCAAATATGCTGAGGGTCAGGAGTTCCGACGTGAGTCGGGAGTTCCGACGGTCGGAAGTTGCGACGCCTCACATTGTCACTGTAACTTAGTTACCATTGGGGTATTGTAAGTCATACCGGATGTGTCCGCTATGGCAACGGCTATAAAACGGCTAGTTTTTCCAAGGGGGCTATAAATACCCCCAAGCCTCCACCTTTGGAGGTTGCTGATTTTGCTAGTTGCTATACACATTTTTTAGCCTTGCCAACTCTCCTAAACCCTCTCTTAGTGAGTATGTGATCCAAATCGCAAAATCCATTTGTGGGTTAAGAGAGAATTTGAAAAAGAGAGCAAGCCACCACTTGAGCACTTGTGCATATTGTCAATCTCGTGATTTGCATTTGTTACTCTTGGACTCTTTGGTCCTAGACGGTTAGACGTCGCCGAAGAGCACCCGAGAGATTGTGGTGTGCTTCAGAAAGTTTGTAACGGTCAATTCCACCACCTTAGAATCAACTAGTGGAAGGAGGAAAAGGAGTTGAAAAGACTCTGGCTAGAGTGACCTTCATGGTACCCTATAGGGCTGACCTTCGCTGGGTCGCCCGCAGCCCCCTCAATGGAGAGTAGGACTCGAACGAGTCTGAACTTCGGTAAAACAAATATTGTGTCTCAATTCGCATTTCATTTGATATTTGTGTTGCTCCAGCTTTTGTGCAGGCTCTCTGTGTATATTGTCATCTCTAGTAGGTGCTTGCAGTTTAGTTTGAAGATAGAAATTGAAAGGAGCAAGTTTGGGGCTGCTCTGCAGAAATCGTGTATACCGGACACGTTCGGTATTAGAACTCCGTACTAAATATTATTTGATCTCTGTTCTAACTTTATGTTGCAGGGTTGTAGCTTCTAGATATATTCTTTATACCTTGTTTACTCTATGGCTAACTTGTGAGGGGTGGTATTACTCTTAATTTGGAGTTTCCATTTTGGAAACTCCCTTTTCTAATTATTTTTGCATTTAAAGGTGTTAATTTTTAGAAACGCCTATTCACCCCCCTCTAGGCGGCATCCTAGGTCCTTTCAAAGAGCCTATCCCAGCCGATCGCCCCGAGCATTGGAAGATGTACTTCGATGGAGCTCTCAACATTGAAGGTGTCGAGGTAGGCATACTATTTGTTACTCCCTCCAAGGATGAGCTCCACTACGTACTCTGGATTCATTTTTTGGCCTCCAACAACGCCGCCGAATACGAAGCATGTCTCCACGGTCTTCGCATCACCGCCGAGCTCGACATCAAGCGCCTTTTGGTATTCGGTGATTCTACCTTGGTCATTAACTAGGTCAATAAAGATTGGTCTTGCACCAACGAAAAGATGGACGCTTATTGTGCGGAGATTAGGAAACTCAAAGGAAAATTTTATGGCATCGATTACCATCACATTCCTCGAGATGCTAATTAGGCGGCCGATCGCCTATCTAAGTTGGGGCCCTCTAGGGCCAAAGTTCTAGTAGGAGTTTTTGTTCAAGACCTCATGACCCAATCCATCAAGGAAGAGCAGCCAGTCGATGAGACACCACCCACCGAGCAGTTAGTCATGGCGATACCTGCTTCTATCCCTTATTGGAGAGAACAATTTATCAAATATCTCACCTCGGCTGAGGTTTCAAGCAATAAGATAGAGATGGAATAACTCATTCGTCGTAGCAAGCACTATGTGTTAGTCGATAGCAAACTAATGTGGAAGAATGCTAGGAAAGAGCTGCTGTAGAATGCATTACCCAAGAGGAGGGAGAAAAGTTACTGCTCGAGATTCATGCCAATTCATGTGGCAACCACTCCGTGTCTAGGAATCTGGTCAGCAAGGCTTTTTGAGCTGAGTTTTATTGGCCATCCACTGTAGCAGATGCTGATGCACTCGTTCGCCGGTACGAGGGCTGCCAATTTTTTGCCAAGCAGATACATGTGCCAGCACAAGCCCTTTAGACCATCCCCGCATCTTGGCCTTTCGCATGCTGGGGATTGGATATGATTGGGCCCTTCAAACTAGCTTTGGGAGGTTTCAAATATGTATATGTTGCCATTGATAAGTTCTCCAAGTGGGTTAAGTACAAGCCCCTAGCCACCGCAACCGCGAAGAAGGCGACCGACCTGATAGAAGAAACTGTGCATCGTTTTGGTCTGCCGAACAACATCATCACCAACCTAGGGTCCACGTTCACGGGTAATGATTTTTGGGATTTCTGCAAAGACCGGTGCATCTTTATCAAGTACGTTTCAGTTGCCCACCATAGAGCCAATGGTCAGGTTGAACGGGCAAATGGCATGATCTTTGACGTCCTCAAAAAGAGATTGTATCAGAAAGATGAGAAGCATCCAGACAGATGGCTCAAAGAATTGCCAACGGTAGTCTGGGGACTCCAGACCCAGACCAGTCGTAACACAGGTGTTTCTCCATATTACTTGGTGTACGACTCGGTGTAACAACCTGGGTTTTCGTACATCAAAAAATACGAGCTTTTTAAAAATTTTCCTACAATGTGTGAAGCATATATTCTCTAGGTCCAACCTAAGTCAACTTAGGAGAGTTTATAAATAAAATGGTCACATTCATATAGAATTGATATTAGGAGAGTGCCTATTTTCGTGAGTTGGTTTTGGATTTGAGTTTCGTTTGGAGTGCAAAAATCCATAGCAAAAATTCCCTCATTGAATCCATCTCAAATCTATAGCAAATTCATTTGAAATCCCTTTTGAATCACCTCTCGATCCCTTTGAAATTCCTCTCTTATTAATTAGCAAAAATAGAAAAGAATCTTTTTCCTCCTTCCTACCCTAACCAGTCCACCTCACTTCTACTTGGGCCAGCTGCCCATCTCCTCATCCCGTCGGCCCATTTCTCCTTCTCTCCCGCGCAGCCTAGCTCGCCCTCCCCTCCATTCTCTCGCAAAGGCCCGCTCACCCCTGCCTTTGGCCTAGCACCACGTGCCTCGCCTTGGCCCACGCACATGCAGCCCAGTAGCCCACACCATCGAGCCCTCGCAAGCCCACGCGCTTGGCCCCCATAGGCCCGACGCGCCCCTACCCAAACCCTAGCGGGAGCAGGGGCTCCCAGACACCGCCGCCGCCTGAGTGGATCCGCATGCACCGCACCCCATGCCTCGGCGTCCGTACGATGAGCTCCACATCTAGCGTCGTGTGTCCCGTCTATAGCACGAATGACGAGGATCACCGGAGCCCCTATACCCCTAGCTCGCAGCACCTATAAGAGGCAGCAGCCGCCACTCTCTTCTCCATTTCCTCCACCAGCTGCCAACACTCTCTTTCCCTCTTCCTCGTAGCCACTGCGCCACTTCTCTCACATCGTAGCCGGGCATGGCGTGTCCCAGCCTCACCGCTACCATCGCGCCACCATGCTCGATCGACCACAGCTGGCCACAATCGTGCCACACCACGCTACGGGCTGGCCACTAGCGGAGCCATGACCCACCTCCACCAAACTAATGAGGTTCATTCACTGAACAGCTGGTCGTGTGCTGCCTCACCGTTCTTTCCCCAAGCCACCAGCAGACCTCACTAAGCTCGGATCGCGTCGCGTCCACCTCTTCTTCCTCCGCTCTGAGCCGCTCATGACGCTGCCTCCATTTGCCATTGTCGTGACGCACCATCACGGTTGCCGCAGTGGGCGTCCAGCACGTCCACCATGCTGACCGCGAGCAGGTCTCGACCACCGCGACCTTCTCCTCACGCCATCCTCACCGCAACCTTCTTTGCCTCTAAGCTGGTCACCACCGCACTGAATGACTACATCACCACGACGTCGAGCTCAGCCTTGTCCTCGTCGCGTCCATGCCTAGCCAACCATGAGCGGGCCAAGGTCTCGTCTTGATGACCATGGCCACTCCGCCGCCTCCTCTATCCATGCCTTGATGGGAGCCGAGGACACCGCCTCCTCTACGATGCCACGCTCCACCTTGCCCCGCCAAGAATGCCCGCTGCCATGACGTCGAGCATCGCCACCACCTCGAGGCCACGACATCATTCTCTGCAGTCGCGTCGAGCTGGAGACCCACCACCATGTTTGCATGCTTCTTCAGCTCCACAATGTCCATGTCCTTGCCGAGCCGCACCGAACCTCTCCATCGAGCTGAACCATGACCACATTCTGTGACCACGGCATCCCTGTCCACGTCCAAGCTACTACCTTTTGGGCCGCCGACCTTGCCACGACCAAGCAGCTGGCGTCACCTTCGATGACCATGAGCTACAGTAGCCACCCAGACCTCGACCACCATCTGTAGGCCATCAGTGCGCCCTGTCGAGCCCCTACCTTGTTGCCATGGCCACCCGATGACCCAGCACATCGCTGCCTTGGGGCTGCCAACAATGCTGACCATGCCCTGCCCTCACCGCACCTCACCTCACCAGAGGATAGTAGCACCACCTCGTCAGAGCTTCTCCACCGCCGGTGAGCCTCCCCAAGACCAAAGCTTCCACCTTTCTCTACCTCACCAGCATTCTTGTCTGAAACCGACCTTCATGTCGTTGTTCTTCACTATGTAGGGAGGCCACTACCCTGCTACACCATTGCTTGGAAGCTGGACGTCGATGCCACCCTGCTGGTCGCCTTCCTCGCCACCAGAGCTGCGTCTAGCAATAGCAGCCACGTCCCAGCCATCTGCTGCCATGTCCAGCATGCCATTGGCCAGTCGTAGCCAACCACAGCCAGCTGTAGCTAGTAGCTGGCCGTACCTCACCATGCCATGCCGCAACAGCCCTCTGCCTCCAAGGTCGAACCCTTAAACCCCATCGATGCCATCCTCGACGTCGGCAATGCTCTTGCTTTTCTTTTCATCACGTACTTGTAATACATGATCTATCTATCCATGCCTATGTTGTGCCTTCGTGCCAGTCTATCTCTTATGCTATGGTGTCTATCTCTTGCTATGGATATGTGCCACTCCTCCGGTTGCTATTTGTGTTGTGGTTCGTTGTGTGTTTGTATTGTTTGTCTATGGACCGAGCCTTTGAGCTGGTTGAGGGATTGTACCTCATTCAAATGTTTTGGTCATGGGTTCATCCTGCCATGGCCATGATGCTGAGCTTAACCCGAACCCTCATTTTTAGTTGACTTTGTAGTGCCGTGATGGTTGGCCCCTCCTATGGCCCTAGGATGAGGCCACCACGGGCTCGACATCGGTGCGCTTCCTACCCGCACATGATGAGCCCATCATGACCTGGTCTATAGGAGGCAAACTAGGGGGTGACCATCATGGAACTTATGGAAGCCAACTCATGCAGGTAAAGCTCATGGCTGTGAGTTGCCTCACCTTGATCATCGGGCTCTACCTCTTTTGATCTTTTGTTCTCCCTTGTTCTTTTGCTCATCCTAACCACCCCGTATGTTTGTGCCACATTGACTGTAGCATATCTTTGGTTCTTGCGGTGACAACCGCACCGCTATGAACGCGAGGAATAGCAAAGTGCCGATCTAATTGCACATAGGTCATGGTGCCCTACGAATTGGTGTGGATTGAGGGACCACGAGACTTGTCTCTTTTCTTTTAACCTCCATCTGTTGCCATGACGAGTTGGTTGAAAGGATGCGGATACCGTTCTTCTACCTTCTCTTGTTCCCTCTTTCAATCCTCATCGATTTAGTAAGATGTGGATTGAGCCCTCTTGTTCCAACTTCTTCTATTCCTATCAATTGCCATGACATGTGGACCAAAGTACCATGGAACCAAAAATCCATTTTCGCTTGTTTGCATCTTTTGGTGTTCATTTATTGCTCTCTTGATTCCATCCTTCGATTCCCATCGATTGCTATGGTGAGCGGATCAAAGGAATGTGAATCCATATTGTCCCTCTTTTGGCTCTTTCGTGCTCGAGCCTCTTGTATGCTTGTACCTATTTTAGACCTTAGCACTCTTTAGGTTCTCACGGTGACAACCACACCGCTAAGACCCTAGGGGTGTTTTGGTGCCATTTAGTGCACGTAGGTCGAGGTACCCTACGAGTGGGCTCAGGTGTTCGTGTTTTTTTGTGTGTTGTTTCCTTCTGATGCTCCATCTTTTGCCATGGCATGTGGATTGGAAGAAGCAGACCACTGCTCCTCTCTTTTCTCTTCCTGTTCCACCCTCTCTTTGATTCTCATCAACTACAATGGTGTACAGATTAAAAGAGAGGCCAGAACTATTTCCCTTCCTCCTTAGCTTGCTTTGTTCAATCCCATCCTTAGCCATGACGATTGGATCAAAGACCAGACTATCACTTCTAGTTGGTGAAGCTTAGGTCTATGTTGTATTCTTGGAACCATGAGAGTCGATGATCGACCATTAGAGTGCTATCTATACTAAGGATGTGACATGGACGTGCCTAGCTGACTTTCTCCCTTGTCCCTTTTAAGACTAAGGAAAACGAAATCGCTCTATGAGGGCTAGCCTTGTTTGCCATGGTGTTTGCTTAAGTTGGGCTAGGGTCTAGGCCATTATTCTTGAAGCCGTACAGGTCGACACGATCGGCCTAGGAAGTATTGGCTAGGCCATGACTTGAGCTTGTGCTTAGCAGACACCACTCCTATCTCTTTCAAGCCCTAGGATCGGACATCCTCCACAAGGCTAAGTCCTTTTTCCTTTAGTGTTCTTTTGGTGTTATTCAATCTTCTGGTTCTTGCTGCCTTTTGGGAGTTGTTGGATTTTGGTTAGGGATTGATTGCTTTTTGCCTTGTTTGTCGCTCTATCATAGTAGTTACATCAAGGATGACGATGATCGGACTGGAACTCGTGGGAGGAAGGACACATGAACGATAGCAGGACTTGGAGGGAAATGGCTACACTGAGGATCTCAGAGATGATCAGTGAACAGGTGCCACGTCCCACCCAACCTTGTAGAATCCTATTAGACATGCAATAATATAGCTGCTAGTGCTTTGTTTTATGCAATTGAACTATGATAGGTTGCATGGTAGAATTGCTTGAAGCCATTACCTTGATGCAACCTTTACCCCTGCACACCCGCTGATAGGCTAGATGCTCGCTTACTACTTACTTCTTACTTCTACTACGCATTATATCTATGATGTGATGTTTGGTGGAGGATTATTTGTGAGTGGCTAAGGCACTTGGTGCCAATAATGTGGTAATAACTTGGGGAGATCTTGGTGTGCGTCTTGGGTGTGTGGTGAGGGTTAAGTCGACCGAATAGGATTTTATGACGAGTCCTTAGGACAAGTCTTGCTGGGAGGGTGTTACCTGAGCATCCTCTAAGAGGTACTTGTGGTGGGTACATGTGAGGGTGAGCCCCTAGGGAGGAGGTGCCGTCAAGGCATGGGGTGTCGGTTAACCTCACTTGAGAAGATGTCCTATCTAGTCCCCCTAAGGACTGGTATGTCGAGAGAACTGTATCATAGGACCCTTTGTACACACCGCTCGCTCCCAGATGGGTAGGGGACGGATGTTGACCAGCTAGGGCAGTGCCACTACTGCCTAGGATGTAGGTGATAGTGTAGGGAGGTACGAGCGTATGGCTCACACCCTCCTAAGACAGCGTAGTGACCTTGAGGGCCTGGTACTATGTCTCACAATCTTAGTATGCTGGTGGACTCCGGGGTGACTCAGGGCTGAGTGGCAAGGTGGTATCGCACTAGTTTGGAAGGCAACCTAATATTAGCCTAGGCGGTGCATGCATCAATGATGGTGATCTTGTGGTTCTAGGTGTACACGCTCAACAGAGTTGATCGATCTATACGTATAGCCACGTCTGCGGATATGGACATTCCTATGACCTACGCTTCCCTTGATTAGTGAGAGTAGTCCTTTCTTCTTCTCCCCCCTGGGTTTGTTGGATTTTGGCTGTTAGCCATTAAGGCAAGGCATGAGAGGGAGTCGTCCTTGTCGCCTAGATAGTGAGAGTGTTGTGAGATGTGTGTGATGGGTGAACATGTGGATGAGATGGGTTAAAACTTGATGAACTATTATAAAATATTGATGAATTTGCATAGGAAAACTGCAACCATAAATAGGTCTTTTGCTCTACCCTTGCATTCCACTTTCCACAAAGCAACACAAAGCATAGGGTGGGAGCCAGTGGCCAGTACAAATCGTATTGAAAGATATTTGGTAGGTTTGGATGACATATATGACGACGACAACAGAGATTAGAAGGATTAGGTGGTCTTGTTCCTGCACTCTAGTTTGGTTGAGGAGATGAAGTCTATGCCCGCTGATGCTCTACACCTACTCTGATGATTGCCCGTGAAGGAGGAGCCTTCACCCGCTGAGGCACTACATCAACTCTGATATTGTTCTATGTGCTTCTTCGCTAGTATATGTTGTACTTGGGTGTGTTACCAAGTGTTGTAATACCTTGTAAACTTGTAATTCTATGATGTATGAACTATGGTATCAACTGAATAATGATAATGTGACAGCTTGGTCTTCCTAGACTATCACATTATGATGTAATCTGTGGATTTCCTTTTGAGGAAATCATGGATCATTTCACTCGGAGGCTGTCTTGCCAGCTAATATTGCCTTCTGGGCACCAAGAGTTGAGAATTTTAGTGAAGAACAGTCAGCTCTGGTCCTACAAGAAGACATGGATCGCCTTGAGGAAGAATGCTTGGTCACATGCGTGTGCACGACCAAGTATCTAGAAGGCCTATGGAGGTACTACAACATAACATCCAGGAGCGATCATTTGCAGTTGACGATCTAGTACTCCGAAGGAAGCAAAAAACTGAGGGACTCTATAAACTTTCATCACATTGGGAGGGTCCCTTCATCATCAAAGACATCACCCGACTAGGGTCCTATAGGTTATATGTTGGTATACATTAATGCACATAGAATAATCCGCAAGCGCATGGATAATATATCGATGTAGCACTTCACCGAGAGTAACATAGTTTTATATCGAGCTTGAGGAAACATGTGTGAAAATAATGAAATCTAACTTAACCTAACTTCACAATCAAGGCTAGATAATAGGAACGTAGAGGAGATTGTAGAGGTCTTCTAGTTCTAACTTCAGTAAGCTTTGTCTTCTACTGTTCATTTCTGGGATATTACTAGAGAAAACACATGCATAGTATGTTTCATATAGCAACAGTATCCTGCTAGGCCTACTAACAGGAGGTGGACTACAAAGGATTCAATGAGGCTAACAGAGTCACCCTCACGAGCTACCACCAATCTGGAAAGTAGGGTACATCCACGAGTAACCGAGTCTAAGCACCATGCTTACACTACGAATACTACTTTGACCCAAGAGCTACAAGTAACACCTAGGGTGTTACAAGCTTGCTTAGCACCTAGGTTAATGCCTAAGAGTAATTAGTAAAATAAGTTTTTGGGTTTAAAAGTTTAAAGCACATATGGAATTATAAACGAATCTTGTGTGACTCGCTTTCATGAATAAAACAAATAAATAAGTGTCACTAGTCAACTTGTATCAGTGCTTAACAATTTTTAAATAATCTTGTGGACAAAAGTTGTTTAGGGCTTGTTTTGGAAAAGAATTGTAGACAATGCCATTTTGGCATTTAAATTCCAACAAAACTGGTTAGGCAATATATCTATGTTTTTGCACGACTGGTTGCATCAAGATGTGTACTTGAACACGATGTAGGTTGTGGTTGGTCTGGAAGTCACGATGCTCTCGTAAAATTTCCCAATTATGTTTTGAACATGTTAACCATGTTAGTGGCGCTCTGTCCATGAACCGACGTTCTACGCGACCAGTCTACCTTGGCGCCTCTCTTTCCTTCTCGCTGGTTATCTTTTGGTCGTATGGGTTGCTCGTTGGGGAGATGGTAGTGTCAACTCTAGGGTAGTGCATTTTGGTTGGATCTTAGCGAGCTAATCCATGGTTTTTGCGTCTCTTTAATATTCGAGTGCATCACTACCCATCGTCGAATGGCTCGGCCAATGGTCGCCGCGTGCCCTACCTGCCAGCCGTCTGGCCGACGTGATGCTCTGCCCACCGCATGACCCACCTAACCATGAAGTAGCTGGCTATCTTTGCTGTCCCATCACACTATGGCCATTGATCTCGTGTTACTGTTCCTCTCATCGGGTAGTGGTGTGTCGGTCCCGTGTGGCGACTCGGTGTGCGCCCGCTGTTTTGCTACCACTTTTCACGCTGCCCACGTGCGCCCTGCACCCTGGCACGGTTGTTTGCCTGCGCCACTATCCTTCACTCCTCTCCCTCACTAGCATCTTTACCAAATTTTAATGGGAGCGCCAGCCGAGCATGTGCTTTACAGCACCAGCAG
Source organism: Miscanthus floridulus (assembly GCF_019320115.1). Taxonomy (NCBI): domain Eukaryota; kingdom Viridiplantae; phylum Streptophyta; class Magnoliopsida; order Poales; family Poaceae; genus Miscanthus; species Miscanthus floridulus. The sequence goes on from NC_089580.1 coordinate 73,368,436, forward strand.
CCCAGCAGCGGTGCAGCGCATCTTTGCAGCACCCCTACCGAGCAGTGTGTGCGCTCTTTACAGCATCACCGAGCCATCCAAGCTGCAGCAGACCCTTTCTTCCTCGCTTATCATTGCGCTCGGCACCCTAGCGTCTACGCTCCTTGCCCCGGTATGCCGCCACCACACACCGGCGTGGCCACGCTCTCATTGCCTCTGCACGCATGCAGCCCAATGGAGCCCATGCATGACTCCATCCTTGCTCCTCTGTCGCTATGCAGCCACCACGCCCAGGAGCATTGTTGTCGTGGCCCGCTACCACCGTTGCGCCCCAGCTGTGCCTCTTCTGCTTCGCTGAGGCTGTGACCTCACCACCCCATCACGGTAGCCCACATCGCCGAAAGCCACCGTGGCCCCTGTTTGGGCCATCGCCACACTGCACGCACGTGGCCAGGTCGCTGCGCCTTGCCCCGGCACGAGCAGGGCCTATCTGGGAGCATGCCATGTCCGCCTGATGCTGAGGAGCCTACACTCGCCAGCCGTCACACCCCATAGTACCCCTTCCATTGTCCACGTCGGGCAGCCCCTGCTGTGGCCGTGCGTGGTCGCCATGCCATGCCCCATCTCTGGCCAGGCCAGTGGCACCCATGAGCACGGACGAGTCTTCTGCTGCTCCCGTCTCGCCTGGCCGCCATCCCTCTGGCAGGAATCGACCGGAGCCACCGTCCTCTTCTCCTCTGTTTCACCAAAGAAGGGAGAAGGGTGAGAATTATAATAGAACTTTTCCTTGGGTCCAGATGCAAAACACTAGACTTACATGAATAGTACTGCATAGTGCCTGATGTACTATGGGTTGAATTGTAAAAAGCTCAGGGGCCTCTTTGCTATTGAGCCGGCGCCTCTCGAGTTGGGCCTCACGTGGGCCGGCCGCTTCCGGCTGCTGGGCCGTCGCCTGCCCGCCTGGGTCACCCGCGCTGTTACCGCCGCCGCTGGGCCGCGCCTGGCCAGTAGGCCGCGTGCACGCCTGCGGGCCGAGCCTGGCCACTCAGGCCTTTCCTTTTTGTGTTGTTTTTGTTTTGTTAATTCAGTGCTCTCCAAAAATTGAAAATAAAGTGTAGAAAAAACACAAAAATGCTAAACCAATTTTGTTAAGTTCCTAAAATCATGATCTATTTATTAGCGTAATTGGTTCATCTAGTTTTAAAATGTTTCCTAGGTTGCTCTAATTATTTTAAAATGCTTAATATTATTAAAATGGGAATTGTGGCAATGTTTGTGAGAAAATGGTGATAGTGTTGGCTCCAAAAATTTTATAGTAAATTCATAATATTATTAGCTGCTCAATGTAATTTTTGTAGCCCAATAATAATTAGTTTACTAGAGTAGTTAATGTGCCCTAGTTTCGAGTATATTAAATCATTAATAAATCAAAAAGAGACTTGATTTGGTAAGAATTAGTACTTTTTGATGAAAATGATGCTTGTTTAGTGAGGTCAATACTTAGCTAATATATTAGTCATAGGAGTAGCTTGTCAGCTTGGTTTATGCACTCGTATTTTATGAATTGTTGTTGCCTTTTGATTGATTGCGCCATCTCTGCATTTGCATCAATACATATCATAATAGGAACGACGGTGGATCGATGGTATCAACTGGAGTAGCTGAAAAGATGGTACCAGCGATCATGTCATGAAGATGGATGCTAACTTTGATTATTTTTACCCAGGCAAGCCCCGGTGCATAACCCCTACTTTTCTGCACTTTACATTATGTTTGTGCATGAAGTTTTAAGGAGTTGAATGAAAACCCACTTGCATATATATATATATATATCTTGTATCCTATGAGCTACTAGTATGATATGATCGTATAGTTGCTATGCTTATCAGGCCTTCAATAGAAGTCGAGTGATTGCCGTCACTCACGAGAGATAGGAATATATTATTATTGTACTATATTATTATCACTTGGAATATATATAGACGAATGATAAATGGGACCAGCAGGGAGGGATATGGTTTGGGTATTGGTGGGTGTAAGAGGTTGTGTCCAGCGGCCAACGGGGAATAGCTTGGTTACACTATTTTCCTTGTCTGTGTCGGTTAAGGACCGGCTGTTGCATTGGACTCTAGGCAGGTCACAGACTTATTATCCTAAACACATACTTGTGTATGGGCATGAGAAGACTTGTTACTCTCTTGTCATGGGGTTTTGGCTCTTTCCGGACCACTTTCAGGGTGGTTTTTGGGGTGAGGTCCAACGCAACCGCACTGAGAGTTCCTGGGACTCAAGGGGCGGGGGCTTGGAGTCAAAGTTTGGATGGGACCTGAACCCCCTTGATAGGAGGGTAGTAGGGTTGGTCTTTCTTGTGCCCTAGGGCATAATCGTGGGGCATGTGTTTCAGGGTAGCCAGTTGGGCACAGTGAATTCGTGAATCGCTGGGTGATCGCGGTATGAACTTGTCTTACAATCTGGCACCGGAGTAAAAAACTAGAAAGATGAAGGATGGTAAAATGATTCTGATTGCGTACCACCTGCTTGAAAGTGATCAACATGTGCTTACATAGAATGGTTTAGTTAATGAACCAATGTTGACTGCTAATAAAATTGAATATAAGGATGCACTTTTAGTAATGCTCCTGCAGATGCTCTAAACCCACAAGCCAGATAGCCTTGCATATCCTTTGAAGTCTTTTCTTTCCTCCTATCGGGTAAGTCTTGCTGAGTACAATTGAGTACTCAGGGTTTTATTTCCCCCTATTGCTGGTGACAGGTGGATGCTAGAGCTGACCCTTGTGTGTGGATTCCTCCTGGTGGGCTCAGAGAGGATTCCTTTACGCTACGATCATAGTTTTTATTTATAACTCTCACTAAATATTTTATTAATGGAAGTTTTATAATCTGTTGTCAAAGTTTATATATCAATGCTTCATCATTTCATGAATAGGTATTTATCTCTGTTGTAATTCTAAACTCATGTTTATATTCCACTATTAAATTAAATTGTTCATAACTCTAATAATATGATTACATTCCGCTGTCATAATAATAAATATTATACTCTGATGTATTTAAAGTGATTGTAAGAATAGTTAAGATTGATGTAAGCTTTATTCTCCCATTTATGATCCCGATGGCAAAAATGTGGATTTTCGGGTTCTCCCCTGGGGTGTGCTCGACGGAACTGCGAATTTGGTGTGCTCCTTGAGTACTTAGTGTCTAATGGAAGAACAAGTACTCTGGGAGGCATTAGAATTTAGCGGTTCTTGCCATAGTTGTATTAGAGCATAAATGAGGAAATAAAGCTCAGAACCTATTTCTAAAATAAAACTTGACAACTAATTCTTTTTAAAAAAAGTTTGGATGTTTTGGTATGTGAAGTTATATAAGTAGCCATATTAACTATAGTTATGTATCCAGGATAGATTGCACTCTACTGACTTAGATAGGCTTAATCAAAGTTCTGTAGGTACACTAACCCCCCGAGCATAGTCCCCGATAGTATCAACTATCTATAGGGAGAGAAACGATGTGCCAAGAATCTAAGAATGGTTGCCCATGCATAGTCCTGTTTTTGTGCATTGTAGTGCCCGTATGCCTTGCGGATACACCATCCATAGGTGTCACGCGTGTTGTATTATGCACGACTGACTCGTCCTTGTTCCAGAGATTTATTTCTGCACTGTGGCTCGTGCTCCGCGTTTGGCTATGGTTCACGTCGGTCGTGATCCATGTCTCTCCGTACTCTTTTCTATGCTCATGTAGGACACTTGCCCTACAGTTGTACTAGTTAGTAATGGCCTCAAACATCGCTCACCTCGAACGCACAAAATTTGGTCGATTCCTTCATAGTGATCCCATGTAGGAACCTTGGTGGACCGCACTAGGACCACTGAACTCTCTGTTTTTATAAGCAAGGTCTGTCTTAGCCATTGATACTACCACTCGGTGCACTTTAGTTCGCCTAGATTTTTCGTTTGAGCAAGCTTTTCGCTCAGCCCTTCCTTGCAACCACCGCTAGGGATGGCAGGAGCCTGGGTTAGTAGTTACTGCCTGAACATTGAGGGTTTTCCTAAAATCCTGCATGCCACTCTACAAAAGCTCAGAGTCAAAGATCATCCCGAGTATGAGGGCTGTGAGTATGAAAAGCATGGGCACTGAGTGGTGTGAGGTTACCATCTACATTGGGAAGAGTGAAGAGTTCCCCGACATCACTGAAGCCTAGAAGGTGACCGCAACTAGGTTTCGCTTCATCGACACCTACTAGGTTGTGGCCTGCAAAGCCTTACGGTACCTTTGCCAGATCTATGAAGAGCCCACTACTCATACCCCCATGAGGTTCTTTCCACCTTTGGAAAAGAATCAACGGCCATGGAGGGGCTCACATGGAGGCTTTGCAAGGGTGGGATGCGTAAGAGGATAGTCCTACCGTGGTGCACTTGACCACATATTTGCTTGCTCTAGATGAGTAGTATGACTGGCAAGACTTAGGGCTAAGGAAGTGCCTCCAGCGCACCGAGGAAGCCAAGATCTTCTCCAGGATGCTCCAGGTGTAGCTCGCCAAAGCGCATGCCTGTGCAGTAGCCATAGAGAGTCGGGAGACTACCATGTCGGAAGCTCTAAAGGAGGCTGAAGATCGACATGTCCATCAGTTGGGAGAGGCCTACCTTGTCACTAAGGCCAAGCGAAGGATGTTAGCGGCTGAACTGCAGGATCCCTTGATCATGGAGGGGATCCCTGTCCACCCACCAGAAAGAAGGAGAACCGATGTTGCAGTACCGCCAGCACCTCCACCCTCGGAAGTGTTAGAAGTAGAACCCTTGATTCCTCTCACTCAGCCACTACCAAGAGAGGAGGCAGATCCATAGCTAGGGCAGTAGAAGAATCCGTCAAGCCCGAGAATGAAGATGGGTGGTCCAACAGAGTAGATTAGTTGCCTTAGGAAGGTGTACCATAGTTGGTAGTGCTTTTCATCGCTGTTCTCTAGCATTGTACTCTTGCCATTGTTTTTCATCCGTAGTGTTGAGGTAGTTCGACTGTAGGGAAGGTGAATGACGTGTTGAGAATGGGAGAGTGAATGCCTATATGTTGTACCCATATAAGACCATTGGAATGTGCATTTTGTTTATTTCACAGTGTTTATTGTGTCCATCTGCCCTTAAGTCTTGTTAGATGTGTTTAGGGTCTTCATGGGCGATGTTAAGTGGGTTATAAGAGAAGTTTCCATTCAGATACCAACATATCAGCCGTGATTGAATAACATAGGATACTGTATTGACTAATTGTGGATGTCCTAGCAGAATACTTAACTCTCTTTAAATCAAATCCGCCATTGGATTTGAATTCCTTGTACCTTGTTGTGAAGGGAACCCTTGTTGTTTGAATCTTTCCTTGCAATACTCCTCTCATTCTATGGTCTATGACCCCACCACCTTCATTGCATGTAAGTTGGTAGTAGTTGCCTAGTTAATAGCTTATGGTGCCGCAATGAAATCGAGGGCCCCTATGGAACAGCTGCCACATGGTGACGCTACTCGGCATGCGCTGGTATCGAGGTTGTTGACTAAGTACCTTTACCAAGTTACACAGCCATACCGCTTTTGCTACAAATATTCTTCTTGAAAATATTCGAGTGTTCAAATGGGAAATCCACAAAGGGTTGATGACATAGTGTTCTCTCAAGGGACATAAGAGAATGTGGTTTCGAAGGAAGCTTGTATGTTGTGGTCTCAGTTCATACAAGGGTTGGTGCATATTGTGGACAAGGAAGGGAAGGAAAGAAGAATACTAGGGAAAAGTTAGCCTCGAGTAGTAGGTAGTGCTTGGAAAGGTCTGAGTGGATGTCAAGTCCCAAGCCCTACGTCCTGATAGATCATGCTATGCATGTCGGGTTATTTCGCTACGTGCCCTACGGATGCCGTCGGTGTCGGGGCCATTAGCACCCCGATCTCGCGTAGCCATGACATCTTGCCGCACTTGCCTTCCTTGTGCACTGTGCGTTTCTCCTTTCCCGGCATCCGGTCAGCTCTCGACCCCACACTCTCATCCCCATACTAGACCCCCTTCCCCCTCTTCTCTTCTTCTTTTGGGGACACGGCCACCCGCATGCCTCCCTCATCGAGCAAACCCTCTCTCCTTTCCTTTATTTTCACCCCTCTACTGCTCACATAGGAAGCGCACCATGGCCGACCTTATCCCCATGGCGTGAACCATCAGTGTCTCCCATCCATGCCATCTCCACTTTCAGTGCATTGCGCCCCACCTCCATTCGCCACTATAAGATGCCCTTGGTCCTTGTTCTTCTTCTCCATTCCCCTTTCCTCGAATCTGAAGCAGAGCTACGAGATCCAGTCATCATCTAAAGAATTAGGTTCATCAGTCCGAGGTGATTGTGTAATCTAAGAAGAAGAAAGGATCTGGTTTTCAAAGAAGTTCAAGTCTACCATTGGTTAGTTCAGTCTTAGGGTTCACGATGTTTGACTTCTCAGTCTACTATTTCTAGATGTGTTGGTCATACGCCATGTTTTGGATAATAATTATCTTGTTGTTTCTCCATTGTTCTCGTCTATCTCGACTTTTGGATTAAGCCTTGGTTGTACTAGGTTGCTCTTAACCATATATCTCTAAATCCCCATGTATAGTATTCGAGGTCATGTAATCTTTCATGTAATTTCTAATCTATGAAATGTAATTGCGTTTCCCCTCTTCTAATTCTTGCTTTGAATCTCGGGACAAGATTCTTTTTAGGGGGGTTGGTTGTAACACCTTGGGTGTTATGAGCTTGCTTAGCACCTAGGTTAATGCCTAAGAGTAATTAGTAAAACAAGTTTTTGGGTTTAAAAGTTTAAAGCACACATGGAATTATAAATGAATCTTGTGTGACCTGCTTCTGTGAATAAAACAAATAAATAAGTGTCACTAGTCAACTTGTCTCGATGCTTAACAATTTTTAAACAATCTTGTGGTCAAAAGTTGTTTAGGGCTTGTTTTGGAAAAGAATTGTAGACAATGCCATTTTGGCGTTTAAATTCCAACAAAACTGGTTAGGCAATATATCTATGTTTTTGCATGACTAGTTGCATCAAGATGTGTACTTGAACATGATGTAGGTTGTTGTTGGTCTGGAAGTCATGATGCTCTCATAAAATTTCCCAATTATGCTTTGAACATGTTAACCATGTTAGTGGTGCTCTGTTCGTGAACCGATGTTTCTGCGCGACCAGTCTATCTTGGCTCCTCTCTTTCCTTCTCGCTGGTCATCTTCTGGTTGTATGGGTTGCTTCGTTGGGGAGATGGTAGTGTCAACTCTAGGGTAGTGCATTTTGGTTGGATCTTAGCGAGCTAATCCATGGTTTTTGCGTCTCTTTAATATTTGTGCGCATCACTACCCACCGTTGAATGGCTCGGCCTACGGTCACCGCATGCACTGCCTGCCAGCTGTCTGGCCGATGTGGTGCTCCACCCATCGCATGACCCACCTAAGCACGAAGGAGCTGGCTGCCTTCGCTATCCCATCACGCTGTGGCCATTGATCCCATGTTATTGTTCCTCTCATCGCATTGTGGTGTGTCGGTCCCACGCGGCGACTCGATGTGCCCCTAGTTTTCCGCTGCCACTTTTCACGCTGCCCGCACGCGCGCTGCACCCCGGCATGGCTGTTTGCCTGCGCCACTGTCCTTCACTCCTTCTCTCCCTCGCTAGTGTCTTGTCCAAATTTTAATGGGTGCGCCAGCCGAGCATGTGCTTTATAGAACCAGCAGCCCAGTAGTGGTGTAGCACATCTTGTAGCACCCCTATCGAGTAGTGTGTGTGTTCTTTACAGCACCACCGAGCCATCCAAGGTGCAACAGACCCTTTCTTAATCACCTACCACTGCACTCGACACCTTGGCGTTCGTGCCCCTTGCCCCGGTATGCCTACACCACCACCACCACACACTGGCGCGGCCATGCTCTCGTTGCCTCCGCATGCCTATGGCCCAATGGTGCCCCCACGTGACTCCATCCCTGCTCCTCCACCGCTGCGCAACCACCGCGCCCAAGAGCGCCGTCGTCGTGCCCCGCTGCCACCGTTGCGCCCTAGCCGACCGAGCCTCCTCTGTCGCGCTGTGCCTCCTCTGCTTTGCTGAGGCCATGACCTCGCCACCCCATCATGGTAGCCCGTGTCGCCGGGAGCCACCGTGGCCCCTGCTCGGGCCATCGTCGTGCTGCACGCACGTGGCCATGCCGCTGTGCCCTGCCCCGGCACGAGCAGGGCCTAGCCGAGGGCATAGCATGTCCGCCCGGGTGTCGAGGAGCCTGCACTCGCCAGCCGCCGCACCCCGCAGCACCTGCCATCTTCCACGTCGGGATGCCCCTACTGTGGCCACGCATGGCCGCTGTGTCATGCCCTGTCTCTGGCTAGGCCGCCAGCGCCCGCGAGCATGGCTGAGTCCGCTGCTGCTCCTGTGCCGCCTGGCCGCTATCCCTCTAGCGGGAATCGGCTGGGGTCACCATCCTCTACTCCTCTGCTTCACCAAAGGAGGGAGAAGGGTGAGTATTGTAATAGAACTTTTCCTTGGGTCCAGATGCGAAACACTAGACTTAGATGAATAGTACTGTGTAGTGCCTGATGTACCATGGGTAGAATTGTTAAAAGCTCAGGGCCTCTTCGCAATTGAGTCGGCACCTCTCAAGTTGGGCCGCGCGTGGGCTGGCCGCTTCCGGCTGCTGGGCCACCACCTGCCCGCCTGGGCTACCCGTTCTGTTACCGCCGCCACTGGGTCACGCCTGGCCAGTAGGCCGCGCGCGCCTGCGGGTCGAGCCTGGCCGCTCAGGCCTTTCCTTTTTGTGTTGTTTTTGTTTTATTAATTCAGTGCTCTCCAAAAATTAAAAATAAAGTGTAGAAAAATCACAAAATGCCAAACCAATTTTGTTAAGTTCCTAAAATCATGATCTATCTATTAGTGTAATTGGTTCATCTAGTTTTAAAATGTTTCCAGGATTGCTCTAATTATTTTAAAATGTTTAATATTGTTAAAATGGGAACTTGTGGGAATGTTTGTGAGAAAATGGTGATAGTGTTGGCTCTGAAAATTTTACAGTAAATTCCTAATATTTTTAGCTGCTCACTGTAATTTTTGTAGCCCAATAATAATTAGTTTACTAGAGTAGTTAATGTGCCCTAGTTTTGAGTATATTAAATCATTAATAAATCAAAAAGAGACTTGATATGCTAAGAATTAGTACTTGTCGATGAAAATGATGCTTGTTTCGTGAGGTCAATACTTAGCTAATATATTAGTCATAGGAGTAGCTTGTTAGCTTGGTTTATGCACTCATATTTTATGAATTGTTGTTGCCTTTTGATTGATTGCGCCATCTCTACATTTGCATCAATACATATCATAATAGGAATGATAGTGGATCAATGGTATCAACTGGAGTAGCTAAAAAGATGGTGCCAGGGATCATGTCATGAAGATGGAATGCTCACTTTTGGTTATATTTTACCTAGGCAAGCCTCGGTGCATAACCCCTACTTTTCTGGACTTTACATTATGTTTGTGCATAAATTTTTAAGGAGTTGAATGAAACCCACTTGCATATATATATATATATATATATATATATATATATATATATATATATATATATATATATATATATATATATATATATATATCCTATGAGTCTTACTAGTATGACATGATCGTGTAGTTTGCTATGCTACAGGACTTCGATAGAAGTCGAGTGATTGCCTGTCACTCGCGAGAGATAGAATTGATCGGACGTGAGGTGGCTGATAGTGGGGTTGGTCAGTTTGGAGGTGGCATCGGCTGGTCCCACATGGTGTCCTCCCACAGAGATTTTTCTCGCGGTGGTTTCTAATCCCTATCTAACCCAGAAAACAATATTTATCCGTTATGAAACATAAAGAGGATGACAGTGGTGTAAATCTATGGTAAAATTAGAAAATCTACCTCATCCAAATCCTCAGGTGGTTTTTAGGTTCTAGAAAGATCTTGAGATGGTGTCCATTTACCTTGAATAACATTCCTTCATCATTTTGAAGTGTTACCGCTCCATGCGACGAAGTGCTTATAACTTTGAATGGTCCTTCCCATTTGCTTCGAAGTTTTCTGTGCCCAAATAATTTAACCCTAGAATTAAAAAGTAATACCTTATCAATAGGGGTGAACTCCTTCTTCTTAATCCTCTTATCATGCCATCTCTTTGTTCTCTCTTTGTATATCTTGGCATTGTGATATGTTTTTTCACGCCATTCATCAAGCTTAGAGAGTTGCATCTTCCTCTTGGTTCCTACAGCTTCAAAGTCCATGTTCCATCGCTTGATAGCTCAGTGAGCTTTGAATTCTAGCTCAACAGGTAGATGACAGGTCTTTCCATAGACAAGTTGATATGGTGACATCCCAAGTGGTGTTTTATAGACCGTTCTATAAGCCCATAATGCATCAGGTAGTCTATCCTTCCATGTAGTCCCCATCTCGTTGACCGTCTTCTGCAGAATGTTCTTGATTTGTTTATTCGATGTTTCTGCTTGGCCACTTGTCTAAGGGTGGTATGGAGTAGTGACGTTGTGATAGATCCCATGTCTCGACAAGTAGTTGTGAAAGTTCTTGTCAGTGAAGTGAGTGCCTCCATCACTAATCACCATTCTTGGAACTCCGAAACGTGGAAATATTGTCTCTTCAAACATCTTTTTGGAGTTCTTATCCTTAGTAGCTCTGCATGGCATGGCTTCAACCCACTTGGAGACATAGTCAACTACCACCAAGATATATTCATAGTTCTTTGACTTTAGAAATGGTCCCATGTAGTCAATTCCCTAGACATCGAAAAGTTCAATCTAGAGGTTGTTGGTAAGTGGCATGACATCTCTTGAATTGATATTCCCGTGCCTCTGACATGCTCCACATCTCTAGATGAAGTCCTTCATGCCTTCATACATGGTTGGCCAAAAGAATCCACTTTGCCAGATCTTCGAATCAGTGTCCTCCATATGGTGATGAGTGGCATTGTTCTATGATCCTAATGCCGTCTTCCATCGGTACACACCTTCTGAGTAGGCCATCAGAGCAGACTCTAAAGAGGTACGGTTTATCCCATATGTGGAGATGACTTTCATAGATGAGCTTCCTTTTGTTCTCACTACGAGGTTTTACCCTTGATGCAACGGCCTAAAAGCGTTGCAATATACCAAAAATGGTTGCGATAGACAAAATTGCAACACTTTTTTCGTTGGCAGGCGTTGCCATAGTAACCGTGGCAAAAGGTTTGCCCAACGACTCATTTTGGTGTTGCAATAGGTTTTCCCCTATTGCAACACCAAGGAGTGTTGTTGCAATGCCATGTAGTGTTGCAACCCATAGTATAGGCAACCATCGTGGGTGTTGCAATAGTTACTATTGCAACACACCTGTTGTTGCTAGAAATACCTATTGCCACGTACCCAAAGCGTGGCAATAGGTGCACTAGCAATGATATTGGGTGTTGCAATAGACCTTATTGCCACGCATCAATAGCATTGCAATAGATGGACCCTCTATTGCCACGCTATCTCGGTGGTTGCTATAGGTGGAACCGTCTATTGCCACAATAAATATTTGGTTGCTAGAGGTAGCCTCTCTATTGCAACGATCAATACTGGTTGCTATAGGTGGAACCGTCTATTGCCACGATAAATATTTGGTTGCTAGAGGTAGGTTCTCTATTGCAACACTAAACATTGTGGTTGCTATAGGTGCCTCTGTCTATTGCCACGGTAAATATTTGGTTGCTAGAGGTTGCCTCTCTATTGCAATGATCAATATTGGTTGCTATTGTTGGACCCTCTATTGCCACGCTAACTATTGTGTTGCTACAGTTTGGAGACTATTGCAACGCCCACTATTCTGTTGGTATGATGTTTTTTGCAACACTATTTGTTTGTTACTATATCATGTATTACAACGCCAAATTATTTTGTCGGTAGTCCATATTGCAACGCTTTGTTTGCTTCAAACAATAATTGCATGCCGAACAATATATGATGAAAGAAGCATTTAGACAATCATTAATCCAAAATATTCTTTGTTCGTACAACTCATTAATGAAACCACATCCAATGTCAAACTTAGTCGATAACACACGCACAACAACTGAAACACATAAGGTATCCGACACACACTAGCTAGTTTCAACGCATCAAAATGTAATGAACTATGTCTAACACTTGTAACAATGGTTGGATTGACGTTGACCGTCCCATCACTTGTGCACTCCACTCGAACTCAATCTTGGTCCTAAAAAAAATGAAAAAATTAGTAACATTGGTATATTATGTGACCTCAAATTAAGTTTGGGTTGTGCTGATAGAGATTTTCCTTTTCTACTACACAAGTTTAGCAGGTAAGTATATAGTTTTAGTTTTCAGCATGGTACATAGAAGCATAGATAGGGTAAGTTTTTAAACATTCAGTTAGACAAAACTTTATGTTTGTTCAGACAAGACAATTTGTAGAATGGGCTACACCCTAATTTAGTCAGATTTCTGGAGTTGGTCACAGAATGCCAATGCATTTATATTTAGAATACAAAATAGATTATTTTGGTTATACATTCAAAATGATGCAAACATTATATTTCAGAAAGAACAGATTGCATGAAGGCCAAACATTACATCATTAATCATCTTCAGTGATGTAAATGATAAAGAAAAAATATCATTTGGCTACATGCTCTATGGATTGTCATAGTAAGTAGCTAAAGTTGTATACACTCACTGTAAGAATAGCTTTTCCCATGTTATCAAGTTTTAGACCAGGTCCTTTGATGTCAACCTCCAGGAAGAAAGGCTTCCCTTTCACTACCTTAGTTGCTGCAATGTCCCTTAGTTCCTGAATAGAACATCCAAATGAATGAATTTTTGAATAACTTCATCGGTAACTTCAGCGAGTTTTAAGAGGCAAAGGTCTAGCGAATGACAAGAATTGAAGCAACCTGCACTTCTGCAGGGTGTACATATGGCATACCCAATCTATAGGGTCGGCTCAGGGCCAACTTGCAAGGGATGGAAGAATCTGATCAAGCATATGCTGTGTCTGCAAGGACAAAACTTTGATCAGCTAGCATTTTATTAGGTATATGATAATGTATCATTTAGTCTTAAAGCTATATGCACATACAAAATTCCAGGATGGCGTAATTAAGGTTACCCTGCTATGTACCCATCATATCAGGTTCCTTCACAAAGAGTTAGCCCTACCACACAATGGTCAACCAAGATCACCTCAACAGAAGAACATGGAACTACACACATTAGCATGAAGCCACGACAATTCTAGGATTGCTACTGATGATGACAAATTGACCCCACTTCCTAATGAGGTATCAGCGAACTCTTTGAATTTCATGAACTGCTGATAGGTACTGAACTATTTCAGTACGGGAGTTGTCCCAATCTTCACGATAGTAGGTCACGATCAAGATAACTTGCAACATGGCAGTGGGAAAAAAGGATAACTTGCTGAAGAATAGCGGAGTAACTAGCTTTATACCTGGCCAAGGTTGGATATGACCAGGCAATGGGGAGAGAGGCACCGAAACCACGAAGACTTCGACTCGATCTCTGAACGACCGTAGAACCACAACCGGAGCTAATCCACACAAGGTGGGGCAGCCATACTGGAACCCGCAAAGCATGAACTAGTGGATCCCAAAGGAATGTCTTCACAAGTCTAGGAAGAACAAGGAAGAACAAGGGTTTGAGTAAGCACTCGACAGCTCGGCTGCAATATCACTGGAATTATCAAATCATCAAAAGTCCTTTTCTAGTAGCCTAGAGGTAATATTTATACTATGAGAAGTCTCTAAGATAGATGTGAACTGAAGAAGCCAGGTTGGGAGGTGGAAGGTCAATGGCCTAGAGCATTCACGAAGTGGTCTTCAGTTTCCACGCGTCATCTGGGCTTCTGTGCAGTCTTTAATGTTTGGTAATAACTCCTTCCTTCATAGCCTTTGGGAGACAAAAGATATGACTGTTTCTTTTGGATGGTTCTGTCATGCTGGGTTGACTCGAATGTAGCTTTTCTCTCTGATCCATCCTTGATGTATCCTTGTCTTCCTTCTCGGAGAACTTGAGTAGTAACAACATGCACGACTTAGGTAGCTCGAAATTACCATCAATGTTTAATTGAAATTCACAAAGTAGCGCGTGCACCTCTTGCTGTATCTTTCGGGCGTGGCTACGGGTGATTGGTCTAGTAGGGACTTGGAGTGGTGTATCAGCTGGTGAGGTGGTCGGAGAGGTCGCCGAGGTCGGTGAAGTGGTCGGAGAGGTCGCCGAGGTGGTCGGAGAGGTCACCGAGGTGGTCGGAGAGGTCACCAAGGTGGTCGGAGAGATCACCGAGGTGGTCGGAGAGGTCACCAAGGTGGTTGGAGAGATCGCTGAGGTGGTCAGAGAAGTCCCCGATGCTGGCATGGTCACATCATCCTCCCCCCTTGAAAAAGAGTCGTCCTCGACTCTTCTAATCCAAAGAATGGAGATAGATCGGCCACATTAAAACTGGTACTCACACCATAAGTACTAGGCAGATCAATTTCATAAGCATTGTCGTTGATCTTGTGTAGCACTTTGAAAGGACCATCAGCTTGGGCTTGCAACTTGCTTTTGCGTTGTTCAGGAAATCTATCCTTGCGTAGATGCACCCAAACCAAGTCTCCTGGTTCAAATAACATCTTCCTTCGACCTTTATTGGCATGCTTCTCATACATCCTTGTCATCTTTTCAATGTTTGTTCGAGCTCTATCATGAAGGTTCTTGACAAACTCGGCTCGCTTGCTTGCATCGAAGTTTACACGTTCCTGCATAGGTAAAGGCAAAAGATCTATCGGAGCAGTGGGTTTAAACCCATATACAATTTCAAATGGACAAAATTTACTGGTCGAGTGTACTGCCCTGTTGTATGCAAACTCGACATGTGGCAAACTTTCTTCCCAAAGTTTCAAGTTCTTCTTGAGGATAGCTCGCAGTAGCATTAATAGAGTATGGTTCACAACTTCACTTTGTCCATCCGTTTGTGGATGACACGTCGTAGAGAACAACAACCGTGTTACAAGTTTTCCCCACAAAGTTTTCCAAAAGTAACTCAAAAATTTGGTGTCACGATCAGAAACAATGGTTCGTGGCACTCCATGTAGTCGTACAATTTCTTTGAAAAATAATTCAGCAATATGTGAAGCATCATCGCTCTTGTGGCATGGGATAAAATGTGCCATTTTGCTAAAATGATCAACCACAACAAAGATGGAATCCCTTCCCCGCTTGGTTCGAGGTAAACCAAGAACAAAATCCATAGAGATATCTTCCCAAGGCATAGTAGGGATAGGCAGAGGAGTGTATAATCCATGAGGATTCACATGAGACTTAGCTTTGTGGCATGATTCGCAACGAAGAAAATGTCTCTCCACATCTCTTCTCATTTTTGGCCAAAAGAAGTGGTCGGTAAGGACTTGTTCTGTCTTCTTGGCGCCAAAATGGCCCATGAGTCCTCCTACGCAGGCTTCCTACACAAGTAAAATTTGAACAGAGCAATCTGGAATACATAGTTTGTTAGCTCGAAACAAAAACCCATTATGCACATGAAAGTTTTTCCATCATTTGCCATCTCGACACTTGGAATATGGTTCAGCAAAATATGTATCAGTTGTATATAAACCTTTTATGTTTTCTAATCCAAGAATATTAGTGTCAAGTTGGGTTAGCAAAGTGTGTCATCGAGACAACGCATCTGCTACAACATTCTCTTTTCCTTTCTTGTACTTGACAATATAGGGAAATAATTCAATGAATTCACACCATTTTGCATGTCTTCTGTTCAGTTTCAGTTGTCCTTTAAGGTGTTTCAATGATTCATGATCTGAATGTATCACAAATTCTTTAGGAAAAAGGTAATGTTGCTAAGTTTCTAGACTCCGAACAAGAGCATATAATTCTTTATCATAAACTGAATAATTTAGAGTTGGACCACTTAGCTTTTCACTGAAGTATGCAATTGGCCTTTGTCGTTGCATGAGCACACCTCCAATTCCAACTCCACTTGCATCACATTCTATTTCAAATGACTTACTAAAATCTGGGAGTGCAAGGACTAGGGCTATTGTTAACTTCATCTTCAATTCTTTAAATGCCTTTTGTTGTGCTTCTCCCCACTTGAAGAGCACTTCTTTCTTTGTCAGCTCATTGATTAGTGTAGCAATAGTGCTAAAATCCTTCACGAACCGCCGATAGAAACCAGCAAGTCCAAGGAAGCTTCTTACTTGGTTCACGTTCTGTGGAGGCGTCCAGTCCCGTACAACCTTGATCTTTTCTTCATCTACCTCCACTCCTTGTCCTGTAACAACAAATCCAAGAAAGACTACCTTGTCGGTGCAAAAGGTGCACTTCTCAAGGTTAGCATACAATTTCTGTTCATGTAGGACAACAAGCACACATTGGATATGTTCAACATGTTCATCAAGAGACTTGCTGTAAATTAAGATGTTATCAAAGTAAACGACAACAAACTTGCCAATGAAAGCTCCAAGTACATGATTCATCAATCTCATAAATGTACTTGGTGCATTAGTTAACCCGAAAGGCATTACCAGCCATTCATACAACCCAAATTTTGTTTTAAAGGCTATTTTCCATTCATCTCCTTCTCTCATGCGAATCTGGTGGTATCCACTTCTTAAATCAATTTTAGTGAATATGATAGCACCACTAAGTTCATCAAGCATATCATCCAGCCAAGGGATGGGGTGTCTATACCTTATGGTAATGTTATTTATTACTCGGCAATCCACACACATCCTCCAAGACCCATCTTTCTTAGGCACTAAAAGGATAGGAACAGCACAAGGTGACAGACTTTCTTATACGTACCCTTTTCTCATCAATTCTTCCACTTGTCGCTGAATCTCCTTGGTTTCTTCTGGGTTGGTGCGGTAGGCAGCACGGTTTAGAAGTGAAGCACCGGTCACAAGATCAATTTGATGTTCGATTCCTCTCTTAGGTGGTAGTCCTGGTGGCACTTCATCCGGAAAGACATCCTCATATTCTTGTAACACATCAAAGGCAACACTTGGTAGGGTAGAGGGTAAGTTGTTAGTAGAAAGAAGAGTGTCCTTGTATAGAAGTACGACGAACATGGCATTGGGTGCACTCAATTCTTTTAGATCCCCTTTCCTATCCATCATAACTAAACCCTCTTTTCCTGGTGTCTTGGTTCTTTGAGGCTGTGGGGTTTTATTTGGCTTTGGAATCTATCCCTCACTATTTTTGTGGGTCACTCATAGGTGGTTCTCGCTCTCTCGCCGTTTCTTCTTAAGATCATCCTTCAAAATTTCCTCCGGTGTTAAAGGAAGCAAAGAAATTCGCTCTCCTTTGTACATGAAAGATAGCTTGTTGGTTCTTCCAAAGATCTGAACATCATGATCAAATAACCAAGGCCTTCCTAATAGCAATTGGCATGCTTCCATTGGAACCACATCACACTCCACATGATCATTGTACCGCCCAATGGAGAAGGAAACGGTCACAATATTTGTTACACGTAGCGCACCACAATCATTTAACCATTGTATCTTGCATGGAGAAGGGTGGCGCCGCTATTTCAGTCCCAATCTTTCAACTAATTCTTGACTTGCAATATTATTGCAGCTACCATTGTCAACGATGATGCGACATAGCTTGTCCTTAATCATGCCTCTGGTATGGAAAAGATTGTGCCGCTGGCCATTCTCTTCTTTTCAGCAGTAATACTAAGCACACGAAGAGAAATAAAACAATTATGATCTCCTTCATCAGGCTGAATTTCACTCGCGTCCTCTTCAATTTCTTCATCAAATATTGGTCCATCATCTTTTGGATCACTTTCTGATTCCCATTCGCCTTTCTCATTTAGCAACATGGTCATATGGCTTGGACATTGGGTAGCAATGTGCCCACGGCCGTGACACTTATGGCATACAATTTCTCTGCTTCGAGTAGAAGAAGCGGCACCTGAGGCAACGGTTGGGGTTGCTGAATTTGCAGCAAACCGCTGTTGATTTGCAGGCGATGACGCTATGGAAGCCGCCATCTTTGAATTAGCAATTGATGGAGAAGATCTAGCTGCAGCTCCTTGAGATCGTCCTCCACCCAAAGACATACTGGAATGCTATTTGCGCCAAGGGACAGCAATAGAATGACTGCCATATGATTTTCCATGGGACTCTTGCTGAATTTTCCTTTTCATACGCATAGCTTGATCAACTAGATCTTGCAAGGTACGGTAGGGAAACATCTCAACAAAACCAGAAATTTCTTCATTGAGTCCTCCTAAAAATCTTGCCATTTTTGACTCTGTATCTTCTCTGATCCCAGCCCGTACCAACAGCAACTCCATCTCCTTATAGTTCTCATCAACTGTTCTCTTCCCTTGCTTTAGCATTTGCAGCCGGTTTCTGAGATCACGCTGATAGCTCAAAGGCACAAATCGCCTTTTCATCACTCGCTTCATCTCTTCCCATGTATTAATATAACCAAGACCCAATTCAAGTTGATTCTCTTGTACTTGATTCCACCAAGTAAGAGCATATCCAAAGAACTCCACCGAAGCAAGATTTACACGACGCTGATCTAAAAGGTTATGTACCCTAAAGATTTGATTACACTATTTAGCCCATTCAAGATACTATCAGCATTCTCCTTTCTAGTGAATTTTGGAATGCTCAATTTGACTCAAGCAATGTTGTCTAGGTCATCTCTATGATGACGACCATGATGATGATTCCTATCTTCAAAATCAGCACGTCAGTGATGATGACGTCGCTCAAACCTTCCGCCATGTGCAAAAGGATTTTCATCATCATAAGATCCTTCATGATCATTGTATTCAGACTCTTCATCTTCAAATCATACACGACGTCCATGTGCACGACGGCCACCATGCTGATTATCAAAATCAGCACGACGACCACCACCATGTCCTCCATGGCCATCGCTGAAGCGATCAAATCCATGGCCAAAACCAGAATTCTCATCACCAGACTCCTCCCGGTGATTTTCTTCATAACGGCGATGTGGCCCTCGGCCTCCCTCCGCGGGAAGACGAGCATCAAGCATCCTCTCCATCGCCTCCACCAGCAAGTTTGCCATGTGGCGCACTTCAGCCCATGAGATAGGGGGCTCCCCATCTCCATGGTTTCCACCATGAATACTCAAATTGGATCCTGCCATGTTAGACTAGTTGCAAGAAAAAAATGGAATAGGTAAATTTGTGAAAAACACTCGATCTCACCTTTTACTTACCCAAGTTCTTTCCTAATCTCAAGGACCGTGACAGTGCTGGTGTGGCAGCTTCAATGGGGTGGTAGAGAGGTCGTAAGGATTGCAAATCAAACGTCCCGGTTTAGGTTTTTGGTGGAGCTATAGGTGGCTAACAAGGAGGGCTACGGTACTACCAATCGAGTGGTTTGATGTGCTCAAAGATACGACGTTGCTGCTAACAAGATCACTACCAACTCAAATATGTAAACTAAAATTTTCAGCAATACACCGCAACACATATCCTTCAAATTCTTTTCTCTTCTTCCTTTTTTTGATCTATTTTTTTATAACACTGACAGCGGTAACGAATGAAACAACTCAATATATATATATAAACGGTGGTGACTAGCAACTCGATGAACACAAAACACATGTAACAGTGCCGCGAAAAGGTTATAGATATTTTTTGTGTGGCTTTGGACTATAGGATATGAATAAACACAAATATATGAAGTAGATTAATCAAGGATAACTATGTGGATGACGGCAAGACCTACCGTGTCAATCCGAAGCTCTAATACCAGATGATAGGTACTGAACTATTTTAGTACGGGAGTTGGCCCGATCTTCATGACAGTAGGTCATGATCAAAATAACTTGCAACAAGGCAGTGGGAAAAAAGGATAACTTGCTGAAGAACAGCGGAGTAACTAGCTTTATACTTGGCCAAGGTTGGATGCGACCAGGCGACGGGGAGAGAGGCACCGAAACCACAAAGACTTTGACTCGATCTCTGAACGACCGCAGAACCACAACCAGAGCTAATCCACATAAGGCAGGGCAGCCATACTGGAACCCGCAAAGCACGAACTAGTGGATCCTAGAGGAATCTCTTCACAAGTCCAGGAAGAACAAGGAAGAACAAGGGTTTGAGTAAGCACTCGGCAGCTCAGCTGCAATATCACTGGAATTATCAAATCATCAAAAGTCCTTTTCTAGTAGCCTAGAGGTAATATTTATACTATGAGAAGTCTCTAAGATAGATGTGAACTAAAGAAGCCAGGTTGGGAGGTGGAAGGTCAATGGCCTAGAGCATTCACGAAGTGGTCTTCAGTTTCTGCGTGTCTTCTGGGCTTCTGTGCAGTCTTTAATGTTTGGTCATAACTCCTTCCTTCATAGCCTTTGGGAGACAAAAGATGTGACTATTTCTTCTGGATGGTTCTGTCATGCTGGGTTGACTCGAACATAGCTCTTCTCTCTGATCCATCCTTAATGTATCCTTGTCTTCCTTCTTGGAGAACCTGAGTAGTAACAACATGCACGACTTAGGTAGCTTGAAATTACCATCAATGTTTAAGTGAAATTCACAAAGTAGCGCGTGCACCTCTTGCTGTATCTTTTAGGCGTGGCTATGGGTGATTGGTCCAATAGGGAATTGGAGTGGTGTATCAGCTGGTGAGGTGGTCGGAGAGGTCGTCGAGGTCGGTGAAGTGGTCGGAGAGGTCGCCGAGGTGGTCGGAGAGGTCACCGAGGTGGTTGGAGAGGTCGCCAAGGTGGCCGGAGAGATCGCTGAGGTGGTCGGAGAGGTCCCTGACGCTGGCGTGGTCACATCAACTGCCCCATCTGAGCTGCTGCTAGGTGCGCGTAACAGATAGGTGCCACTGAAGAAGGAAAAACAACAATAATAAAACAACAAGTAATATCTTAAAAATAGAAAGAAGAAAATAGTACAAAGGCAAGCACACAACAAAGAGTTAATATCTTCAAATAGAGGAAGCAAACAGCAATTAAGTAGTTATTCATACCAATAGAAATTGCAGTGGTGCTCCTCTGATACCTAAACAAGCATAAATATGTTGGCATCCTCCTAGCTCTAGCACAAATGAGTAAGACATACATAAACAGATGTGCTTACACATATGAAAGTGAAAAAACTAGCTTCTGGAGATTATCTGCCGAGAAGCCAATCTCATCAAGCAACACATGGTAGTGGGTGGGTCTTGAGGTACCCTGTAAGAGCAACACATGAAGTCAAGTTATTTAGGTTAATAAACTAACACAACTGACAAGCATGGCCAACCAAAATCCAAAACTATGTTAGGAGAACTTATCATTGGTCTAGCAAGAGCACACATGTAAAAATCATACTGCCTTCGATGAACATTACCAGAGTCTACGACAGTCCTTGATGCAAAGCAAAAGTGCCAGTTGCTCAAGCTGTTTAAGTGGTAAGTACCTTTAGCAGTATTAAGTGGGATATGGGAGCTTACCAGGTGGAACGTTGTCTAGCGAATCAGCTTGGAAGAGTTTTCTGTGGTGATTCTTTTGAGCAATGATCACTGTGAACTTCGGAAGATCCCCCTGTCCCATACTCTAATAAGCATGTATTGTGGAGCTCTTGTTAGAAAAGGATGCCAGAAAGCCAAGGAATTCCTAGGTAAACTAAATGTCACCTTTAAGATTTGATTAAGCTCAATGTTCAGTACTTGGTTATATTGAGACTCACTCACACCATCCTTGCATACATAGACCATAAGAATAAGAACTCATCAATACTGTGAACATATATTATCTAATTAACCATCATTGGATGAAATTACTTAAAATTTAATAGTGAGTTAATCAAACATAACAACTTCAATCCTCCCAAAAATCAAAGAACATCAACTGAGTATTCAGAAACCATTCTTACTAGAAAAACAATATGGATACTTGTGATGCATTTCACACAAAGTGAAGGCAATCCTAGACTGTTCATCCTTTAACAAAGATAAAGGAGCTCACATTTAAATAAAAAATGCAGCGGATTGGGAGAAGGCAGTTAGCAGCGGTAGGAAGGGTAGCATAGATACCTGACGAAGGTGATGTGGACTCCAAGGCTGCAGTGGACGGCGGAGCAGTAGAGGTAGAGGAAGATGTCGTAGGTGACGGAGGCCTAGGTTGGGTTCTTAGCGTTGCAGTCGAAGCACATCTAGAATCATGGGGGTGAGGGGACGCGGGTGGTGGTGGTGACCTTGACCTTGTTGCCATCGTTGTCAAAGCGGTACTCAATGACCTTCTTGAGGCCGTTCTCGTCGAGCCCGACAATGACGCAGGGAGGGAGGAGGAAGTCGAGGTCGCCGCCATCGTCCTCCTCGAGCTCCCCACCAGATAGTCCTCCTCGACCCCATCAAGGAGTACTCGTCCCCGCTCGGCCGCCACGCCATCCTGCGAGGGAACCCGAGGGGGAGGCCGCCGCGACGACAGCTAGGCGCAGCAGCGACTGCTCTAGGAGGCTGGTGGCGGCGGGGCCAGAGGGAGGGGAGGGGTGGGGCCGCTGTGCCTCCCTATCCATGAGAGAGGTCAATGGCGTGGACGGATCTGAGGAGGGAGGCGCGGTCGGAGGTGGAGGAGGGAGGGGCGGTCGGTTTGGCTAACGGAGGAGTCGTGTCCGTCGCGGCAGTCGGTGGAGGGAGGAGATGAGGGTGCGGCGGTCGGCGGACGAGGAGGAGACGGGGGTGTGGCGGCGACTAAGGAGATCCAGTCTGTGGTGGAGAAAATGGTCTGTGGTGGATGAGATTGTGGAGACGTGGATGAGATTTGGGGCGCGGGTGCGGGATGAGATTACGAAGATACCCTTAAAAATATAGGGATTTGAGGAGGATGGGTAGTAGCGTCAATTAACTGTGAGAAATTTTTAGGCTGTCATCATTGGACCGAAGGAGGCGGGGGGCCAAACTAAATTCAGCCCAGCGCCTGAAAAGCTTAGTGAAGCAACTTTTTTTAAAATAAGAAATTAAGGCACCTTTGTGAAGCAACTTATACATAAACTATATTAAATACGATGAATACATTTTTCAAATGTAATAGGCAACATATAAGCTGTCATGTAGGAGTTTGAATAATTTCTAAGTAGATTTGGTATTTTCTATCATTTAATTGACTTTCTATGTCTTTATTAAAAGTAATCCTAAGTTGAACTACGTGTCCCTCCAATAAGATTCGAAAAAATTCACAAAAATAATTTTTAGGTTCATATGTTCCATTATAGACCATGTATTGGAGATGGAGAAAAATTATGTTGTCTTCTAGAGATAATTCAAAAATTTATCTCCAAATTAGCACATAATAATTACAATAATATCTAAATTTGATCAAAAAAATTCTACAAATTGATGTGGCAACATATTTTTGGTTCATAACTAAGCTTGTGAAAAAATTAAGTATTTTGATAAAGTTGGAGCATACATTGTTCACAAATGGAGACATCTCTCACATAGTTCGTAGTAACTCAAGTCAAATTTTGAGATTTAAGTAGCACTTTACATGTTTGAACTCGTATTCACCTCAAAATTGGATAGAACCTTATAATTACCATGATATTAGAAAATATGAAGTTATGTTACCAATTGTTATGCAAAAAACATGTTTTATCTATTCTTTTTTGGAAGAAAAGAAGCTAGAAATTGTGTACATAGAATAAACCATCCTCACATCATCTAAAGCCAGCCATCCATGGGCGAGGGGCACGGCATGGCAGCCGGACAGCACCCTAGTTGTGGGCAATGTGTACATGGACGACGCCCAACATCTATTTGAGAAGATGCTTGCAAGGTAATTAATTTGCTGTAGTTCTTGAATGTTCTCGTATGCCCGCCTATAATATCAAGTAACAAAATAAAAGGAACAAGGAACAAATAGATTAGTACTTCCATATAGGAAGAGTCAAAGACATAGGCGCTTCTCCAACATCGCCCGAAACCTCCGGTGGTGGCGATGCATAGGCACCGGAGCCGAGACCAGCGGCAAGGCAGAGCACATCATGGTACCGAAGGCGTCGCTGCCTGGCAGTTGCGCGATTGTCATGACACAAGTGGGGCAAATAGAATTTTTGAAATAAAAAAATAGGGAAAATGAAAATAGAAAAGCAAATATAATATTTGAAACCGAAAATCAGGAAAAAAAGAGAGTAAAATGGAAAATTGGGAAAAAGAGAGAAAAACATGAAAATCTAGGATTTGATCATGGAACCTCCTAGCTAGGAACCACCACACTTACCACTGAGCTACAAGTTCTTTGGTTTAGATTTGTGGTATTTAATAGTTTTTAACACAATTTGTTGCACTATTGCTTCCATGGCAACCCTTGGGCAAGGACACCACATCACCTGGCCGCTTGCCCGCCACGTCACCCGGCCACCGGCCGCGCCCACTGGAAATTGGGAAAAAAATAAAAGATGCGCGGTGGGGGAATCAAACTAGGGTCTCTAGAGTTAAGACTCGAGGACCTCACCACCACGCTACGCAATAGTTGGGTGATGTGCTGGACGCATTTGGTTTTTTATTGCCAGCCTTGTAATTTGGCCTTATTATAATGAAGAACAGATACATGATCCTATGATTTGTGTCATAGAAATGCCTCAGCCAAGACAAGCCTCACAAAGCCACATCAGCATGCCATGTAAGCGGTAGGTGCATATGTGGATGGATGTGGACCTACGATGAGCAACTTTAGCTTTTTCTGCCTCATTTTAGCTTAACTGCTTGTTTTAAACTTTAAAATAGATCTAACACTGGAGCACATCACATATACAACATTATCATAGTGGTAGGTTCTTTGCCCTTTGTAACCTGAGGTTGTGGGTTTGATTCTTGTTGAGAGCACTTATGCTATTTTGATTTTTGGACTTTGGGAGGAAGCGATCTCAGCCCAGGTAAATGCGCCAGAGCTTTTTTCCCAGGATCCACGGGAGGAAGGGCTCCGCTTAGCCCAGGAAGGCAGCTAGGAGGTTTCTTGTGCAAGAAAAATTATAGAAATTTTAATGAAACTAAAATTCAGGCTAAATAAATTGTCTTGTAAAAGTTTCAAAAACTTTGAAACTGATTTACTATTTTTTTTCTTTTTCCCTACCTAGCACAACACTATTGCAGAAAGCCTAGAAGATGATTTCTTTGTTTAAATACTTATCTTTTGTTCAATAGTAATGTGTTTCTGGTTTTTTTATTGAAAACTATCACATTGTCCGGGATAATGAATAGCTGGAGTTGGTCCTTAAACTGTTATACCCATGTTTGTTTTCTATTATATGCACAAATATCAGCATGTTGGACAATTTTTTGGTTTCCAAAATTATCATGGAAGATATGGACGGTGATCGTCCATGTTGAAAAATGAAGTGAATTAGCCATCTTCATCATGTAAACAAGTAATATAAAGTCTACTTAATGTCGAACACACCTCAGTACCCCAATGGTAGATGATGGTTTGCTTGTACTTTAGTTCCTAGGATCAAATCCTCAGTGGAGCATTTTTTTGTTAATAGAATATATTATTCAGAAATGTGTGGAGTATTTTATCTGTTGCAACTATTTTTAGTATATTGCAACACTTTTAGGCCGTTGCATCAGGGGTAGTCTAATGCGTGGAGCATTTTTTCTATTGCAACCATTTTTGGTATATTGCAACACTTTTAGGCCGTTGTAAGTGGTAGTCTATAGCAACACAAAAAAATCATGGCAATAATAACATGATATTGCATCCATTTAGGATTATAGTTGCAATAAGTACTTAACAATTGCAACGCCACATAAGATTATTACAACCCTAGAAAACCGTGGCAATAGGAACATGCTATTGCATCCATTTAGAATTCTTGTTGCAATAACCACCCTAGCAATTGTAACACCATGGAAGATTATTGCAACCCAGAAAAACCATGGCAATAGTTATAAGCAAAAGCAACCAAATCCAATATAGTTGCAATAACACCAAGTAATTGCAACGAAAATTAATACTATTGCAACTCAAAAGTGCCATGGCAATAATGCCAACTAATTGCAACAAAATTCTTAAATGGTTGCAGTGGACATGCCTGTTGCAACGACAAACCACACATATTACAACACATTTAGTCCGTTGCATTATAGGCACATATTGCAATCATTTTATAGAAAGGTTGCAATACGACCCTCCTATGGCAACCAAATTAGTGGTGTTACAATCATGTGGCATGACATTAGAGGTGGAACCTTGTAGTGTCTCCCCTGGTGGTACATAGCCTGCAACCATGAAATTAACAATATTTGCGTACCAGGGATCGGATTTTGTGATCTTGAAGAGCATGTCGTCCCGTAGAGAGTCATTGATGGTCATTTCCTGCGAATTCTCAAACTGCATTCTGGACAAGTGATCAGCAACAGAATTTTCTACTCCCTTTTTATCTTTTATTTCTAATCAAATTCTTGGAGCAGCAAAATCCATCTTATAAGTCAAGGTTTAGCATCTTTTTTAGTGAGTAGATATTTCAAAGCAGCATGGTTAGTGTAAATAATCACCTTAGCTCCTACTAAGTAAGATATAAACTTATCAATAGCAAAAACAATAGCTAGGAGTTCTTTTTTGGTTGTTGCATAATTAAGTTGAGGTCTTGTTAGAGTTTTGCTAGCATAAGCAATTGCATGATGCTTCTTATCTTTTGTTTGATCCAAAACTGCCCCCACAACATAATCACTAGCATCACACATGATTTCAAAAGGTAGCAACCAATCAAGGGGTTGAGTGATTGGTGTAGAGATGAGTGCTTTCTTAAGAATGCTAAAAGATTTCAAGCATGCATCATCAAATTCAAAGGGAACATCCTTGGCCAAAAGATTTTTAAGCGGTCTAGTAATATGTGAAAACATTTTTATAAAGCGGCGGTAAAACCCCGCATGACCAAGAAAACTGTGGATCCCTCTGATATTTACGGAAGGAGGTAACTGTTCAATTACTTCAATTTTAGTTCTATCTACCTCAATCCCTCATTCAGACACCAAGTGTCCAAGCACTATGCCTTCTCTAACCATTAAATGACATTTTTCCTAATTAAGGACTAAGTGCTTTTCTTCACATCTTTGCAAAACCTTGTCTAAATTTTTAAGACAATCATCAATTTTTTTCCATAAACAGAAAAGTCATCCATGAAAACTTCCATGATTTCTTCAATCATATTAGAAAATATAGACATCATGCATCTTTGAAAAGAAGCTGGAGCATTACACAATCCAAAAGACATTCTATGATAAGCATAAGTTCCATATAGACATGTAAAGGTGGTTTTGCTTTGGTCATCTAGATGGATTGGTATCTGGTGATAACCTGAATACCCATCAAGGAAATAGAAGAAAGAGTGATTCACTAGTCGCTCCAACATTTCATCAATGAAGGGCAACGGAAAATTATCTTTCTTTATTGCCTTGTTAAGTTTTCGGTAATCAATGCACATCCGCCATCCAGTGATGGTTCTTTGGGGGATTAAATCATTCTTTTCATTTTTAACAACAGTCATGCCTCCCTTTTAGGCATAACTTGAACTGGGCTTACCCACTCATTGTATGGAATGGGATAGATGATCCTGGCGTGCAGGAGTTTCAAAACATCTTTCTTAACAACCTCTCTCATCGCACTATTAAGCCTACATTGTGGTTCCCTAGATGGTGTAGAATCTAGGTCAGTCAGGATGCGATGGGTGCAAAGAACAGGACTAATTCCCTTAAGGTCTTGGAGCGAGTAGCCAAGAGCAGAATGATGCTTTTCTAAGACAGTTATCAAGCGGAGGGATTCTTCTTGAGAGAGTTTATCACTTATGATCACAGGATAATCCTAATCATTATTGAGAAAAGCATATCTAAGACCAAAAGGCATGGGTTTAAGCTCAATGGTGGGCTTAGGTGGTTCTAGTAATTCATCTAAGGGTTCAGACTCTGTAGGATTTTCTTCTTCTTCTTCTTCGATGAAGAACTAGGCATCATCTTCAAGGTTGGGTTCGATCAAATCATCAAGAGATGCAACTTTAACCTCTTCCATTGGGTCTTCTTCGGGAATTGGCTCAGTCTTAGCATTTGGAGAATGAGTGATGGATATAGAGAGTTTAAAGGTTTTCTCGAGTCTTATATTCAACTTTCCCGTTTGTCCTTCGTCAATAAGTCTTTCAATTGGTTGTCCTATCAACATGTCGAACTCCATGATATCAAAGATATGAAAGTTCAAATGAACCTTGGTTCCTTGTACCTAGATATGGAGGACATAAAGTATCCCCAAACTTGGAAGAATGTGTCCTAAAAGACTTTTCAATAACTTTGTTGTTGGGGTTAATGGCATATCTTTCAAATAAATCATGAGCAAAAGATGCAGACATGATATTAACACCCACAACTAGATTATAAAGAGCATTAAAAGGGGCTTTGTTGATTTGGCAATGAATGGAAATAGAAGGTGAATCTAAATGAATCACATCAGAGGAAAGCTCTTATTCTTCTAGCCATTCATTGCTTATTATGGACACTAGCTCTTTTGTAGTCTTTTCAAGGAAAGCTTCCTCAGAAGGGTCTAAGGGTTCTTCATTGGATGATGATTTCCTAGGCTTCTAGGGTCTCCTCATAGTATGGTAATTCAAGGTATTTCCATATTCGTAAAAAAGGTCATGCTCGAATTCAAGCATGAAATCCAAAATCGGAGTTTCCTCCTTTTCTGGTGGCTCGAGATTTGGGACAGCTAAGGTTGGTGATGGGTTAGGCAATGGTTTTGGTTTAGCTATCTTGGATTCCTCCTCTAGTGGCTTCTTTTCTACGTCTTTAGGAGTGTTCTCTAGGATTTTAGTAAGAATGCTTCTCCTCGAATTGGCAGAAGCATGGAGGAATGAGCCTCTTGAGGCCGCATCAAGACGCTTTGAGGTTTTCCTATCAAGACCCATATAAAAGTGTTGAAGAAGAATGGGGTCTTGAATGGCAAGGTGAGGGTCAGTATTAATGAGAGCATTAAAGTGTTCCCAAGCCATGCCTAGAGATTCTTTTTCTTCTTGTTTAAAAGATAGAACCTCTGAACGAAGGCTGACTACTCTAGAGATTGGAAAGAAATGCAAGCAAAAGCTAGAACACAAGGCTTCCCAATCTCCTTGTCTACTCCCTATGGTTTGCTTGTACCAACATTTAGCTCTTCCCTTCAAAGAGAAAGGAAAAAACTTCCATCGTAATGTTTCGTCTGACATGCCCACAATGCGTAAGCATGCACAGCTTTGCTCAAACTCATTTAGGTGGGAGTATGAATTTTCATCATCTTCACCTAAAAAGGATTGATCCTAAACCATGTTAATTAAGCATGGGCGTAGCTCATAGCCAGGTGTTAGGGTAGGCTTTGCAAATTCTAATGGTTGTAAGCGTGAGCTCATAGGTGCGGCGTATTGGTAGATAGGGGTGGATTTTGGATCCATGGTAAAAAGGAAAAGAAAAGATAGAAGAACAAATGATACAAGGATATGCTAGGTTTGAAGTTAACTCAGCAACCGTTTCCCCAGCAACGGCGCTAGAAATGCTTGTTGGTATAAATTAATGCACACAGAATAATCCACAAGCACACGGATAATATACCGATGTAGCACTTCACTGAGAGTAACCCAGTTTTATATCAAACTCAAGGAAACGTGTGTGAAAATAACTAAATCTTACTTAACCCAACTTCACAATTAAGGCTAGATAATAGGAGCATCGAGGAGATCATAGAGGTCTTCTAATTCTAAATTTGGTAAGCTTTGTCTTCTATTGTTCAATTCTGCTAGAGAAAACATAGGCAAAGTATGTTTCCTATAGCAACAATGTCCTGCTAGGCCTACTAACGGGAGGTGGACTACAAAGGATTCAATGAGGCTATAGGAGTCACCCTCGTGAGCTACCACCGATCCAAAAAGTAGGGTACATCCACAAGTAACCGAGTCTAAGCACCACGCTTACATTACGAATACTACTTTAACCCAGGAGCTACAAGGATTGAAGTACTCAAAGAGAGTCACAAACCTGAAGAACAATATGAACAAGATGTTTACTTAAATTAGAAGTCGATTACCAGAGAAATCTTAGAAGCAAGCTCAAGAACTTGATTCTGCTAGGGTACAAGCCGTGGACTCCTTCAAAACTCTTCCCTCTCACTCTATCTCTCTATCTCTAATACAAGACTAGATCCTATCGAGGACTAATCTTCTCTTGATTGCTAGCTCTAATCCTAGTGGAAATATGGATTAGGGTTTCTAGCCCTCAGGCTCTTAGGATCAAATGCATCACATACCCTAGAGGGGGGTATAGGTAGATATATATAGGCCCTTGAAGCATCTTGGACCCTCGGATCAAACCGACTTTAATAAATGGCGTAGATGCAATCTAGGAAGTGGTGGAGAACAAACATAGGAAGCTGGAGGCTGACTGATGGTCCCAGGGATAGGCCGACCTACATGTGGGACTGGCTGGTCCCACATGTTAGTGGCTCAGACTTCGCTTTGGTGGAAAGCCTCCTGGTGTCTTCTAGAGTCTTCCCACGTTGTTTATCCTATGGAATTATATGATTTTCTTTGACAAATAGGTCCTCCTTGGTGGTTTTCTGATTAAATCTAGCTAGAAACACAGATTCACCAAAACTCATGGAATTTGTTAGTTAAAACCCCTAAGTCTATGTTGGTGATCCATTTTAATCTTTTATGCAAGTTATATTGACATTTTGTGATGAATGTTAACTACCGTCAACACTATGCGATTTCGAAGGCGTGGACATCCCCAATTCTTGGCACATCGATCTCCTTAGGCGTTTCTGCCCCTGAAGCGCTTCTAAAACAAAGATATGTATTTCTCTATATTTGATGATTTAATAAAGTTTGTGCCAAGTTCTCCACTTATGGTCTCCAATTATGTTCTCCATTATTTTCACCGTTATGTTTCTCCAATTATGTTCTCCAATATTTCTTTGAATGTTTTCCATGTTTTTCTCCAAATTTTATCGCCATGTTTCTCCAAACTATTAACTCTTCGACTAATCTCCATTACTTAATGTCTCCACATTATGCTATTCACCAACTCTCCATGCGTATCATCGCCAACATACACTCCACTCCACATGCCGACCAGCCATGTTTTTACACATGCCATCCAGAAGCAGCCCTGATCTTGGCTTCCTCCTACGCATGCATGAGCCATGCTCTATGCTATGGACCGTCAGAAGCGGCTCCTTGGCGATGCTTTCTTCTCTTACGCGTACACGGGTGCCAGCCACTCTATGCTATAGAGCTTGAAGGCTAGCCAAGGCTGGTGATGTGGTATAAAACTAACTAGAAAACAACTAAATCATATTTAACATATGAACTAAGCGTAACTCTGAAACAACACTCAGTGTTCAACAAAAGCTGCTAAACAAGTTTACAAAACATTTCAACATAAGTTTTTTCCTAATCTACTGGACAAGATTGCCGAATAGGTCGACGTCTCTAGCAAGCTTCACCACCGCTTCCTCCGCTTCATCCTCCAGCTTTATGATCTTCGCCGCACTCGTCCCTTGGGCATAACCGGTTGTCGATAGAATATTGTCGGTAGTCCTCCAACAGGTATCCCACGATGGTAGATTGATTGGAAGAGATGCGTGTAATCGAGAACAAGAAGGCAACAGAGACATAAGAAGGATGTAAGGGGCTCAAGATGAAATTTGAAAATTCTTCCTCTTAGGAGAAGTGTAGCCACTTAGACTCCGTCAATAAGGAGGGTAAATCAAGAAATAAGCACTACATTCACCGCCAGGTGAAGTGTAGCCACTTAGTCCCCGAGCCTGCTAGAAGATGAAGAATGAATCTTATAGCAGGGTTAAAGAAAAGAAGTCTGAAAGCTTGCCGACATCATCTGACATGCACGTATGAAGGCCCTAGAATTACTGCCCAAGATCAACACACTGATCCGAACAACATGGAGCAGCTTGATAGCACACCGGTGAGATGTAGAAAAATCTGACCACCAAGGGAGTCCCTAGCTTAGCTGGTGATGCTGGCACAAAGAATCCGTGCACCGATGAGTCCCCGGCTTAGCTGGTGACGCTTGCACGAAGAATCTAAGCACCGAGGAGTCCCAGCGTAGCTAACGATGAAGTCCATGCGATGAGCAGTCCAACCAACTAGTTGGCGGTGAAGTGAACGCCAAGCAGGAGTGAGTGCCGAGCAGTCCGACCAGTTGGGTGGTGGTGAAATCCGTCTGATAGGTGGTCCGACCACCTAGACGATGATCATCTTGTCCAGTCCCTAAGCATAAGCTCATTGACCGATCCATGCCCCTATGAAACAAATGTGTAGAATGGGTAGTACATGATGTAAAAATAGAATATATAAACTCCGGAGAAGAATCAGCAACAGTGATGAAATAGCATATGTAGCTAGGCGATCAGTTGGTGTGAACACTTAGTGTTATTCTAAAGATGTGTTTATATTTTATATAAACCATCTGACCAGTTAGTGTGTAGCTGAGTCTCTAGCCCTAGCTAGCCTGTTAACCATAACATAGAGCGTGGGGCCCATGTGCGCGTAGGAAGAACAAAGCGTTGCTAAGGAGCCGCTACCGATCACCCATAACGTAGAGGGCAGACGCTCGTGCACGTGTAGGGAGGAGCCAGAGACAGGGCTATCTCTGGGGACATCAGAGCATCAACATGAATGTTCGGGGATTTGCCTTAGACTTAGTTGTATGTCATCTTTAAGATGGTATACATGAAAGAAAATTATTTGGAGAACAAACATGGAGAAAACAGCTTGGAGAAACATCATGGGGATATATGAGGATTGGAGAATTTTTAGAAGAATATTAAAGCATGACTTAGCTTTAGACAGAACGTCTGGTCGGTAGCGTATGGCATTATTTGGTAAGCATTGAAGAAATTGCCCGGCCCTCGAGCTTTCTGAATTGTCGTCATGGCGGCGGTTGCGGTTGTCACGACGCCGTTCTTCGGGGCGATCATCATTGTGACGCGGTAGGTGGTCAGAGTAAGTAGTCCAGGTGATGTTGTCCTTATATTAATGGTTGGCGAGAGGATAGATGTCTCCAATCTGGTCGGCGAATTTGTCCCTTAGGGCATCCTGATGGATGGTGGCCGTAACCCCTGGAGTTTCCTGATCAGCCATCGA
The DNA here is from genome assembly GCF_019320115.1 of Miscanthus floridulus. Lineage (NCBI taxonomy): Eukaryota > Viridiplantae > Streptophyta > Magnoliopsida > Poales > Poaceae > Miscanthus > Miscanthus floridulus. Next base: position 73,401,620 of record NC_089580.1, read on the forward strand.
TAAATTGGAATAAGAGGGTGGTCGATGCTAAACCAGAGTGGTCAGAGCCAATTCTGCGAGGGAGAGGCAGTCGATGAGCTTCTAGCTAACCTAATCGATGGATGCGATTAGATCGTCATTATTGATCTGCTTCCTCGAATAGCGGGGGAGCGGGTGATGAATCATTGGTGAAGATGACCTCGGAAGCGGTTCTGAGATTGGATCTGTTGTTGCATGTGTGGGTGTGGTCAGCGTAGAATAGATCTGCACCGAATCGATGATCTCTCCATCTCTGTCAGCATTGATGACCTAGGAGATCGATCTGACCATAAAGATCTAGTCGGGCTTTGAGGAGGACAAAGAGCTTACAAAATGTACCATCTTGTTCATCATCGAAACAACATGCACACCCCTACCTAGCATGCCAACTATCGATAGAATATCATCGGTAGTCCTCCAAGGGGTATCCCATGAAGGTAGATTGATCGACAGAGATGCATGTAATTGAGAACAAGAAGGCAACAGAGACACAAGTGTTAGATAGGTTCGGGCCACCAGCGCAACGTAATACCCTACTCCTGTGGTCTGTTGGTTTGTATTGGCTTCGTATGATCTTGCGTGTGATCAGATGCCTTAGGCTGAGCCTAAGATCCATATGGGGATGTCCACTAGGGGACCCCTATCCCTCCTTATGTGCTCTGGAGGGGTAGGGTTACAAGGAAAGTATTATATTTGGTATTATACAATATTGAATAAATCATATCTTTTTGTAGCCTTGCGGCGCACGTCGATCAGTGACATGCGCCACATGCCTTGATCTTATGGGCTAGGCCACCTCTGATGGTGCAGCCCATGTCTTGTCTTATGGATACCGGGGGCCATACCCCCACACCGGTCATTATCACTTCGGGTTTCATCGAAGGATAATGTGACCGTAGCACCACGAGCGCATGGATGATGGCTCCTTGGGCTGTGCTACGTGTGAATGCCTTGAAGTCTGCCTAGGCCCTCTAGCACCGATCTAAGATCGGTTGGGGGTAGGTCGCTGGGCAGCCACGTGGATCCTCAGATGACTCAAAGCTGACACAGTCAAGCACAGGTTTGATCCCCACTATCAATGCCTCTAGCTTGTCATCTTGGTCCTTCACCTAGTCCCCAAAGACATTGAACTGCACCTGGGCATTGTACCAATATTCTACAACAAGGTGTGACATGTTATACATGTTCCTAGCATTACGAGAATGATTTCTATAGAAGATACCCTCACCTTCAAGATCCCTCGTGACCCTATCGGTTTTCTCCTCTGCCTCCTTCTCCTTCTGGAGTTGGGCGATGGCCTCGTGGGAAAGGCTGAGCTCTGTCTCCAGACCTACATAAGAAAAGATGGGTAAGCAAGTCATGCTATCAAACACCCATAGGACAATGCTGATGGTCTTACCCCTCTGCTGGTCGACACTACAGCTAAGCCGCTCGGTCAATGACCGGTTCTCCACCTCTAGCAATTGGAGCTCCTTCTCCAAGGCTTCACCTCCAAGTCCTCCTCTTGATGGTGTGTCTGGGTCAGCCTCACCTTGAGGTCCTTCATCGATGACTATAGGTTCTTGTTTTCCTCGAGAATAGGAGCCATCTCGTCCAATTGCCGCCAGCGCTGCTCAGATGCCTTCATCACACCCTGCAAAAGCAATTGGTCAACAAACACACCTAAAGAAGGAGGAAGCAACAAGATAGCTATCAACTTACCTCAATCTAACCTATCATCACTGATAGGTCAGCCCTTAGCCTCTTCACCTCCGCGGTTGCTTCCTCCTCTTCCAGCATGTCGAATTCGTCGCCACGCTGCACAACTGTCCGAAAGACTTACGGAGGTCAGGCGGGCTCCCATGGTATTTCTTCAACTTATACAACAGCTATCCTCGGATGAGACCTCCTCGGAAGCTACTGTGCCTGGACAGGATCTCCGGGGCCTATCTCCATCGCCTGCGATGCCATGGGTGTCGCATGCTTTACGGCCGCAGGCACCGCGGTCTCCGCTCCCACTCTAGTAGAACCAATTGGCACATCTACTGTGGCTCACACCTCTTAACCACCTGATGCGTCTTTGGAATCACCCTCATCATGCGTGCCACCATCGGGAGAGGTTGATCTACCAGTTGGCAGTTCCTCCATAGCGGGGATGACCGGATCTGATCCTTCTTGTCCCTATATGGCGTTAGGAACTCCCATTTCTGCTCTATGCTACCCATCCTCGGCAACCGACGAATGTAGCTCTTTAGTCGTCTCCGTGCTAAGACAAGGAAACAGATTTGTCAAACAACAGCATCAATCTATCGAAGCAACACAAAAGAAGGAAAACTTACAACTCTGATTCTCACCGAGTTGTCTTAAAGTGGCACGCCCATCTGGATCCACCCTGACCAGTAGTAGAGCTGGTCGGTGTCTTAGCATTCCTCCGGCCGATGGCCTCAGCTGCCGTAGCCAGAGTCACCTAGGTAGGCTTGGGGACTTGATCGACGTCCCTAGCTACCACCATTGGGGTCGTCAGAGCAGTCTCGGGGACTATGACCGTGGCCTCCCATGGTTGGCGCCTCTCCCGTGTCTTCGCTCTAGCCGGTGTAGCTAGTGGAAGCATCTTGGCGCTCATAGGAGGAAGAACCGCTGCCTCATCGTCGTTAGACGAGTTCGACAAAACCATCTACCGCCTCTAGGGCTATGCGGTAGCCCCAAAGCTCACAGGTCCCTCCTCATGATGGGAGGAGCCTGATGTTTTCCTCCTCTTCAGGGATAGCTCATCTTGTGCTGGCCATTTCCCCAAAGTTTCTCATGGACATAGGCAGTTCATGCATCTTTATCTCCATCGCTAGGGCCATCTGACCTCTCCTTACTAGTCCCCGAGCTGGACTGACGCTGGGGACTACTTAGCCGGGTATCTATAGCCCTTGGCCAGTCCTCTGATGGCACCATCGAGAAGTACACCGCCCGGTCCTGCACATGAATCTTCAAGAACACAAATGAGTACATTGCATAAAGATAAAGATCAAGTATATGATGCAAGCAAACTCTTACCACTAGGGGAAGGCTCGTGACATTGAATGCCCTCTGTTGATCATTACCGCGAGGTTGAACAACATCATGATGCACTGCTTGACTTCATTCCGATCGATCTCCTCGGGCACCTCACAGGTCCCATCGGTTTCCCCTCGGAATTCATATCCAAGATGTGCCCTCTCTTTACAGGGCTAGATCCGCCAAAAGGTGAAATTCATCACCACTATGACTCCATCCAACCTCTTGCGATTTATCAACTTTAGGAGCTCCCTCACTTGCTCCATTCCATTGGAATTGGGCCTCTTTGACCACTTGGGGTTGCTCACCTAAACCTGATCAATGTTGCATCGCACATATGGCTACACCTGCCTAATGTAGAACCATCTGCAGGCCTAGTACTTCACATTTGTGTCAAGTGGGATGGCGATATACTGACTCGTCATCCCATCCTGCAGCTGCAGATTGGCACAGCCAACCACCCTAGATCCGGCTCCCCCTGATTTTGAGGCAGAAGAAATGACAGAATTGGTCAAAGTGGATAAGGATTCCCAGATATGACTCATAGAGATTGATAAAGATAGCAACATGAAGGATAGAGTTCAGGCTGAGATTATAGAGACTAACGCCATAGTAGTCAATTAGTCCATGGAGGAAAGGATGAATGGGGATGCCAAATCCATGGAAGAAGTAATCCACGAAAAACAACCAGTTTGTCGGAATGGGGTGTGGGAAAGTTCTCACCGGCCGCCGGGCGTCATCCCACTGTCGCCCTGTCGGGCAGGACCCCATGCACCACCAAATTGTTGAGCGTCGTATTGTTGCTGATGGATCGCACCCACTCTTTGTCACGATTCATCTTACACACCACCTTCTCCGAGCCCCCGCGGTTTCTCTTCGACGCCATCGAGCGGATCTGGGGAGCGAAGGTTGCTTTGCGCTTGGAGCTGCTCTAATGGTGGAGTGGTTGCAGGTGAGCGAGCACAAGCACGAGGAAGATGATGAGACGGGCGAAGAAATGGGGAGTGCGCCCCGAAGCCGCGGCGGATTTATAACGGTTTGACCCCAACTCTTCGACTTCTAGGGTTTTAGGGAAATTGCGCCCCCGCGCCGCGTTCACTCCTGAAATCTCCGCGCTTGCTTTCTTGGGCCATTAGATGGGCCTAGTGGATCTACAACTAAAGCCACGTAGCACGTGGGCCACCAAGTGGAGTTAAGCGCAACAACGTTGTTTCATGGATATCTTTGGGAATTTCAAGCAACATTTTTTCTTTATTCTGCTATAAGATTTTTTTCTCATCTTTCAGTAGGCTCGGGGACTAAGTGTGTACACTTCACCTTGCGATGAATATACTGGTTTCTGGATCCCTTGATTCTTCGGCAACGCCGGGGACTTGGTTGCTTTCTCAACTACGCTAGGGACTACATATTTTTCTTTGATCCTGCAACAAGATTTATTCTTCATCTTCTAGCAGGCTCAAGGACTACATTGTGTATAATGCACCTTGCGGTGCACGTATTGCTTCTTCTTCACGGTGTTGTGATTGCGTCAAGCCTGTCGCTTACTACCTCCGCTCAGCTCTGATGATCACGTCGACTTCCTTTTCATCGACCAAGATTTCTCAAAAATTTCTATTGAGCTCCTTACATCCTATTGGTGAGCCTCACTTGGCTGAGTTCGAGATCCGTTGGCTGGTTACACTGGTCGGCAGCCACCCTTGCAGGTCGGCAGGCCAGTTGAACTGGTCGGCGTGCTTTTTCACTGCCCAAGTCACTAGTTAAACCTGGTCGGCTTCCTTTTCACCGCTCGAGTCATCAGTGGAGTTGATCGGCTTCGCAGCAAGCTACTCAGACTTGATCAAGATGGCATCACCAAGCGGATACAAGGTGCTCGGGGACTAGATGTGGGGGGTCTGACCCCATGTACCCACGACGGACTACATGGGCCGCACCGCAAGGGACGGTCCAGCCCACAAGATGATGACTTGCGGTTCACGGCACAGCTCAGCGCCCGCCGCAAGACACCTCGGCGACATCCTGAAGATAGCATAGAATCTGTTAGGATATGCCGAATGTAATATTCCAGGTAAATCATATTCGTTACCCGATTAGTTGTAGACCTGATCAGTATGTAACCCTACCCCCGGGCTATATAAGGTGGGTAGGGGACCCCCTCAAAACACACGCAATCATATACAATAGCCAATACAAACCGACGGGACACCGGATTAGGGTATTACGTCAAGCTGACGGTCTGAACCTGTCTAAATCTCATGTCTTGTCACCATCTCGCTCACCTCTACGACAAATCTACCATCATGGGTATACCCCTCAGTGGACTGTCGAGCACATTTAGTCGACAGGCACATATAGAGCCACACACGGCTTCCTTCTTCCTCTCCCTTCTCTTTTTGTCCTCCAGCCGCACGACCGTTCGCCGCCAGCACTCGCCACCGGTCGCTCTTGGGCCCAAATGCACTATTATTGACTACCAACACTAATCTACATTGCAACTAAGGAATAAAAAATTTTATAATCTTATCCATATACATTGCATCATACATTATCAGCAATAAAATTGAAGTTTCCATACATGAATCTAATGTTTTCTAATTCGTGACTATGGCAACATCAAATACCTAGAGATTTAGAAATTGGTGTAACATTATACCCCACATAATCCAATATACATTAAAAGATTTTGAAATGTGAAAGTACAACTAGCGCATATATTCTGTAGGAGAGGTCCCTCCATCTTCCTTCAATTTGAGTATGGGAAATCGAGGTTTGAGAAGGGAGGGGAAGGGGGAAATGGAGGTGTAGGAAGAAGAGTTGTGCGTGTCTCTGTATCCACACTTATCGTGCCAGGCGGGATGGCGCGGCAGTTGTCACGCTGGACGCGGTGGCACAGTAGGGGGACACGTCAGCCGGTCAGCAAGCCGGCACACATTGTCACCCTAGAGAGTTTGGCACAACGAAATTAAAGACAAGCTGGGAATAGAATTAAAATTTGTTTTAAATAAAAAGGATTATAAAAATAAAAAATTTCTCACTGCTCGGCGCACCGCGCACGCATGGGCTGACATCGAGCTCACCGGGCAGGGCGTGCGCTCACCCGGGCCTAGACCCAAGAGGCCTGGATGCTGGCTCGCCTGGACCCTAGCGCAGCGTGAGTTTTTTTTTATTCCTTAAATCTAGTAGTACAAGTTGTAGTATCTGAACGTGCGGCAGCGCGAGCTTGGTCCAGCAGCACGAGCGCAAGGTTGCCCGGCCTATTAGCCATGGAAATAGCCATTTGCTCCTGTATATGCATGCATGCATATAATATGCACGGTGACATTATGCACATAATATATACTTTGAATTAGTTTTCTAAACAGTAATAATAATAACAAAAAATTGGCTGAATTAGAAGCACCTACAAGGGCATACTTGGCGTATTGTTTTACTGTCGATAATTGTAGAGATGATATACTTAGGGTGTTATATATATATGTAGATTTAGGCCTAGTTTGGGATCGCATGGTGCCGTGTGCGCGAGAGAACCATGCTATGTAAAATATGCTTGCTAGTTCAATCTGGCGGTGGCAAGAACTACGAGGTGTTTGGTGGGATTATATGAGTTTGTGGTTACCTTAGCCGCCGCCGTGGAAATTAAAACACGTTCCAAACGGGGGCCTTAGAACTTTATTATATTATTCTCTATAGTTGTATAATCGGCACAAATGATTGTTTTATAAGGAGAGAGTTGGATAATTTAGTCAAATAAGATCTAATACCTAGCTATTGTTACCAGCAATGATTGAGTCAACAAAATCAACAGTAGGATATTATTTGGGTTTTTAGGAATTAGTTTTCTGGTGTGCCTTCAGAATTAAGGTGAATACTTCAAAAATCAAATATGACAGACAAAATCCAAGCTGTGTATTGCCTTGCATTGCATTAATATTTCCTTCTATATAGTTCAATGGCCTTACAATAGCTAGGACCACATGTCCTTGAAGTGCATGTGCGCATGCATCTCCCAATTCAACAATCACCAAAGGACAAAAAGAAGATGGATGGACGAAATCAATAATTCTTGGCTCGAGTTCATATAGAGCCTTAATTACGTACACATGATGCAAATCATGGCAAACAGTAACGAAATCAAGCCCTAGTAGCCCGTGGCGGAGCCAGAGCTGAAAGGAAAGAGGGGGGACCGGATCAAGCTCTCCATAGCAGATCAGCCTAAAATTTCTCTCTGTTTCTTTGGCTAAGACATCGGCGTCAGAAGCTAGATAACTTTTTCACGCTGTCATGTTGGCTCTGTTGCTCAGCTATAGAATCAAGTGTAAGAAAATAATTGTGCAGCAAGTAATATGCATGCAGTTTCACAAAGTCATAGCCATCATTTGAAAAATTACAAATGACAAGGGGGGCCGGAGCCCAGGATGGCCAACGTGGCTCCGCCCGTGCTAGTAGCTAAAAAGGCCCAGCTGTCACTATCATCAAGCCTGGCAATAATAATTAATAACGGTGCGCTGCGCTGCTTCTTCTTCTTAAATTAATTATCTTGATCGATTAAGTTACTACATGATGATGAGAAATCAATCATGTAATATATATTTTTTTAACCAAGAGAGACCTTGTAGGTGGCGCCGTCAGGGAACCTGTAGGTGGTCTCGTCGATGGGCGACACCTTGGGCACGTGGATGGGGAGCACGTCGACCTCCGGCGTCCACGGGTTTCCCTCCTCGCCGCCGTCGACCGTCCGGAGCGCCTTCCAGACGGCGCTGTTGCACTTGAAGCCTGATCCGAAGGCGATCTGCCAGACCCGGTCCCCCTTCCGGATCCGCCCCTTCGCCTCGCAGTAGGCGAGCTCGTACCAGAGCGAGCTGCTGGAGGTGTTGCCGAAGCGGCAGAGCGTCATCCTGGAGGGCTCCATGTGCCAGGCGCTGAGCTTGAGGCTGCGCTCCAGCTCGTCCAGCACGCCGCGCCCGCCCGCGTGGATGCAGAAGTGGTCGAAGGCGAGCTTGAAGTCGGGCAGGTAGGCGCGCACGTTGGCGCGGAAGACGCGGTTGAGGACGACGGTGGCGAGGAACCGGAGCTGCTCGGACATGGGCAGGACGAGCGGGCCCAGCGTGGTGATGTTGGTGCGCAGGGCCTCCCCCGCCACCACCATGAGCTCTTTGGAGAGGGAGACGCCGACGCACCCGGCGTCGTCCTCCTCCTGCGTGACGCAGCCGAAGCTCTGGTCGTGCGCGCCCCGGTGGGTGCGCACGGTGTGGATGAGCTGGTACTTGGCGCGGCGGCGGTCGGCGCGGCGGTTGGAGAGCAGGATGGCGGCGCCGCCCACGCGGAAGAGCGTGTTGGTCACCAGCATGGGGCGGTTGTTGCCCATGTAGGCGTTGAGGGTGATGTTCTCCGTGCTCACCACCAGCGCGTACGTGTCCCGGTGCACCTGCATGCATGCATGCACACATACATATGGGGAAACAAGATTTGTACGTAATTATTTTGTAACGAAGGGGGATTAGCCAGAATGACCGTGGTCAAATGGCCCCAGCACAGCTGAGCTACTGTACATATCATGCGCGGTCGAGCAGAACCGCACACATGAGGGCCTGTCCCTTGTCAGACTACCAATTACTCCCGCTGCAGAGCTTGTCATATATTGCACAGATGCATGCATGCACTACACTGCACCGCACGTATATGGTAGATTATTTACTGTTAGCTGGTTTGGTGTGAGAGAAAAACGTTGTTTCTAGCTGTAAATTTACGATCATTTACGTCTTGTTTAGATTGCCTCAAAATTCCAAGTTTTTTCACTCTCTCCGTCACATCAATTTTTGGACGCATGCATGCAGCATTAAATGTAGGTAAAAAAAATAACTAATTGCACAGTTTGGTTGTAAATCACGAGACGAATCTTTTGAGCCTAGCTAGTTCATGATCGGACAAAGTTTGTCAGATATAAACGAAACGTGCTACAGTATCCAAATTGCAAAAATTTGACAAGGCCTTACGAAAAAGCGAACAGGCATGCCGAAGCAGCAGCAGCTGCATGCTGAAGCAGTAGGAGTAGTAGTAGCAGCTGCATGCTGAAGCAGTAGGAGTAGTAGTAGTTATTGCTGTCGTCGCTGCGACGACGATGGGTGTGCGTGGGATACTGGGAAGAGAGAGAGAGAGGGGACCATTTCCAGACTTGACATTCGCATGCAATGCATGGTTCCGTTTTGACCAGGCCTCCTTCTGCCGTTGGTGCAGACGACGCTCCTAGCTTAGCTAGCGGCCGGTAATTAAGGGCGGGCACATTCATTATCGTATAGTTACTGTACTACATACTGGCACCACTAGCATGCATGGACGACCGAACCACGCTGGCAGTTATACTGTAATTACTAGCACATTTTCTACTGGCAATGCAATGCAAGCTAATCCCAGACCGGCCAATCTCCATAAGCTGTAAAAACTAAAAGGGTCTATGTACGTGATGTGCAGCCATATGCTGGAGTAATAAGGAGTAGGACAGGGCACCGGCACATGGCTGTGTGAAAACTCCCTGCATATGTGCCCTCCGTTACAAACACACATGTATCATGTATGTGCTGTACGTTAATCTTACGTACGTGTGCTCATTCTGGAGAGTACCAATTATATTGACCCCACTCACATGCATGGAGCCGCAAATAGGTATTTTCACTTCTGAACTTTCACGCTGTGAAATGTTAACCTTTCACGTACGTTTCTATAACGCGTGTGGTTATAAAAAATAAATAAAAAACCTCCACATATGACCGCTGCCGTCAGATAACTTTTGGATACGAGTACGTAGTACCTGTGCGCAAGTTTTCATGATACAGTGATCTCTTAAATTTTAGTGATTTTATTAATAAATAAAAAGGTATCACCCTCTGTCTCGAATTATAGATCGTTTTGGATTTTCTACGCTTTAATTGCTATGCAACTAGACATGCGAAATATCTTGATACGTAATATAAAATTGTGTATCTATAAATGCCAAAACGTTCTATAAATTAGAACGAAGGAGTAGCGATCAAAGTTTTATACATATATAGCCCATATCGAACCCAATGAATCCCCAAACAATAATCATACAGAACGGTGGAATTACTACGATAGAGTGAACCAATCGACACAACTGAGGTTATTTTATTTAGATCGACACAAGTCATTTAATTTGCTAGTACTACTATTACACATATACTAGTACTCACCAAATGACGTTTTGGGTTGTTGATGTCAATCATGCTAAAGTTCCAAGGTATGTTAATTTTTTATATTTAGAATTGATACAATGGATTTGTGTGAACAAATAGATTCATAATAATGTTCGCTTGCTGTGCGTTATAAATAAGTTACAAAAAAGTAGTGGTCAAAGTCATGTTTTGAAGAGACTGCGTGGGCGACCAAATTCTTTTTTCTTTTTTAAATGCAGAACATCAATTTCTTGTGACCCAAGATAAACAGCCTGTTCGTTTGGTCGTATTTGGCTTATAAGTCATGGCTTATCAGCCAACAAACAGTATTTTTCTTTCACACCAAACTAGCCAATAGTACTTTTAACCATGACTTATAAGCCAAACAAGCCCAAACAAACAGGACGAAAGACCACCCCCAACTAGGCAACTAGCAGTGTAATATATGGAAATAAACAGGAATTGGAACTAGTTTCCCAAGTGCCAATTGTGCCACCAGATGCATGCATAATGCAAGTGAGCCCTTGTTTAGTTCGCGAAATTTAGAATTTGGGGCTACCGTAGTACCTTCGTTTTTATTTGGCAAATAATGTCCAAACATTGACTAATTAGGCTTAAAACGTTCGTCTCGCAATTTCCCACCAAACTGTGCAATTAGTTTTTCTTTTCGTCTACATTTAATGCTCCATGCACAGGCCGCAAACATTCGATGTGACAGGTATTGTAGCAATTTTTTGGACTTTGGGGTCTAACAAAACAAGGCCTGAGTAGGGCAAGAACTGAAGGGAGGAACGCTGAAGGGACACGCGTTGTTGCTCTTGTCTGTGCTCTCATGTTACTGCCTTTATTGGCATGATCGTTGTCAGCTACCCTATTAAATTGTGGGTTCAGAAGAAGTAAAGGACCCGACAGCGATCCATCGGTCATCAGGATGCCAAAACACTACAGTACGGAAGGAAGTACCGTTCCGATTGAATTTTACTGTTTACAGAAGATTCCTCTCATAAAATTCCTCCGGATTCATATAGATTTTTTCAAATTCGTATAAACGAACGGGGCCATAGGTCATGCCAATGAATATCAAGAACCTAGCTAGTTTTTAAAAAAAATATATAATACGAAGATGCATGCATGTGTGTTCAATTCTTGGGAAAATAGGGTTAAATAATATATGTACTTGGCAACCATGTGCACACATAAATTATCTGCAAAACCAGCCTGGAAAGCAGAATATTAGTACTACTACTCATTAAGCGCGACGAAATCACTGTGCATAACTTGAGCAGTGCCTGAAGGTCTCATACACATGCAGTAATAATTGACGTATAATAAACTAAAGCACGTGATGCAGTAGGTATAGTTAGCCTACTTTTCCTTTTTGGTAATTTCGTACTGCGTGCTAACGATTTAGGCCCCGTCGTCTCGCTGAAAAGCCAAAATATTGTTCTAATTAATTTACTGTAAAAAAAACACTATTCTAACTGAAAAAAAAAGCTAAAAAGATGGATTATAAGGAAACGAACGTGACCTTGGTAGGTCAATATTCATCGAGATTCAAGAGCATGATTATTATTAATTAATACTCCAGATTCCGAAAATCTAAATGGAGTGCGAGAGTTATTGCTGGTACAACACCACCACCCTGACATGATAGGATCTGAGAGTTTATTGCGTCCGATTAATTCCTAGCCGTACGTCCAAGCTGGTGATTCATTGGCACAACACTTATGACCGGCCTCGGTTGTCGTGCAAGAATCGGTTGGATGCATGCATGATGTTTTCAAAAAAAAAAAAGCATGCATGGACCGTACTGTACTATGCTAGCTAGCTACTGACACTGTCATGCATGCATATTGACTGCCATAGTATAGTGGTATATAGTAGTCGTATCGTACCTGGAGCAGTCGCTTGGCGAGGTCGATGGCGATGATGCCTGCGCTGCACCCCATCCCGCTGAGGTTGTGGCTGACGACGTCGTGCCGCATCCCGTAGCGGTTGACGATGAGCGACGTGAACGACGGCGTCGGGCTGAGCAGGCTGGAGTTGAAGATGAGCACGCCGACTTCGGCGGGGGCCACGCCCGCACGGCGGAGGAGGTCGTCGACGACGCCGAAGATGACGGCGTGCGACTCCTCCCGCGCCGTGCGGAGGCACATGTCGACGGGCACGCGGATGAGCGACTCCGGGAAGTGGGTCCGCTCCCCGAGCCCCGACCGCTCCAGCATCCGCTTCTGGAACGCCATGCTCTCGTCGGTGAACCGCCCGCACCGCCCGAAGTGCGCGATCGTCTTGGCGCGGGACGCCTCGTGCGGCGCCCCCGCCACGTATCCGGACAGGTCCACCAGGTAGACCGGGCGGGGGCGGGACACCGCGTATGCCCACGCCGCGGCCGCGGTCGCCCAGCACGCCACCGCCACCGCCGCAGGGCTCAGACCCAGCTTCTCCTTCAGGAGCAGGAGGCTGGCCGGCAGCTTCGACGACAGCCGCGGGGCCAGAAAGACGACGACGGCAAGGAGGAGGAGCGGGATGACGCGGCGGCTCATCGCCGCCACCTTGTTGGCCTGCGTCGTCGTCGTCGTTGGCGCACCACCGAACACCTCCCTACCCATTGTATATATTGTTGCGATTACTAGCTAGCTAGCTTGTGCTGTGTATATACTCCAAGCCAAGGAAGGGCAGGAGACTAGCAGCTTGGTGGCAAGCAATGGCGCGCGATCGATCTGGATGGTCGCTGGAGGAGTGCGAGGAATAGCGGAGAGCGGATTTATAGGGACGATGGACGGAGGGTTAATGGCAAGCAGCAGCTGGTAGGTGATGTGCCGGGCCGCCGCAGTCAGGGAGAGGGGGAGGGGCAGTGCCAAGCTGCCAGCGCAATAACTGCGGCGATGCATGTACTGTACGTAGCCATGAACAGCAGAGAGCATGCAGCGCCATTGGCAAGCCATGTGTGTACCTTGAGCACCCACTACCCCATACCATGTGTGATGTGTATTGTGCTGGCTGGCATTGCAGTTGCAAGGAGGGAGAGATGAAGGTGAGTACTCTACGGAGCAGTCACTACCGCAAAAACGTTTTTTGCCCAGAGCCACGATTTTTGCCGAGAGCAAAAACGCGGGATCTCATACGTGAGTTCAACTTCTCTAACAAAAGCTGCCGAGCGGGTGAGGTTTGACGCCTTGGCTCAGTACGTGGCAAGTCTTGGCATCACGATGGGTCGTCCAGCGTCACTAGAGCTGTTCGCTCCTCCACCGCCTTACCCATACCCACCTTACTCATACGTGAGTTCAACTTCTCTAACAAAAGCTCTTTACTGTGCATGTCGGCCATCGTGCCGTTGATATGTGATAGGAGGCCTTCGTGCCGTTTATATATATGTGTGCCGGCCATCGTGCCGTTGATATGTGGTGGGCGGCCATCGTGCCGTTGGTTTTCTTGCAGGTTTTGGAAACCTCACCGTGCAGGGGAGGCGCTGCCGAAATTTTGATGTGTCTAGGCTTAGATTATAATTTTATACCTAGTTCTGTAAATTTTGACTTGTCTACGCTTAGATTACAATTATATGCCTTAGTATTACTATAATTATTAATTTTTCTTCTCATTTGTGTAGAATCAATCGGCGGGTTCGAATGATGTGCCTGAGCAGCCGTCGTCGGGAGGGTCGTGGCACCAATCGTATCCACAACTTCCGCCGCATCAGCAGCCGCCGGGAGGGTCGGGGTACCAGCCGTATCCACACCGTCCGCCGCAGCAGCAGCCGCCGTCGGGAGGGTGGGAGCCTTGGGAGTGAGCCTGTTGTTCTTCATCATGTATTAGCACTTTGTGACATGAACTTAGCACTTTGAGATGGACATGTGTTGTTGGATTTGAGATGTTTAGATGGATTATAATGTGAGACATGTGATGTGGATGACATATTTGTGATATATGTGATGTGGATGATGTGTTATATTTGTGAAATATGTGTCGTTGAAGCTGGAAATATAAACAAAATAAGAAAAAGCTCTCTGGACTCTTTGCCGAGAGCTAGGCTCTCGGCAAATATTCCTCTTTGCCGAGAGCTTGGTGGTCGGCTCTCGGCAAACCTTCGTTCATCCTCGATGTACTGAACCCTTGAATATGCCTCTTTGCCGAGAGCCTAGCTCTCGGCAAATATGCCTCTTTGCCGAGAGCCTAGCTCTCGGTAAATCTTCCTGTTTGCCGAGAGCTTGGTGGTCGACTCTCGGCAAACCTATTTTTTTTTTTGAAAACCACCTCGGCCGCACATCTTTTTTTTTTTGCAATTCTTTGCCGACGGTCGCTCTCGGCAAAGAAGTTATTTGCCGACGGTCGTTCTCGGCAAAGAAGCCCCTCACACCGTTACTTCCCGCCTGACCGTTACTATTGCGCGCCAGTTTGCCGAGAGCTATTGTTGCCGAGAGCCTTTACATTACTCTCGGTAAATGTTTTGCCGAAAGGGGCTCTCGGTAAAGAATCCTTTGCCGGTAGATGTTTTGCCGACGGCTCTTTGCCGAGAGCTGCTCTCGGCAAATATTTTGCCGAGCGTTAGATCGTCTTTACCGAGAGCATCGGGCTCTCGGCAAAGTTACTGTTTACAGTAGTGAGTAGCCTAGTAGGTGGCAGTGAATTCATTCATTGTTCAGCCCAAAAGTAGGGGACTGGAATTCAATTCTCGTCCTCTCCCGGGTCACATAATTTGTAGGACCACGTTACCACCGCAGCTGGTAGGTCCACTGTTCGCTTGATCGTGGATTATAAGTTAGAATGTTATTTTTTTTATATTAAGGGCATGTTTGGTTCTTTTAGGGTATGTTTGATTTCTTTAGTTCGTGGATTAAAGTTTAGTCTCTGGACTAAAGTTTAGTCTGGACTTTGTTTGGTTTCATGGACTAAAGTTTATTAATGCAGTTGTATAAAGACAATCACCGTGTTCGGCTGGTGCAGTGCACAATGAATTTCGGATGGTTTTGGATGATTCAATAGTGTTCTATAAGAGCGAATAAGCTAAAACAAGCTGAAACAAGATGGAAGTGTACCAGCCGAACACAGTGAATATTACCCCTGTTAAGATGAAGATATTACAGCTGCTGGCTACGGGTGGGATATGGAGTAACGAGGGACATGATTGTCTCCAGAACACTTTAGTCCAGTTTAGTCACCCCTCATGTACTAGAGGACTAAACCCTTTAGTCTAAAATTTAGTCCATGTATTTTGCATTTTAGGGACTAAAAGTGATCATTTTAGTCCATATTTTAGTTTAGTCCATGGAACCAAACAGACCCTTAGTCCGCGGACTAAAGTTTAGTTCCTGGACTAAAGTTTAGTCCGGACCCTATTTGGTTTCAGAGACTAAAGTCCATTAATGCAGTTATATAAAGACAATATTACTCCTGTTGAGATGAAGATATCACAGCTGCTGGCCACGGGTGGGATGTAGAGTAATGAGGGACAGGATTGTTTTCAGAACACTTTAGTCCAGTTTATTCATCTTCTTATGGACTAGAGGACTAAACCCTTTAGTCTAAATTTTAGTCCATGTGTTTGACATTTTATGGACTAAAAATAAGCATTTTAGTCTATATTTTAGTTTAGTCCATGGAATCAAATAGACCCTAAACTAATACTAAATCAACCGGCAGTAAATAATCCCTGATGTTTGTTTGCTGCTGTGGTGCAGCTTCAATTTGCAGAGGGTTAAGGCATGTTTTGTGCTTTAGGGCGCGTTTAGATCCAGAAATTTTTGGGTTTTGGGTACCGTAGTACTTTCGTTTGTATTTGGCAATTAGTATCTAATTATGGACTAATTAGGTTCGAAAGTTTCGTCTCACGATTTCTCATCTAACTGTGCAATTAGTTTTTTTTCTGTCTATATTTAGTACTCTATGCATGTGCCACAAGATTTAATGTGATGAGAACTGCGTAAAAAATTTTGGATTTTGGGGAACTAAACGGGGCCTTAGTTTCAGCGGGCGGGCCTCATTTTCTTGGTCCTACACGCTACACGAACTTAACTGAACTGAAGCTGATGTAGACATATGCATGCAGGTTAGTGTACTTTTTTACTTCAAATATTATATATATTGCGTATTTAAGTACATCGATAGTTAATGCGATCATCTGTTGAGGTCTGAACATTTGTATGGAACTGATGGACATTGCATTCTATAGTATTATGCACGGTCCAAACGGAAGTCTGCATGCAGGTAGCAGTCTTGTTCAGTCTTGAGCTTCAGGTCAGGCTGGCGTTTTTAAGCCCCGTTCGCTTCCATGAATTCTGCAGAGACCTAAAGAAATCTGTATGAATTTAAAGAAATTTATAAGAGAAAAATATTATTTTTAATAAAAAATGAAACGAATCAAGTCAGATTTAAAGGTACAAGAACGGAGCCTTAATTTTCACACGGCCTATGTTGCTGGCTGGGTACCACATGCGCTAAACCAGGCCTTCAATTGCACAGCAGAATTTGTTGAAACACTCCTCTCTCGTCTCTGTGCGTGTGTGTGCGCCTCTCGTTTTCCTTCGATGAAGTCTCACCATTTGGAGGGACGTGTTCAAATACTACTGTATGTGTGTGTATTTCCTCGTCTACTCTTGTGTCTTCCGAGACCGGCCGTACTGTGTTATTTTTAGTTGCAATTTGGTATTGCTGCCGAGCTAGCTAGGTACGGGATCGGAGAGACGACGAAACGAAACGCCAGCTTTCTAGTATCCGTTAAGCGGTTGGACGAAAACCTTTAATGGTGCGAGAGGTAGCTCTTACTCAACCCGGATGGTGCGAGAATTCATGAGAGAAAAATACTGTTTCGGATAAAAAAAGAAACAGATCAAGTCGGATTTAAGGGCACGCGAACAGGGCCTTTATGTTCTCCTTTTGCTACTTCAGGTCTATTCGTTTGAACTTATCAGCCAGAATCTATAGTACTTTTCTCTCACAACAAAACAGCTTTAGTCAGCTTATCAGCCAACTCTAATACCAACCAAATAGAAAGTCACCACCACACTAATCGCCCTCCTGCGCCGAAGAGGAAATTGAAAGTGTAAAGTGTGGAGTCGTCTATGCCATTATTCCGAATTTGAATCTTCCAGCGGTGAGCTCTTTGCCATTATTCCGGTGGGTTGGTGACCGCGTGGGTGAGCCAATTAGCTGGGGGGCTTTGAGTGTTCCAGAGGTACGGTAAAGGAGACGATTAAACCATTGTTTAGTTACTCCCAAAACATTATATCTTATCACATCGAATGTTTGGACATATACATAAAGTATTAAATATAGATTAAAAAAATAATTAATTACATAGATTATGACTACTTTGCAAGACAAATCTTTTAAGCCTAATTAGTACACACATGTGCACACATGTGCTAATAATTACAGTACACACATGTGCTAATAATGTATTAATTAGACTTAATAAATTCATCTCGTAGTTTACTGACAGATTCTGTAATTTGTTTTTTTATTAGTATCCGAACACCCCATGCAACACCCTCATATAACATCCGATGTGACACCCTAAAACTTTACACCCCGAATCTAAACACCACCTAAGAAGCGGAAACAGGGCAACAACACTCAAATTGTGCGATCGGGGCAACTCCCATCAGACACAATGAGGCAGTTCGTGATGTGCGTAGCTTGTGTGAGCTACATCGACATGTTCTGTTTTCTTTTTGTCGGAGACATATTTCTGTTGGCATAGAGTGGATAGACTCCTAAAATCGCTTGTCTTCACGCATGGGCTGGGCATAGGGATGCCAATGGGCCAGTTTCTGGTCGAAGATCCATAGATCTTGGGCCTAGCGGGTTCGGGTTTGGGTTCAATTTTTCATCCACGGTTTTCGGGTTTGGAGACATGAAGCATATCGGGTTCGGCTTTGGGTTTCGGTTTTCACCCGCGGATGCCCAATAGAGGTCCGATATAGAACATTTTGAATAAAAAAACTCATATGCTTTTATTAATGAATTATTTATGTAAGCTATTAATTTTGTTCTAAGTTGTGTCATGAAATTTGTGTGTTGTTTATTGCTTCTTGTTTATACATATGAATATGTAATATATCACATGCATATATTGCTAAAAATCCCTTATTATTTTTTTGTATTGACATATAGTGGTGGGTTTCGGGTTTCGGGGATCAACAGGATTTGGTTTCAGGCACAGTGTGGATTGTCACCCGAACCGGTGTTCGCGGTGGTTTTGGGTTTTGAGTTCGGGTTTCGGGTTTGGGTCCACGAAGGCTCCACCCGATCCGAATTCGCCCCATTGCCATCTCTAGCTGGGAATTGGGAGTTATGGCAGAGGTGGAGGGCTTGCGATGCTATGGAAGAAGAATGAGGTGGATATCAGGACACATAGTCTAGACAAGCTGCACGCCGCTGTGGCGGTTCTTGATACTGAAACGCATTGTGAAAAAGGAGATTTACTGGTTTCTATGGGGAATCTAAGAGAGAACTACAACATATAAGCCAAGAGTGTCTAAAATTGCTCAATGGTCGTAGCTCTCTCCCGTGGTTATGTGTGGGTGATTTTAATGAAGTGTTGCATGTCAATGAGCAATTTGATGGTGTAGGAAGGACTGAGCGACAGATTGAGAAGGTTTTCGGTAGGCGGTGTTTGTTGGAATGTGATCTTGGCTAATCCCAAGATTAATTATGAGATTAATTATTAATTAAGTTTCTGGTCCACCTGCCATACATATCCAACAGATTAGATCTGCCGTGATCGGCGGCAACCCGTAGATCTTCTAGGATTCGCCCCCCTGGCGCACAGCGCATCTATAAATAAGAGGAGACACCCCTGGTGGCTCCATACACGTGTGACTAATCACATAACCAGTCAATTAGGCGCTGGAGGGTATGAAGGCCGTCTACCCACGTCCATCCCATCCAGGTCCATCAAGAGGGGTCGAGAAGGACGCCGCAACACCGAGCAACCTCCTGTTCATCGTTAGAGGGCATCCCAGTCCTCAGCTGGTGAACCATGCCATCTACACTGACTTCAACACCAGAAGAGGTTCTAATGGCTGCACCTAGCTCGCCTAGCTCAGGTCTGTCATTAGACTAAGAATTCCACATTTAGTATGATTTAATTTTGTGATCATGTTTTAGACTATGATTAAGATCATGTTTATTCTAAGTTTTAATTCATCAATTGTTATCAGAGCCAGTCATAGATCTAACATCATCCTTAAGATTCTTTTGATGTTTTAGCCTCTGCTAAGTTTTTTAGATGGTGTTTATATGCATATTTAGATTTGTTTCAGTGTATGTTTATGCAGTTTAAGCATCAGATTAGATCCGTATTTATGCTATCAGTAAGTAATTAGATCTTAATTAGAGGCAGTCTAAGGATAAGTTTATGATTAGACTAAGTAATTATAGTTTAGGGTTCACTGTTTATCACGTTCAGTTTTAGATTAGGAATCAATCTAAGCAATTAGTCTCAGATTAGTTTAATTTTCTATGATTAAGTGTGTTTTCCACCAAATTAAACTGAGTTAAGCATTTAGAAGGAGGGGATTGAATCAAATCAGCAGCCATAATCCAAATCCCCAAATTTTCTCCCCAAATCAAGAACTTTAACTTTAAGATTAAGCATGTGACATTGAGATTGAGCACCTATGCGGCTCATACCCGTCTTCAAGGCCGGGTTGCCGCTGCCGGTCATGTGTGGCTCGTCCCTAGCGGCTTTAGGCAGGGTCGCCACCACCCTGCCGGTCATGTGTGCTGCTAGCGGATGGCTCATACCTGGTGCTCAGGCTGGGTCACCACCGCTGCGCCTTGAGATGAGAGCGCTGTCATGAGCTTCAAGGGCGCTCAGCCGTGGCTGCGCGTGCGCCCATGGGGCCACCGCTGCCGTGCGCGTGCCCTCAGGGGTCGGCCGCCACAGCGCGTGTGTGAAAGGTCCTAATATGGCTAGAGGGGGGTGAATAGCCTATTTAAAAATCTACAAACCAACTAGAGCAATTTGATTAGTATGACAAGTAGCAAAAAAATAAACTTGCTCTAGCTCTACAAGGGTTGCAAGCCACCTATCCAATAATTCTAGTTACTATGATCACTAGACACACAATTTACTAAGTCACTACTCACTAAGAGCTATCACACTTGCTACTCTAAAGAGCTCCACTAGATGAACTTAAGTTACAAAGCAATCTCTCAATTCTAGCTACACTAAAGAGCTTGTCACAACTAGTTGAATATAAATGAGTAAGTAAGGTGATTATATCGCCGCGTAGAGGAGTGAACCAATCAAAAGATGAATAATAATTCAATCACCGGGAGAATACCAAAGGGCAATTGACAACCAATTTTTTCCCAAGGTTCACGTGCTTGCCAACACGCCACGTCCCCATTGTGTCGACCAACACTTGGTGGTTCGGCGGCTAAGAGGTGTTTCACAAACCTCGTCCACACAATTGGACACCGTAAGAACCTACCCACAAGTGAGGTAACTCAATGACACGAGCAATCCACTAGGGTTATCTTTCGGCGCTCCATCGGGGAAGGCACAAGTCCCCTCATAATCACCGAGAGATGGCCACGAACAATCACCAACTCGTACCAATCCTCCTCCGCTGCACCGAGCTATTTAGGTGGTGGCAACCACCAAGAGCAACAAGCGAATCCGGCAGCGAAACACGAACACCAAGTGCCTCTAGATGCAATCACTCAAGCAATGCACTTGGATTCTCTCCCAATCTCACAAAGATGATGAATCAATGATGGAGATGAGTGGGAGGGCTTTGGCTAAGCTCACAAGGTTGCTATGTCAATATAAATGGCCAAGAGAGTGAGCTTGAGCCAGCCATGGGGCTTAAATAGAGAGCCCTAACGAATAGAGCCATTGGCTCTCAGTTCATTGAAAAGTTAGGGCGACCGGACGCACCGGGCAGATCGACCAGACGTAGGACCCTAGCGTCTGATTACGCGATGCACGCCACGTGGCCCTGCTTCAAATGCTGATCGCTTGATCTCAACGGTCATCAGTACATTTAAGTTGTGACCAGACGCACTACAGTGTAGGACTAGACACAGGACCCCAGCGTCCGGTCAGTTCTAGTAAGGTTCCACTCACGACCAGATGTGTCCGGTCACGCCTGACTAGACTCGCCTAGTGTCCGATCACTCACTGTCTTCACTGTGCACTACCATATCAGCAGGACCAGACGCTAAACAGTGTTTAGCCAGAGTCCTATCGCCTGCGTCCGGTCAAGAGACCGAGGGCGGCCTTCACTGCGTGGCACTGACCAGACTCTGGGTCAGAGGTCGATCACTGCATGACCAGCATCCGGTCACTATATCTCAGTGACTATCACTTCCTTCATTTCACCAACTTCTCCACCCTTGCTCAAATGTGCTAACCACCAAGTGTATCACCTTGTGCACGTGTGTTAGCATATTTTCACAAACATTTTCAAGGTTGTTAGCTTTCCACTAGATCCTAAATGTATATGCAATGAGTTAGAGCATCTAGTGGCACTTTGATGACCGCATTTCGATACGGGTTTCACCCCTCTTAATAGTATGGCTATCGATCCTAAATGTGATCACACTCTCTAAGTGTCTTGATCACTAAACCGAAAAGCTCCTATCAATATCACCTTTGCCTTGAGCTTTTTGTTTTTCTTTCTTCTTTTCCAAGTCTTAAGAATTTAATCATCACCATGCCATCACCATCATCATGCCATGATCTTCATTTTCTTAATCACTTGGAGTAGTTCTACCAATCTCATAATCACTTTGATAAACTAGGTTAGCACTTAGGGTTTCATCAATTCACCAAAACCAAACTAGAGCTTTCAATCTCTCCCTTTTTGGTAATTGATGACAACCGTTTTACAAAGATATGAATTGAGATTTAATTGAATCCATGTTGCTTGCCCAAGCATATTTACCATGTGTAAAAGGATATGGACAAGTTTCATGAACCCCAAGTGGTAGCAATTGCTCCCCCCTACAAATGTGCTAAGAGTTTAGATTGTAGCTTGCACATATGCTTAGATAGGAAATATAGGAGTCAATGTCTACCAATTGATGCTAAGGTATAAGAGATGGACCTTTGAAGCGTGATACCAATCGGAGTGCACCAATATACCATCCTTAGCACCATTAGTAACTACACATACACAAAAACTAGAATACCCTATGAGATCAACATTAGAAGTAAGGGTCTAGTTTTCATAATGTGAGCATAAGTCTAGTTACTTAACCTATACATGCTAGTTTTCCATTTCATGATTCAAACCTACAACTAGCATACACCACACAAGCATGGATATTGAAATTTAAAACTTGTGCTTATGCAGGCAAATATATGAAATGCGCATTTAAATACAACATACAAGTTTATGAGCTTGCTCCCCCTTAATTATGTGCAATTTTGATTGATCCCCTTACAATGTCATTTCATTTGTTTGCTCTCCCTATCTTACTATCTTTGTGAATTTCTCTCCCCCTTTGTCAATAATTAGCACAAAAGGCGAGCTCAAATTTTAGATAGGTTGGAGTGAAACCATGTGAAGTGAGGATCATTTTCCTAATTTGGTTCAATCTAGATCACTTGCTAAAGATATTTAACTCGATTTGATCCAAGGACAAGCTTCTTCACACCTCCAAATAAGGGTTATCTTGTACCATGTTGAGTTAAACACTTATAGCTCATTTTCTATATTAAGTACTAGGTTTACAAATCCACAAACATGTCATATGCTACCACTAGACCAAATTAAGCATAGAAGCAATAGTGATACCATACAAGCATCAAATTCATTTGATTTTCATGAATGAGCCTAGAACATGATAGGAATGACTAAATGTACTAAACATGTCCTTAGCAAGGATGTATGCCATGCCAATCAACTTTTACCTTGGATTGCTCGAAGGAGAGGCATGTCATATAAGTGTGTGGGGGGGGGTGCATCAACACATATTTGAGAAGTCAAGTATGTTCAATTCATTCCTTAGCTTGCAAAACCTCTTCTCATCAAGTGGCTTGGTGAAGATATCGGTAAGTTGATCTTCGGTGCCTACACTCTCAATGCAAATGTCCCCTTTTTGTTGATGATCTCTTATGAAATGATGGCGGACATCAATGTGCTTTATTCTTGCATGTTGAACCGGATTTTGGTTAACTTCATTGCACTCTCATTATCACATAGCAATGGCACTTTCTTGAACTTGATTCCAAAGTCACTCAAAGTGGCCTTCATCCAAAGTATTTGTGCACAATAACTACCGGTGGATATGTATTTGGCTTCGGCAGTTGATAATGCAACACTATTTTGCTTCTTCGATGACCATGAAACAAGTGATCTTCCCAACAATTGACATATGCCTGAGGTGCTCTTCCTTTCAACCTTGCATCCCGCATAATCCAAGTTGGAGTAACCAACTAGCTCAAACTTTGCTCCTTTGGGATACCACAAACCAACATTTTGTGTATGCTTCAAGTACCTCAATATTCTTTTTGTTGCCTTCAAATGACTTTCTCTTGGTGAGGCTTGAAATCTTGCACACATGTATACACTAAACATGACATCCAGTCTTAATGCGGTCACATAGAGTAGGCTTCCAATCATAGACTGATGCAATTTTTGATCCACCATATTTCCACTTGCATCACTATCCAAATTGCCATTTGTCCCAATTGGTGTCCTAATGGCATTGCTATCACTCATGCCAAACTTATTGGGCATGTCTTTGATGTACTTGCCTTGACTCACAAATGTGCCATTCTTCATTTGCTTGATTTGAAGACCAAAGAAGTAATTAAGCTCTCCAATCATGGACATCTCAAACTCACTTGCCATCATCTTGCCAAACTCCTCACAAAAATCTTGGTTTGTTGACCCAAATATGATATCATCAACATAGATTTGCAATACAAACAAGTCATTTCTAAGCTTCTTGGTGAAGAGTGTAGTGTCAACCTTTCCCATCTTGAATCCCTTAGAGAGTAGGAAATCCCTCAATCTCTCTTACCATGATCTTGGTGCTTGTTTCAATCCATACAAAGCCTTTCTCAACTTGAAAACATGGTTGGGTTTCTTTTCATCTTCAAAACCAGGAGGTTGCTCAACATACACAAGCTTATTAATGTACCCATTGAGAAATGCACTCTTGACATCCATTTGATAGAGTTTGATGTTGTGGGCACAAGCATAGGCTAGCAAGATTCGAATTGCTTCTAATCTAGCAACCGAGGCATATGTTTCTCCAAAGTCAAGACCTTCAACTTGAGTGTAACCTTGAGCCACTAATCTTGCTTTATTCCTTATGACTATCCCATCTTGATCTTGCTTGTTCCGAAAGACCCACTTGGTTCTAATCACATTGTGATCCATAGGCCTCTCAACTAACTCCCATACTTGATTTCTCTTGAAGTTGTTTAGCTCTTCATGCATAGCATTGACCCAATCAACATCCTTCAAAGCTTCATCTATCTTTTTAGGTTCAATGGATGACACAGATGAGAAGTGCTCACAAAATGAAGCCAACCTTGATCTAGTTTGCACACCTCTTGAAATATCACCAATGATAGTGTCCAATGGATGATCTCTTGCAACATTTGTTGGTTGGAGCACTTGCATTTGATTGCTTGCATTTGATTGATCATTTCGTTGGGATGATTAACTAGCCACTTGTTGTTGATCTTGCACTTTATCAACACTAGCACTTGCTTGACTTTGATCTTGAGAACCACTAGCTTGTTCATTTGAGTTAGAGAGCACTTGATTCTTGTCATCTTCAACATCAATCACTTCTTTAGGTCTTATATCACCAATGTCCATGTTCTTCATTGCATTGACTAATTGAGTGCCTCTCACATCATCAAGATTCTCATCTTCCTCTTGGGAACCATTTGTTTCATCAAATTCCACATCATGAACCTCCTCAAGAGTACCACTAGCCAAATTCCAAACTCTATATGCCTTGCTAGTAGTGGAGTAACCAAGCAAGAAACCTTCATCACATTTCTTTTCAAACTTGCTCAATCTAGTGCCTTTCTTCAATATGTAGCATTTACAACCAAAAACCCAAAAGTGTGCTTTGTTGGGCTTTCTTCCATTCAAAAGCTCATAAGGTGTCTTCTCCATCATGGGGTGACAATAGAGTAGGTTGCTATAATAGCAAGCCATATTGATTGCTTCGGCCCAAAATGAATGACTTACATTGTACTCACTCAACATTGATCTTGCCATGTCAATCAAAGTTCTATTATTTCTTTCAACTAGGCCATTTGATTGTGGAGTATACTTGGCCGAAAATTGATGCCTAATTCCAAACTCATCACACAAATCATCCACTCTAGTGTTTTTGAACTCACTTCCATTGTCACTTCTCACTTTCATGATGGTTGTTTCAAACTCATTATGAATTCTCTTGATGAATGTCTTGAAGGTTGCAAACACATCACTCTTATCAACAAGAAAGAACACCCATGTATATCTAGTGAAATCATCCACAATTACAAATCCATATTTATTTCCACCAATGCTAGTGTATGTTGTTGGTCCAAACAAGTCTATGTGCACCAACTCAATTGCCTTAGATGTGCTCATGATGCTCTTCTTAGGATGTGTGTTACCCACTTGCTTTCTGGCTTGACATGCACTACATAGCTTATCCTTCTCAAATATGACATCTTTCAAGCCTCTAAGTCATGCTTGATCAACTTGTTCAATTGTTTCAGTCCAACATGACCAAGCCTTCTATGCCATAACCAACCCATGCTAGACTTAGTGAGCAAACATGTTGACAATTGAGCTTCTCTAGCATTGAAATCAACCAAGTATAGATTCTCATATCTAAATCCTTTTAATATCAAGTTAGAGCCATCTACACTTATGATCTCTACATCATCCACACCAAATATGCACTTGAAACCAAGATCACACAATTGAGCTATGGATAATAGGTTGAAATTCAAGCTCTCTACTAGTAGCACATTGGAAATACTCAAGTCACTGGATATTGTAATCTTACCAAGACCTTTGACCTTGCCTTTGCCATTGTCACCAAATGTGATACTATCAATCCCATTGCTCTTATCTTCATTGATTGAATTGAACATTCTTGGATCACCGATCATGTGTTGTGTGCACCCACTATCAAGCACCCAATGCCTTCCTCCAGCTTTATAATTGACCTACAGAAGAAGATCAATTCTTTTTAGGTACCCAAACTTGCTTGAGTCCTTGAAGGTTAGTTACCAAGGTCTTTGGTACCCAAATGGCCTTCTTCTTTGGGCCCACAATTGGTGTACCAATGAACTTAGCCTTCACACCATTGGCACCCTTAACAAGCATGTAACAAGAATCAAATCTAATTGAGCATACATTAGGTAGCTTGTTCTTGTTAATCCTACAATATTGCTCTATATAGCCAACTTGCTTGCATCTATTGCAAAACCGACCATTGCCCTTCACAAAGCTAGCTTTGGGAGTGACAAAGGCCACCTTACCTTTCTTGGGAGTATAGCCTAATCCCTCTTTGTTGAGAGAAAACCTTTGGCTACCCAAGCACTTTAGCAAGCATGCATCTCCACCATAGACATTGCCTAAAGCACGAGTGAGCTCATTCACCTCCTTCTTGAGAGTCTCATTTTCCACCATTAATGAGGCATCACAAGTGAGACCATCACTCAAAAGTGAAGTTGAAGTAGAAGTGCTACAAAAAGGGTTAGTGGGAGCAACTACAATAGGCTTATAAAAAGATTCATCAATAATATCACATGTTAGTCCCACATCACAAGACATGATCACTTGCTCCTTCTTGGCTTCCTCTATTTTGACTTTCTCAATGAGAGAAGAGTGAGCCTTTTCAAGCTTAGAGTGAGCTTTGCCAAGCTTCTCATGGGCTTCTAATTGTCTCTCATGAGTGGCTTTGAGCTCATCAAGAGATTTCTCAAGAAATTTGACTTTCTTGTGCAATTCTTTGCACTCCTTTCTCTTCATCTCAAAACAAGTGTGCACTTGCTCACACATTTCCATGAGCTCCTCCTTGGTGTACTCATCATCATCGTCACTCCTACAAGCATCACTTTCACATTCATCATCATCACTCACATCATATTTTACCTTGGTAGGCTTTGCCATGAGGCATGTCGATGGAGTGTCGAAGATGGAGGGCTTGTTGTTGATGGCAATGCTTGCTAGTGCTTTCTTGATAGATTTCTTGCTATCATCACTAGAGCCATCACTATCCGAAGAACTATCACTATCCCAAGTGACCACATATCCTCCACCCTTCTTCTTTTGGAAGGTCATCCTCTTCTCCTTCTTTTCCTTTTTGTCCTTCTTGTGCTTCTTTTTCTCATCCTCATCATTGTCACTATTGTAGGGATAATCCACTACAACATGACCGGGGCTCTTGCAATTGTAGCATCTTTTCACATATTCTTTGCTTTTGGTGTGATCTCTTCACTTTCTTGCACCATAGCCCTTCTTCTTCATGAATTTGCCCATCTTGCACTCAAATAGAGCCATGGCTTCATCATCAATATCACTAAGATCCTCATCATCACTTGATTTTTTCTTGGACTTGCCCTTGTTCTTGGATGATGAGCTAGCCTTGAATGCCACACTCTTCTTCTTCTTGTCTTCGTCTTCCTTCTTGTCATCCTTGTCAACCCCTGCCCTTTCCACATGGTATGTCTCTTGTGTCATGACATCATCTAGTACTTAGTTAGGGGTAATCTCCTTCAATCCTCCTCTTATGATAAGCAATCTCAACATCTCAAATTTTGGAGGTAAGCACATCAAGAACCGATAAGAGACATCATCATTCTTGATCTTCTCTTCCAATGCCTTCAAATCATTGACAATCATTTGCAATCGATAGAATATCTCAGGAATGCTCTCATCTTCCTTTATCTTGAAACTTGTCAACTTGTCCTTGAGAATATACAACTTGACACTCTTCACCTCCGGTGTGCCCTCATATGTTTCCTTCAATCTCTTCCACACCTCATTTGCTCTATCACAATCCTTGATTTGCTCAAACACCTTGGAATCAATGGCATTGTATATGGTGTTGAGGGCCATTATATTGCATTGCTTGTTGGTCTTATCTTGGTTGGTGAGATTGTTGGGATTAATGATAGCATAGTCATTCTCGGTCACATCCCATACTTGATCATTGATTGAACCAAGATACATCTTTATCTTTCTTTTCCAATAATCATAGCTTGTGCCATAAAAGAATGGTGGTTTGCTCCCCACAAGGTTGAACACAACTTGAGCTATAATTTGACACCGAGGTTGTTAAGCCTTCAATCAAATGGTGACCATAGCTCCGATACCACTTGAAAGGTCCTAATATGACTAGAGGGGGGTGAATAGCCTATTTAAAAATCTACAAACCAACTAGAGTAATTTGATTAGTATGACAAGTAGCAAAAAACAAACTTGCTCTAGCTCTACAAGGATTGCAAGCCACATATCCAACAATTCTAGTTACTATGATCACTAGACACACAATTTACTACGTCACTACTCACTAAGAGCTCTCACATTTGCTACTCTAAAGAGCTCCACTAGATGAACTTAAGTTACAAAGTAAGCTCTCAATTCTAGTTACACTAAAGAGCTTGTCACAACTAGTTTGCAGAAATGTAAATGAGTAAGTAAGGTGATTATACCACCGCATAGAGGAGTGAACCAATCACAAGATGAATAATAATTCAATCATCGGGAGAATACTAAAGGGCAAGCGACAACCAATTTTCTCCCGAGGTTCACATGCTTGCAGTAAGGTTGTGACCAGACGCACTACAGTGTAGGACCAGACACAGGACCCCAGCGTCTGGTCACTTCCAGTAAGGTTTCACTCACGACCGAACGCATCCAGTCATGCCTGACCGGACTCGCCCAGCGTCCGATCACTCACCGTCTTCACTGTGCGCTGCCACATCAGTAGGACCGGATGCTAAATAGTGTTTAGCTAGAGTCCAGTCACCTATGTCCGGTCAAGAGACCAAGGACGGCCTTCACTGCGCGCCACTGACCGGACTCTAGGTCAGAGTCCGGTCACTGCGTGACTAGCGTCCGGTCACTGTATCTCAGTGACTATCACTTCCTTCATTTCACCAACTTCTCCACCCTTGCTCAAATGTGCTAACCACAAAGTGTATCACCTTGTGCACGTGTGTTAGCATATTTTAACAAACATTTTCAAGGGTGTTAGCTCTCCACTAGATCCTAAATGCAAATGCAATGAGTTAGAGCATCTAGTGGCACTTTGATAATCACATTTCGATACGAGTTTCACCCCTCTTAATAGTATGGCTATCGATCCTAAATGTGATCACACTCTCTAAGTGTCTCGATCACTAAACCGAAAAGCTCCTATCAATATCACCTTTGCCTTGAGCTTTTTTGTTTTTCTTTCTTCATTTCCAAGTCTTAAGCATTTAATCTTCACCATGCCATCAGCATCATCATGTCATGATCTTCATTTGCTTAATCACTTGGAGTAGTGCTACCTATCTCATAATCACTTTGATAAACTAGGTTAGCACTTAGGGTTTCATCAATTCACCAAAACCAAACTAGAGCTTTCAGCATGCCCTTAGGGGTAGGTCATCGCTGCCGCCACGCACATGCCGCCCAGGGCCGGTAGCCATCATCGCCTCACGCGCACAGTGAAGGGCCGCCTTCGTCGGTGGCCATGAGCGTCGCCACCTGCTGCTGGTACTGCTACACCGACATAAGGGCGCCTGGTGCCGGGCTCGATGGAAACATGCATGGCTCTGTCGCACGCGCACACCAGCGAGCCGAGCGCCGCTGTGCCACACCGTCCCAATCTGCTCTCTCCTTGTCTACTCTATGCGGCAACTGAAGAAGGGGAGAGAGTGAGAGTAAGTGGCTGAGTGAGTTTAGGGTTTCATCCCTGTTTCTATATGAGTTTCGAACAAACTATGATGGTCTGATTAAGATGGGTGGCTCAGATTGCTCAGTAGCTAGGGTTTCCCATCTTGGGGCGCTACTGGGCCTCGTGGGGAGCCACCGGGCCTAATAGGCCACGCCTGCTGAGGCGTCCCCATGGGCCATTTGCTGGGCCTTTTCAGTTTTAAGGCCAAAATTGAGTTTTTTAGAATTGAGATTGATTCATTATTTGTTCTTAGCGCTTTATTTGAGCATTTTAATATACATTTTGACTAAGTTAATGTTAATTTTCATTATTTATGAGTTTAGTTTATGTTAATATAAATTTGTTCACTGAGTTTTATGAGTTCCCCTATGTGGTTACTACGCAAAGAAGCAGAAAAGAAAATGAGTATCTATCGATATTAGGGTTTTTGACGTGTATTTATACCCATGAGTTTTTGTCTAGCCAAATCCTAGTCGTCCGTTGAGATGAGTTCATCCTAGCCACCAGGATTTTCTAAGTGGGCCGTTTATTCAGTTTTTGAGGGGAGAACTGGCTAGGCCGACTCGGCCATGAGTAGTCCGTACCCTAGCATAATACTTTTGAGCTACTGTTGTGCCTATTTTTAAGAGGTGAACTAAGATTTATTTTTGGAATAAGTTTCCTTTACTATTAGTGCATTATTTAAGTGTTTTAATTAAGTTTTAAGTTTTAGTGCCCTCATTATGTTTAGTATTTTTAGCTTCAATTTTATTATCAGCAACTTAATGATTTGTATTCCCACTTCATATAAATTTTAAGTATCCCTTTTATTTAGTAATCTTTAAGTTATTTTAAGCAAGTTTTGGGGATATGTTGCTGAAAATTTTATGTTTAAGTTTAAGAAATCTTTCTTTACTGCAATTCACTCAGATATTTTTATGCATGATTTAAATAAGTTTTAAGTCAGAGTCTTTAATGTTAGTTCCAGTATTATTCTTATGCTTTCA
Source organism: Miscanthus floridulus (assembly GCF_019320115.1). Taxonomy (NCBI): domain Eukaryota; kingdom Viridiplantae; phylum Streptophyta; class Magnoliopsida; order Poales; family Poaceae; genus Miscanthus; species Miscanthus floridulus. The sequence continues at coordinate 73,432,704 of NC_089580.1, forward strand.
TGAGCATTTTATGCTTTATTAATGCCTAAGATTAAGTTTTGCTTGATTTGCATTCAATTATAAGTTTTTGTATATACAAATATATCCACCACTGTATAATGAGATGGTCTCTGATTAATTGGAACCAACAAGAAGTTTCATCGGAGATTACTGATAATTAATTTATGTCCAACATTGATGCAAACTAAAATTCTTAAGCATGATGTTAATACTGACCAACGTTGTTTTAACTTCATGCTTTAAGTACATCTTATATACATTTTACTAATTGAGACATTATTTTGCTTCAAAATTTTCAGTAAATTATGCAGACTATTTAAGTACCATAGAACCCCCAAGTTGCACTAATTTTCCTACTTAGAATAATCAGGTGCATGCCATTCTCAAGGAGCTAGACCTTGATTATGCACTTAATGAGTAAAAACCACATGCTCCTTCTCCTATTTATGAGTACTATGATGAGAGGATGAAGGAGTACATCCCAAAACTAGAAAAATGGGAGAAATCAGACAGGATTGCCAAAATGATAATAAGATGCTCCCTCTCAGTTAACATGATGAGGAGGTTTCTTTCTGATGGAAAGAACACCAAGGGATTAAGTGCTAAGGCGCTTCACAACTCCATAAAAGCATACTTTAGAAAGGTTTTCCTTTTTGATAAGTTAATTAATTCCCATATTGATGGGATAAGTGGTTTGGGTAACCACATTAAAAGCTTGTTTGATATGGCTTATGAATTGAAGGCACTTGGATTAGATGTGTCCAATGAGTTTATGGTAAATTGTCTTATGAATTCTATGCCAGAAAACCATGATAAGTTTCCAATGGTCTGCAAAATTTGTAAGTTACCAAATTGATGATAAGTATAAGAATGGCTTCAAAAGATATGTAATTTAAGTTGTCTCATAAGTTTTACTTTAGATATTTCCTCAACAGATGGTGGATTAACTAAGGTGCAATAATGCATATCTTAAATTCTCCTCAGGTCTTGCCAACCATAAGTGAAAGGGGAGAAAGGGGAGCAAAGTCTAAGGAGCCATTGATGGAATAAATATGAAGTCGAGCCTTGGAGCTTTGCATTATATCAGATTTAAGTTTAGCTTTTGATGATGCATAAGCTATCTTAATTTTTTTGATAAATCCATTGTATCCTAAACAAATGTTCTTGAGTTTGGAGTTTATGGACACATCATCAAATTTATTCCATTACGATTTATCTTATTAGTTGGCAAAGAGATTTATTTCCTGTAATATGAGTTTTCTTTATGTTAGTTTTATCTTTAAGTTAATCATTAGTCAAGATGATGAGACCTTGTTGAAATTGTGTCACTACAGTTAAGCCACATTTCGAAGGGGAGAATTGACTGTCTCATTAGGAAAGAGATGCTCTATTCAAATAAGATTATAAAGCATGGGACTTGAGAAATAAATAATTCATACTAATTTTTGTCCCTAAGACCACATTAGTCTCTAATTGAAGTATGACTTGCTTTCACTATTTTTGGCCAACGATGATTAGTGTTTGCATGTTCACCAAGATATTGTTCTAGTTTATTCTGGCCAACGCTGATTAGACTAGTTCATAGAGCTTGTTTTTGGAGACTTATATGCCTTATATTTGTCATTTTGGCCAAAGCTGATTGATGAATATTTTACCATACAAGTTTTACTAGGCAAAAACTAAGCAAGACATAAGTAAAGTCTAGCTAAGGATAAGAAATGAGATTCTAAGTAAATGAGCTATTTACATGGCACCCTGATTATGTTCCTAGAGAACATTGAAATCACTAGGAGCAAAGTCCAAGGGATTGCATTTCTACTATTATAACTATTTCGCTAAGTTAAGATGTAATGAATGTGTTCCTAGAGACACTACTAGGAATATCCACTTCTATGATAAAAATTTTAATGACGAATCCGAAACCATCATAAAAATCGCTTTTTATGACGAAAATTTTGGTTTCGTCATAGATCGCCGTGATGAACCTCGAACCCCCCTTATCTATGATGAAATTAGGTATCGTCACAAAAAAACATCATAGAACATCATAGGATTTTGTCATAGATCACTCGCATGACTGTTCCTGCTCGTCTGTGACAATCTTATTCAGAACTATGATGAACAGGCTTCGTCATTGAATTAATTTCTGATCTGTGACGAACAATACTCGATCTGTAATGATGGTGCTTCATCATAGATCTCCACACGGTACCTTCTCCATCTGACGTGTACCTATGGGACCTATAGTTACTCATCCATGACTGTTGGTATATTTAACAAACACAGATAAATCCATAAACGCATGGATACCGGTGTAGCTTTCACCCAAAAATATTCCAAGTATCGTATCCATAGGAAAACGTGTGAGACTAACTATGGTCTAACTTAATGAGGGGTAGTGAATAGGTTAAGGGTTAATTTATCTAGGAGTAGCAACAAGGTTAGGAAAAACAGGAGTGTAGAGAGGACAAATGAGGTTCTCTAGTTCGGACTTGGGTAAGCCTATGTCTTTTACTGTTCAACTGGGAATATTACTTAAAGAAAGACACCAGCAGAGGATGCTTTCCTTAGTAACCGGGTCCTACGTGCGCCTACAGATAGAAGGTGGAGTACAAAGGATCAATGATGCTATATAGTACGATGCTATATAGTACTGATGTCAGACACGCGATCTACCACCGATCTGTAATGCAGGGGGCATCCACGATTAACCTAAGTCTAAGCACCACGCTTACACTTACGATTAATACTCTACTCCCCCTAGGAAGAGAATAAAGCACTCATAAAAGAGTCATGAACCTAAAGAACAATATAAACAAGATGCTTACTTGAATCAGAAGTTAATTACTAGAGATATCTCAAAGACAAGCTCAAGTAGAACTTGGATCCACCAAGGTACAAGCCATAGAGAGAGCACCGACAGGCTGGCATCTCCTCCAAACTCTTCCCTCACTCTCTATCTCACTATTTCTATTTATAAGACTAGATCCTATGGAGGACTAATCTTCTCTTGATAGCTAGCTCTGATCCTCATGAAGAGAATATGAATTAGGGTTTTAGGATCTATTGAGGGAGGGGGCAGGGGCTGGTATATATAGCCCTGAGGGTTGAACGTGAGCCCTTAGATCAAACCAACCTAAGCAACGGCTTAGATGCATCCTCAAAGGTGGTGGGAGAGTCCACATCGAAGGGGAGAACGATTGGGCTCTAGACTGGGCTGGGTGGTCTCCCTAGTGGGCTAGTTGTCCCACTATTATGGCCAAATGGCCCAAGCTTCGGTGAGGTGTCTTTTAGAACTTTCTAGATTCTTCCCACGTAGGTACCATAGTGGAATTCCATAATTTCCTTTGATGATTAGGTCCTCCTTGGTGGTTTTCTGATAAAACCCTGCTAGAAACACAGATTCACCAAAACTCATAGAATTTATTAGTTTAAACCCCTAAACCTTCATTGCTGATTATATTTATGCCCTTATACATGTTTAATTGGTGGTTTATAATGGTTATTAACTACCGTCAACAATTCCCCCAAACTTAACCTTTGCTAGTCCCTTAGCAAAGCTAAACTCAGCAATGGATCAGGAGTTGCTACTATGCTTTCACACCTCAAAAGTACATAGGTGTTTAATAAAAAATTCTCTAGATTAGAATAAACTGGTCTAACTTTCAAAGTTACCCATATTACCTTCAACCATGGGGCTTCTCAGCCTTCACTTGGGTCTTGAGTAATTGATAGATAGAACGATCAAGTCAAGCACCGATAGGCCGGCATCTCCTCCAAACTCTTTCCTCACTCTCTATCTCACTATTTCTATTTATAAGACTAGATCCTATGGAGGACTAATCTTCTCTTGATAGCTAGCTCTGATCCTCATGAAGAGAATATGAATTAGGGTTTTAGGATCTACTGAGGGAGGGAGTAGGGGCTGGTATATATAGCCCTAAGGGTCGAATGTGAGCCCTTAGATCAAACCAACTTAAGCCACAGCTTAGATATATCCTCAAAGGCGGTGGGAGAGTCCATGTCGAAGGGGAGAACGATTGGGCTCTAGACTGGGCTGGGTGGCCTCCCTAGTGGGCTAGTTGGCCCACTATTATGGCCAAATGGCCCAAGCTTCAGCGAGGTGTCTTTTGGAACTTTCTAGATTCTTCCCACATAGGTACCATAGTGGAATTCCATAATTTCCTTTGATGATTAGGTCTTCCTTGGCGGTTTTCTAATAAAACCCTGCTAGAAACACAGATTCACCAAAACTCATGGAATTTATTAGTTTAAACCCCTAAACCTTCATTGGTGATTATATTTATGCCCTTATACGTGTTTAATTGGTGGTTTATAATGGTTGTTAACTACCATCAACAATTCCCCCAAACTTAACCTTTGCTAGTCCCTTAGATAAGCTAAACTCAGCAATGGATTAGGAGTTGCTACTATGCTTTCACACCTCAAAAGTACATAGGTGTTTAATCAAAAAATTCTCTAGATTAGAATAAACTGATCTGACTTTCAAAGTTACCCATATTACCTTCAACCATGGGGCTTCTCAGCCTTCACTTGGGTCCTGAGTAATTGATACATAGAACGATCAAGTCAAGCACCGATAGGCCGACATCTCCTCCAAACTCTTCCCTCACTCTCTATCTCACTATTTCTATTTATAAGACTAGATCCTATGGAGGACTAATCTTCTCTTGACAGCTAGCTTTGATCCTCATGAAGAGAATATGAATTAGGGTTTTAGGATCTACTGAGGGAGGGGGGTAGGGGCTGGTATATATAGCCCTGAGGGTCGAACGTGAGCCCTTAGATCAAACTAACTTAAGCAACGGCTTAGATGCATCCTCAAAGGCGGTGGGAGAGTCCACGTTGAAGGGTAGAATGATTGGGCTCTGGACTGGGCCAGGTGGCCTCCCTAGTGGGTTAGCTGGCCCACTATTATGGCTAAATGGCCCAAGCTTTGGCGAGGTGTCTTCTGGAACTTTCTAGATTCTTCCCACGTAGGTACCATAGTGGAATTCCGTAATTTCCTTTGATGATTAGGTCCTCCTTGGCGGTTTTCTGATAAAACCCTGCTAGAAACATAGATTCACCAAAACTCAAGGAATTTATTAGTTTAAACCCCTAAACCTTCATTGGTGATTATATTTATGCCCTTATATGTGTTTAATTGGTGGTTTATAATGGTTGTTAACTACCGTCAACAATTCCCCCAAACTTAACCTTTGCTAGTCCCTTAGCAAAGCTAAACTCAGCAATGGATCAGGAGTTGCTACTATGCTTTCACGCCTCAAAAGTACACATGTGTTTAATAAAAAAATCTCTGGATTAGAATAAACTGATCTAACTTTCAAAGTTACCCATATTACCTTCAACCATGGGGCTTCTCAGCCTTCACTTGGGTCTTGAGTAATTGAAAGATAGAACGATCAAGTCAAGCACTATGTCTCAAGTTTCTTTGTTCCACCATTGTTCCAGAGTTTTTTTATAAGTTTTCAAAATAAAACTCAGAGATTCCATTGTATGACACTCTCAAATCTCTCAATATATGTGGTATTTGTGGATCCTCACCAAGGCAACAATGATGTTATGCCTTCTTCTCTTCCTACTATTAAGGCTTTATATGAAGTTCATAGGCAGGAAGAAAGCTAGGGCATACTTGCAATGCATATATTGTAAAGTCAAACAATGGATCCAAAGAGAGTTGAGTCATACAATCAAATCAAGATGTTCATGTGTGTGGAATATATGGTGGCTAACCTAATTCCACTATGCTCCTTGAAAACTTATCTCTCTTTGGAAACTTAGAAACATTTGCTAGAGAGTAGGGGCTATCTTATTCATCTTTTTTAGGAGGGTATCTAAGTACCTATTGTTTTAGCTATCTCGGACACTTGTCCATTTTTTCAACTCTTTTTTTCTTCTCCTTTTTTTTATGAATAACTTTTGCATAGCCCCATGTCTCTTTTCTGCAACAAAACTTTGAGAGATAACAACAAGAATTTGGAGCATTTATTTGGTGAATGGAAAACCTATCAAGCATATTTTTGTTGTTCACTCTCAGTGTAGGAATAGAATATTTTTGGGTGGATCTAGATGGAAGGCATGTTTTTGCGCCTACCCCCAGTGTAGGAGTAGTGCATATTTGGGTGGTGTGTACGTGATCTTGATTTTAAGAGCATGACAAACCTCTCATAAGGGTCAACAAAGCTTGACAAAACTCAATGCAAAAGCAAGCAGCATACATGTGAAAGTTTTTCTAGCCTAAATAACAACTGTGGCTCTAGTGGGAATTCAATCTTTGTTGTACAGGAACTCATCACGTAGAATTTTTATGTTTTTCAAAACATAAATCTCCAAAACTTTAGTGTCACAAGGAACAAGATAAATAGCAGCTTAGACCTTCTCATATCATATCCGTTAATTACCTAGACTTAGATCAAGAATTTGCTACCCACGAGTTTCAAGTTTAGAGTAAATCTTTATATCAAATCAGTCATATCCAAAGCTCGGGAGAATTCGTGGCTGAAAACTAGGTACTTGAAAGGAATTACAACAGAGCAACTATTCATCATTTCCTTTTAAGAGATTATTCTAAGTCCTCTTTATTTTATTTAACTTCTAAAAATGAATTAAATCAAACTAGACACACCTTTATTTTGTTTTCAATTTTATTAGATCACACATTATTACTATAACTATATATTTATTATATAGATAACTTTTTATTTTGTTTTTCATTCACCATTCTTTTAACTATTTAAAATAAAGCTAAAACTAGAACAAAGGGAAAGCATACTTACCTAGATACACGGGAGTGCTTCTCCCCCAAGCTAGCTCTTTCGGTGAGGGTTTGGTATTGTAAGTCCTTCGAACCGGACTTCTCCTTGTGAAGTTCATTGATCAAGTACCTCGGTTTGCTCTAAAGATGAGGATTCTTGTGATGACGCCTCTAATGGTGATGTCACCTTCTTCCGCCAAAACTGTCTTGGTTTTGAGTTTTGATTTTGGGTTGACAGGTTCAAAACTTTTACTTGTAGAAATTGGGGAATCAACTGACTCTCCCACACTTTGCTTGAAGCGTGTCCTACTCATAAGACAGGGTAGAGATCAAGTGCATGTACTCTATTGGTGGAAAAACACCAACAGAACCAAAACTTAATTTATCCTTCTCTATCCTTAGGCACATTGACCAAGATGAAGTTGATGTTATGTACTTTGTTCAATTATGTCGTGGGTGATAAGATCAGAAGATTGAGCATGAATGTAGCATTTAAGTTCATTTGGCCAAAAGGGTTGAGTTTCTTAACCCTTGGAAGGATTGTGCATAAGTTATTAATCTTTACATGATTATGACTATCATCTTCTAGAGATAAGGTGTGCACCCTTTTAGCTTATTTGGTTAAGACTATGAGATCAAGAAAGTGGTGCTGGGAACAAGTTTAAAGAACTAAACATGTTAAGTTAATCAGATTGGATCAAGTAAATTTGTAACTCAAACATGTTTGTTTCTTATTTATGTGCCTACCAAAGTCAAGGAAAAACTTTTTAAATAATGACCATTTACCTTAGGATGTTACCTTTGTCACTGGAGCATGATGACACCATGTGACGAAGGGTAGATGACTCGTGATGGTCCTTCCTTTTTGCTTGAAGTTTTCCTTGTTTGGCTAGCCTCACAGTACGAGTTGTTCATGAGCTTCTTGTTTCCTAGTTCACACCTTTTCTTTCTCATCCTTCTGTCATGCCTTCTTTTTGCTCTTTGATCTTTTTATGCCTTATTAGATCTCATTGTTTTATGCCTGCAAAGGATTAGTGGACAACACATACCTGAAGGAATATATAATTTTAAAACATAGGTTGTTTGTGTAGAATTTTGTAATTTCCATCTATGCTAATGAAAAGATAGTGTTAGAATTATTTTAGCATACTTTTTGTTTATCATGTTCTATACAAACATGGCTCAAGGAAAAGGTAACTCGCAGCAGAAGATAAAGTGAATGACTTTTGATACTTATAGTTCTTTCATTCATAATGAATGGGCTGTGTCTTCTTTGCGCAAAGTTATTGGAGTTCACCATGTGCCTTGCTTCATCTTTGATTTGAATTCATCTCATGACTTACCCAAATTGAATTAAGAGTTTCCTACAGGGCTAGTCTAGCAAAATGACCAGTATCTACTATAGTATATTCTTGGTTCAAAAATCAAACTAGACATCTTGTCTAATTTAATCTAGGAAAGCATTTTAACCTAAGCACCACGCTTAATTTAAAAAGCCTTTTAAAGTAGGATCAACACTCTTAAACTAAGCACCATGCTTAATTTAAAAGATGTATGAACATACTCCATACCTTAAGCAAACTATAGCAAACAAATGTAGCATGAAAACATTATAGAGTTTTAATCAAATAGAGATGAAGAGCATGATTGCTATTTAGCAAACTGAGCGTGGTTTAAAGGTAGAGACAACCAAGATAAATTTAGCAACATGGCAAGAGATTTTTCAGAGAAGACCATCCCCCATGCTTGAATTTTGCAAATGCAAAATAAAGTTTGGATGGATGTGATTAAATGTTGCATGATAATGGGTTGGACATACCTTGCATCGTCATCCTTCATTCTTTTTACTTCAGACCTAGAATGGTTAGTGGCAAAAATACCCAAATGAATATTTTCACAATTATATTTCTATGCTCATTTCACAAGGGCATTATAGCAAAAGATGAAATCTCGTGTTATCTCCTGAAAGTGTTTGCTTTAGGGCAAAAGCTCATTCTTGGGAAACCTTTGAATTGTGTTTCAAGTTGGTGAAGTAGTTTCCCCTCCAACACCAACCTTTGTGTGCCTATCTCAAGATTTACACAACAAGATCTACAATATTTATGATAAACATATGCATCTACAACCACCCTTTCAAAGTCTTTATGAACAAGGAGAATGAGGGGGTTGAAGATCTCATGTGTGGCAAGATTGGAGAGACCAATTGATTTAGGAGATTTCTCATGCGAGCAAGGATTTGATGAGGTGTTCATGAAATAACTCCCATCGATGTCATCTTCCTTTCCAATCTCCAAGGGTGTTTCTTCATGAATGCCTATAGGCGGAAACATTGTCTCCATCATTCCATGCCTATGACATTCATTGGATGTTTTATTGTCCAAGATTTCCCATGGTTTAGTGACTCTCGGGTCGATCTTGTCTAAAGCCTCGTCCATCCATTCAATGGCAATGGCACATAAGTTCTTAATATCCTCCAGCCATTGTTGTTGCTCTTCTTGGTCTTCCTTGTGGCCTTCATGACTCCAATGCTTTGGGTGTCTTGGTGGATTTCTAGGGTCATCATGAGACCTAGGAGGAAGAGCATAAGAGGAATCATTAGGGTCAAGGATGGGTTGAAGGATGGGTTCAGATGAGACATCTAATGTGGGCATAGAAGGGGAGAGAATAGGAATGACTTCTAGATAATTTGGCTTTCCTTCTATGGTTTCACTAGACATGCCACCCTTGTGTTCTTCTCGATGTCTTATATGGGAATAAGGATGCTTTCCAAGAGATCTCTTCTTGAGAGGATTTGAATTATATTCGCTCGAAGGTCTGTTATGAAGATGAGAATTTAATGTCCTCCCAAAATCAGCACCAAGAAGGTCATCCTTAATTTCAATAGGGATTTCAAAAGGTGGAATCCTTCTTCTCTTGGAGGATTTTGGGGTATTGGTGGTTCAGGATTGATAGCTAAATCTTGGGATTGAAGTTGTTGTGATTTGGCTATCAAAACTTCCTCTTCTTGTTCAAGAGATGATTCCTTCTCTTCCTCGAGGAGTTCATTATGAATGCTAGTGCAAGGAGTTGTCGGGGACCTAACACTGGCATACCCCAGGAGATGGAACCAATAACCATCGAACGTTAAAAACTCCCAGACGGATAAGGACGTCGCTGTTTTCCTTGCCCGAATAATAGGAGTTTGGTTCCACCTCGCCCGACGCCCTTGGGTCAGCTCCACCTCGCCCGAGGGCTAAGGGCTAGACTCCGCCTCGCCCGACCCCCGAGGGCCAGGCTTGGTCTTGCCCAAGGGATAAGGGTTAGCTCCGCCTCGCCTAAGGGCTTAGGGATAGACTCCACCTCACCCGACCCCCGAGGGCTGGGCTCGGTCTCACCCAAGGGATAAGGGACAGCTCTGCCTTGCCCGAGGGCTTAGGGATAGACTCCGCCTCGCTCGACCCCCGAGGGTGGACTTTGCCTCGCCCGATGTCCAAAGACTGGTTTCGTCTCACCTGCCAACCTCTCCCCACCCCCTCATGATGATAGGTATAGAGTAGGACAAGACGTCTGGGTCAACCGCGGCTTCGAGGACCATACCCTGCGCCTCGGTAGGAAAAGTATTACTAGGGAACAACGGGACAGGTGGTTTAGACCCTCCCAGGCATAGCAAAGCCTAAAAAGTATTGTGGGTGCATACTCTTCGCCCTATAGAGTTGTAGGCACCGCCTTCAGCTCTCGGACATGGAACCCGACGAAGACATACGACAACCGCTACGGTCTAGGAAAAGACTCGCGTCCCCCACAAATGACGGATGTGCTGTCACCATGTTATGGTCCCAAGGGAGCAACGCTCGCTTCATGGCCCCTCGGGTCCACCAGATCGGAGCACTCGCTTCAGCTTCTAGAAGCCCTCTTCGATCAGAAGGCCTTGCCCACAGCGCTACTTCGGACCCTGACCCCGCGTCCCTCCGACAGGGACTCATAGGAACCAGAAGGCATGCGGAGCAAGGCTGGGCAAGGCTCATAAGTCAAAACTACTATACCGAAGTCCATACCCTGCGTGGAGTAGTACTCTGTAGCCATCCTGACATTCTATAGTGGCATCGACAGTATTGTAGGCGCTTACCCTTACCCGGTATTCGCCAGAATGGACAACAAGGCTAGGTAGATGTGAACAACAAGGCTTAGTAGCATACGCACCCTTTCCCTCTCACTTGTAAAATTGCCCCCTTCATCTATAAAAGGGGAGGTGCTTCCTCCAACCAAGAGATAGACTTGGAACAACACGAAACACATCACACACAGTCAAGCTGCTACCAAGCTCTTGGCATCCTTTTGACCCTTCCATCAGAGACTTGGGACCAGTCCCTCTCTCGATCGTTTATACTCCCTACTACGAACTATTTTCGGTGCTAATAACACGAGCAGCAATAGACTGGACATAGGGACATTCAGCCCGAACCAGTATAAATCTTGTGTCCTTTAGCGCACCATCCGGGCCTAATGCGCATCACTATAAATTTATTTGCCGCTACTTGTATGAAACACCGACAGTTGGCGTGCCAGGTAGGGGACTTTGCGCATTCCAAATCAGGCCTCAGATGGCCAACCACGCAATCAGCTGGGTCCCGGGCGCACATGTGCCTTTCGGTGGCCTAGATTTCATCGTCACACTAGGAGGAAAGCTGGCGTTGGCCCACACGGCCGTCCAGCCTCTCCCCTCCGTCGGCTTCAGCCACCGGAGGCTTGAGGGCTAGCCCGGCGACTCCCTTGGATCCCAGTTATCTAGGGAGGCCCCGCACTGCATCACCCTCTCTCCAAAATGCCATGTATGGAGCACCCCGACAGCATCTCCGTTCGGTCTCTGCAACGCCGCGGCGACCGCTGGCCACCTTCTGGCGCTACATATGGATCAGCCACCCATGGACAGCGAGTTCGTCAGGACAATTGAACGTGATACGGAGACTCTCCACAAGCTCCTCATGGAGGAGCCAGGATCCTCCTCTAGCTCTGACTCCAGCAGGGGCAGCCATCACCCTTCTCGGGAATGCTTCATGGCGCAAACCCCTGAGGGGCGTGTCGAAAGCATCTCTGGGGAAGAGGCTACCCCGACAAGCAACCCTGACGGCAGGTCTGGGGGGGAGGCAGCGGCCCCATCTCGGTTGAGGATGGAGCAACTGAGAGCCTGCAAGCTGGAGATCGATGAGGCCGGACAAGGGCTCGTCCGGGAATACGCGGACATCAATCGTGAGATCGCACGCCGTGAGGATGGCGGGCGCGCGCGTGCCACGGCCCGCATGGTACACCAGAGGATCCTCACCGACGATCGAACCCTCCCTCACTTCGCTTGGGCAAGCCAAAACATCACCGCTATGACGGCCTTGCTACACGACCTTCCGGAGGCCATGACGTCTGAGGATCGCTGGGCCCGCCAAGAAATTCGCACGTTGCTCGAGCGTGCGGCGGCGCAGCAGGCAGAAAGCTTGTTGTCTCGACGATGTGAGCCCGATGCCAGCCAGCGCACACCCTCGGTGCATCCCACCAAGGACGTGTCCGTTCACCAGACACCGCTAGGCGGCAGGCAGCACATCGCCGTCCCGGTACATCAACGTCTCGACCACGACCGTGATGTGCGCAGCACTATCGACGCCCGTAGGCGCACCCACAGCGACACAGGGGAGGGAGCCCGTCGCGGCTACCATCCTCGATGCGGCAGACACTATGATAGCGGCGAGGACCGAAGCCCGAGCCCTGGCCTACCAGGCCCTTAGGCCTTTGGCCGACACATCCTCAACGCTGCTTTCCCACTAAGGTACCGACCGCCAACCAACATCCCTAAATATTCTAGGGAAACAAACCTCAGGCTTTGGCTCGAAGACTATCGGCTTGCATGTCAAGCCGGTGGTGCGAGTGATGATTATTTCATTATTCGCAATCTCCCACTATTCTTGGCCGATACGGCACGAGCGTGGTTGGAGCACCTACCGTCCAACGCCATTCAAAGTTGGGCAGATCTAACGGAGATCTTCGTGGGCAACTTCCAGGGCATGTACAAATGCCCTAGAAACCCATGGGAGCTCAAGAACTGCCGCCAGAAGGCCGATGAAACCCTCTGTGGGTACATCTGGCGCTTCTCCCGGTAGTGCAATGAGCTCCCTAACGTCGCTGACGCTGACGTGATAGGAGCCTTCCTATCTGGGACAACCTGCAAGTCTTTGGTTCACAAGCTGGGGCATAGGGGCCCGTGGACCACCAAGGAGCTCCTGGACATCGCCACCAGCCATGCCTTAGGAGAGGAGGTGGTCGGAGCCATCTTTGACTGCTCCGACGGCTAGGCGAGGCAGGACGAGGACGCCGGCGAAGGCACCTCCAACCATCCCGCCAAAAGAAAAAACAAGAAGCAACGGCACGACAACTCACTCATGGCCGCTGCCAACCGTAAGGGTGGCCGGAAGCTCGTGGAGGGCGCTCCGAACCACTTTGAGAAAATGCTTGAGGGGCCATGCCCAAACCATGCTTTCCTAGCCAAGCATCTATACAAGGATTGTGGCCTCATGCGCAAATACTTGTCTAGGGGCCTCAACAAAGGGGAGCAGGGGAAGGAACTTGCCCCCACCACAGATGACATAGAGGAGAAGGACGATGCCTTCCCAATGCCGAACGACGCCCTTATGATCTTCGGAGGATCAGCGGCCTACGACTCCAAGCGCCACCAGAAGGTCACACGCCGCGAGGTGTATACGATTGTGTAGGACACGCGGACGCCTAAGAGGGGGGGGGGGGGTGAATTAGGCAACTTAAAATTCTTACTCCAAACTATGGCCTCTCTTTCTACCTCTAGCAAAACCTATGCAAAGGATAATCTATCTAGATGTGCAACTACGGTTTTGCTAGTGTGTTGCTATCTCTACCGCAAATGATAATAAAATGATCAATGTAAATGCGGAAGCTTAAAGAGCAAGGTAGAGATATGCAAACTCCCGTCGATGACTCCGGTATTTTTACCGAGGTATCGAGAAGCGTGCAAGCTTCCCCCTAGTCCTCGTTGGAGCCCCTCGCAAGGAATCCCTCGCAAGGGCCAAGCTCCCGGTCGGGTAACTCCGTGGATAGCCTCGGGCCTTCCCCACGCGCAAGTGGGTCTCCGATGTGCCTTTCGGCAAGCCTCTCCCGGATGCTCCCCGCCGTCTTCACTATCAAGCTTTCAGCCGAAACGCCGCGGGCCTTGTTCCCTTCGGTACACGGTGGCGGCCGCACCACAAACGCGGTTGGTGCGATCTCGCAAGACTTCAAGCCCCTCCGATGTACAACTCTTGTGCTCGCAAGCACGGGGTGGCAAGAGGTATACAAACCTCACTAAACACTAGGCATACACCTAGAGCAAGCGCATAAGCGGTGGTCTAATCAACCTAAGCACTTCGCAAAGCACCTACGCTAATCACCTGATGAAACACTAAGCACTATGCAAGTGGAGATCACTAAAATGGTGTATCAACACCCTTGCTATGTTTCCTCAGCTCCACTTTTCTCAAATGGCCGGTTGGGGGTTGTATTTATAAGCCCCATTGAGAAAGTAGCCGTTGGGGTCCAACTCCCGCAATTCTGCTACTGACCGGACGCTGAGATCGTCCTGACCGGACGCGTCCGGTCGTCCCGACCGTTGTAGCCGTGAACTCCCGATCGGACGCTGCCAGCGTCCGGTCGCCTGCCACCGGACGCGTCCGGTCGCAGTTTCGCGCGCCTGGAACCTCTCTGTACTCGATCGGACGCTGTGTTTTTGCGTCCGGTCGGTTGCCGCCAGCGTCCGGTCCTCGCGTCCGGTCGCCTGTCTGCCGAGCCACCGGTCCAGCGTCCGGTCGTGCTTTCAGCGTCCGGTCCAGCGTTCGGTCGCCTCTGCGAGCTCGTTTCTTCGCGATCTTGCGTACGGCTTGGTTCCAATCTTCATGCTTGGACTTTGCTTGATATCTTGGGTCTTCACTTGTGCTTCTAAGGTCTTTCTTAAGGTGTTGATCATCGGATCATCACGTCGCCTTAGTCCAAGTCATGTCTTGCACCCTATTGAACTAAAAAATAAACACTTGCAAATTCATTAGTCCAATTTGGTTGTGTTGGTCATCAAACACCAAAATCCAAAGTAAATGGGCCAAGGGTCCATTTTCCTTACAATCTCCCCCTTTTTGGTGATTGATGCCAACACGACCAAAGCAAGCAAATAAATAGAATTTGGACATTAAAAACTACCTACTTGCTAGGTTGCAATGCAAAGGGCAAGGTTATATGATACTAATTGACAGATACCAATTAAAACTTTACTTAAAAGCATGTCTTGCCCTTGCAAATGTCCCCATGTGATATTATGGATTAAATCCTAAAAAAAATTTCCCATTACTTAGACTAATCCATAATTCACTTTCCTCCCTTTCTCGGACCATTACCACTTGTAGACATCAACTAGATGCTTGCCTTTGGTCCTTCAAATTCTCCCCCTTTGGCATCAAACACCGAAAAGGAAGACATTAGTAGCACAAGGGAGGGTCAAATTTCGTGATCCTTTGTATATAGAGTGAAATGGATCACAAAATTTGACTCTCGCATTATATAGACTAAGTTCCCCCTAAATGTATGCATACATATGGTAGAAAGCAAAGCATATGCATAATTAGCAATTTGTTGCACAAGAGAGTTTAATCTATATAATGCATGGAGAAAGCATATAAATATGAAATGAAATCAACATGATGATGCTAATTGAAGAATGATGCTTAACTCCAGGGACTCCAATTTCCTTACAATGAGACTACTACACATGTGATAGGTTTGAAAGATTGATACCATTTGTAAAAGTGTTAGTCTCAAAGCATCCAAGTTGTAGAATTACTCCCCCTAAATATGTGCACACAAATGTAGAATACTTTGTAGAAATCATGCACATTGATTTTGGAATAAAAAAAATACCACTTGAAAGATGACATCTCATGAATGTGAGAATCATTTTCAAAATAGATATTCAGGAGAGATTATCTACAATTTGGACTTTGGCACATATTAGATGAACAAAAGTAAGACAAGCTATGTGCCGTGCTTGTAAGCAATTTTAAACCATGTAAGTTTGCTCCAAGGGTTAAAAAATGAGACCGAGCAATCCTACCATAAGATATACCTAGTGTATGCATGATAAAAGATATAAGCATGCAAAAGCAAACCTAGGCATGAAGAGTAACTAGATGCTTAAAGATACCAATTGTAGGAAAAACTAATTGCAAGATGTACCAATTAAAAAGTAATAACATCTAGTTACCTAACATGGGAAGGGGAATTTGGGTCCATAGTATTCACTAACCCACTTGGCAATAACTTTGTCCAACATGATGCACCCCATGAAATGCACCCATACTTTGCCAAGTCTCCAAATTCCCCGAAGTCCATTGGACTTCTCACTTCCCTCTCGGGATCCAAACCTTCTTGGTGCTTTTCATGTTGGAAATGATTTCCTTTGGCACCCAAAAGCGTTTGACCCCATTTTTGGCTTGCTTGTTCACCTTGATGGCCATCACCTTGTCATTTTTCTTCTTCTTCAAGAGATAGGGTGTGGAGGCCTTCTTTTCCACCTTGTTGGTGTAGGTGTTGGAGAGCTTGCTTGTTTGCTTTTTCTCCTTCTTCTTTGCTCCTCCCCCTTTTCTTCACCTTGCACTCATAGGACTTGTGGCCTTCTTTGTGGCACACGTAGCAAACCACGGTTTGTCCTTCATCAAGCTTCTTCACTCCCTTGACGGGGTTATCTTGATGAAGTTGGGTTTGCTTCGCCTTGCCTTTCATTTGAGTTAAGTCCTTGGTGAGGCGAGCTACTTCTTGCTTGAGTTGCTCATTCTCTTTTGCAACCTCTTGTGTGCATGTATCTACAATCACTTTCTTAACACAAGCTTGGTTGCACAAAGGTGAGTCTAAACATAAATCATTGCAAGAGGTAGATGCATCCTTTTTAATTATGTCATTTCTTTTAGATGCCTTGGTGAGGGTATTTTTGACGGCCTCAAGATTAGCAACTTTATTTGTTAGCTCATCACAATGTTTGCACATGATTTCCATTTTAGCAAGCAAACTTTGATAATCATTTTGTGAGCTAGCTAACTTTTCTTTTAATTTTTCATTTTTCTTTTCAAGTTGCTTATCACTAATTGTGCATTCATTTGTTGTTGCACTAGCCTTAAGTTGCTCAATTTTAGTAGATAGTTCAACATTTAGATTTGCAAAGTTCTCATATTTTTCAAGCAAGTTCTTGTATGCTTCTTGTGAACTACCTAGCTCTTCTTTTAAATTTTTGAGCTTCTTTTGTTGACTAGTGCAAACTTTAGCATATTTAAGATTTTGTTGCACAATTTCATGATAAGAAGGCATATCATCATCACTATCACTCTCACTAGAGGAGGATCTTTCGTTACCTCGTGCCATAAGGCACAGATGTGAAGAGCTAGATGATGAGTGCTTGCGCCCTCGCCTCTTGTGATGGTCTTCTTCACTTGAAGAATCATCCCATGACCTTATTGATGTGAGGGCTTTGTTCTTGCACGCCTTCTTCTTTGTCTTGGGTGTGAGCTTGTTTGGACAAACTTCCACAAAGTGCCCCACCTCGCCACATCCATAGCATCCTCTCTTTCTTTGCTCGTTTCTTTGATTGGTGAAAACAAGGTCTTGGATTTGGATGGGCACACCCTTGACATTGAGCTTTTGGATCATCTTCTCCACCTTGTTGATAAGTTTGATTGATTCTTCATCAAGGTCGGAGGTGGAGGAGGAAGATTGATCATCACTTGATTCTTCTTCTTCATCATCATCATCCTCATCTTCATCTTCACTTGAGGAACTTGAGCTTGAGCTTGTCTCAACTTTCTTGCTCTTCATCTTCTTTTTCTCGCTACATGCGAGAGCTTTGCCTTTGCTTGATGAAGAGGTTTCTTCTTGACCCATCTTTCGTGACATTTCAAATGCCACTATCTTGCCAATGACAATGCCCGGGGTCATGGTGCTCAAGTCCTCCATATTGTGAAGGATGGTGATGATGCTTGAATATTTCTTTTGTGGTAGTACGGAGATGATCTTCCTCACGATGTCCGCATCATCTAGCTTTAATAATCCTATAGAATGGAGCTCATTGATAATTAGATTCAAACAAGCAATTTTTTGCTCTAGCATTAAAATGCAATTCTTTTTCATCACTCTTTGTGGGTTTTTCGGGATTCTTAATGGGTTTCATCCCGTCACGAGTGACTCTCCATACACCTAAATCAACTGCCTCAAGATGACAAGCCATTCTTGCTTTATAATATGGGAAGTTAGTGCCATCAAATTTAGGAGGCCTAGCGGTATCCATCCCAACCACTCTAAATAGCGTCGGCTCAACGGCGGTTAAGCCAAAGGTCCAAATTGAGCCAACCGGCTCTAATACCACTTGTAGGACACGCGAACGCCTAAGAGGGGGGGGGGGTGAATTAGGCAACTTAAAATTCTTACTCCAAACTATGGCCTCTCTTTCTACCTCTAGCAAAACCTATGCAAAGGATAATCTATCTAGATGTGCAACTATGGTTTTGCTAGTGTGTTGCTATCTCTACCGCAAATGATAATAAAAAGATCAATGTAAATGCGGAAGCTTAAAGAGCAAGGTAGAGATATGCAAACTCCCGTCGATGACTCCGGTATTTTTACCGAGGTATCGAGAAGCGCGCAAGCTTCCCCCTAGTCCTCGTTGGAGCCCCTCGCAAGGAATCCCTCGCAAGGGCCAAGCTCCCGGTCGGGTAACTCCATGGATAGCCTCGGGCCTTCCCCACGCGCAAGTGGGTCTCCGATGTGCCTTCCGGCAAGCCTCTCCCGGATGCTCCCCGCCGTCTTCACTATCAAGCTTTCGGCCGAAACGCCGTGGGCCTTGTTCCCTTCGGTACACGATGGCGGCCGCACCACAAACGTGGTTGGTGCGATCTCGCAAGACTTCAAGCCCCTCCGATGTACAACTCTTGTGCTTGCAAGCACGGGGTGGCAAGAGGTATACAAACCTCACTAAACACTAGGCATACACCTAGAGCAAGCGCATAAGCGGTGGTCTAATCAACCTAAGCACTTCGCAAAGCACCTACGCTAATCACCTGATGAAACACTAAGCACTATGCAAGTGGAGATCACTAAAATGGTGTATCAACACCCTTGCTATGTTTCCTCAGCTCCACTTTTCTCAAATGGCCGGTTGGGGGTTGTATTTATAAGCCCCATTGAGAAAGTAGCCATTGGGGTCCAACTCCCGCAATTCTGCTACTGACCGGACGCTGAGATCGTCCTGACCGGACGCGTCCGGTCGTCCCGACCATTGTAGCCGCGAACTCCCGATCGGACGCTGCCAGCGTCCGGTCGCCTGCCACCGGACGCGTCCGGTCGCAGTTTCGCGCGCCTGGAACCTCTCTGTACTCGATCGGACGCTGTGTTTTTGCGTCCGGTCGGTTGCCGCCAGCGTCCGGTCCTCGCGTCCGGTCGCCTGTCTGCCGAGCCACCGGTCCAGCGTCCGGTCATGCTTTCAGCGTCCGGTCCAGCGTCCGGTCGCCTCTGCGAGCTCGTTTCTTCGCGATCTTGCGTATGGCTTGGTTCCAATCTTCATGCTTGGACTTTGCTTGATATCTTGGGTCTTCACTTGTGCTTCTAAGGTCTTTCTTAAGGTGTTGATCATCGGATCATCACGTCACCTTAGTCCAAGTCATGTCTTGCACCCTATTGAACTACAAAATAAACACTTGCAAATTCATTAGTCCAATTTGGTTGTGTTGGTCATCAAACACCAAAATCCAAAGTAAATGGGCCAAGGGTCCATTTTCCTTACAGATTGGACCGGCCACGCCTGCCTTCCTCCGGTGGTTAGAATCCAGCATAACCTTCGACCAAACCGACCATCCGGATGCCATCCCACACTCAGGAAGGTACCCACTTGTCGTCGATCCAATCATCGGCTCAAAGCAACTCACGAAACTAATGATGGACGGAGGTAGCGGCCTCAACATCATGTACGCCAAGACGCTCGACGAGATGGGCGTCGACCGAACAAACCTCCACCCCATCCGAGCACCTTTCCATGACATCATACCTAGCAGACAGGCCGTACCGTTAGGGCAGATCGATCTGCCCGTCACTTTCAGGGATCAGTCCAATTACAGGACTGAGACCCTCACCTTCGATGTGGTAGGGTTCCCCGGAACTTTCCACGCCATCCTCGGACATCCATGCTATGCGAAGTTCATGGCCATCCCCAACTACACATACCTCAAGCTAAAGATGCCGGGCCCCCACGGGAACATCACTGTTGGCACCTCCTTCCGATGCGCTTACGAGTGCGAAGTTGAATGCTGCGGCCACACCACAGCAGTCATCGCCTCCGAAGAGCTCGCCGCCCTCAAGGAGGAGGTCGTTGAAGAAGCGCCCGACGCAAAGAGGTCACCCAGATCATTCAAATCGATGGAAGGGTCCAAGGAGGTCCTCGTGGATCCCAGCAGCTCCGAGGGCAAAAAAGTCCACATCGGAACCGTGCTCTCCTCTGAATAGGAAAGCATGCTCATTGACTTCCTCCGCGATAACAAAGACATCTTTGCATGGAAACCCTCGGATATGCCAGGCATACCGAGGGAGGTCGCCGAGCATACCTTGAAAATCTACCTAGGCTCCAAGCCGGTGAAGCAACACCTGCGCCGCTTCGATGAGGAAAAACACAGGGCCATCGGCGAAGAGATAGCAAAACTGTTGGCTGTTGGGTTCATCAGGGAAGTACACCACCCAGATTGGTTTGCAAATCTCGTTCTTGTGCGAAAGAAGAGCAGGAAATAGAGGATGTGTGTCAATTACACGGGCCTCAACAAGGCATGCCCAAAGGACCCATTTCCTTTGCCACACATAGACCAAATATTCGATTCCACCTTAGGGTGCGAAACCCTCTGCTTCCTTGACACATACTCCGCCTACCACCAGATTGCGATAAAAGAGTTCGACCAGCTCGTAACGTCTTTCATCACTCCCTTCGGATCATTCTGCTATATTTCCATGCCATTTGGTCTGAAAAATGTAGGGGCGACATACCAGCGCTGTATGCTCAACTGCTTCGGGGACCTCATCGGGTGGACCATTAAGGCCTACGTCGATGACATCGTAGTTAAGTCCAAACAGGCTGACCATCTTGTCGCCGACCTCGAATGAACCTTTGCGAAACTCAGGGCAAATAGCATCAAACTCAATCCCGAAAAATGTGTTTTCAGGGTCTCGAGGGGCATGCTGCTTGGCTTCATTATCTCTGAGCGTGGCATCGAAGCCAACCCAGAGAAGATCTTAGCCATCACAAGGATGGGCCCGATCCAGAACATAAAGGGAGTTCAATGGATCACGGGGTGCCTTGCCGCCCTCAGTCGATTCATTTTACACCTCGGCGAACGAGGGCTCCCCCTTTATCGACTCCTGAAGAAGTCCGACCGCTTCGAGTGGACAGACGAGGCCCATGAGGCGCTTGACATGGTCAAGCAATTTCTAACCAAACCCCCGGTCCTGGTTCCGCCAAGCAACGGAGAATCCCTCCTCCTGTACATAGCAGCCACCACGCAAGTGGTTAGCGCCGCCTTAGTAGTAGAGCGGGAAGAAGAGGGCACACCTTCAAGGTGTAGTGCCCTGTATATTTCGTCAGCGAGGTATTATCCAACTCCAAAACCCGCTACTCCCAAATCCAGAAACTCCTCTACACCGTCCTCATCACCAAAAGGAAGCTATGCCACTACTTTGAGTCACACTCTGTGACAGTTGTGACGTCGTTCCCCCTCGGCGAGGTCGTCTGTAGCTAGGACACTACAGGAAGAACCACAAAGTGGGCGCTCAAGCTGATGGATCAAGGCATTACTTATGCCTCCGGAATGGCAATCAAATCCCAGGTGCTGGCTGACTTCATCGCGGAGTGGACCGAAGTCCAAATGCCACCAGTAGTCGTCGATAAAGAGTACTGGACGATGTACTTCGACGGATCAGTAATGAAAAAGGGCGCCGGCGCGGGACTAGTCTTCGTATCACCCCTCGGGGTCCACATGAGGTACATGGTTCGGCTCCATTTCCCCTCATCAAACAATATCGCAGAATATGAAGTGCTCATTAACGGCCTCCGAATCGCCATTGAGCTGGGCATCCAACACCTCGATGTCAGGGGCGACTCCCAGCTAGTCATCGACAAGGTTATGAAGGAGTCAAGCTGCCACGACACCAAGATGGCGGTGTATTGCCAAGAAGTCCGACGACTGGAGGACAGATTTGATGGCCTCGAGATCAATCACATCCCAAGGCGCCTCAATGAAGCAGCCGACACACTCACAAAAGCAGCGTTTGGCCAAGAACCAGTTCCGACGGGTGTCTTCGCCAGTGATCAACACAAGCCCTCGGTGCGCTACGTGGGGTTGGAATAGGCCAACGATGGCCCATCTGATCCGGCCCCAAGGGCTGACCCACCAACTGCTCCGCCCGACCCTGAGGTCATGGAGCTTGAAGAGGGTCCAACAGCAGAGCCCGACCCTCTTGATGACTGGAGAACGCTTTACCTCAACTACCTCCTCCACGACACACTATCGACAGCCAAGACAGAAGCTCGATGGCTTGCACGCCGCGCTAAGTCCTTTGTTCTTGTAGAAGGCGAACTTTACAAACAGAGCCACATCGGGATCCTGCAGCTCTACATCCCTAGCGAACAGGGAAGACTTCTGCTAAGCGACATCCATGGCAGGGTCTACGGTCACCATGCTATGCCAAGGACCTTGGTTGGGAATGCATTCCGACAGGGCTTCTACTGGCCCACCGCAGTAGCCGACGCCGAGCAAATTGTACGCACCTACGAAGGGTGTCAGTACTACGCTCGGCAAATTCATCTTCCGGCCCAGGCACTCCAGATGATCCCCATCACATGGCCCTTTGTGGTTTGGGGGCTCAACCTGGTTGGGCTACTCAAAAAGGCGCCCGGGGGCTTCACCCATCTACTTGTCACCATAGACAAATTTACAAAATGGATTGAAGCTCGACCGATCTCCACGATCAAATCCGAGCAAGCTGTGTTGTTCTTCCTCGACATCATCCATCGCTTTGGAGTACCAAACTCCATCATCACAGACAACGGCACATAGTTCACTGGCAGGAAATTCATTCGATTCTATAATGAACAACACATCCAGATCGATTGGGCAGCCGTTGCGCACCCCCGGACGAACGGACAGGTCGAGCGCGCAAACGACATGCTCCCGCAAGGCCTTAAGCCTAGGATCTTCAACCGGTTGAACAAGTTTGGCGTGCGCTGGCTTGCTGAGCTCCCGGTGGTGCTCTAGAGCCTAAGGACAACTCCTAGCGGGGCCACCGGCTACACACCCTTCTTCATGGTCTATGGTGCTGAGGTCGTTCTCCCAACGGACCTTGACTATGGAGCACCAAGAATCAGAGCATACGATGAACAGAGGGCCGAGGTGTCCCACCAAGACGCCATGGACCAGCTAGATGAAGCACGCGACATCGCCCTCCTCCATTCGGCTAAGTACCAGCATGCGTTGCGACGATACCACAGCTGACGGGTGCGGGACTGGGCCTTCAACGTTGGGGGCCTCGTCCTTCGCCTCGTGCAAAGCAATAAGGACCGCCACAAGCTCTCCCCACCCTGGGAGGGGTCGTACGTCGTCGTGGAAGTACTCCGTCCAGGCGCCTACAAGTTGAAAACCATCAACGGCGAGGTCTTCACCAATGCCTGGAACATTGAGCAACTACGTCATTTTTACCCTTAATAAACGCATGTTCCTTCTTATCAGTTTTTGTCTTTACAAATCCCCGATCTTTAGTGACATCCGACCCCTGCGAATCGCGAGGGGCAGGAACCTCACTCAGGGGCTAATACAAATAATACAAGTACATTGTGCAAACACTTCCTGTGGTTATCTTTGCAAACTTTATCTAAAGTTTTTCGGTTCTCCTCAAGTCCTAAAAAACTAAGATTTTGGGAACAAATTCTGAGTACAACTGGTAGGACTACGGGAGACCCACGCCCTAGCGGCTACAACCTCTTTGCTCACCAGCATAATCAGAACTAATTCACCCACCATCCTAGTTTTTGCAACTTGGACCATAGGAGGGCATCAAAACCTCTTCACAAAAAGAGGGAACTTAAAAACTGTTACTATTTCCGTAACAAAACATGAGAACTTGTTCATTTTTGCACAAATTCACCACTTACAAAGTGATTTCATCACACAAAGGACTAGTGTACTCCTAAAATTCAAAGGACTGTTCCCTCGGAGGCTTCCTCAAACTTATTCAATTACAAGTCTCTGCTTAGCTTTACTACGAGTACTACTGTGGTCGCTGCGCCAAGCTCTCCATCGGCAACGTCCAGGCATGTACACGGACCAGTTCATCTACTACAGTCGCCGCGCCAAGCTCTCCATCGGCAACATCCCAGCATGTACACGGACCAGTTCGTCTACCGTGGCCGCCGCGCCATGCTCTCCATCGGCGACGTCCCACCGCTTTGCCGGATCTTCGAAAGCACCGTCATCTGCAACAATGAGCACCACGCCGGCGACTATGGTGCCCCGACGCCAGGACGCCCAGGGACTACGCCATCGTCATCAGCCGCAACCCTGACAACGGCGCCTCCACCGGGATGCCCAGGGACTACGCCATCGTCATCAGCCGCAACCCCGACAACGGCGCCTCCACCGGGACGCCTGGGGACTATGCCATCGTCATCAGCCGCAACCCCAACAACGGTGCCTCCGCCGGGACGCCCGGGGACTATGCCATCATCATCAGCCACAACCCTGACAACGGTGCCTCCGCCGGGATGCCCGGGGACTACGCCATCATCATCAGCCGCAACCCTGACAACAGCGTCTGGGCAGAAAGTGCCTCCCACTGAAGGAAGGCCGCAACCAACGAGGGCAAAATCAACGATGCTTAGGACCCTTCGGCGCCTTTCCTCCTTTGGCAGCAGCGACCCATCCTCAGCACCAGCGAACCGCACCATCTCATCTACGTTGGATGACCTCTAGCTCAACATCACGCTCTAGATTCACAAGCAGATATGTGAGTTCTTCTCTCCTTGGCATCACCCTCTCTTACTTAGGAGCCGATGCATTCGGAGAAAAGGAAGGAGAAGAGGTGGCGGCTCAGAAGCTGGCGAGGAGTTGGGGTGAGAACTCCTTTCCTCCCCCCTATTTAAAGAGGGGGCTGAGCAGCTAAGGAAAGGCGAAAGGTTCGAACGAAAAACTCTCTGCCTTCCCCTATTCAATGCAAATACAAAATCAATGCTGACAGAAATCTGAGGGGATGCGCCAGAAATGACGGGACGCCGCCTGGTAAGCCAGAACGTCACCCGGGCATGGCCTGCCACTAATGTGCCCTGAACGTGAGAACTGGGGCACGCTCACCTGCATGCCACTTTCCGCTTCCCTAGGCAGGACCATGGGACGACCCGACGGCGGAACCTCCCTCCAGGGGGAGTCTAGTGGGCCTCCTGGGTCGATCGAGCGGCCCAGGAAAAACAACGAACGAATGACCAATTGAAAGATAAGCACCCCTATTTACTTACTTTGAGTGTTGAATTCTTTACCTAGCCTCTGACCCCAGCAACGGCAGGGGCACGGACATCGCTCGGGGGCTGCCGAGGGTGCCTGTTTGTTTAAACACCCTCTTAGCCCGACCCCTCCTTACGTTTGGGAGACCAAAAGCACAGCGTGTGGGAATAAAACGATGAGTACAATTGGACAAACCACCAGACCCTACGCCTCGACGGCTATGGTATTTTTTGGTTCACCAGCATAATCGCGTTCATAGTTCCTCACACTACTAGCCTTAGCTCCCGCCTTCCCATAAGGAGTTTGGAGGGGTCCACCTGTAGAACTTATGCAGGTTACGCTGGCCTCGTCGCAAATATCGGACCCGAACCTAGCATGGACATATCTGGTAAGAGCTTCCCACGACTCGTACCACCAAGGTAATGTTACCGACCCCCGCTTTCGTTTCAATTAAACTATACGCTAAATCCATATATCTAGACGCCACATATGCAAATCCTTGCATCTCAACGCCTCGTGCCGCGTCATGAAGCGGCAGCCGCCTCATTCAATATGAGCGACGCCTGATCGGGGTTCAAAGGCTGGCCTGCGAAGGGCTCGAGGCCGCCTCGTGTCAAATAGAGCTAGGGGAGAAAAATTGAAATGAGCCCTAGTGGCCCTGCCCAACCCCGTTTAGAAGCGGACAGGGACATCTCAACCTTTCTCGTTCGATTCTAACCTCAAGCCAGACCCATAGAATCTTCATCGAGGAGAGGCCAATGGGCCACCTAAGCCCAGCAAACGGCTCGGGCATCTGCCGAGAGGCGGGTTAAGAAGTAGTGGAATGCCACATGAGGGCTCTGCCGACCTTGTCAGCAAATGATGGATCCGAATTCCACATGAACATACCTGTTAGTGAGCTCAATGAGCGCGACACTCGAGCCGTCGAGGCAAGTGTCATCAACTCAGCCCCTCCGGCTGCGAAAACCGAGGACGGGGTAGCGCGAAAACATGACCAAGCCCTAGAAGACCCTAAAGGTCCCAGGGGCTCGAGCCGCTCGATCCAAGATCAAGAGACCGAGGTTCAAAGGCTGATCAGCGAAGGGTCTGGGGCCGCCTCGCATCAAACAAGAACCAGGGGAAAAAACACAGATGAGCCTCAACGGCCCTTGCTCGACCCGCATTAAGGCGAGTAGGGTCGTCTCAACCTTCTTGTTCAAATCTAGCCTCTAGCCGAGCCCATAGAAACCCCATTGAGGGGGAATCTATTGGAAGGCGGGCCAAGGAATAGCAGAACACCACCCGAGGGCTTCGGCGACCCTGCCGCGAGGCAAATAGGATCGGATCCTGTCCGAACATCCCCATTAGCAAGCTCATAACACACGGTCACGCAACAACCATCAAAGGTATGGGAACGTACGTTCACCTCCCTCGCTCCGGTCTCTAGTAACATCCGACCCCAGCAAACCGCAAGGGGTCGGATCTCACTCGGGGGCTGATAAAGGTATGGGAACCTCCTTTCTTTTCTTTTCGAGAAAACATTACATTAGACTTCCTCTTTGCATCAAGACCGGTGGCAAGGTTCGGCGGAACAGACTGGTAAGACCACAAAAAACCCATGCCCCGACAACTACGGTAATTTTGCTCACCAGCACAATTAAAATTTCCTCTACAAAAGTTCAGGCCCTACGGCCTAAACAAACATAAGGGTCGATTGTCTAAATCTTTTTTCATCACAAAAAAGAGAAGGTAAGATCAAACAAACGAAATAAAAATTACAAAACCATTTCAGGACACAAAAGTACTAACGCTTGTTCACATATTACAAATAAGTGTTATCAAGCTAACTACTTCCGCGAAGGAAGGACCTCTTCTTTCAACCTGTTCGCCAGGTTCCGCGCGAGGGGAGCCACTGCCTTTTCCATCTCGTCCAGCTCATCGTCATCATAGACAGGCGCGAAGCCATGGCTCATTACCTCCAGGTTGATCTCCTGAGCATAATGGGAATGAGCAACAGCAAAGGCTTGGTGATCCCAGTGTGGAAGGCGTCCTCCTCAAGTTGGCCCACCCGTGCCGTGATACCCGCGGCACGAGCCGCGAGTGAGCTGGTTTCCACCGGTTGCTCCACCCTCAGGGCATCGATGACCACCCCGACAGCGGCTTGCAAAAGGTCATGCTCACCGCTCTCGGCCCGAAGGATCTCTCACACTTTAGTAAGCTCCTTGTCTAGCCTGGCAGCAGTGCTCTCAACATCCAACCTTCGGTTCACCACGACGCCAAGATCCGCCAAGACCTCACGCGCCTCGTCGTGCTCCCAGATGGCCTAGTCGCAATCCTCATGAGCTACGCTATGCTTCGAGCGAAGTCTTTCCTTGGTCAGGCGTAGCTCATCCTGCTCCTCATGCAACCGGGTGATCGACGCGGCATCCTAGTCTGCCCTTTGCTGCAATGCCGTGAACCTCCCCTCAGCCTTCAGCTTGAGGTCTCACTCCGTCTCTAGCTCCGCCAGGAGGTCGTCGGCCCGCTAATTGGCTACGACATTCTTCTATAGCAGCTCGTCTCGCTCCTTTTGAAGCCTGGCGGCATCCTCCTCGTCCAGCTTCACCCTTGCCAACAAACCCTCAAACATTCCATGAGCCTCCTCCGCATCCCGACGCACCTCGGCCTCCCGCTGCTATGCAGCAGCAAGTTGCGCACCTACATCTCCTCATAGCCTGGCCTCCTCGGTAAGGCGGTCCCATTCCACCTTTTGCTCATGAAGGAACCAGGACTTATCTCGGCTACGAGCAATAATGTTCTAAAAAAGGACCGGAATCAGAAGACATGAAAAAATATGTGAAGAAAACAAGCGAGAAGATCAAGCAGATACCTGGCTAGAAGGAGCGAGGATTTCGCGCAAGGCACCAGTGGCCTCATTCAAGGCATTCAACGTAGCCGAGAACCCAATGTCCAGATTCTCCCACTCTAGGCTCTCAGCAGCATCATCGAGCAAGAACAGAGCCGATGATGGGTCCTCGGCGGCCATCCACCGAAGTGGCGGCTCTCCCCTCGTGGGAGAGCGGCCACCTCCCGACAACAAGGCCAAAGGCGGCTCCCTTCAGGTCCTCCCCACCACCGTCATGATGACCGAAGACCCTCTGGCCATGTCCTCCTCCATCCGGCCTGCCCCAGGTGCCACGGCCTGGACCATCGGTGGCGCGGATTGCGCCACCCCCTCGGACGCCACCACGACAGTATCCGACCCCACCGGGCTTATCGCGGTCACGGTCGCGGCCACCTCCGGCGGGGCCCCCGATGGCGCAAACTATGCTGCTCCATCGAATGCCACCATGGCGGCCTCCAACTCCGCCCGGCCCACGTCTGGCGCCGTCACTTGGGTCGCCGGGGGCACGGAATGCGCCACCACCATGGACGCCGTCGGACCAGCCAACGAGGCCACGATGACAGTATCACTCCTGCCCGAAATAGGGGTGATGCCGGGCAGCGTGATCCATCCCTCCTGAAGGGCAAGGCTCTTCCTAGGCGTCGGCCCCAAGGGGTGGCCCCGTCGCAAGAATCTGCAAAACGGAAAAAGGGCATAAGGTCGGAACGGAAAAATAAAGGAAGAAAACGAGGGGAATCGGCGATGTACTCTGGTGCTTTCGGTCGACGGGTATGCTTCCTGGACGAACCCCCGGACCCCTACTCCAACTCATGTGGGTGGGACCATTTCAAGCCTACCCCCTGCTCCGACACAGGGGGGCTCGTCTCTCTTGTCTCCGAGGGCGCGGCACCAGAGCCGCTCCCCTCCATTAGCTCATGGGGCGCGGCGCTAGAGCCACCCCCTCCATCAGCTCGTGGGCCACAGCATCGAAGCCGCCCCCTCTGCTAGTACCTCAGGGACGGCCTCGGATCCATCCCCTCCCATCCATTGATCCACCGCCGGCACCTCGCAGGTGACGGTGGATCCTCTGGCTCCTGCCGGACCCAGAGGCAGGCCCAGCTCCACTGTCCCTGTGGACTCGCTTCCCTCCACGTGGAATGGAAGGGGTCCCTACAGGGATAGCGAGTTCTCATTCCCCAGGTCACTCCAATCCACGCCAGCTACCGTCTCATCATCGCCATTGTCATCATCGTCGTCGTCATCACTACTAGTCTCCACTCCTCGATCACGGGCTTGCTGCTTCCGTATCACCTTCTTCTTCAGAAGCTCCCTCGTCTTCTTGTCCCAACCAGCTAGGGCGCAATTTGCTGCTACCCGAGCTGGGTCCTTCGGCAGTGGAACCGGGCTGCTCTTGAAGAATAGTCTCCCTGGCTGATCCCGCTATCCCACGGTTAGCATCAGAGGATTGAAAATTTCAAACAAAAGAAGGAGCAAGGAAAAAGAAAACTTACGAAGTCAACAAACCCCGGCTCCGGCCGCATCAGGGGATGTCGTGGCACTGGGTACACAAAGTCAAGGACGGCGCCAACGGAGTCCTTCATGGGCTCCATCGCCTCCTTAATATGATGTGCCACCTTGGAAGGAGGGAGCACATCGTCGGAAAGCGTCGTCCCTTCGAACGACGCTTCAGGCACCATCCGATACAGGGGAAGCGTGCGCGCCATCAGCGGCGCAACCCTCCTCATGTGGTAGGCACCAATAATCCCCAACCCCTTCACACCTCTCTCCTTTAGGGTTCAGAGGGCAGCGAGAAGGCCGTTGAGATGCTTCTTTTCCTTGGCATGAATGCCCCATCCCCATGACTCTGGGGCCTCCAAGATGTAGCGCCCAGTAAAGGGTGGCAAGGGAGCGGTGGCGTCGTTCTTGATGTAGAACCATTGCAAATGCCACCCCTTGTTAGAGGTGGTTAGATGCATCAACGGATACGCCCCCGCCTGGGTGCTGCTTAGGTGGATGCTGGCGCACCCCACCGGCGCGTGTAGATCCTGCTTCTCGACCTGCCTCTTCACGAGATTGATGGCAAAGAGGTACCACCACAGGTCAAAGTGGGGATCAATCCCCAAGAACCCTTCGCACAAGGCAACGAACGCCTCAATGTGCTGAATCCCGTTGGGGGTAAGGTGTTGAAGCTCCACCTGGTAGTAGTCCATCAGTCCCCGAAGGAACTGATGGGCAGGCATGGTGAATCCTCGCTCGTGGAAGTGGGTGAAAGAAACAACATACCCTTTGGGTGGCTTTGGTTCCCCCTCTTCACCGGGCAGCCACCACTCCACGGTGGCGGTCAACGGGCGAAGGAGGCCTCGGCGGACGAGGCCCTCTAAGCGCTGACGAGAGATGTTGGATTTGTACCCTGGGTCCATTGTGACGGTAGGAGCAGCACAGGGAACAAGGTAGTAGCGAGTTGGACGACAGAGGTAGTATGGGTGCGAGAGACGTAGGCGATTGACGGCGGAGGCTAAGGACGCAAAGGCGAGGAGGCAAAATGCGGAACCCTAGGGGTGAACCCCATGGTTTTATAGGGGCGATGGATGCGAGAAGGGCAACCGTCCGCCTCGATCTCCGAGCCTGCCATGCGCATCGCTGCGTCACCTCATGGGGTACGCGCACACGATCCCTATCCCTTCCCAAAAAATCATGCCAGGCGGTTCACCTTCCCCGGTGGACCAGGACCCTCTCTCTCTCTCCATCGAGGGAACACGGGTCACAGAGCTTTCCCCTCTGGCCCACCTAGGGTCCCAAATCCAAAGGCCCATCCCAATGAGGGATAGGCCCACAAACTACCGAGGCTCAAGAGTGCAAGCGTCACTAGGGCCTCGATCCACAGTCAGGTTCCAGCCGGGCCGGCACCGACTAAAATATCCCGTCAACGAAAAACCAAGTCTTTCAGCCTTACCCACAAAGGGTCTGATACTACCCCTAGACAATTCTACTCAAATCACTTGGGGGCTCAAGGGCTACACCCATGAGGTGCGCTCGCGCGCACCCTCTGGCGAATTAGCTCCAACGAAATCAAAAACACCCACGAGCGATTCTGTCCGAATCACTCGGGGGCTCGGGGGCTACTGTCGGGGACCTAACACTAGGGTACCCTAGGAGGTGCAACCAATAACCATCAAACATTAAAAACTCCTAGGCGGACAAGGACGCTGCTGCTTTCCTTGCCCAAATAATGGGAGTTTGGTTCCACCCCGCCCGACGCCCTTGGGTTAGCTCCGCCTCGCCCGAGGGCTAAGGGCTAGACTCTGCCTCGCCCGACCCCCGAGGGCCAAGCTCGGTCTCGCCCGAGGGATATGGGCCAGCTCCTCCTCGCCTGAGGGCTTAGGGATGGACTCCACCTCGCCCGACCCCCGAGGGCTAGGCTCGGTCTCACCCAAGGGATAAGGGATAGCTCCGCCTCGCCCGAGGGCTCAGGGATAGACTCTGCCTCGCCCGACCCCCGAGGGCGGACTTCGCCTCGCCCGATGTCCAAAGACTAGTTTCGTCTCACCTGCCAACCTCTCCCCACCCCCTCATGATGATAGGTACAGAGTAGGACAAGACGTTCGGGTCAACCATGGCTTCGAGGACCATACCCTGCACCCCGGCAGGAAAAGTACTGCCAGGGAATGATGGGACAGGTGCTTTAGACCCTCCCAGGCGTACTAGAGCCTGAAAAGTATTGTGGGTGCGTACTCTTCGCCCTATAGAGTTGTAGGCGCCGCCTTCAGCTCTCGGACACGGAACCCGACGAAGACATACGACAACCACTACGATCTAGGAAAAGACTCGCGTCCCCCACAAATGATGGATGTGCTATCACCATGTTAATGTCCCAAGGGAGCGGCGCCCGCTTCATGGCCCCTCAAGTCCAC
Organism: Miscanthus floridulus; assembly: GCF_019320115.1. Classification (NCBI taxonomy): domain Eukaryota; kingdom Viridiplantae; phylum Streptophyta; class Magnoliopsida; order Poales; family Poaceae; genus Miscanthus; species Miscanthus floridulus. The sequence continues at coordinate 73,464,813 of NC_089580.1, forward strand.
CAGATCAGAGCACTCGCTTCAGCTTCCAGATGCCCTCTCTGATCGGAAGGCCTTGCCCACAAAGCTACTTCGGACCCTGACCCCGCGTCCCTCCGACGGGGACTCATAGGAACCAGAAGGCCTGCGAAGCAAGGCTGGGCAAGGCTCATAAGTCAAAACTACTATACCGGAGTCCATACCCTACGTGGAGCAGTACTCTATAGCCATCATGACATTCTACAGTGGCATCGACAGTATTGTAGGCGCTTACCCTTACCCGGTATCCGCTGGAATGGACAACAAGGCTAGGTAGACGTGAACAACAAGGCTTAGTAGCATACGCATCCTTTCCCTCTCACTTGTAAAACCGTCCCATTCATCTATAAAAGGGGAGGTGCTTCCTCCAACCAAGAGACGGACTTGGAACAACACGAAACACATCACACACAGTCAAGCTGCTACCAAGCTCTTGGCATCCTTTCGACCCTTCCATCAGAGACTTGGGACCAGTCCCTCTCTCGACCATTTGTAACCCCTACTATGAACTATTTTTGGTGCTAATAACACGAGCAGCAACAGATTGGACGTAGGGACATTCAGCCCAAACCAGTATAAATCTTGTGTCCTTTAGCGCACCATCCGGGCCTAACACGCATCACTATAAATTTACTTGCCGGTGCTTGTATGAAACACCGACAGGAGTCTTTCCACTAATTCTATCAAGCATAGCCCTTGCTTCACTAGTAGACAAATGAAGGAAAGCTCCTCTAGAGGCTACATCAAGGGATTCCCTGGAATCCTTGCTAAGACCCATGTAAAAATATTGAAGAAGTATAGGGTCTTGAATGGCAAGGTCTAGGCCAGTGATGATGAGTTCGTTAAAATGATCCCACGATATACCAAGAGATTCTTCTTCTAGTTGTCTAAAATTTAGAACCTCTTTTTGAAGGCTAACCACTTTAGATGTGGGAAAGAAACATAAATAAAATTTAGAGCATACCGTTTCCCAATCTCCTTCCACACTTCCTACGGTTTGACTATACCAATGTTTAGCTCTTCCCGTCAAAGAGAACGGAAACAACTTCCATCTTAAGGTCTTGTTAGACATGCCAGCGATACGTAAGCATGCACAGGTATGCTCAAACTCTCGTAGGTGTGAGTATGGGTTTTCATTGCCTTCTCCTAAAAAGGATTTATCTCAAATCAATTTTATTAAACATGGGTGCAGCTCATAACTAGGTGTTATGATAGGCTCTAAGGAATCTGGTGGCTTTACGCTTGCACTCATGGGTTTAGCATATTGATAGATAGGAGTGGAATCCATGCTAAAAGAAAAATTCAAACAAAAGAAAGAATAAAAGATAAAAGGTTAAGCTAGGCTTGTAGTTAATTCAGCAACCGTTTTCCCGGCAATGGCACCAGAAAGCATGTTGGTACATTTAATGCATACAGATAAATCCGCAAGCGCACGAATACTGCTGTAGCTTTCACCCAAAAATATTCCAAGTATCGTATCCATAGGGAAACATATGAGACTAACTACGGTCTAACTTAACGATGGGTAGTGAATAGGTTAAGGGTTAATTTATCTAGGAGTAGCAACAACGTTAGGATAAACAGGAGCGTAGAGAGGACAACTGAGGTTCTCTAGTTCGGACTTGGGTAAGCCTATGCCTTCTATTGTTCAACTGGGGACATTACTTAAGGAAAGACACCAGTTGAGGATGCTTTCCTTAGTAACTGGGTCCTACGTGTGCCTACAAACGGGAGGTGGACTACAAAGGATCAACGATGCTATATAGTACTGATGTCACACACATGATCTACCACCGATCTGGAATGCAGGGGGCATCCACGATTAACCTAAGTCTAAGCACCATGCTTACACTTATGATTAATACTCTACTCCCCCTAGGAAGAGAATAAAGCACTCAAAAGAGAGTCTCCCTAGTGGGTCGAAGGGGAGAATGATTGGGCTCTAGACTGGGCCGGGCGGCCTCCCTAGTGGGTTGATCGGCCCACTATTGTGGCCAAATGGCCCAAGCTTCGGTGAGGTGTCTTCTAGAACCTTCTAGAGTCTTTCCACGTGGGTACCACAGTGGAATTCTATAATTTCCTTTGACAATTAGGTCCTCCTTGGCGGTTTTCTGATTAAACCCTGCTGGAAACACAGATTCACCAAAACTCATGGAATTTATTAGTTCAAACCCCTAAACTGTCATTGGTGATTATATTTATGCCCTCATACATGTTTAATTGACAGTTTATAATGGTTGTTAACTACCGTCAACAGTGACACTTGCAGTTCATCATAAAAGTCTTCGCTCGATCCTTGCTCCATGCGACGTGTACCTATGGGACCCTTCTCCATCCGACCTATGGGACCCAAACCTATGGGGCCTTTCTCCATGTCCATCTAACCTTTGGGTCCCAATGGCTTGCATGTCACTTGTGCTTGTGGATCCTTCTCCATCCAACTTGTGGGACCCGACGGCACCTTTCTCCATCTCCATCCGACCTATGGGACCCAACGGTTTGCGTGTCATGTGTACCTATGGTACCATTTGACCTTTGGGACCTGATAGCTTACGTGTCATGTGTACCTGTGGGACCTTTCTCCATCTCCATCTGACCTATGGGACCCTACGGTGTGCGTGTCACTTGTTGGCACCGGGGTTTAATAAATTGAAACTCAAAAAAAACCATGAGACCTAGGAGTTGAACCTAGGACCAAGAGCAAGGAATAGACCGTCTTAACCATTATGCTAGATGTCTAGTTGTGTTGACATGTCTTTGGAGTAGTATATGTTCTCTGTGTGGACAGGTTGACTTATATATTGGATATATCTCTATCCCCTGCAAGTGGAAGCAAATATGTGCCCGTTGGACTTGCGACGACGGTGCCGATGGCAGCAACAAAGGATCCTCAGTGTGCTATGGTGGCTCAGGCTTCCTTTTGGAGGCTAGGCGGCTGGTCTTCCTAGTGGAGTGTGGTGGCATTGGCATCCATGTCCATCATGTGCCAGGGCAGAGGCAACAGATCCGATCCGCATGTCTCCTTTCTTGCCTTTTTATGTTCACTTCACTATTTTGGTCCTTGCTTGAACATGCGGTATACAAGAAATATTGTAGCATTTTAGATCTAGTTAGGCCAATGATGATGAAAAAGAACTAGGAGGTGGCACTGGTCGGTTTTCTGCTGGCACGTGTCACTTGCAGATCTGTCTAGGCAAACAAATAGGCCCTTCGCTTTTGCCTTAAACTATTTTTTCTGCCTAGTGCTTGCTTGATTCTACATTTCTGTTTCATAGGCTCCAGTGACACTAGTGAGTCCTTATGGTATTTTGAACTTGTAACATATTTGAGGCCACATTTCTATGCCAATGATGTCTACATGGCTGTTGGATGCATTAGGATGCAACTCATATGTTTGCTTTCTGTGTCTTCTCCTTGTTCACAACCAAGTTATCCATTTGGTTCCAAACAAGATGAAGGCATCGAAAGCAAATCAATGATTTGTGTCCATCATTCACATGACTGAGGCCACTAATTAATGCCTAAGGTGCACATGTTGCTACTGATGCCAATGATGATCACTACCACTTGTTCACTGACATTCTACTTGTGAAAACTGAGGCAGCCTATTCAGGTTGTGCAGATTTGAGATGAGTCATCCCTACTATGTTGTGTTCGATGGCCATGAGCCAGGAGTTTACTACAATTGGCCCGACTACCATAGACAAGTTCATAGGTTTCATGGTGCTTGTTATAAAAAATACAACTCCTATGAAGAAGGAATTGTTGCCTTCAAGTCAAGAACCAACTCAAATCTAGCCTTACTCATGATGATGACTTCTATCTTCAAAACCCAACAACTGCTACACCCTCTTCATCCTTCAAAACTGTTGTAACTGTAGTCCTCTTAATCTTTGTCTGTCTCCTATGGAAGAAGCTTTGAGCTCATGTACTGATTGTAAGTGTGATGGTTAGACTTGATTTAGCTAGAATTGTAATGGTTATAGCTCCATTAACTGATGATATGACCATGCCATCAACCAACATGTTACAACCTCCAATTCAAGTAACACCAACTCAAGTATCGCCTACATCGACACCAGCCCAAGCCTTTGGTGGCCCGATTACACGTAGTCGAGCAAAGAAGCTACAACAAGAGGTGAACGCGCTACTTTATGAAGTTTAATTTAATATTAATGAGAATTATATACTGCCTAAGTCATGCACGTTGCTGTTGCTCAGGTTCACCAAGGAGAATGGCAAGAACACACAAGGTGATGACCACAGAGAAGAACCACACTCGAACCAGACCAGTCCTGCAGAACAGTCGGAAAGAAATATTCATAACTTTTGATTTCTAGAGGCTATGAAGGTGAAAGAGCACATTTTGGAAAGCTTGTCGAGTCTACTTTCCAATGATGCTAACGTCGACAAGTTTGGACTTTTAACTAATGAAATCTAATCAGCTTAGTACATACTGGTCAGACCTCTTGAAACTGACAGAACTGTCAAGAAGAAAATATTATAACTTTTTATTCCCGAAGGCTATGGAGGTCAATGAGGACTTTTTGGAAAGCTTGTGAAATCTAGTTTCTAATGCATCAAGGCCGACCAGATCCGACCAGTTTTAGAGCAGATCCGACTAGTTTTAGTGCAGACTACTCAGAGGGTTAACAGTCTTCTCAGGACATGATATTGGTACAACTTCTCATATTAAACTGTACTATTCTACAATGTTTCGTGGTGCATGCTATACATTGTGTGAAATCTTATCAAGTTAGCTTTCCAACGCAACCAACAACACATCATTTGGATTTTTCAAGATGGAGTTATTGCCAAAACACTGAAGACTGCACAGAAGACCAACAACCACGTGGAAACTACTCATAAACTCATTTCGTGGAAGCTTGTTCACATAGCCTACCCTTTCTTTTCCTTTTCATGTTTATACCTATCTAGGAGGGCTGTTCCTAGTATAAATATCCATGTACTCCTAAGCAAAGAAAGACTTTTGATAATCGAAATACAGAACCCCTTTGTTCAGCTGTGTGCTAACAAATATTGAGAGTGATCTCTACCCCTTTGCTCTTGTGATTTCCTTCACGGGAATTACAGAAGCGGCGACTTTATCCGCTCCCAATTGGTGCTCCTACTCCCTTCAAGGTTTACCTTGATTGATTGTAGGTTGTGTTGGTTGGTTTCTTGAGAGTGTGGTTGGACGAATCCTCGATTCAGGTTGCCGGTTAAAGACGGTGGTTGGCTTCAAGTTTTATTTGCCACGTTGCACTAGTTATCGCTGCCTACAGCAAGTTATTTGGTTGTTCTTCAGCTAGTTATCTGGTGATTGATCCTACGTCGTGAAGATCGGGACCTCACATCTTATCATTTGGTAGCAGAGCTTAGGTTACCATGGTAGGATTCTTTACCCTTAGCTACATATATTTTGTGTTCGTCCTATCCACTAAAAAGCCACAAAAATATTTGCTATAGCCCTTTGTTTCAATCTGATATTTTAGTGAGTTTTGTTAAGTTTCAATCCATCAGAGTCTTTGTTTTAGTTGCTGATCATATTTATCCTTTGCGTGTTCTTTGTGCCTCTTTCATGTATCTAAAATCCCTACAAAAAAAATCAGAAACCCATATCATCTCCTTCGCGTAAACTTTGATCCTATCAAGTTATAGCTACTGGATGTATTTTGTTTTTATCCTTAAGTGTGCAAGTATTATATCTCATCCCTGTAAAAAAAAGTAGAATAAAGAAAAGTGCAAAAAAAAGAGTTGAGAAAACAAAAAGTTGTGAAAAGAAAGTTGAAGATCAATTTGTTTATGAGTGCACAAGTGTTGAAGTTTTCATCGAGTTGCACACCAGATTGGTATCCTTGCTTTGGTGCAAAATTTTGCTTAGGTTTGATTGCAACACTTGCATCCTAAGCATAATCCTTGTTTGCATCAAATCTGAAATTTCTTTGCGCGTGTGTTTGATCTATTTACATCGTTCATATCTTGTGGTCAACACTAGGCAGAGAACTTCTAGTTTGGATTGTTATTTAACTTTACAACAACTAGATTTCAGATTGCATTCCTTGTGTATCACTCCCTACCAAGCTCCACATACAAGCCATCGTAATCGGTACTCTCTGGTCTTGTATTTGCCTAGCCATCACTTTTGTTACCACCACATGATATTTTTCCTATAACCCATAGGGAATTCATAAGAGCTTCTGTTGGTCAGAGAGGTGAGGTTGTGAGAGCTCCACATATTATCCTACACCACATATAAGCTTGCTATTTTGTATATATATTAACCATGACAGGTTGAAGATATACCAAGCTTCCTTTCTATGGAAGTACTGATCCAGAGGAATTTCTTGATTGGCAAGAGCAAATGGAGATTGAACTTGAAGTCCAAGAATTTTTTGAAACCAAGAAGATATCATGAGCCATACTTGAATTTGAAGATTATGCTCTTGATTGGTGGAAATAATATCCACATAAGCATCTCATCAAGAATTGGGAAGATTTGAAGAAGGCCATGAGAAAGGAATTTATTTCAAGAAAATATGGAATGATTTTGCTTCGTCGTTTGGAACATGTGAAGCAAGGTAGTAAATCTGTCCAAGCATATTATGACAAGCTAAATTCTTCCTTGCATTGAGCAAATGTGATTGATGACATGAATGCAATGACATACTTCAAGAGAGGCCTTAATCATAATATTGTTGCTGCTATTGAGAGGAAATATTTTAGAAGCATGCAAGATCTTTTAAGTTGTGCAATCATAGAGGAGAAGAAAATGATGAAGGTGCAGCAAGGCAATGTCACATAGGGCACTAATTTGTGCAAAGACAGATGTGCTAAGCTACAGCCCAATGTATCCTCTGTTGCTAGAGAGAAGCAAGCATCAACTACATACAAGAAGAGTGGACATGTTGTCCCAAAAGTTTCTTCAGTTGATTCTAGTGCTAAAAGAAGTGAACATCAGCAATGCAACTTCAAGAAGAACTCTATTGAGCAACAAGAAGACAACATTGTGCCTCAAGTTGATAAGAGAAATGATGAGGTGTGTAACGTTACTGTGGATCATAATGTTACACCAACTCCTAAGAGAGTTGCTATCCCAAAGTGTCGTTTATAGTATGAAATTGTGAAGAAAGAAGTCACATATAATCCCATCATTGATTGTCTCAATTCTAAGCAAGAGAAAGAAGATAAATCTGCTACGCATTCCACACAAATTGAGCTTTTAGAAGCCACTATGCCAAGTTATGAAATTAGAGAACATCTTTCTCTATTGGAGGTTGATCATTTGAGTACAGAGTTGAAGGAACATGCTGCAGTCCCACACCATGGAAATCCAAAAATTGTTCAACAAGAAGCACCATCACAATGCATGAACACAAGTATTGTAGATCCTACAAGTCTTGTGCCTTGTTCTAGTTTCAATTGTGGTGAAGTTACTTGTCCCAAAACTGTCCAGAATTTTTCTGTGCAACACGGTGAAAATTTAGAGCCAAAATGTGATGAAGAGATTGATAACACTTCAGATTTTGAAGGCGTATCTAATCTGAATTTGAAGACTAACCATAGTGTCAATTTGAGAGCTGAATGTGAGAAGAAAGATGCTTCTATTGTGACATCTAGTGGAAGTGACAAATCTATCCAAGATGAAGTTTATCATGCTCCAACAAATCCGAAGATGCAAATATGTGTTATATCACCAATTGTGGAACATGACAAATTATTGGACAGTGGTGCTGAAATTATGTGCTCCAACATGCCACCTAATGTTCAGATTGAAGGCTAGATCAATGCACATGATTCCACTCCTACCAATGCAAGTTCAATGTCTTTTGAGGAGGTCAAAGATGATTGTTTGGCTGCAACTATTGTTGTCCCAATGCCATTGAAAAAGATCATGAATAATGGCACCTATTCATATGTTGCTCCAGAAGATGTTGAAGTGATTATGCATCCAAACCCATGTGAGAATGAGAGCCACATAACCAAATTGAGTGCGAATGAAAATAAAAGTGAGATGTGTGATTCCACCAAAAGTGAGGTTGAGAGCATCAACAAAAGGAGTGTGAGGGATACACCACACAAAAAAGAGAGAGAGCTTCATTGCAAAACATGTGAGGATGATTTAAACACTAACCCACTAATGTCTACTCCTAGTGTTGTTTCTCAAAATATGCAGGTGTGCAAGGGAAATAAGGAAGAGATTGTTGATCATAACACCACCATACTTGACGACATAAGTGAGAAGGTAGTCACTATTGATAACCAATTCTTTGCTACCCCAAATTTGAATCATGACAATGATGGAGGTAAAAACTCAGAGATACAATCCACCGTTCATGCACCATCATCAAACCTGAAAGGTAATGAAAATAATTTAAATATGAATTTACAAAATAAATCAGTGAGAAATTGTGATGATCCATTTGTTTCAAGTGGAATTGAGCATACACAAACTCTCTGTGCTGATTTGATAGATTCATATATTAATACAAGTGCTAAAAATTTACAAGTTGATAACCATTGCTCAATCATGAAAGATCATTGCTATGCTTTGACTGATATAGGTGATACTTTACATGCCAATAATGTGGACCATGTGAAATTGCTTACTCATGCTGAATTTTTCACAAGAACATCTCCTACTGAATGTGTGTGCTATGTCATGCTTGATGAATTTGCTGAGATTGATAAAATGCTTGAAAATTTTCTTGGCATATCATCTATGAAATCCTTCAGTAGTGCATATAGCTGCAGGTTCACATTTAACATCATTGGACATCATGCTGTAAATCAATTTAATGTTTGTGCCCTTTCTATAACATGGGACAAGTTTGCTGAATTGAAGTTGAATAGAATGAGTAGTACATCTTGCGAACCATATTTTTCTAAAATTGAGATGAATAGATTGTTTAATGCTTATTGTTCAGAATTACCAATGTTATTCCATTGTTCATATTTTTCATCCAAAGAAAGAAATCTTGTGCAAACATGTTCTATTCATTCACCCAAACTTTTTCCATCTACGTCTAGAACCATGGAGTTTGAAAGGTACATCTCTAAATATTTGAATACATTGTGCCATATGAATCTTTATAATGCCATGAATGTTTCACTCCCATCATTTGATATGATTGATCTTTCTATGATGAAACATGATAACATGAATAAAATAAGTGATTTGGAAGAAATTTTTGTGCTACCATTTTCAAAGCTAATTTCAAGTTCACAAAATTTGAGAAACTATTTCTCTCATCAGAAAAGAAATAATGTGGATATGAATTGTGAAGAATGCAATGAACAATCTTCAATAAGTGATCATAGAAATTGGCATATGCATCCACTCTCTATATTCTTTTGGTTGTTTTTAGGAGAACAAAAGCTGAAGATGGCTTTTCTTAAAGTGAGGGAGGATGATATGACCATGCCAAGGACATCAACACTCACTCTTAATTCTAAGCATCCATTCAAGGTGAAAACTAAACTTGATTCTAAATCATTTTGGTTTCCACCTACAAGACTACTACTTGGTTTATATGATTATAGATTTAAACACCTTGCTGTGATGGCAGAAGAAGAATGTAATAGAAACATAGCATCTAGCCCTGTTGGTCTAGCACAATTATTGGGATTAGATGGATTAGAGTCGAGGACGACTCCTTTTCAAGAGGGGGAGGATGATATGACCATGCCATCAACCAACATGTTACAACCTTCAATTCAAGTAACACCAACTCAAGTATCACCTACATCGACACCAGCCCAAGCCTTTGGTGGCCCGATTACACGTAGTCGAGCAAAGAAGCTACAACAAGAGGTGAACGCGCTACTTTATGAAGTTCAATTTAATATTAATGAGAACTATATACTGCCTAAGTCGTGCACATTGTTGTTGCTCAGGTTCACCAAGGAGAATGGCAAGAACACACAAGGTGATGACCACAGAGAAGAACCACACTCGAACCAGACCAGTCCTGCAGAACAGTCGGAAAGAAATATTCATAACTTTTGATTTCCGGAGGCTATGATGGTGAATGAGCACATTTTGGAAAGCTTGTCGAGTCTACTTTCCAATGATGCTAATGCTGACCAGTTTGGACTTCTAACTAATGAAATCCAACCAGCTTAGTACATACTGGTCAGACCTCTTGAAATTGATAGAACTATCAAAAAAGAAAATATCATAACTTTTTATTCCCGAAGGCTATGGAGGTCAATGGGGACTTTTTGGAAATCTTGTGAAATCTAGTTTCTAATGCTTCAAGGCTGACCAGATCCAACCAGTTTTAGAGTAGATCCGACCAGTTTTAGTGCAGACTGCTCAGAGGGTTAACAGTCTTGTCAGGACATGATATTGGTACAACTTCTCATATTAAACTGTACCATTCTACAATGTTTCATGGTGCATTATATACATGGTGTGAAATCTTATCAAGTTAGCTTTCCAACGCAACCAACAACACATCATTTGGATTTTTCAAGATGGAGTTATTGCCAAAACACTGAAGACTGCGTAGAAGACCAACAACCACGTGGAAACTACTCAGAAACTCATTTCGTGGAAGCTTGTTCACATAGCCTACCCTTTCTTTTCCTTTTCGTGTTTATACCTATCTAGGATGGCTGTTCCTAGTATAAATATCCATGTACTCCTAAGCAAAAAAAGACTTTTGATAATCGAAATACAGAACCCCCCTTTGTTCAGCTGTGTGCTAACAAATATTGAGAGTGATCTCTACCCCTTTGCTCTTGTGATTTCCTTCGCGGGATTTATAGAAGCGGCGGCTTCATCCGCTCCCAATTGGTGCTGCTACTCCCTTCGAGGTTTACCTTGATTGATTGTAGGTTGTGTTGGTTGGTTTCTTGAGAGTGTGGTTGGGCGAATCCTCGATTCAGGTTGCCGGTTAAAGACCGTGGTTGGCTTCGAGTTTTATTTGCTAGGTTGCACTAGTTATCGCTGCCTGTAGCAAGTTATCCGGCTGTTCTTTAGCTAGTTATCTGGTGATTGATCCTACGTCGTGAAGATCGGGACCTCGTATCGTATCAACTGATACTCTAGTTTGACTTATATATCTCTATGTGATGCTACTCTAAATTTAGATGAGGTCGTACCATGAAAATTATTAATGGTTGTTAAATTTGCACTTTGGTATGAGTTATGGACTTCACTAATGGATCTTTGTTGGATTATTTTCCTCCTCAGTGATTTCATTACTGAGCAAGCTCTCATCCTACTGCATGCACATGATGAAATGGAGGAGGCCCTCAACAAGAGGAACGCACTAGCTAGCCTCATGGATGATGTCTTTGTCGAGATCCTCTGTCGCCTCCTTGTTCGCTCCTTGTTCTACTGCAAATGTGTCTGTTGCTCCTAGAGACGCCTCATCTCGGATAACCATAAGTTGTGCCCCAAACTATGATCGGCTTCTTCTATGATGGAATATACGGCCAAAGAAACTTCACCATCATCATCGATGTTTACCCCTCCTTGTCCTTCTTGCCCTTCACTATGAATAATGTAGCTGTCTTAGATTGCTGCAATGGCCTCATCCTATACTGGTGCCTTGGGACTAATGGATATTGCTATGTCGTCTGCAATCCAGCAACCTAGGAGTTGAAGGTACTACCGCCTAAAATCCATTCTGTTGGTGAGGCTCGATTAGGGTTCGATCCGACAGCCTCCTTGCACTTTCATGTGTTTGAATATATGGAGGAGGATGGTTAGTGCATGGGTGTGGACATTGTTGGTATAAATTAATGCACGCAGAATAATTTGCAAGTGCACGAATATTATACCGATGTAGCACTTCACCGGGAGTACCCAGTTTTATATCGAACTCGAGGAAACATGTGTGAGAATAACCAAATCTAACTTATCCCAACTTCACAATCAAGGCTAGATAATAGGAGCGTAGAGGAGACTGCTAAGGTCTTCTAGTTCTAACTTCGGAAAGCTTTGTCTTCTATTGTTTAATTCTAGGGATATTACTAGAGAGAACATAGGCAGAGTATGTTCTCTATAGTAACAAAGTCCTACTAGGCCTACTAATGGGAGGTGGACTACAAAGGATTCAATGAGGCTATAAGAGGCACCCTGAAAGGTCCTTGTTTGGTTTTGGTAATTGAGTGACAACCTAGGTGGACTAATTGTGTTTATGTGAGATACACAGGTGATTAGTCCACAGGTACATGTGTGTGAGCAACATATGCCATGGAGGTGAAAATGGCTTGGAGATGTTGCAAAGCTCACACATGTGATGATGAAGGAGCTTATTGCACATGAGACATGACATTGAGTCATGTGATCAAGGTGGAGAAGATCAAGACATGACTTGGCTTGATGGACCGGTTGCAAGCGTGAAGGGCAAGTCGAAGGCTTTGGAGTGATGGACCGCGTGGCGGTGAAGCTTGAGCAAGACTTGGCGCCGATGGACGATGGCAACGGTGAAGAGCAAGTAGAGTCAAGATCGATGAACCAATATGATCACGTGATGATATGAAGTGGATCATATCATTGTTGATCGTGTTGGTGCATGTGTTGCATCGACATTGAAGGAGATGGAATGGAATGCGCAAGGCAAAGGTATAACCTAGGGCATTTCATTTCACCGGTCATAAGTGTGTAGAGAAGTTTATGACTGGGTTTAGGATAGATGGCTGTACTATCAAGAGGGGCAAACTTGTTTGCATATCGGTCATCTAGTGCCACTCGAGTGATCTAACTTTGCATTGTCGCTAGGATCGAGTGGCGTGGCAAGTTGAGTGGCTAACATCCTTTGGGAAATGATTGTGAAAATGCTAACACACATACACATGGTGGTGTACACTTGGTGGTGTTGGCACATTTACAAAGGAGGTGGTGTTTGCAGGGGTGAGATGGGTTTGGGTCCCTCTCTCCCTCTATCTTCTTCACCCTTGATCCAATGTGCCAACCACAAGAATTTGCATCCGGCGCAATAGAAGGCGGGATTCGGCGCTTTTGGGAAAATGAATTACCTATTTTCTATTGCGCCGGATGCAAATTCTTGTGGTTGGCACATTGGATCAAGGGTGAAGAAGATAGAGGAGAAAGGATTTCGGTCTCACTGTTTAACAGTGACCGGACGCTGAGTCCGAAACGACTGGACGCTGAAGTGGTGCGTCCGGTCAGGCTGTCGGTCAGGCACAGTGCTTAGGGTTAAGCACCAGACGCTGGGCTGTGTCCGGTCGAGTTGACCGGACGCGTCCGGTCATGCTCGGGAGCTTACTGGAAACGACCGGACGCTGAGGGTCCAGCGTCCGGTCAGTTGAAGTGCTGCGTCCGGTCGGCAGATGACCGTTGGGATCGGAAGATGACCGTTGAACGCAGGGGACACGTGGCATGTATCGCGTGACCGGACACTGAGGTCCAGCGTCCGGTCGATCGGACCGGAGCGTCCGGTCGACCCGACCGTTGCCCAGTGAAGGGGTAATGGCTAGTTTAGCCCTTGGGGCTATAAATAGAAGTGGCCCTCGACCATGGCTGGAGCTGAGCACCTTGGGGGACTTTGTGTCCATGCTTGAGAGTGCTTGGGAGCCCTCCATCTCACACATACTTGATAGCGATCATCCGATTGTGTGAGTGAGCGATTCTAGTGCGATTGCATCGTGAGGTTGCATCGAGTGGCACTAGGTGATCGAGTTGCAAGCCGGTGGTGCTTGTTACTCTTGGAGGTTGCCACCTCCTAGATGGCTTGGTGGTGGTCTCCGTCGAAGCGCGCAAGAAGCTTGTGTGGCGCTCCGGAGAAGAGCTTTGTGAGGGGCATTGTGCTCGCCCCGCGGGAGCCGCGAAGAGCAACTCTAATAAAGCGAGACGCGAAGGGCGACAAGTGGTCCGGCTGGGTCAAGTGCTAGAGCTTGTGGTAAGCACTCCACGTGGGAGAGTGTGACTTGTGAGTCACCACTAGCAAGAGGACCGGCGGCAACCTTGAAGCTTGTCTCAACGGGGACTAGCGTGTTGGCAAACACGTGAACCTCGGGAGAAAAATCATCGTGTCAACTTTGTTCTTCCCGTTGGTTTGCAACCCCCTTACACAAGCTTGTAATTACTTTCACATACATTGTGCTTGTGTAGTTGCTCTTGTAATTAGTTAGCTTGTGTAGCTCACTAGTTACCTTCTAGCTTGTGTAGCATAGAAGTAGCTCCCTTGAGTGGCTAATTTGGTTTTAGTAACCTTGTTAGTCACATTGCTTAGTTTGTGTAGCTAAGTATTTGCGCTCTCTAATTAGGCATTGGTTGCCTTGTTATTGAGCTTTGCTAGTGAGCTTAGTTGGCTTTGTGCTTTTGCTTACTAGCATGTGTAGGAGCTCCCTTGTTGCTTAAAGTACTAGTGGCATAGGTTTGTGTGACCTTGCTCCTAGAATTGTTTAGGAGAGCTCTAGCTAGCCCGGCACCTTAGTGGCATAATTAGTATCTTTGCAAGGTGCTAGGAAACATATATAGAGGGGTGTAGTCTTGGCGAGACCGATTGTTTTTATTCCGCATTTATATCGGTTAGCCGACACGATTAATTTTAGAAAAGACTATTCACCCCCCCCCCCCTCTAGTCCGCCATCTCGACCCTTCACACCCTCGTGAGCTATCACCGATCCAGAAAATAGGGTACATACATGAGTAACCTAGTCTAAGAACCACGCTTACACTATGAATACTACTTTAACCTAGGAGCTACAAGGATTAAAGTACTCAAAAGAGAGTCGCAAACCTAAAGAACAATATGAACAAGATGCTTACTTGAATTAGAAGTCGATTACCAGAGAAATCTCAGAAGCAAACTCAAGAAGAACTTGATTCCACTAGGGTGCAAGCCGTAGAGAGAGCATCAACAAGCCAGGACTCCTCTGAAACTCTTCCCTCTCACTCTATCTCTCTATCTCTAATATAAGACTAGATCCTATGGAGGACTCATCTTCTCTTGATTGCTATCCTCAATCCTGGTGGAAATATGGATTAGGGTTTCTGGCTTTTTAGCTCTCAGGATCAAAGGCATGGATGCCCTAGAGGGGGGTGTAGGCAGAAATATATAGGCCGGAGTGTCAATCCTAAGCCCTTGGATCAAACCAACTTGAATAAACGGCGTAGATGCATTCTAGGAGGCGGTGGAGAACTGACATAGCAACAAGGATGATAGGTGGGACCCCTAGGGGCCAAAGGGCCTGCATGGGGGCTGGCCAGCCCCACATGTCATTGACATGTGTCCTGCTTCGATGGAGAGCCTCTAGGAGTCTTCTAGAGTCATCCCACGTCGGTTACGTGGTGGAATTCCATAATTTCCTTTGACGAATAGATCCTCCTTGGTAGTTTTCTGATTAAATCCTGCTGAAAACACAGATTCACCAAAACTCATGGAATTTATTAGTTTAAACCCCCTAAGTCTACATTGGTGATTCATTTTAGCCATTTATGCAAGTTATATTCATTTTAGCCATTTATGCAAGTTATATTGATGGTTTGTGATATATGTTAACTACCATCAACAAGCTTCTCCACACTTAGGCTTTTACTCGTCCTCGATAAAAGGATGGATTACTCAAAACATAACCTTAGGACAAGACATCAATATAAAACCATTCCCTATCATACATACACTGTGGGATTCAAAGTATCTACCATGAAATTTTGGGCGGTTGAAGAATGGAACAGCTTGAAACATATCACCATGTTCCTTTAGTCAAGTCAATTAGAGAAACATTTTAAAATTTTGAAAACAAAACATAGCTTACCTTCTCCTTTTGTGGTACTCTCAAATCACTCTGTATATGTGGTATTTTTGGATTCTCACCAAGCCATTGATGACTCTGTCTTCTTTTTACCTACTTCTAAAAAGCTTATGTGGAGCCCAGGTAGGGATAAATACGAGAACATCCTTGCATTGCATATATTGTAAAGTCAAAACAAGGATCTGAGGAGAAATATGTCATACTCTTAGATCAAGATGTGCATGTGTGTGGATATGTATATGGTGGTTATCCTAATTCTACTATGCTCCTTGAAACATATCTCTCTTGATTGAAACTTTGAAAACCTTTGCAAGAAGTCATGGGCTATCTTATTCATCATTTTTAGGCGAGCATCTGAGTACCCATTGTTTTAGATATCTCGGACACTTGTCCATTTTTTCAATACTTTTTTTCTTTTTTTTCTTTTTTTTTATGAATAACTTTTGCATAGACCATGCCTCTTTTTCTGCAATTGAAACTTTTCAAGAGAGACATTCACAAGAACTTGGAGCATTTATCCTAACAAACTTATTTTTGTGTCTATTCCCAATGTAGGATTAGAACATTTTTGGGTGGATAGAAAACATGTTTTTGCGTACCCCCAGTGTAGGAGCAGCAAATATATGTGGAGTGTATGTGATCTTGATCTTGAGAGCATGATATGTTTCACAACAAGGGTCACAAGGTTTGACTAAATTCAATACAATGATAAGTAGTATATGTAGAAGGTTTCCTGGCCTATATATCATGTATGGCTCTGGTAGGACATTGCTTTACCACAAACGAGAGGTGTAGCTACTCATTTTACTTTTTGAAATAAAATTCTCCAATAACAAGACATCAAGAATCAAGTTCTCATTATTCTACTATATTTCATTCCACAACAACTTAAGTAACATGGGTCCCTAATAATAAGTTCCCAACAGTAGCAAGACTTTCAGTAAAAGTATTATGTTAGTCTATCCTTAAGTCATGATTGAAATAATCTTTCCTCAAGTTTTAAAGTTGTTTTATCAAAGGATTTTCAATTCGATTCAAAACAGAAAGCGAAACATATGAAAATAGAGTGTATTGGACTCAACCTGACCAAGGACAAAGTTTGAGGTGAGGTGGCACAGTGCTAGGCTGGCCGACCCATGTAGGAGGCCGGGCGGCCCACTCTCAGGCCTGTTTCAGTCCAACATTGGCGAGCGTGATTTTTGGTCCATTGCTTTCTGAATTTTGTGATTTTCATGATTGAATTCCATTCTTTTGTCGTGGTGTGTCTCCCCCACACTTGTTTCCCTATATACCTTTGTGCACAACATGTGGAGACAAAACACATATCCAAAAGAAATAGAGAGCAGGTAATAATAATATGACTCCATTAATATTATAAGGCACTTTATTACACAAACCAACCTAAACACAAACTTCAATCACTCTAACAATCTGAGCTCAATGAGTAACCTAAATATACTAACTTTAAACACTTGACCTAAACACTCGTGCCTTATTATCGACTATCTAACTCTCACTTCCTCATCTTAACAACAAAATGATTTAAAGCATTAAGATCGTGTTCTAGGCTCTTGCGATAGACGTGTTCTTCATCGATCTTTGCTCTAAGGTATAGATAACATTGGAGAGGTCTTCAATCTTCTTTTCCAAAAGGCAAATGGTCATCCTTGGATGCTTCTTAGCCTCTGAGATAGGTGGTGGTGATGCCTTCCTCTTCCTCTCCTTCAGGAGAACAACCTTGATTTGCTTCAGCATAGCCCAGACTCCATCAATGGTGGTACAAGGGGTGATCGACTTGTATTTTGCACATGTAACATCTCCAAACTTATTAGTCTTGACTCCAGTCAGCACCTTGTGTCCCTTCGGAGGAAGGAGGTTGATCTCCTTCATCACCTTGATCAGCTTCTAGACATCTAGATGAGGCTCTTGTTGACATGGCTTGTCTTCAAGAAGTGGACATGGCGGCGGTGGAGCAATCACTAGATGACGGATGGCTTGGGCGAAGGAAGACTGGCTTGAGCAAATGGGAGTAACTTCTAAAGGAATGATGGTCAGTGCAAGCGTGTCGGCTTCTTGCTAAGATCAGCTCCATAGGGGATGATCTCTTTGTTGGCCATGGGGACTAGAAAGGAGGAGAGCTTTGCCGCTATTGTAGAGAGGAGGCTTTGATGGGATGGCTATGGAGGCAAGCAGGGGTTCATTTATATAGGGGGTAACAACTTGCAGCAGGGGTCAAGATCTATCCATAATGGTCTCGTAACGAAGGAATATGCGAATGTGGCAAAAAACTATAGGATTCTAACAAGAAAGGGTCTACAAGGTATGAGAGAATCGACTGGTCGCAAGAGAGACTGACAGTGGGCCGACCGGCATAGGGGTGGGGCCGGCCAACACCACATGTCATCTTCTTGCGGTGTTTTCTTGTGGTGGTTTCTAATCCTAGAAAGTATATTTATCCATTACGAAATGTAAAAAGGATGGCAGTGGTGTAAATCTATGGTAAAATCAGAAAATCTACCTCATCCAAATCTTCAGGTGGTTTTTTAGGTTCTAGAAAGAGCTTGAGACGGTGGCCATTTACCTTGAATAACGTACTTTCATTGTTTTGAAGTGTTACCGCTCCATGCGACGAAGTGCTTATCACCTTGAATGGTCCTTCCCATTTGCTTCAAAATTTTCCGTGCCCAAATAATTTAACCTTGGAATTAAAAGTAATACCTTATCTCTAGGGGTGAACTCCTTCATCTTGATCCTCTTGTCATGCCATCTTTTTTCGTCTCCATGTATATCTTGGCGTTATGATATGCTTTTTCACACCATTCATCAAGCTCAGAGAGTTGCATCTTCCTCTTGGTTCCAGCGGCTTCAAAGTCCATGTTCCATCGCTTGATGGCCTAGTGAGCTTTGAGTTTGAGCTCAACAGGTAGATGGTAGGTCTTCCCGTAGACCAGTTGATATGGTGACATGCCCAATGGTGTTTTATAGGCCGTTCTATAAGCCCATAGTGCATCGGGTAGTCTATCCTTCCATGCAGTCCCCATCTCGTTGATCGTCTTTTGTAGGATTTTCTTGATTTGTTTATTTGATGTTTCTGTTTGGCCACTTGTCTGAGGATGATATGGAGTAGCGACGTTATGATGGATCCCATGCTTCATCAAGTAGTTATGAAAATTCTTGTCAGTGAAGTGAGTGCCTCCATCACTAATCACCATTCTTGGAACTCCGAATCCTAGAAATATTGTTCCTTCAAACATTTTCTTGGAGTTCTTTGCATCAGCAGCTCTACATGGCATGGCTTCAACCCACTTGGAGACATATTTAACAGCCACCAAGATATACTCTTAGCTCTTTGACTTTGGGAAAGGTCCCATATAGTCGATTCCCTAGACATCGAAGAGCTCTATCTGGAGGTTATTGGTGAGTGGCATGGCATCTCTTGAATTGATATTCCCATACCTCTAACATGCTCCACACCTTCTGATGAAGTCCTTCGTGTCTTCATACATGGTTGGCCAAAAGAATCCACTTTGCCAGATCTTCGAATGAGTGCGGAATGCACCATAATGTCCTCCATATGGTGATGAGTGGCATCGCTCTATGATCTTGATGCCTTCTTCTACTGGTACACACCTTCTGAGCAGGCCGTCAGAGCAAACTCTGAAGAGGTACGGTTCATCCAATATGTGGAGATGACTTTCATAGATGAGCTTCCTTTTATTCTCCCCTGGTGGTACATAACCTGCAACCATAAAATTAACAATATTTGAGTACCAGGGGTCGGATTTTGTGACCTTGAAGAGCATGTCATCCCACAGTGAATCATTGATGGGTAGTTTCTGCATATTCTCAAACTGTATTCTAGACAAGTGATTGGTAATAGAATTTTCTACTCCCTTTTTATCTTTTATTTCTAAGTCAAATTCTTGGAGTAACAAAATCCATCTTATTAATCTGGGTTTAGCATCTTTCTTAGTGAGCAGGTATTTTAAAGAAGCATGATTAGTATAAACAGTAACCTTAGCTCCTACTAAGTGTTGATGGTCATTAACACCAATTATAAACCATCAACATAACCTGCATATATATTTAATTCCATCACCAAACATAGGAATAGGGGTTTTAACTAATGAATTCCAAGAGCTTCGGTGAATATGTGACTGTAGGACGATTTATCTAGAAAACAGCTCCTAGGATCACTGTCATATACTCCAAACAAGCAAACCGATGACAACAAGTGATTCAACCTGCAAAAACTACGAAAGACAACTCTAGAAGGTTCCAGAGGACACCATGCCGAAGCTTGGGCCAAATGGCCACAATAGTGGGCTGACCAGCCCACTAGGGAGGCCACCCAGCCTGCTCTGGAGCCCGTTCGCCCTGCGCTGCCTCATATGTGTTTCCAAGATCTACACCGCTGATTTTAAGGTGGTTATAGGTCGGTTCATCCAACGGCGATCGAGGGAGTTGACGCGGATCGATGATGTGGCGATTCCTTGCCCCCTACTCCACCTCGATTCCTTGCCCCCTACTCC
The DNA here is from genome assembly GCF_019320115.1 of Miscanthus floridulus. Classification (NCBI taxonomy): domain Eukaryota; kingdom Viridiplantae; phylum Streptophyta; class Magnoliopsida; order Poales; family Poaceae; genus Miscanthus; species Miscanthus floridulus. The sequence continues at coordinate 73,485,095 of NC_089580.1, forward strand.
ACCTTAGGCCTATATATAGTAGCCCCTACCCCCCTCCCTAGAGCCATCTCTAAAACCCTAATTCATATCTCTCATTCAGAGATCAAGATACACCAGGAGGATTAGGTCTAGAGCTCTCTAATGTAGTAGATTAGTAGCTCGGTAGTGAGGGTCAAGTTGGGCTCATGCTCAAGTTCTAGATCTAGTCTTGGAGGCTTGGCAAAGCCTTGAATCTTCACTTCTGTATCTTCTAAGACTTATTATCAATTTATCATAATCCTATCTACATGGCTATGCTTACTTTGAATATGTATCTTACTTAATTGAGGTTATCATTACTTTTGTGTGCGGGTTCATAGAGCGCTTAGCCTGCTAGTTTACCATGGTTGGGCTAAGTAGGCGAGCCTCGTGTAAGCATGGTGCTTGTACGATGCTCTGCCTATGAGTACACCCTGTTCTCTGGTTGTGTGGTAGCAGCGGGTGGAAATAGTCCCATCTATCCTTTGTAGTCCACACCGAATTGAGCAGGTTCTTAAATTGTAGGACCGTAGTCACGTCAATAGAGTTATCTATTGTCGATGCTCTACCATTTAAGCAGCGTCCCAAAGTGCACAAGAGTAGAGTGAGTCTTAACTATAGTCAGGTATATATATACTTTGATCTTGTAATAAGAATATCACAGGAATCTACCTCACCCTTTGTTCTCCTGAGTTAACTAGTTTACATTATCTTAATGATCTATCCCCTAAGTGTCATTATCCTTAATTCCTATCATTATCTCTACCCCTTGCTCTAGCTATGTTGGTATGTTGTTTAGTAGACATTCCTTTGTTATCCAATAAATCTTTACTCCATTGTTTCCCTATGGTAAAATATAAATAACGATACCTGGAATACTCCCGGTAAAATGCTACAATGGTATTTTGTGCGCTTGCGGAATCCTTCATATTCTATTTGCACTTATAAATACCAACAAGCATTTTTTGCGCTATTGCCAGGGAAACAATTAGCGTAAAGATTTAGATCATTAACATACCACTAGCTTTAGTAGGATTACCCCTGTTCCGTTGAATTGTGGAATAAAACAGGACAACAAATGTCGTTTCGACCTTTCGGCAAGCTTCCATAAGAAAAGCAGAAACATTGAAGAACCCTAGGGTGCCTGAACATTCAAAGATCCATCAACACTAGAACCCAACCATCTCATAGGTTTGTATATATATATTATTCTAACCATGTGTAGATTGAAAAAAAGGTCGACGTCACAAGAATTGAAATCACATCTCAAGTGACGGAAATAGACACTGCACTACACACAAGTTCCATCATGTGAGTCATGGTAAGTATGATCAAGAAAGGTGAGATAGTCATGCTCATGGACTTTAAATTTAATGAGTAGTTATCTTTTAAACATTTTGTTTTCCACTGCATGTTTACTTGGAATAATCCATGCATCCATTCCGTTTAGTTTGAATTCTCTCAAATCCACAACATGTTTAGTTCCATGCATATATCCAAGCCACCTGCATCCTTTATCTTAAAAAATCACTCACCATGATCATGCCCTTTCATCTCTATTTGAGTAAATCTCAAAAGTGCTTTCATGCTATTTTTGTCTTCTATAGTATGCTTTGGTTTGGAAGTATTGTACATACTTCCATTGACTTTTAAATTAAGCATGGTGCTTAGGTTAAAATGTCTTCCTTAATCAAAATTAGACATGGAGTCTAGTTTGGTTATTGAACTAAAAATTGCTTGTGTAGACACTTGTTATTTTTGTTGGACTAACCCTTGTAGGAAATTCTCAAATTTAATTAGGAAAAGTCCCGAGATGAACTCACACAGGAGATGAATCAAGGCATGTGATGAACTCCAACAACTCAGTGCAAAAGAAGACACAACTCATTTTTCATCAAAGGAAGAACTGTGAGTATAAAAATTCACTCACTTTTTCTTTTGCTGCAAGTTACCTTTGCCTTGAACCATGCTTGAATGCAGACATGATAAACAATCTATGCTAAAGTAATTCAAAAACCACATTTTTATTAGCATAGATGAGAACCACACAAATTATGGATAACAACCCATATTTCAAATTTGTTGTATTCCCTCGAGTATGTGTCCATTAACATTTTGTAGGAAAGAATGAATCTATGCTATGCCTATCCATGGTTTGGTAAGAACCTGCCAAACCACCACTTATGCTATGGAACAAAGAGGAATCTAAATGGGGTGAGGAGGCTGAGTGGACATTGTCAAAATCAACAACTGTGTTTCTTAATGGTTGTCTGCACTATATTAGGTTTTGTGAGGGTTACCATCGTATACTTGCTGTGGATATAGAGGGAAAGGCATGGAGGAAACTTCCTAACTATCCATGTGGTTTTTCACGCTCCATCCATTATGTTTAGGGTCACTTGTGTCAATGTACTGTTGGTGGTGGCAATATGTCCAAGCTTTCAATCTGGATCCTTGAAGACTATGGTACTAATAATAAATGGACATTGAAGCATACTACCAGCCTATGTAAGTTGTTTGGAAAGACTAAGAAATAAATGGGTTACTTTGATTTTGAGTCATGCTACACAGTGGTTATAGTTCACCTAGAATGGAATTTTGTTTTCTTTGTTGGGGTTGGGGTGGAAAGATCCGTCATCGCATATAACATGGACAACAGAAAAGTTCATGTCATCCCTACACATTACATTCCATATGATAGACATGACATCCTGCCAGAAATCATCGGCAGACCTTACTATCTTCCCTATGTTCCCTTGTTCTTGGACTTGGAGTCATTAGCAAAGTAGTAAATAAAGCTGCATTTGATGTATCTCTCTGTCATGACATGTTTAAATGGATCAATGTTGTTTGATTGTCTACGGACATGTTAATTTCCTCTTGGATGGATGTTGTCATTATTTTGTAGCAACTTTAACTTGTTTGTAATGTAAGCTAATGTCTATGTAGTGTGTCAGACACGTTCAGACGTATAGAGGTCGGACTTTCTTGTGTGTGTAGTAACATTTCTACACCAATGGCTCCTCTTTGTTCCCAAAAAAAACACTAATGGCTCCTCTGTAATAGTGATATATTAACCGTCACGATCTCTTCCACAACTCTGCTTGTTTTTGTTCCTTCCCCGAGCCCTCCCATTCCCACTATAGATCTAAAATCACCAGGAACATGCGGTTGCCTTCTCCAAACCTACTTCACTCGTAGCCACTGCCATGGTGAAGGGTGAGCCTTCTATGAAGCGTGCATGGGAGGGGGATGACGTCGTGCCCATGGTGAAGGAGGACGACACCATGCCAATGGTGAAGGAGGATGACGTCGTACTCGTGGTGAATCAAGATGAAGCTCTGGTGGATCCCTTTGGAGGTAGAGATGATTGGGCCGTTGTCATCATGAGTAAGGCTTTCTTGAAGATCAGGAATGTGCTATAGAACATCGGGGTGGGCACCCTCAACCCGCCTTGAGAGGAAAAGGTGAGTAGTTAGATCTTCATTTTTCACCAACTCGATGATGTCCTAGAAGAACTACCAGCCTACTTGAACAAGAATCGAGCAGACAATGTGGAGTACATCCTAACCTGCTACCAGAGCCAGATAGATGGCTTCGACACTAGCGTCATGACGCAAGGAATCAGCACCGCCCACAACACCGAGAATCATTGGCGCAACCTGGTTCGTACCGATGCTGGGCAGGTGACCAACCGCATCACCGCTGATGAGCAAAAGGGCCTCATGGCTATAGAGGAGGAGGATGACGATTGTCACACCCAATTTTAAGGATAAAATTGAATGCACTAAACTCATGTGTGCCTAGAGATTAGTCACACACATAAGTTGACAAATTACAAAAGTATCATCACAGTGTATCTTACATCACGTTTAATACCATAACATAGTCTTACACAACACAGTGGAAAATAAAAGAAAGTAGCTCTCTCGTGGTAGCTCCAACACAAGGACGGTCAACTGGTTGACCACAAGCCTAAAAGTCCTCAGGAAACTCCTCGCACTCGTTGACATCTGTTACCCATTCAGGATATTTATCCAAATATAGAAAGTAAACAAGCATATGTACTTCCCGTACTTAACAAGATCACATGGGGTTATGAAAGCTCAAAAAGGATGACACTGGTTTACTACAGTTAGCATTTTTAGTAAGTCAAGATTTTATCATCAACTATTATATGTTATGCTTAAGCTCCAATTAAACCCACGTGATCAGATATCAGAATCAATTATATCATTTTATCATCATATAACATCATAAAGGAACAACAATAATTAACCAATTATTCTATGAGTTTTCTAGGCCGCTCGTGACCGTGAGCATGGCTGTCATAATAGTTTGTAACCCTCTACAGAGGTTGTGCACATTCACCGTGAGTCGTGTTTCCCACGTGCCCAGGTTAATTACTCCCATAACACTGCCAAGGTGAGCGGGTGGGGTACACTATGAAGCCATTTCATAGGTTTCTCTAACAAGTTAGGGCCGCTAGGTTTCCTCGGCAGGTAGATGTAGGAACCCCCCTTTCCTATGACACATGTCCATCGTGGCAATACACATAGGAACAGAGGCAGCCCTATACACAACGTGGCAAGCCCCTTTGCGCCATAAAGGTAACCTCTAACAAGCTAGAAAAGGTCCTATTACTAAGCTAAAGTCAGAGCCATGTGACCCTCATAGTTGCACTGTCAGTCCCAGCTTTTGTCGACAGATAAGTCCTTATGGAGGGCCGAGAGCATTCATGATCGAAAGTCATTTGCTCCTTCGCCCTATAATTCAGTTGTTTAAAAGTCAATTTTACCTTTTCGTTCCATAGAACCATTATTTCATTATGTAGATCATGTATAATTACATTGAGCCCTAGCAAACTACCCATATGCATATAACCCATAGGAGACAAGGAACAGGATAATCAATCACTAGGATGTCCTTACGGGTATCAAAATTAAACACATGCAAATGAGTAATTAATAGATAGTGAATAGGACATCAAGGTAGATCCCATGCTATACTTGCCTTGGTTAACAAACTCTTGCTGGTCCTACTAGTCGTCAAAGAACTCTTGGTCACCAACGTTCTCCTCACCGTCTAAACACGACCAGCACGGCAACATACAACATTTTAGGAACATTGATGCAAAGCAAACAATCCTATAGTTAGAATAGTACACCAGCAGTATATAAAACAAGATAAAATGCTTATGACAAGAATCTACGTCTCACTATGATCACTAGGCCGAGGACTGCGGGTTCAAAATGGAAAGACTTGGGGTCTCTTTAGAAAAAAGACCCGTGAATGGGGTATCAGCCTCTCTAGGCCGTTGATCAAGCAACAGACGGCTCGGATTAGATCTAGGGGGGAAAGAGAGAAAGGTGGCGGCCGGAACAGTGGCAGCCACGGCAGGGCACCATGGCCGGCGGCAAGGAGGTCGTTGGCACGCGCGGATCATGGCCTATAGGCCATGGTTCGACTAACCGAGGGCACCGGGGAATAGAGGAGATGAAGGGGAACTCGCCTAGGCTGAGAAAGCGGCTAGAGGACACGGTCGAGGCGGTGGTCACCATGGGCGGCGGCATGGAGCTCACGGACGCACGCGAAATGGGCTCTAGAGGCCAAGAAACTCAAAATGGAAGCCATGGAGAGAAGGAGGGGAGCAAGGGGGTCTCACCATGGGGAAAACGGAGACGGAAGCGGCTCAGGGACGGTGGACCACGCGGAGGGGCGGATGGTGGACCTCGGCGTTTTTCGGTGCGACGGTTGTGGCTTCTGCTGCGCTCAACGAGTGCAAAAGGGAAGCAGGGGAGGCAGCAAGGAGGGACGGCGATGGCTCGGCACCATTTTATAGAGGCCGTGCATGGGGAGATGCTCCCACGACGACGCGAGTGGGCGCGGGCAGTTGCGGCTTGACTGGCGCAGGACGCGGGAGGTGGAGGAAGGCGCTGACGCGCGGGCCCTAGCGGTCAGTGACTGAGGCGCGGGGTGGCGGTTGAGGAAGGCAGCGCAGCTGGCAGTTGCCCGAGTGGGCCAGCCTAGGAAGAAAAGAGGAAGGAGGGGAAAGGAGGGAAAGCGAGCAGGCCGATAGGAGAATGGGCCAGTAGGCCAAATTGAAAAAGGGAAGGGGAGGGAAAAGTATTTCCTTTTCTTTTTCCAAATAAATTTTCCAATTCCATTTCCAAATGATTTTTGGATCCTTTTGAATTTAAATCAAAACCACTCAACATATTAAATACAATGCTCCAGCATGAGTGCATCAACATGTGTATATCCTTATGATTGATTTTAATTTCACAAAAATTATTATTTTCCTATATTTGAATGCACACATAATTGCATAAATAATTCAAATTTACTATTTTAAAAGAATGCAAATTTTAGGGTGTTACAATTCTACCCCCTTAAGATGAATCTCGTCCTCAAGATTCGGATGATTGCTTACTCAAACAGTTGTGGATAAGACTTTCGTAAATCCTCTTCTCTTTCCCAAGTAGCCTCATCCTCTGTATACCGATTCCACTGTACCTTGCACATTTTTATAACTTGGCTCCTTGTAACTCTTTCTGCCATCTATAAGATCTTTATTGGATACTCTTCATATGTGAGATCTTCCTTAATAGCAAGTTCTTCTAAAGGAATCTACTCTTCTGGTACTCGCAAACACTTCTTTAATTGAGAAATGTGAAACACATCATGCACACCTGCCAAACTCTCAGGCAGTTCTAACTGATAGGCTACTTCTCCATGTCTCTCTAGGATCTTAAAAGGTCCAATATACCTCGGTGCCAACTTTCCCTTCATATTGAATCTTTTCACACTTCTCATTGGTGACACCTTCAAGTACACATAATCTCCAACTTCGAAAGTCAGCTCTCTTCTATGAGTATCAGCGTCACTCTTCTGTCAGGACTGAGCCACTCTCAATTTGTCTCTAATCATTCTCACTTGTTCTTCTGCGTCTCTAAGGACATCGGGTCCAAACACTTGAGTTTCACCAGTCTAATTCCAGAACAAAGGCGTTCTACATTTACGCCCATACAACGCCTCAAAAGATGCCATCTTGAGACTCTTCTGGTAACTGTTGTTGTACAAGAACTCAGCATATGGCAGACTCTTATCCCAACTAGTACCATACTACAGTGCACAAGCTCTCAACATATCTTCCAAAATCTGGTTGATCCTTTCAGTCTGTCCATCAGTTTGTGGGTGGTAAGCAGAGCTAAAATTCAACTTTGTCCCCAAAGATCTATGTACTTTCTGCTAGAATTGCGACGTAAACTGGGTGCCTCTATCAGACACAATTTTCTTGGGAACACCATGTAAGCACACTATCCTTTTCATATACAACTCTGCTAGCCTTGCACCTGTATAGGTAGTCTTGATTGGTAGAAAGTGAGCAACCTTAGTGAGTCAATCCACTATTACCCATATTGAATCATAAACTCTTTGAGTGCGGGGCAAACCTACGATAAAATCCATACCAACTTCTTTCCATTTCCATTCAGGAATCTTCATTGGTTGTAGTAACCCTACAGGTCTTTGATGCTCAGCTTTTACTCTTTGACAAGTGTCACACAAAGCCACATACTCTACCACATCTCTCTTCAAACCATACCACCAATACTTCTCTTTGAGATCCAAATACATCTTGGTACTTCTAGGATGTATAGAATAAGCAGACTCATGTGCCTCTTGTAGAATTTCATCATGGATAGCCTTCACTTCAGGTACACATATCCTTTTCCCAAACCAAAGAGTACCATTCTCATCCATCCTGAATCCGGGTGCCTTTCCAAGCACTACATTCTCCGCTATCTCCTTAAGTTTTTCATCCTCCAATTGACCCTTGCGTATCTCTTGCTCCAGGGTAGGCTCTATCACCAATTCCACTGCATTATTGACAAAACTCAAGTTGAGATACTCAATTTCAGCACACAACTCTGCTGGCATCAATGTCATCCGAAGTCCATTGGCATAACTCTTCCTGCTAAGTGCATCAGCTACGACATTTGCTTTTCTCGGATGATAATGCACTTCCAAATCATAGTCTTTGATCAATTCTAACCAACGACGTTGTCTCAAATTTAGATCTGACTGGGTAAAGATATACTTCAAACTCTTGTGATCTGTATAGATATCACTCTTATGCCCAATTAGATAATGTCTCCAAATTTTCAAAGCATGAACCACAGCTGTCAATTCCAAGTCATGAGTAGGGTAGTTCAACTCATGTTTCCTCAATTGTCTAGATGCATATGCCACCACTCTTCCTTCTTGCATAAGAACACATCCAAGGTAGAAACGAGATGCATCACAATATATAGAGAAGTTCTTGCTTAAATCTGGCAAAATTAACACTAGAGCTATAGTCAATCTCCTCTTTAGCTCATCAAAGTTTGCCTGGCATTTATCAGACCATACAAATTTAGCATTCTTTTCCAACAGAGCTGTCATAGGCTTAGCAAGCTTGGAAAAACCTTCAATGAATCTCCTGTAGTATCTAGCCAATCCCAAAAAGCTATGAATCTCACTTACATTGATTGGTGGTTTCCAATTCAACACATCTTGCACTTTGCCTGGATCCACTGCTATTCCACCATTGGAGACAACATGACCCAGAAAAGAGACCTCCTTCAACCAAAACTCACACTTGCTTCGCTTAGCGTACAACTTATGTTCTCTAAGCTTTTGCAAGACCGACCTTATATGTCCAGCATGTTCTGCTTCAGTCTTGGAAAATATCAGTATGTCATCAATGAATACCACCACAAATTTATCAAGAAACTCCATAAACACCTTAAGTATGCAGGTGCATTGGTCAATCCAAAAGACATAACGGTATACTCATACAAGCCATACCGTGTAGTGAATGTTGTCTTGGGTCTGTCTGAGTTTTGAATCTTAAGCTGATGGTAACCTGAGCAGAGATCAATCTTGGAGAACACATAGGCTCCTCTCAACTGATCAAACAAATCATCAATCCTTGGCAAAGGGTATTTATTCTTGATAGTAACCTCATTAAGTGAACGGTAATCCACACACATCTGTTGGCTACCATCCTTCTTATCCACAAAGATCATAGGTGCCCCCCATGGGGAAGAACTAGGGCATATGAAACCTTTTTCTTGCAACTCTTTTAGTTGTTTCTTAAGCTCTTCTAATTCATTAACCCCCATTCTATATGGACGTTTAGCTATTGGTGCAGTTCCAGGTAATAATTCAATAATGAATTCAATGTCACGGTCAGGTGGCATACCTGGCAAGTCATCGGGGAAGACATCTGAGAACTCCTCCACAACACGATCTTGTTTATTGGCATCACCATCTAACTGGTTCACAGTGGCTGTTGGCTGAGCTTGCACTACCACTTCTACATAGATTCTATCTCCATTGGGTGATGTCACAACAACAGATTTCTCCTGACACTGAATCACTGCCCGATGTTGTTTCATCCAATCCATTCCTAGAATAAGATCAATTCCCGCTATTCTCAACACAATAGGTTTCACTTTGAAGTCTACCCCCCTTAAGGAAATGCTAGTTGAGGGACTCCAATAAGAAGCTGGCATGCTACCTCCCGGTGAATTTACTAGTATGGGATTTTTCATGGCACATAAAGGTATGCTATGCATTCTAACAAAAGCTTGGGAAATAAAAGAATGCGAAGCACCGGAATCAAAAAGTACTGTAGCAGAGATAGAGTTGACACTAAACGTACCCAACATGACCTTGGGCGTCTCCTGAGCTGCATCAGATGACACATAGTTCACTTTAGCAGTGTGAGGTGGTCGGGCGTTGAACTTCGGATTGCCATTCTGGTTCTGTGGAGCTTGCTGGTTCTGCTTCTTTGGACACTGATGAGCATAGTGACCTACTTCTCCACAGCGGTAGCATGCGTTGGGGTTATTGGGTGCACCACTCTTCACAGGAGCATTGTTGGGCATTCCCTGGCGTGTTGCTAGATTGCCGGTCTGTTGCGGGGGACGCTGATTACCAAACTGTTGCTGGTACTTAGGGCATTGCTAGAACTAATTACGCTGAGGATACTGACCATGGTTTCCCTGGTTAGATGCTCCTTGATTCCTCTACTAAAAACCCTACTGGGGATAAGCAGGCGGGCAGGTGTTGCTTCTAGAAGCTTGCCCTTGAAGCCTCCTCTTCTTAGCTTCCATCTCTTTGCGCTTATCGTCAATCACAATAGCGCGGTTCATCAATGACTGAAAGTTAGGGTATGTGTTGGACATCAGCTGGAGCTGCAGTCCATCATAAAGTCCCTTGAGGAAGCGACGTTGCTTCTCCTTATCATCAGCTACATCATTTGGAGCATAGCGTGATAGTTGAGCAAACTTGTCACGATACTCCGCCACAGACATGGATCCTTGCTTAAGGGACCTGAATTCCTCCTGCTTCAATTCCACTAGTCCATCAGGGATATGATATGACCGGAAATTATCCTTGAATTCCCACCAGGTGACAGTAGGAGCATCGTTGGGGCGTCCATACTGGAAAGAATCCCACCAATCCTAAGATGCTCCCTAGAGTTGACCAGAAGCATACAACACCTTCTCAAAATCATTGCATTGTGCTATGTTAAGTTGCTTTTCCACAGCACGCAACCAATCATCTGCCTCTAAGGGGTCTGAGGCATGGGTGAACACCATAGGGTGACCTTTCATGAATTCTCCATGCTTGTCTCTGACCTGAACAGGCGGTGGTCCTCTTGCAGGTTCGTTATCCAAGCGTTGCATCATGGCTTGCATCAACTGCGCTTGCATTCCCATCAATTGCTCCATAGTCACTAGTGGCGGTGGTGGTGGATTCATGAGAGCATCATGTCCATGACCACGGCCTCTGCCTCTTCCTCCTCTTGCGGCCATCTGCTTTCCAACAAATGCGCAAAATTTTAGAGATTTCTAAATATAGAGAGCTTATAAAAGATAAGGAACAACGCTGAGAATTTTCTGGACAAGATTCAAATATAGCAGTTCAGTAAATCTGTCATAACTTGAGTTTCATAGACCCAACAGAGGCATACCAAGAACGGTTAGAAAGCTTATGAGGTCAGCTACAACTTTTATTTAGAATACTTTTACAGATTCTAACACACACATGGTCAAAAATAGAGCTAAACCGAATCTGTTCTGGGTTCCAGTCTGCGCAGAAACATCAACTTGTGACAGCTAGATCTCACAAACCTGAACAGATATTGATGTGATTCCAGAGACATTTGAAAGATACAGAAGTCTAGATATCTCCACAAAAATTTCAGAATTTTTGGCAGCCTAGATTTCGAGATACAAGATAATGAACACAGGCTGCTCCAGAAAATAGCACAGCAGAGATAAGATAAAGCAACCCATTTGCATTAAGATCTCATCTAAAATTTAAGGTTCAAATCTATGGAATTTGTGGACATGCCCACAAACTTCCAGCAATCAAACAAACTCCAAATCATCCAAGTTCATAATTAAAAACATCTAATCACTAAAGTTCACAAGACAAGACAAGACTAAACATGACTCACGAACTAACAATGTCATAGCTTTAAATAAGGCACCTAACATCTATGGGGCGGTGTCAATCATGGTGAACGACCGAGGCTTCTTCTTGTAGATAGGTGGCAGCCCAAGTTGAGCACGCAGTACGTCAACTTGCTTCTGGAGACGCCTCCCGGCCCTCTACGATGCACGCAGCTCTCCCTTGACTTCTTCATCGACCCCCTACATGGCATGGATATGTTGCACTGTTGCTTCCAGAGTTGGATCACTTTCTGGTGGTGCTAGGACCTGCCAATTACCCTCATGATCATTGCGAGGAAGGAACCTAAAATGATCCTCCTTCATGGCCTCAAAACAATGACCATGGTAGTAGATGTAAGCGTCCTGCGCTACATCTTCCATGCCATCCAATGCATGAGCCCGTCTGGCAGTGGCAAGATGGACAGTGTCCACCTCATGTGCATTCTTTATGTCATTCCAGGCGGTGACAACTAGCTCTACCTTCCAAAAAGTTGCCTCCGAAGGGTGCTGGTACTCCGCACAGTAGTAGTTGATGGAGGCATGCAGCTCAGTGAAGTAGTCATCCAGCACATGAGTAAGGGGGGTGTGGTAGTAGGCCGTCTCTGGGGCTTGCTTGAAGTAGTACTTGCACGTCCAGCCCATCTCCTCATCCACCATAGGGATAGCTGGGGATGGCATAGGCATAGGTGAAGTAGCTTATGACTCCGCTGGTATAGCTACAGCAGCATAGATAGGTGCAACAGCTGGAGTGAGAGCAGGTGCTGGTGTAGGAGTCGGGGTAGCCATCCACTCCTCATCATCAGAGATGACCACAATCTCCTTCTCCACCTATGGAGCACGGGGGGTGAACATGGCACGGTATCCTGCAGTGCTGAGGTGGGTGGTCTTCGGGTTATGAGGCATCTATAGATTTAGAGTAAGATAGAATTATAATCAACAATTTTATATAATAGATCAAGGTATGAAAAGCATAAATATTTTAATAAAATAACAAGAATGAGATAGTAAGCAAGAAACTAGTGGAGCAAAGATGCTAAAACGACCATTCCTAACTAGGCTTACATCCTACAGTCAACACGGCTTTGATACCAATTTGTCACACCCAATTTTAAGGATAAAATTGAATGCAGTAAACTCATGTGTGCCCAGGGATCAGTCACACACATAAGTTGACAAATTACAAAAGTATCATCACAGTGCATCTTACATCACGTTTAATACCATAACATAGTCTTACACAACACAGTAGAAAATAAAAGAAAGTAGCTCTCTCGTGGTAGCTCCAACACAGGGATGGTCAACTGGTTGACCACAAGTCTAAAAGTCCTCAGGAAACTCCTCATACTCGTTGACATCTATTACCCATCCGGGATTTTTATCCAAATATAGAAAGTAAACAAGCATAAGTACTTCCCGTACTTAACAAGATAACATGGGGTTATGAAAGCTCAAAAAGGATGACACTGGTTTACTATAGTTAGCATTTTTAGTAAGTCAAGATTTTATCATCAACTATTATCATGTTTTGCTTAAGCTCCAATTAAACCCACGTGATCAGATATCAGAATCAATTGTATCATTTTATCATCATAGAACATCATAAAGGAACAACAATAATTAACCAGTTATTCTGTGAGTTTTTCGGGCCGCTCGTGACCGTGAGCACGGCTGTCATAACAGTTTGTAACCCTCTACAGAGGTTGTGCACATTCACCATGAGTCGTGTTTCCCACGTGCCTGGGTTAATTACTCCCATAACACTACCAAGGTGAGCGGGCGGGGTACACTACGAAGCCATTTCATAGGTTTCTCTAACAAGTTAGGGCCGCTAGGTTTCCTCGGTAGGCAGATGTTGGAACCCCCTTTCCTATGGCACATGTCCATCGCGGCTATACACATAGGAACAGAGGCAGCCCTATACCCAACGTGGCAAGCCCCTTTTGCACCATAAAGGTAACCTCTAACAAGCTAGAAAAGGTCCTATTACTGAGCTAAAGTCAGAGCCATGTGACCCTCATGGTTGCACTGTCAGTCCCAGCTTTTGCCAACAGATAAGTCCTTATGGAGGGCCGAGAGCATTCATGATCGAAAGTCATTTGCTCCTTCGCCCTATAATTCAGTTGTTTAAAAGTCAATTTTACCTTTTCGTTCCATAGAACCATTATTTCATTATGTAGATCATGTATAGTTACATTGAGCGCTAGCAAACTACCCATATGCATATAACCCATAGGAGACAAGGAACAGGATAATCAATCACTAGGATGTCCTTACAGGTATCAAAATTAAACACATGCAAATGAGTAATTAATAGATAGTGAATAGGACATCAAGGTAGATCCCATGCTATACTTGCCTTGGTTAACAAACTCTTGCTGGTCCTGCTGATCGTCAAAGAACTCTTGGTCACCAACGTTCTCCTCATCGTCTGAACACGACCAACACGGCAACATACAACATTTCAGGAACATTCATGCAAAGCAAACAATCCTATAGTTAGAACAGTACACCAGTAGTATATAAAGCAAGATAAAATGTTTATGAAAAGAATCTACGTCTCGCTACGATCACGTCAAGCGAAGTTCACGAAAAACGGAGCTAAAACACAAAAGTTATGAATTAAACGGGGTTTCCTATAGCAATTTATTTAATTAAACCTAACCATGAAATTTAAATGTTGCAAACATGTTTAATAGTGGTACTAACACATAGATTATGCAATTACGAAACTAACGCAATTTGAACGTGTCGATTTGGAGCTAAAACGAAGTTTTTATGAGCAAAACAAATCTAGTGGCATTTCTGTAATTAGAATAAACTATTTTCGGATTTAAATCAAATCTGTGATTTTTAAAATCGGCCAAGGACTACGGGTTCAAAATGGAAAGACTTGGGGTCTCTTTAGAAAAAAAGACCCGTGAAGGGGTATCGGCCTCTCTGGGCCGGGGAAGGGAGAGAAAGGTGGCGGCTGGAATAGTGGCGGCCACGGCGGGGCACCATGGTCGGCGGCAAGGAGGTCACCGGCGCGCGTGGATCACGGCCTACAGGCCACGGTTTGACTAACCGAGGGCACCGGGGAATAGAGGAGATGAAGGGGAACTCACCTAGGCCGAGAAAGTGGCCGAAGGACACGGCCGAGACGGTGGTCGCCATGGCCGGCGGCGTGGAGCTCACGGGCGCACGCGAAATGGGCTCTAGAGGCCAAGAAACTCGAAATTGAAGGCATGGAGAGAAGGAGGGGAGCAAGGGGGGTCTCACCACGGGGAAAATGGAGACAGAGGCGGCTCGAGGATGGCAGACCGCGCGGAGGGGCGAACGGCGGACCTCGGTGTTTTTTGGTGCGACGGTTGCGGCTTCCGCTACACTCAGTGAGTGCAAAAGGGAAGCGGGGGAGGCAAAAGGGAGGGGCGGCGATGGCTCGGTGCCATTTTATAGAGGCTGGGCGTGTGGAGAGGCTCCCATGACGATGCGAGTGGGCACGAGCGGTTGCGGCTTGACTGGCGCGGGATGCGGGAGGTGGAGGAAGACGCTGACGCGCGGGCCCTGGCAGTCAGCGTCTGAGGCGCGGGGCGGCGGTTGAGGAAGGCAGCACGGCTGGCAGTTGCTCGAGTGGGCCGGCCCAGGAAGAAAAGAGGAAGGAGGGGAAAGGAGGGAAAGCGAGCGGGCCGGCAGGAGAATGGGCCAGCAGGCCAAATTGAAAAAGGGAAGGGGAGGGAAAAGTATTTCCTTTTCTTTTTCCAAATAAATTTTCCAATTCCATTTCCAAATGATTTTTGGATCCTTTTGAATTTAAAACAAAACCACTCAACATATTAAATACAATGCTCCAGCATGAGTGCATCAACATGTGTATATCCTTATGATTGATTTTAATTTCACAAAAATTATTATTTTCCTATATTTGAATGCACACATAATTGCATAAATAATTCAAATTTACTATTTTAAAAGAATGCAAACTTTAGGGTGTTACAACGATGTTGATACCAATGACGAGGATGAGGACTGTGATACCGACGATGAGTAGAGGATTAAATAAAATTCCATTTGATGCATCTCACGTTGCATTTGATGTATCTTCCTTATGTTGGGAGTATGGATGGAGTACATGTTGTTACTCTTTCCTTATGTTGTTACTCTTCCTTATGTATCTTCCCTTGCATTTTATGTCAGACACGTTCAAATGTATAGAGGTTTTGATTTGTGAAGTCTGATTTGGATGTATGTGTTTACTTTTGTTGAACTTTGTATTAGGTGGGTTACACTCTGTTGAGCATGGTGTAGATTAGATCCTTTGGTCAATTGGTAGCCAGTTTCTAGCCCCTGTTGGTTGGTTTTGCCTATAGGTTTCTTTCTGGTACTCTTTCTAATCTATAATATGGTAAATATGCATAACGGAATTCATCCGATCAAGTCTCACATTGATGTAATGCCTAACAGAGGAGCCACATAGCTATTCAAATTTTACAGCACACGCAAGAAAGTTCGAGCATCATAAATATGACCGGGCCGAACATATCTCATGTTATATTATATAGGGAAACTTGTTTCCTATGAATACATTTGTTGAATCCCTAAAGGAAACAAATAAAATTGAAACTAGTTACATGTCTGGCACGTTCAAATTTACGCTGCTTAGACTATCAGGCGAGCAAATGGTTTACAAGAAATAGGTAAACGTTATTTCGTCGAATACACTAGAGGGACGTGGTCGGGGGAAAAGTTGTGATTGTTTGTTGTAGAGTATACATCCATGGTATGGTAACTAGTTGCCATCTATAAGCATGATTTTAGTTATTGTCAATAGACGGAAGGAGAAAGCCACTCATGACTACTACTACTACAGATACAAATGTTGTGACCGAGTGCACTCTGTACGTAATAGTTTTACTCATAGCTCTGTATTGTATAGTGTTCAACGAGACCAAATGTGCTGCATTCGGACATTCTTGCAACCGCAGTAAAATATGAGAATGAAGCGAATGCGGCAGGAAAGCTGGATACAAGAAGTAAATCGAGAAAAAGAGCTTTTAACCACCATGACACGCTTGAGACTTGAATACCTGGTGTGGTTGTGATAGGTCTTTTCTGTAATTATTTCACTCCAATCCAAACAGTCATGGCAGTCGATGGGTAGACTGATTGTTACAACACTCTACTGTCCTACGAGATCAAATATGTAGCGGCCGGACTTTCTTGCGTTCACAGTAAAAGTCAACAGCTTTGGCTCCTCCATTCAGCATTAGATCGAGGCGAGACTTGTTTAGATGAACTCCTCATGGCATGGTTCTTTCAAGTTCAATAAATTTTATCAAAGGCACTCATGAATGTTTAGCAAATTAAGTTTTAGATCAAAGACAACTAGAAAGAAATCTATAGCAAAAAGAAACCAGCTACAAAATGACCAAATGACCTGAGCTACACCACGATCAATAGAGTTTAACCCACCTAATACAAAGTGGAGTAAAAGTTCACACAGACATGCATGCAAATAAGAGTTCACATATTTGCAAGGGTGTCCCACAGATCAAACCTAGTCATGACTACTAGTACTACTGGTACGTCCCACAGATCAAAGGTCGAGGTGGGCGTACAGGATCTTGTCCACATCCACCTTCGCTAAGACGGCATTGGCGACTGGCTCAAAACTCTCGACCAGATTGATGATGTCATCGTCCTTCGATTCCAATGGAAAACCCTGCTCCACCACCCAAACATTAATCGTTGCGCCAATCTAAAGCTGGGCGGCGGCCAGCGTAGTGGTAGCCCCCTGATGAACGGCTTCGGTCACCACAACTCAAAGGCGGGCTGGTAGGGCTTGGAATGGCTCCTCTACGGTGAACAGATTATCCACTACTCGCATGGGGAAGCCCTAGTTAATGGTGGCTTGCACGCATAGGATGAGGGTCTTGACCCGCATCCCCAAATCTACAAGAAGGTTCATCATGTTTTGGCCTTGCTTCAGGTGGATCTCCTAGTCGACTCGCGCCTTGGAGACCTCAGTCATTGAACAATGAAGTGCGTCACGCATGGCATCCACCTCAGTGCGCAGCATCTCAGCGTTCAGCCTGGTCGATGACAAATCCGCTTCGGCCTCGCAGTAATCCTTCAATAATTGATGGTACTCTATGTCATCTGAGGATTCACGCTCTTCCGATGACTCTCTGGCACCATTGGGGGAAAGCCCCACGACCGGGGATGGCGCCGCCATGGAGGAAGCGATGCACAATACAAGCCAAGTTCAAGCCCATATAGGATAAGGGGGAGAGCGATCTGATTGAGAAGGCAAACAACTTTTACCGAACTGACCAACGCAGCATGGCATAGAATCACGGGTGGCTGCCTCCATCAGGTGATGCCTTGTGGGGCCGCTTTTTGAGTGAGACCACGAAAAAAGAACCAGGCTCCAAGGCCAACGAGGCTCAGGACGCCATGATGCCCGCGTCCTCATGATGAGATAGTAGGCAAATTCCAAATACTAGTTAAATTAAATAGCATGAACACAAATACTAGTGTGAGCATTGCTCAAATATACTCTAGTTAAATGAATATAAACAACATGAACAGTGGTATAGTGATGATCCACCTCCAAAGGGGGGAACTGGCAGGTGAGAGACCACGCCGATGATAGGTCTATCTGTCGGTGGAGGATTGTCGATGTGGAAGGCCTCCAGGGCCTTCCCATCGATAGACGACCTCGTTGGCTCCACCATGGTCCTAGCAGGAGCCATCGGCGGTGCAGTAGGGTGGAAGGCAAAAGCTTTGGGATAGAATCAGGAGCTCTGAAGAGAAAAGGCAGCAGGTGTATAACCTTCCCTCTCGCCCCTTGTCTCTGCTGCTATAGTATGGGGGCCGTCGACCACCCCACACCCAAGACATTTGCATGGGTGGGCGATGGGGCTTTGCCCCATCACGTCAATGCAATGGGCCAAAAGCAACATCCCCTGCTATAATAGGCTACTGACGCCACCCATGCGCACATGCCTACGTGGGAATATAGGAGCATGTTGTCCGAGTAGTCAAGATTTTAGACGGCCGAACCTTGTGTGATCCTATGAAGTATAAAAATTCTGAATAAAAATCATCTTTGATGCATGGTTCTTGCAAGTTCAACAAATCTTATCAAATACATGAAAATAAGATGAGTTGGGTTCAACACAGATCAAAGCCACTCATAACTACTACTAAAACTGATATAAATTGACCGAGTGCACTCTGTAGGAAATAGTTTTACTCATAGATCTGTACTGTATTGTGTCCGATGAGATGAAATGTGCCACATCGGACTTTCTTACAAGTGCAGTAAAATATTAGAGTGAAGCAAATACGGCAAGAAAGCTAGACACAAGAAGTCAATCGAGAAAAAGAGCTTCTGATACGCTTGAGACTTGAATGCCTGGTGCAGTTGTGATAGGTCTTTTCTGTACTTATTTGATTCTAATCCAAGCAGTCATAGCAGTCGAGGGGAAGACTGAAGAGTGAAGAGTGAGATGTGTCTAGCTCGGTCAGATTTGGTCTATCGGCTCGGTCAGATTTGTTCTATCGGCGGTAAAGTCACCGTGAGTTAATTCTCAACTACGTGCATCACCATTACTTGCACTTCTCCATCTTTGGCTGGGCTATTTAACCTGGGTCTGGATGCACCTATTGGGCTCAATCCACACACTCTTGAATCCACACACTCATGAGGCAATCATCTTTCTTCATCGCCTAGAGGTGCTTTGTCTTCCTCTTTGCACCTCTCATGGCCTAGAGCCCGTGAGAGGTTTAAGATGGAGATAAAGCATGTCATAGGGATGCTAGTGTTTGGAGAAGTCCTTCAAGATTGGGCGCTTTAGATTCCATAATCTTGTTGCATTTGAGCATCGAGATGCAGATCTGCATCCCTCAATCCCTAGAGGTAGCAATATTATGGAATATAAAGCACCTCATTGAGATGCTGGTGCAAGTTTTGCGAGGTGCTCCTTCTCCATCCTTTGCGAGGTGCTACCGTTGAACAGGTGCTTGACCTTGATGATTGCAGATCTTGTGTTAACAAAAGATCTGTAATCATCTAGTTTTCTCCTATTCTATGGTTCCATACTCGATTGGGGGTGCTTCAAGTTTGCTAGGTGCTCGTTCTTCAAGATTGGGTGCTTAGAGCATCTCCAAGAGTACCCAATATTTTCTTCCCAAAAACATGAAGTTTTACAACTCCTAATAAAGTATTGGAAGGAATAAAGAAGGCAATCTCCAAGAGTTTCTAATAATTAGCCAGTTAGTTGTGTTATTCGTCCATACCTATTTGTATGGTAGACGTAGCGTCCTGCCAGAGTTCATCAGCAGACCTTACTACCTTCCCTATGTTCCCTTGTTCTTAGAAAATTAGCAGAGGAGTAAATAAAGTTCATTTGATGTATGTCACGTTGCATGGTGCACTAAAGTCCGGCCCATGTTGTTTCTCAGCGGCTGGACAATCCTACACGACCCAGATTTAAAAATAGGGTCCAAACTTAAAATTGTAAACGACACAGTCACAAGCATCATAGGAAAATGAGGAAAAATGAGACTTGCTCATGTGAACTCTATAGAAAGAAATCTACAGCGAAAAGCAACCAATAGGGGCTAGACCTTGCTCAACAGAGTTTAAGCCGCCTAATACTTAAGTGCAACAAAAGTTCACACAGACATGCAAATAAGAGTTCACATATTTGCAAAGGAGTCCCACAGCTCAAACCTAGTCATGACTACTTGTACTATTGATATGTCCCATAGATCAAGGGTCGAGGTGGGCGTGCATGAGCCACTCCATGTTCAACTTCGCTAACATGCCATTGGTGGCTGGCCAGAGGCTCTCGATGAGATCATCGATCTCATTGTTGTCCGATCCTAGCGGAAAACCCTGCTCCACCACCCGAACGTTCACTGCCTCACCAAACTGAAGCTGGGCAGCGGCCAGTGCCATTGCAGTGCTTGACGAATGGCTTCAGACACCACAGTCACCTTGTCTTCTCACGCCTAGGTGGCTTCCTGTAGGGCCATGACAAGTATAGCGTGCGCGGCTACCAAGTCAACACGTAGCATGTCGACGTGCAGCCTGGATGCACACAACATTGCTCGGACCTCATGTTAATGCTTCAATAACTTATGATATTTTTGTCGCCTGAAGATTCGCCCACTTCAGAACTAGAGGGCTATGCAGGGACAGACAGGCTCAGCAGTGGCAAACGGCGATGGGACGACTCTCTGGCACCACTGGTAGGAAGCCCCATGATGGGGGGTGGTGCCGCCATGGAGGAATCACTGCAGAATGCAAGACAAGCTCAAGCCCAGATGATAAGGGAGAGAGCAATCAGATTTAGAAGGCAAACGATTAACCAATCTAACCGGTGGCTGCCCCCATCAGCGATCCAACCCTAGTTCATCACCAACGCGCGATGCCGGGCAATCTTCTTGTCGACGGCGTTCATCCCATGTGGATGGCGGTTGGCCCAAGAGAGGACATGCTCCCTGACGATAGACTAACGGGGTGCACTCTCTGGGCAAAGGGGACATACCAGCAAGCCATAGCGGCTGGCGTGTATCATCAGCTTCTGGCTCTTGGGGATGGGAGTTGCCTACCCGTGCCAATGATCGTCCTTCAAGTCCATCATAATGCAGGCCAGAGAGCGCTCGGACATGTCCTCGACGGTGTGGGCTAGCAAGAAAAGGAGAGTCCACGTAGCCTGAGATGACGGCGAAGTGGAGCGCACCAAGAGTGGTGGTGGTGAGGGAACCACCAGTGCCGCTGGCGCCAGTGTCATCGTCTAGGCCGATGGGGAGAGCAACGGCAGTCTATGAGACGGTGGGCAGGAGCATGATGGGAACACCGGTCTCCCGCGACTAGACGTCGACACCGCCTTCGCCGACACGAAGCAGGGCGCACCATCAGCCCCACCTCCTTCAAAGCGGGGAGAGCTAGTACACTGGAGGAAGCGGGGACCAGAGCCGGGCGACCCTTCCTTGAGTAGCGTTTCATGGGTAGGGCCTTAGTTGCAAGCGATGGGGAGGCGGAGTTCGGGACTTTGCGAGGCGAGGCGAGGATTTTTTACGCAATGCAAGGTGGAATCAAACAATGGGAGTGAGGCCAGGCTTTATGTATACATAGGGTGGACCTTCTATATGCTGTGAAGTATGCATGCTTTATATATACACAAGGCGGCACTTCACGGATCAAGATTCTTGATTAATCTCATTGTCAGGTTTGGTATAAAATGTTGTTCTATTTGCATGATTGGGGGAGATCTTTTGTGATGTTTTGGATTGTACTCGTGTGATTGCATTCGCACGAGTTAGATAAGATTATGTTCAAATTAGTGTGATCTTTAATGTCATAGATGTTGTTACTATTTCCTATAAAGTTAGTCAAACTTAAAATTGTAAACGACACAGTAACAAGCATCACAAGAAAAAGAGAAAAACTACAGAGGATATGATCCGACGCGTTCAAATGTACTGAGGCCCGACTTTCTTATGCGTGCAGGGGTCCATGCTTGTACAAAAAAAATACGATCAGCACTAGCAGACTTTGAACAACGAGATACACATATAGTTGATGTTGTTGTCAAATTAAAATAAAGTCACCAACCATAGATATACATGCATTGATGTTCAACATAAGTTAACATGCACTAATTCATAATTAATCTACCACATTGATGTGAATAACTTATCGCACTCCCATCAGATCCTACACTCCACGCTATAGAACCTAGACCACAACTCCCATACTTCAAATCCGATGGGCTCGCCATAGCCACCGCCTGTGCACTGATGATGCCCGTCCTGGCGACGAACGGGGCAAAGACCGGGCACTACATCATGTGGCACCATGTCCTGCAACCACCAGTACATGTCTTGGTGGAACTATGGAAAGTTCAAGTTCTTCCACGGCAGTGCAGCCATCCCCATTTCGTCAGCACCTATGAGCTCCCTCAACAGGCGTTGGGCAATGTCGTCATTGCCACTGTCGGTATTGGACCTATAAAGCATGAGGGCTTAGACAGACATACCATGTTTATAGCCTACCTCGACGGAGTGCTGAAGCCATTCCATCAATGGCGTCAATGACTTGTGAGCTTCCACGAAGATGGGACGCAAGCCGGCGAGGAAGTAGGCCACCAGGTACCCACACTGGCTAGCCTGGTGGAGAGTAGGGCATGATAGTTGTCGTCATAGTAGTGTGCCTCCTAGAAATCTTGATGCTACAGCACCCGACGCAGTGGTATGCATCGGTCGACTTCGGTGGTGCTGCACACCCTGCGCATGAACGAGCATGTTGCCTACAGGATGGCAAGGTCATCCATGGGGGCATATGACTGTTCAGTGATGTTTGCGGCCAACTCCATCGGGAGCCAATCCATCATGACATAGCCGAGGAAGAAGTAGAGTCAGAGCGCGCGTGTGACGAATGACGACGGATGTGGCGTCGGACCGGAGTACGAATGCATGACTATGACGAGGCAGAGAGTGCTAGGAAAATAGGGCTGGCGATTTATGTAGGCGGAGACTCCGCATTCTTGAAGGATCACGTATACCATGTAAACGTGTCTCGGGGAAGTGAATCGTCCAATGCGATGGTTCTTTCTCGAGGAACCAAATGGCGCCTCGCTCGAGTTCTAGGCGTCCATGTAAATGAGTCTTAGGAAAGTGAATCGTAGCTAATCTTGTTCCCTTGTTTAGGTGCTCCATACTCGATTGGGGGTGCTTCAAGTTTGCGAGGTGCTCGTTCAAGGGCTCCATGTTCCCTTGTTCTTGGAAAATTAGTAGAGGAGTAAGCAAAGTTCCATTTGATGTATGTTACGTTGCATGGTGCACTAAAGTCCGGCCCGTGTTGTTTCTCAGCGGCCGAACAATCCTATGCGCCGACCCAGATTTAAAAACAGGGCCCAAACTTAAAATTGTAAACGACATAGTAACAAGCATCATAGGAAAACGAGGGAAAATGAGACTTGCTTGTATGAACTTGTCATTGCATGGGTCTTGCAAGTTCAACAAATTTTATCTAACACATGCAAATAAGAGGAGAGCAGTGCAATCCCACTACTCAATGTCATCCAACTACTACAAATACATACTAGTTCTAATTATAGATGATTAACATGACTTCATACTTGAGAAAATGAGCTTTTGACCACCATGACACGCTTTGAGACTTGAATCTCTGGTGATATTCTCTTTCTAATCTGTAGAATGGTAAACATGCATAACGGAATTCATCCGATCAAGTCTCGCCTCAATGTAATGCCTGACGGAGGAGCCACATAGCGATTCAAATTATATAGCACACGCAAGAAAGACCGAGCATTGTAAATTTGACTAGGCCAGACACATCTCACGTTCTACTAGAATATTCCCAACACGTCCAGTATTGGAAACTGTTCGACCAACCCCTGGAATCTAGGATGGTATTTATTGGAAGTCGTCTAAGGTCCTCTACATTCAAAGCGATTCACTTCAAATTCCATCTTGTAACTATCCCCCCGTTCATCCCGTAGCTATTTAACATCGGGTTCCCTTTAAATCGTCCTTGCTCTAACTCCAAACCAATTCAAATCATAGCTACAAACTAAGCCACTAGACCCATAGAGTAGCCATCGCCATGAGCTCCGCCCGAGATCCTGCAGCCTAGTTTTCCACTTTCAAACACCACATCAAGTGTAGAACGACATCGAAGAACATCTTCACCATCAAGGATCCATCTGGCAGGAGCGTCCTTGAAGCATCGTTCTCTGTGACCCTAGAATGCACGGTGACCAAGACCCTCAAAGCTGGCGGTCACTAGCAGCCGGTGTACCTCCTATACAAAGGAGGCAGCGCCACCAGGATCTTGAACATGAATCAAGCCGTAGGCATCCCTAGTGACTAGGAAGGCATCTATGATGTCATCCATGGCTTGATGAGGACATTCATGTGGCTACAACAACTCAATCTCATCGACGAGTAGTGGGAGAAGATCCTTCTCGAGCCCAAGGTTCCTGAACTCATGGCCCTAGCATGCGAGGTCTGCTAGGATGGCCGCTTCACCCACACCATGCTTGAGCTTTGGGTTGATGAATAGTTGAAGTTCATCGCATTTGAAGCGCTCTTGATGCTCTACACGGAGGCAATGGTGGAGGCAGGTCCAGCGGGGTGTCGGGACTGTAGCATCTGCCTAGAGGATGAAACATCTAATCCTACGGTTGGCCATGCTATGGAAATGCCTGGTTGTGACCACGCATTCCATCGCAAGTGCATCACTAAGTGGATCGGCCGGAGATCCACCTGCCCGATGTGCCAACGAGGTTTGTCTATGTATCTTGACCCGGCAGTGCAGAGATTCCTCTCGCACTTCACCGAAGAGGATTATTGATTAAGCTCATTGTTTTATGTTGTATAAAATACTTATTACGCATCATACTCCTCTATATATATTTGGTCAAAATTTAGAATCTTCGAGTAAATCTCCGCTCCATCGCTCTAACCGTTGCAATCTCCTTCGCAACTCCGCTTGTTTTATTTCCTACCTTCCCAAAGCTCTCCCATTCCCTCTGCAGATCTAAACCACGAGGAACATCGGTTGCCTTCTCATACATGTGCTCAACACAAAAAATACATGACTTCGTGCCATCAGGCTAGACACCCAAGGCAACAAAGAAACAAACAAAAACCAACTGAGGAAACTTCATCCACTACAGCATCTTCACTGTTCGAGGCATTCAAAAAATGGTAGGCAGACTTTATTGCTTGTTCAGTAACATTTCAACACCAACGGCTCCTCGGTTCAAGGTTCTAGCAAGTTTAACAAAGTTTGACATAGACATGCAAATAACACAACATATATTAGCAAGGGTTCCTACTACATGAGCTCAACACATACACTACATGACTTTGTGCTATCCCATAGATCAAAGCCAGTCATGCATATTACTACTACTAGTACTACTGATACACAGGACAATGAACAGTACCCAAAGCACACAAGATCTCAATGTCGTCAAATCGGTTTGGTCTTGTTGAGATAGTTGAGGTCATAAGGACTTCCGATCAAGTTGAGATGGTGAACCATCTTGAAAATGACATAGTCTCCACTAACATCGACACTGTACTCAGAGAGCCAATGGGCATCCACAATAGTGCTACAAAGCACAAAGATTTCTCCGGAATCATGGTCTTCAACAACTCTGGTAATGCGTTGTTGCCCAACAATCGCACGAATAGCAGCTTCAACGATTAGGCATCGCACAGCTCGGTCATGTACACAATGCCCCCAAGTCACAAGCAACATGTTCTGTTCTACTAGCTCCACACCTAGCGGCCAAAACACATCATTTGTTGTAGAGTACAAATATGTGGTATGGTAAGTAGTTGCCATCTATAAACATGATTTTGGTTAGAACAAATGACAATCGAGGAAAGGGCGAAAGCAATGAGGTTAGCGACACAATAATAAGTTCATACAAATAGTACAGTTTGATATGAAGCACATTACCTTTATCCAGATCCTAAAACCACTAGGGAATGCGATTGGGAAAATGCAAACAGGCGAGGGAAGGGGGGAGCAAGCAGATTGATGCAATGCTATCGGACGAGGAAAGGGGGGACACTCCTTTCATATAGATCGTGCATGGTTGATGAGAGTGAAGTGATTGCAGTAGGAAAGCTGGACACAAGAAGGAATCGAGAAAAGGAGCTTTTCACCACCATGACACGCTTGAGACTTGAATGCATGGTGCGGTGTACTTTTTTGACTCCAATCCAAGCAGTCACAATAGTTGAGGGGCAGACTAGTTGCTACGACATTCAAAATTGATGACCCTTTATACTGTGTCCTACGAGATCAAATATACAGTGGCCAGACTTTCTTGCGTTCGTAGTAAATTTCAACAGTTATGTCTTATCCGTTATGTATTAGATCTAAGGCAATACTTGTTGAGATGAACTCCTACCTGCATGGTTCTTGCAAGTTCAACAAATTTTATCAAAGACTACTGATACGTGTTTGGTTCTTGCAAGATCAAAGCCACTCATGACTATTAGTACTATTGATACATGTTTGGTTCAACAAACCGAGGCACAAAGCAACCCTTGCGTGGTTGCAATGAGTGAATTGAATGCAAGAGGAAAGCTTCTATAGTTATTTCACTCCAAGCATTCATAGTAGTCGAGGGGAAGACTGAAGAGTGAAGATAAGTTGCTCTTGCTTCCGTAAGCAATTTCTCTTGCTTGGTTTTGCAGAGCAGCAGCTAGCTAGAGATGGTTACATGGTTTCATAGGTCCTGATTGTCTGCACTTGCTTGGCTGTGGCTAAAGATGCGCTTCAAATCCAACTACCTTACTAGTACTTCATGCATGCAGCCATAGTTGGTGCAGTTGTTCTTTGTAGCATAGTCGATCTGGCAAAAGTTCTAGTCACAGCTCAGTAGCAGAGTAAAATGTCTGGGCTGGTCAAATTTACACGACTCAGACTATGAGGCGTGCATACAATTTACAAGAAATAAGTAAATGTCATTTCATCAATACTATACTTGTCCATATATATTTGGTCAACAGAGTTTAACTCACCTAATACAAAGTTCAACAAAAGTCCATTTACATGGATATTATTACAACAAGTGAACATTGAAAATAGAAATTAGAACATCAGTGTTATGAGATACTAAACTTCATCTTGACCATGTTGCTACTGCTCAATTGAGAGGAACTGCATGAACTCCACCAATCTCTAGATCATTCGAACGGATTGTAAGATAACTGATACGATGAGAAAATACTTCTGCACCATAGAACTCATAGCTGTATGAAAGCAAAGTCTTGAGATCTACATTTGAACGAACTGCAACAAAAACATTGGGTCCTAGATGATCCTCAGCAAGACGGTAGTTTCGATCACCAAGAACTTGCGGAACAACTATAGAAGCAATGTACCACCTACTGTAAAAGTTAGAATGCATTGCAAGCACTACAACCCTTGTTTGTAGGCCATGGCAAACACGAAGCTCACGGAAGACATAGCAATACATAGATATGTCCCAAGAATGATCATAGTTATCCATGATCCGTGTAAAAAAGAAAACAATATGCAGAAAAAAAAATGAAGAACAAAGATGCCCAGTAGTAGGGAGGAGGACAAAAGCTTTGCGATGGAACTAAAGCAGGAGCTCTAGAGAGCCTTCCTTTCACCCCTTGTATCTATTGTTATATAGTTTGCGGGTCATGGACCACCCCATGACCAACACGCGCGTCACTGCCGGCCCATGACCCCACATATACAGTGTAAGAGTTGACACAATCTGTATTTTGTTGTTTCATCAAAACTATGATCTGGCCTATCAAGATTTCTTTAGTATCAGACTGTCTTATGCCATGTTTGGATGGACTGCGACTAGTTAGCCATGGCTAAAAAAGAGCCAACTAAGAATTAGCCAATTAGTTGTGTTATTAGTCCATACCTGTTTGTATCCTCAACTAATTGTTGGGTTCTATAGATTAGAACTAGTTGTTAGCCCCTGGTAGTCGGGTTCTATGGACTACTTGGATGGCCCCTGTATTTCGTAGTGATCCAGATCATCTATATTTTGTAGGGTCTAGAAAATTTTAACATCTATACACCCACGTCCTCCGATCAGAAAGGGCAAACACCGTTAGTATAAACAGTTACCAAATGACCAAAAGACCTGAGCAACACAACGCTCAATAGAGTTTAGCCGACCTAATACAAAGTTCAACAAAAGTTAACATAGACATGCATACAAATAAGACATCACATATGGTCGTCCCACAGACTAAGCCTAGTCATGACTTGTACTACTGATACATCCCACAGATCAAGGGTAGAGGCGGGCGTGCATGATGTTGTCATCCACGTTCACCTTCGCTAAGATGGCATTAGCGACCGGCTCGAGGCTCACGAACAATGGGAACATACTCAAGCGATGGAAAGTACAGCACCGACCGTGACTCCAGCGAGGAGGAGGACGATCCAGAGTACTGGTGAGTCAGCGAATCACAAGAGCACTAGCCAAGATGAGGATGCTTTAATTTTTTTTTCTCTTCTCTAGAAACTCAAAGTGCCTTAGAATCCATGACTACTTTATCTAGGGTGAGAAATCCATGGGGATATCATTTGAATAATCCATTTAGTTTTTTAAAGGGTTTTTTATCCCTAGGCATGCCTTCCCCTTGCTTCCGAATTATAGGCCTTAGTTCAAACAGCTGTAGATGCTGTCACACATACAAAAAAATCGTCAGTTGTAGCACAATAAGCTACAACGAGCAGGTTTATTTTATATTTTTTTGGTAATCTTTAGGTGTCAAATTCATGGACTTTTAATTTTTTATTATTATCATCTAGTTTTAGTTTTATATTTATTTATATTATGAAAAAACCAAAAGGGCAACAACTAAGGCCGCTCGAAATTCCAGTCTCTGCTGAGCAGACAGGGCGGTCTGCCCACCCAAAATTTTGATTTCGCACCACGCCAAGTAGTCCCACCAACACACACTGAAAATTAGATGTCTCTCTTTTGCCATCCACGTGGAAAATAGGTTTACCATGCCATCGATTTTAGACAAGGGTATTTGTGGTAATGTGATGGCCACATAAAAGCGCAAAGAGTCGCCATCTCTGCCTCCATCTCCATTCTCCAGCCGCCCCCTCTACCACCCCGCACTGGACCCTAGGTGCCATCGGAACAGCAACTTGACTCCCTCTCCACTCTCTAGCCGTACCCTCTCTCATACATTTCTGAACCCTAGCCAGAGCCAGATCCCCTTTGATTCGTCGATAATAGGTCGATCAACTGATGGTGGAAGGACCGCTTCAACGATGGTACAAGCCGAATCTGTATCCCCTACCTAGCTCAGCACCTATCACGATCGACCAGATCTAATCCCTAGCTAGAGCCAGATCTGGTACCCCTTCGTCAACATCGGCCGCACCAGCTCCACGACCGTGATGACAGGACGGCGGTGCCGATGACAAAGCAAAGCCAGGGAACACGGAGGAAGAGGTACCCAAATTCATTTTATGAGTTGTGCTCTACTGTAGTGGCTGAACCAAGGATATGTAGATAGCGATGGGGTTACATATTTCCTATAGTTGAGTGTAGCACATGTTAGCTACACTCAACTATAAGCAGTTAGTGGCTGTTCATTCCATGCTAGTTAGGCACTTATTTGCATACTCTTGCTCTGCTGTGTTGACATTTCATAGAAGTTTTAGTTAATAAATGCCTTTGTAATCTAGATGAACAGCCACTAACTGCTTATGAACAAGCACGGAATGCACAAATCGCAAGGAATCATAGGAAGATGGAAGAACTTGGAATATGATGTGTGGGCCCAAAACCTGTGTCTCCAAAGGCAAAAAAAAGTCAAGCACAAAGGGTAGACATGGTGAAGATTTGGAATATATCCCTGAACCAGGGGAGGTAGTTGAGGGATTTGATGATACAGATGAAACAGATTCAGATTTAGAAGATGAGCCAGTGCCCCTATCAATTGACGAGGTGCTTGTTCTATCTTGTATTTAGTTCAAGGGTGGAGGGGGCCGAGGGGGTAGGTAGCCATGTAATGCTTTACTATTTGGATATCAATGGAATTTTGTACATGCTTGCTGCTTAAGTTTGTATGTCCAATTTCAGTGTCTGGGTCAACGAAGCCATAGAGGAGGCTCTGCCAGTAGGACAAAAGGCAGCACTACCACGAGTCCTAGGTGAAGGCTCTCCAAGCGAGTGAGGTCAACACCACTAGAAGCGGCTCCTCATGGATTTTATACTCAGAGGTCTTTCGCTGGCAAAAGGGTAGAGGTAGCAGCAGTAGGTGAACATAATTCCCCATCACGATCAACACCCGGACCCAGTAATCAATTCTAAGTTCATCAATTGACTATAGACATTGGTTGGGACGGCACCATACCTAGCCCTGAGAGAGACTCCTCACGGCCAGATGATGATAGCCCTACTAAAGAGGGGCCCTCTCAGCAAACTCCCATCTCCCCCACCCGTAGAACGATGAAAGTTGCCTAGATTTGTATTACCTTATAGATGTCTATCAATCAATTTGCACTAGCTATTTGATATCCATGTAACTTTTTTAACAATCTGAATGTATGAAAACTGTTTAGTACCATTACCGGGAAGAGCGAGAAAGCCGAGGCCTAGAACTCGTGGAATTATGCTTGACAAAATGAGCAAATCACTAGGAGGAGCGAGGATGCACATCTTTGTTGCCGAGGGGAACAGAAGGCCACATGATCTAGTGCAAGCTGCCAAGTTTGCCTCAGAGGCAGGTGTAGTAGTCACGAAGGATGTACCAATTTTGACGTATTGGAAAGAATACAAGGGGGAGAAGCCTGGCGCCGTCTATTGCACAAGATTTGTGGAAAGGTTAAATGTATGTATGTGTATCACCTCTTGACATTCAACTCTGCTTTGAGCAACTTTAATAGATTTACTTTTCATTCACACTACTATGTGCAGGGAATGTTGCATGTTAACGGTGCTCACTCACCAACAAAAAAAGCTTACCGGAATGTAATGCAATCTGTGGTACGGTAGGAACGCTACAGGTTGAAGCAAACCTACTTCAATGGTGTCTCTGCTAATCAGATTCCTACGACCTCTCATGTCCCATGCATAAGCGATGCACAGTGGTGTGAACTTGTCAAGACTTGGTCTAGTGCTAAGAATAAGGTGTGTGAACCCATCGATTTCCTGTCTAGTCTTGCTATGGTCTACTTGTGCTGCAGTCTAACACAAATGAAGCTATAGAAAACATTTGAGAAGAATAAGCGAAACTGTGCAAAAGTGAAGTACCATCATGCTACAGGATCTCACTCCTATGTTGTCCGGATGCAAAAATTTGTAAGTGATGGTTGTGTTTTATTGTTACTCTTGCCTTTGTATAAATATAAACCGAAACTCATGTGCAATGTGAACACAAGGAGAACAAGAGGAATACAGCAGAATAACATCAAGGACTTGAAGGAAAAAATGATCCACCTGATGAAGGTGTTAATGTTGTGGAAGTCTTCAGGGACTTCCATACCAGTAGGAAAAATGACCTGAGCGATGCTGCAAGAGCAGCAGTTGCAAGTACCTTCTTTTGCTTCCCTTGAAATCTATTGAAGCCATTGCCATAAAAGAAGGAAACGTAGCAGGAGCCTAGTGTTATGGAAATCTACTAAAATCTACTGAAGCTTATGTAATCTCTATTAGCAGTAGGCTGAGGAAGACCTATGCATTACTTGTTATGAATCAATCTCTTGGGTTTTTAATTGAAGTCCTCTTACACTATCTGTAATCTAATGTTTTACTGATTGAATTTTGTAGGAAGCTATGGAAACTATGCAAGCAAAACCTGTTGCTGATGGGCAGCAACCAATTACTAGTGCTGATGTTGCTTGCAAGGTCCTCTGCGTCCACCAGGGCAAGGCCCCCACCCAGGGAAGCAGCAACAACCTTATTTTGAAGAATGTTGGTATCCAGACAAGCTCCACCAGAACACAGACATCGGCAGAGAGAATGCTTGGGAACAGCTTGCTGCTGAACAGGAAAGTTCCGCTGCCCTTGTCGTTCAAGTGGATGAACTGAAGAGGAAGACAGAAAAGAATGAAAGGGGCTTGAGGAATACAAGAAACGACAACAGGAGGAGTACAACAATCTCCATGAGCTATGCACGTGCTTCAGCTCTTCTGGTAACTCTCAGTCTTCAACTTCTACGGCTCGATGCAGTGAACACTTGTGGTTAGATGTGTGGACTCATGTGCCGGTTTGATGTGTGGACTTGTACGTTAGTTTAATGTGGTGATACACTATCAGTGGTTCGCTGCTGACGTGTGAAATGTAAATTGTTGTTATTTGATTGCCAGGTTAATAGGTATGTAGTCAGTCTATGCAGTAGTGACGATCTTGAATTACTTCTATGATGAATTGATTGTACTCCACACGGTAGAACCAGGACAGGCCACGTCATCAAATAAAAATATGACACGTGGATGAACCAGTGCACGACACATGAATTGGCCAGGGCATGACACGTGGGCTATTAAAAATTCAACACGTGGAAGGAAATCGTCAAGCCACGTGGACGTATAAAAATACGACACATGGACGGATAGCTTAGTGACGCGTGGTCAAATAAGAAACGGACATGTGGACGAATAAAAATATGGCACGTGGTCCAATAAAGAAGTGACATGGGATCCAACGGCAACACGACATGTGTGCTAGTAGAAAACTGACATGTGGAATAACGGGAAAACGACACGTGGTCCAATAAAAACCTAAAACGTGCAAGAACCAGAGATGGCCATATTGTGCAATAAGAAGGTGGCACGTACCCGAACCATCTCCAATGCAACCGGCTATAGCATGTACACGTGGGCTATAGCATGTACACGTGGAAAGCATCTCCAACGAAAGTGCCCACTAGCGTGGCAGCTCCCTGCCACGCATGCAAAAATCGTTCTATGACGATCTATTTTTTGTCACAGATCAAGGCACTTCTATGACGATTTGAGTAGATTCGTCATAGATATGCAAGAGTGACGTGACTTCTATGACGAACCGGTTTTCGTCATAAATGTGTCATAAAACTAAAATTATGACGAATTTGGCTCCTTTAGTGACGAAATCTATTCGTCATAGAAGTGGATATTTCTAGTAGTGAGAATACAAGAATCAGTGGGAGCTAGTGGGAGTTCACAAAGGAGGAAGATTAAATCTTGTAGAGATGCGGGCTTAGTTTTCTGTATTAATGACTCAAGAAGACATAAATATCTCAGTTTGTGCCCTAAGTCATTAGTATATCTCCATTTAAATACTATAATTTCTATTATGGATTTTTAAGAGTCAATTAATGTGCCACAACATATATATGTAGCAACCATTAATGGATAATTAGGCACATAAGTAAACCTCTATTATTATTAAACTGCTTGTGATCCATGACAAATCTATAAGATGATCACATCAGAAGAGGAATTTTGTTATTCTAAACTAAATAATTTTATGAGCTTAAGTCCAAAAGTATATATAAAGTGTGGGTGTTAATAAGTTTCCTGATGAAGTCAAACCAGTAGGCTATAAAAAGGTCTACAATTCTAAGCGTGGCTTCTAAGGGAGTTTTGAAAGATTAAAACTAAGCTTAAAGCCCACTATGGTTTAGAATTTCATTAGGTGGACAATTATGTTTATAAGAAATGGTGAAAAAGTTTATTAACCTAATACTCTACATGGGTGAAGTTGAGTTACGTGGCAATAAGAATGTCACATAAGAGTTTTCTACTCACCCGAATTTTTAATATGATATATTTTAGTGAAGCCTCTGAGTTTTTTGCTAGTGAAATACACCAATACAGGACCAATTGAGTACTAGGACTATCACAAAAGGCATATCAAATGAATGCTTAAGTGATAGAGTTTGAATAAGTAATTCCACGCTTGTCTATTTGCACAATGTAGTTGCACAACGCAGTAAGATTAATTAACCCAAATAATTCTAAGAATAAGTTAGTAACAGTTGAAGAGGAAGACGTTCCATATGCTTCGGCTATCATTAACTTTAAGAATGCTCAAGTCAATACTAGTCTAGACTTGGCATCGAGATACTTGGCAAAAATATAAGTTTATTGATCCAGAATAGGTCTACTGGAAGGTGCTAAAGAATTTTAAGTTATTATCGAGGTACCAAAAGAATCATCTCACTTATAAGAATTAAGAATTAGTTGATTGCCAATTTTCTTAAGTATGTATAAGAAAGTGCACAATTAGATTATACCTACTCTTGTAGAAAAGGATGGTTTTATTGAATGCTCCAAATATAATTAGTTTTAAGATGAGCTCAATTAGTGACATGAAAACAACAGGCCATGTGGGTTAAGAGACATTATCCCAAGATTAAGTATTGACATACTGCTACAGGTCTACAGTTAAGTTACAGTATTATTTCAAGTAACAACACATCAAATGCTGATGCCAAGCACATTGATTAAATGTTGTGAAAGAAAGAACACATGATCAAATAATTAAGCTTGAGAAAAATAAGAACTAAGCTGATGCTAACATATTTGATTATTTGAGGCTTAACATTTATCCCATTTATGAGCGCACAAATCAATTTGGGTTTTAGTGCAGAGTCTATAACTTAATTCCTGGTATTAGGGCCGTATACTCACAATAAGTAATAAGCGTTCTAACAAGGTATTGCAGTGAACTATGGGTAATGGGGTCCCAATAGCGATTAATGTCGCTGATGACACATCGGTTTGGTCTTGTTGTAGTACGGAGTGTGAACATAAGTATAAAGCGAACATTAGTGCATAAGTGCATTAGCCATTCGATCAAGTGGGAGAATGTTGGAATGTGATCTCGGTTAATCCCGAGATTAATTATGAGATTAATTATTAATTAAGTTTCTGGTCCACCTGCCATACATATCCAACAGATTAGATCTGCCGCGATCAGCGGCAACCCTTAGATCTTCTAGGGTTCGGCCCCCTAGCCCACAGCGCATCTATAAATAAGAGGAGACACCCCTGGCGGCTTCATACACGTGTGACTAATCACATAACTGGTCAATTAGGCATCGGAGAGTCTACGAAGGCCGTCTACCCACGTCCATCCCATCCAGATCCATCAAGAGGGGTCGAGAAGGATGCCGCAACACCGGGCGACCTCATGTTCATCGTCAGAGAGCATCCCGGTCCTCAGCCGGTGAACCACGCCATCTACACCGACTTCAACGCCAGAAGAGGTTCTAATGGCTGCACCTAGCTCAGGTCTGTCATTAGACTAAGAATTCCACATTTAGTATGATTTAATTTCGTGATCATATTTAGTCTAAGTTTTAATTCATCAGTGTCTATATGTGGCTTTACGGATCTAGGCTTTATTGGCCTGTCATATACATGGGATAACCTTCAAGATTGGATAGGGGACTTGCTACTGCCCCTTTTCTAAATTTAGTCCGGGAAGTGAAAGTCTGTCATGTTCGGACTACAATGTCTGATCATAGCTGCTTGGCGGTAGAATGTCTAGATCTCTCACCGAACAGGAGAAAGAAGAAGAATTTTCGCTATGAAAATACTCCCTCCGATTCATCCGCAAAAGAATACAATTATGGAATCCGTGTCAATCAAATGAGTTCAACTTTGACCAAATTTATAGTAAATAGTATTAGTATTTATGTTTCCAAATAAATTTATTATAAAAATATATTTCTATAACTAATCAAATGATACTA
Source organism: Miscanthus floridulus (assembly GCF_019320115.1). NCBI lineage: Eukaryota > Viridiplantae > Streptophyta > Magnoliopsida > Poales > Poaceae > Miscanthus > Miscanthus floridulus. Next base: position 73,520,845 of record NC_089580.1, read on the forward strand.
AATTTATATCAGGATTGTTACTACTTTTTTATATAAACTTAGTCAAATTTCAAACTGTTTGATTTCTCGAAAAATGAGAATTACATTTTTTTTTTACGGAGGCAGTACGTGGCAGCGGAATCAGAGTTGTATGACGTTAATTAGGGACACGTGGAATGTAGCCTCGGGAGCCACCTATTTAGGAGAGATGCAGTCAAAGTTGAAGGACATAGTCCAGGCTCTAAGGATGGGACCAGAACGTCTGAACGTGTTTGGCTCGGTTCGAAAAACTTTGCTTCCCTTCGACGGGAGCTGTAGTCTAATACTAGCATCTAGAGGTTTCTTCAAGTGCCACGTACGTACGTAAAGGCGAGGTGGTGTAGCCTATCTACTCTCTCTCTTGCTGTTGTTTATTTATGTTTTTCTTTTTCATTTATGATATGGTCTATAGAACAAACTTAAGAGGCTAGACCTAATGCCATTTTCTGATAAAAATAAAGAGAATCACGCGATTGACACAGTACCTGGTTTTATATGCACTACACATATTTACAATACAGAAAGGGGACAGAGCAGAAATCATGGGGTTCTCTGTTTTCCTAAAATGAAAAGGAAGAAGAGAGGAAGAAGATGGAACTGATAAAATGACTCACTATACGTACATGCTAGAAACAAAGAATATCCTAGCAGCTCCTAGCGACCGAGCAGGCAACAAATCCGTATACAAGCAAGAAAGAAATAAAAAATATGTATACATGCAAGCTACAAATCTATATTATATATATACAGCTTAAGAATGAAGCGATGATGGAAGAATGAAGATCTCATCTCGTACCATGCCAGCAGGCAGCATAGGGATAGATATGTGGAGCCGCTGTACATTTTTTTTTTCTTTTTTTGACAACAACTTTTAATATAACATTCAAGCACAGTACACAAGTATGGGAAAATTATTCCGAGATTACAGAGCATAAGCAAAAAACTATTGTTGATCTGCATTTGTTGACATGGGAGATCCTTCCGTGGGGGCGCGGGGCCTGTCGGGGCCAGATGGCCCACAAGAAGTGGTCACGATAGAAGCATCAAAGGTCCTCGTTCTCGCACTCCGATAGCACAGTCGGCACTCCCCTCGACTATCTGATCGGCCTGTGTCTTCGAGGATAAGTTATCTTCGGCCATAGATAGGATAGGGGCTTCACCGGGCTCAAGAAATTGGGTCTGCAGTCGTCAGTGTCAAATCTGAGGACCTACAACAACTGACGTTGACGGTCAATCCAAACACCCACAACTGCATTCCCACTTCCATGTCTGCAGAGTGACTGAATAGCAGATATGTAAATGACACGAAGAAGCTCTGCATAAGGTGTAACCAGCAGCCGTATTGAAAATGATAGAGGAACCGAGCTCCACTGTCAGGTAGGGCACATGCCGCTGTGTTACGGCCGAGGAGGGCAAAGATGTCTGTTGCATGTACTCCACGTTGCTGTGGCGGGCCCCAAGAAGCTGGCGGTAGGCCCCACCAGCGGCGGATCCACAGGGGGGGCTGGGGGGCTCCAGCCCCCCCTAATTTCTTGATTTCAAGCCTAATCACTGTAGCAAAAGCTTGATTTCACCATTAAATCTTCATGCAAATCAACATCTCCATTGTTTTAGCCCCCCCTTATCCCGCATCGTGCATCCGCCACTGGGCCCCACCATAGTGACAAGGAGGACGTGGCCGGGTTAGCAGCCACTCCCTCTAGATCCTTCGAGAGCACGGAGCAAGGGCCGCCGCCGACACCATCTGCAGCAGGAACTCCGGCGCTAGAGACATGGCAGAGGAGGAAGTGGCGCGACAAGGGTAGAGCTCCACTCGCCGGCGCCCAGACCATCGTGGTCTAATCTATGCGGCAACCACTCCTTGGCAATCTGGATCTCGGAACTCTTCCCATGAGGAGGTGGGTGGACGAACACGCGCGCGGGGCAGCCTTGGTACCACCTCCACCATCAATGACCGACAAGGATGGGAGCTCGCCGGAGCCGGAGATGGTGACACTAGTGCTAGATGTGCCACCTCCTGTGCTCGATTTGGGTGGGTACGACTCCATGCCGCTCACCTGGCCACCGAGCGAAGAAGGAAGAAGCACAGGGTAATTGAGGGGCGTTATTGGAGTACTCACCTCAAAAGTATGGAGGTAGCTCCCGCCGGCCGCCATGGCTGTCGCTAGCTTGCCCAACCTCCATAGGATGAAGGTGAGGAGGACTATGTGTTAGATTGATCTCCACCAGTTGGCCCAACGGCCAATTGGGCCCTTGATGCGCGCCCTGATCGGAGACGCCCAGCTGTTCTCCTGGCTAATGGGCCCCCGTCACGTAGCACTATAAAGAGGAAGAAGGGGGTCGAGGTGCAAGACATGAGGTTCACCGTAGCCGTCAGCCCCTCACCGAGTTTTCTAGCCCTAGTACGATTTAGAGGGCGCGCTGTGAGCGACGGAAAGCTCCACCGCGTTCACCGCCATCACCAGACCGAGCCCACACTACTGGTACTTCGTCGCCGGCGCCATGGCCGCGACTGGAGACTCGACGTACATCATCATCAAGTTCTATATCTAAGTCACTAGATCTGCACCTAGAGCTCCTCCACCGCTGTAACCACTGTCGTCGCACGGGAAGAAGACCGCGCCACCGCTTTGACGGCACGCGGGAAGAGAGCCGCACAACACCATCGCTACTTTTCCTCTGTGCGCGCACGGACTCTGGCATAAGGGCACCGCCGTGAGACCATTCGACGGAGTCGCGTGATGGACGCACGCGAGCTCCGGCGAAGGGATCCACGATGGCGCCACCATCTTCCGCCTCAAAAAGAAAGAAGGAGGTGATTCGATTCGATTTGGATCAAACCCTAACCCTAACCCAGCAATAGAAGTCGGAGTGTGGGACGGGACCTACCGTCGTTTGAGCGGGAACAAAGGCACCGCCACCGTGCGAGTAGAGACCCGAGCCATTGGCCAGGGAGGTCATGCCATCACGTGGCCCTCCACCTCGAGCTTAGGATCAAGGGCAACGTCGCCAAGCAGCTCGAGGGGCCCCACGGTGGTGCCACCACTTCTTCCCTGGCCGCCATGGTCGGCTACCGCTGTGATGCGTGCAACGTAGAGAGAGAAAGGGGAGAAGCGAATGAAGTTGGGGTTTCGAGGAGAGCCGACCGCAGGAGGTTTTGATCCGCCAAGATGGTCGGACAACCATCCGATTGCGATCGACGGCTCAGAGCGAGTCAAGCTAGATTCAGCCCAGGCGGGCGAGTGAATTCCCGGCCCAGGCCCAGGTTACGCCCTGAGCGCGAGGGAGGCGCTACGCGCGCATGCGAGTGGGCCACGCACTACTGCTGCGGGCTGGGCCGTGGACTATTTTCCAAGGCTGGGCCAAATGAATAGTAAACACTAATTTAAGTTTTAATCTTTTTCAGAAGCACATTTTGATGAATTTGTTTTAATGTTTGATCTCTACTCAAATTTGAACCAACGGAATAGTTTGTTTAGATAGTAGATGAGTACAGTAAAATGCTTCTGAAAAGTAGATAAATTATTTTTTCATGTTTTCGCTGCAAAGTTTAATGTTGATTATCTTCCAATTAAATTCGAACCAACGGAAGAATTTAATTTGAAGAGATGTTGTATTTAGTAAATTGTAACTATGTTTATCCTCTAATTAAATTGGAACCAACGGGAAAATTTAAATTAGAGGAGTAGTCCGATTTGTTTATGTTAAATTATGGTATTGTTATTTTTTGACCAACATTGATGATAACAATATTACATTGAGTTTAAGTTTGAAGTTTAAATCTTTGATAAATTTTATACCAATGTGGTCAATTTTACAGAGAGTGGATAAGACCAAAGAAATGCTCCTGAACTAATAAAATATATCTCATGTTTCCGCTACAATGATGTTGATTATCTTCTAATTAAATTCGAACCAATGGGAGAATTTAATTTTGAAGAGTAGTTATATGTCTTTAAGTTAATTTATGAGTTTTATGTATTAATTCTATTTTCTGTCCAATGGTGATGTAGAATTAATATAGAAGCACCTCGTATGTTTTAACCGTCGAGATCACTCGGCTGCAAGTCAACATGGCTGCAATGCTAGGGTATGTGAATGAATAGGCTTGAGTAAAGCCAGTTCAGGACTATTTTTGTTAGTTTATTAATTTTCTGATTAAATTGGAACCAACGAGAAGATTTAATTAGAAAATGAAGAATAAGTGAATGTTTTAGTCGTCATAACTAAGTTTTCATTACAGTAAACTGTGTATAGATTTATCCCGCAAGGGAGAAGTTTGGCATAGTATTTATGCTAGTCAATCCTGCATGATGGGAGAAGTTTTATGATGAATCATATGTTTTTGTATCCCGCATAGCGAGAGAAGTTTGGGTAGTTCTTATGCTATCCTAATATTGACCATGGCGCAAATAGAAATGCACCGTCATAGTCAATACTAATCAAAAGACAAGAAAAAGATGCAAGCGTGACTTGCAAAAGTACAGCTAATAAAAGACCTCGATGAGTTCTTGAAGTGGAATGAAGAAAGTTACTCCTATACGGATCAAGAAATAACTTTGTTTGCATGACGTAATCATGTGAATGAAGTAAGTTATAAGTGTCTCCTCGTTCATAGTTTTTCTGAATAGTTCTCAAAATTATGGCAGTAAAGTTCATGCCATATTTCGAGGGAGAGGAATAGTAAGATCAATTAAGAAAGATACTCTTCATTAATAATGAGATAAAGATTAATTAAGATGAATGTGACCGTCGAAGGAGAACAACGATCACAATAAAGATGCCCCTAAACAGATAAATAGCTAAATTCCTAGATTTTTTTAAAGTTTCGAGAGGAAAATAGCATAGTCACCATCAAAGAAATTAAGGCAGCGCTTAAAGCGCCTTATAAGGTTTTAATAGATTAAACACAAATAAGAAATTTAAAGATACACTATCTTTATAAAAGATGGGATGATCTGGGGGAGCACAGTATGTAGAGATCTATGACTTGAAGAGAAGCGGGACTGTGTGCCCACTTTAGTGATTCAAAACAATGAATTTTCTCAATACCTATTGATGTTGTATGACTTGTACAACACCTGTTGTTGGCTCTTCGAAGAAGATGAATAATGTAAACAAGGATCTTATGATACAGGAGCATGTAGAATCAATTGCCCCTTAGCAATGAAGAGCAACAACAGCCCCACATGAAAGTGCTAGTAGCTGAGGCCACAAAAGGTTTCAAAGAATTAGTAAAACAGTTTTCTGATGACTATAAAGTCTATGTTAGTGAAGAAATTCAAATGGAGGGTGATCCCACCTCATTTGAAGAAGTCATGAGAAGCGTTTACTTGTTTGAATGACAAGCTATGAAAGTTGAAATGAAGTCGATGAATACCAACGATGTTTGGGACTTAGAAGAAATTCCTAATGGAGCCAAAATAGTAGGCTGTGAAAGGGTCTACAAGACAAAATGTGACTCCAAAGGAAATGTGGAAAGATATAAAGCATAACTTGTAGCAAAAGGCTTTACGCAAAGAGAATGAATAGATTACGATGAGAGTTTTCTCTCTAGCCTCATGCAAGGATTCTTTTAGAATCATAATAGTGTTATTGGCACATTACGATTTAGAGTTACATCAGATGGATGTAAAGACAACATTTCTCAACGGGGATTTGTATGAAAACGTTTACATGGCACAACACAAAGGTTTTATCGTGGAAGCAAAAGAACATATGGGATGCTGCCTATAGAAATCCATTTATGGATTAAAACAAGTCTCTAGACAGTAGTATTTGAAGTTGATGAAACGATAAGAATGTTTGGGTTTAAAATGAGGACAATAGCGCTTATGCGAAGTTCAAGAATGGAAAATTATTTTTCCACATCTTGTGTATAGATGACATCCTACTCACTAGTAGTAATGTTAATCTGCCATTGGAGAAGAAGAAGACTTTGTCCTCAAGTTTCAATGTGAATGATCTTGGTGAAGCCTCATTGGTTCTAGGAATTAAAATTCACCGAGATAGATGAAAAGGGGTATTAGGACTATCGCAAAGGCATAGTTAGAAAAGATTCTAAAGAAATAAAGTATGCATGCGAGTAAACCTACACCTGCTCCTATAGTCAAGGGTAATAGATTTGGGAACTTTTAGTGTTCCAGGAACTGATATGAGATCGATCAAATGAACATGGTTCTATATGCTTTAGCTGTTGAAAGCTTAATGAATGTACAAGTAAGAACTTACATTGACGTAGCTTACGTATCCGAGATATTTTGGCAGAAGTCCAGTCTAGATATAGATCACTAGAATAGAGTAAAGAATGTCTTGCAATTTTTGCAAAGTATCATAGGCCTCATGCTGAGTAAGAAAGAACAAGTACTCTCAAAAAGTTGTGGGTATAAATATTAAGTTTTGGCAAAATATGTAGTGAAATCCACAGTAATTGCTAACACTCGCAGTTAGAGTATTATTATGGAAAAGCTCCAATAAAACAGTTGTGGTGTCATCAATGATGCATACCATATTATAGCTTGTCATAAGGCCTCAGGAACAGGAAAAAGTGGTTAAGGGAATATGTACCAGGATTTAACAAAGGTAGTCAACAACAATAACCATTTAAAGTTGTTAACTACTAAGACAACAGGTCAAGTGTGCTACCAAACACATTGACATTAAGTTATGTGTTATAAAGGAGAAAATCCATAATCATTTTGAAAGCATTGGGCATATAAGTACCAAGCAAGTACTTCCGGATATGCTTACCAAAGGCTAACCACCCAGTGCATTCAGAGAACACACAGTCCACATGGGTTTATGAAAAAGTCTATGATTTCTGGATACTAAGAGCCTATTTGAGAATCTATTTTAAAACAGATAGGTGCATTGTAGCTGTTTAATCTAATGGCAACTGATCGTGACGATAAGGCACGCTCTATGCATTGATTTGTGATGGAATGGGAAAAAGATAAAGTAAGTTAAATTTAAGTCATAAGGTGAGATCAAGGGAGAGAATGTTAGATTGATCTCCACTAGTTGGCCCAATGGCCAATTGGGCCCTTGATCCACGCCCTGATCGGGGGCACCTAGCCGTTTTGTTGGCTGATGGGCCCCCGTCGCGCAGCGCTATAAAGAGGAAGGTGGGGGCCGGGGCGCAAGACACGAGGTTCACCGCAGCCGCCAGCCCCTCACCGAGTTTCCTAGCCCTAGTCTGATCTAGAGGGCGCATTGTGAGCGACGAGAAGCTCCAATACCTTCACCACCGTCACCAGACTGGGCCCGCACTGCTGCTACTTCGTCGCCGACACCATGGCCATGACTAGAGACTCGAGATGAGGTACATCATCATCAAGTTCTATATCTAAGTCAAGTTCTACTTGCTAGATCTGCACCTAGAGGTTCTATCAGTCCTATCACTATGGTCCTCGTCACACCCATCACGGATGCTTATTCCACTAGGGGAACTCTAAAGGAAAGGAAGGGGGGACCAGCCCACCCACCCTCGTCGTCGGTGAGGTCGTCGAAGAAAGAGGGCAGGGGGACGGCGGTGGACAGCCACACAGGCGCTCTCGCTCACTGGGAGCCTCTCGTTCACGAGTGGAGGAAGAGGGGTTGAATGCAGAGTACCCACTGTTGGCTGAACTAGATGAGTCAAAAGGGTTCTTGGTGTAGTAGAAGAGCCCTCCAGAAGAGGAGCCGTTGTACGTTGGCCGGCAATTATGGGGTGGCGGGGGAGGCCAAGCCATAGAGGGGTCTTGGTGTAGTAGAAGAGCCCTCCAGAAGAAGCAAAAGGAGGTCTTGGTGGAATGCCTAGACCTCTCACCGAACAGGAGAAAGAAGAAGAATTTCCGCTATGAAAATATGTGGCAGCGGGATTCGAGTTATATGGCATTCATTAGAGACACGTGGAATCTAGCCTCGAGAGCCACCTATTTGGGAGATATGCAGTCAAAGTTAATGACATCCGGTACGGGCTCCAAGGATGGGACCAGAACATGTTTGGCATGGTCCGAAAAACTTTGGCTTCCCTTCGACGGGAGCTTGAGGAAAAATTTTGCTTCGCCTCAACGCAAAACTTTTTAAAAATTTGACAAAAAATTACTAGAGGCTTCTGGAAAAAATAGTCGCCTCTGCAAATAGATTTATAGTGGCGGCTATTCTTTTCCAAACCCCTCTCGTAAACTTATTTGTAGAGGCGGCTCTAGATCCCACCTACCTCTGAAAATTCTTCATTTGTAGAGGCGGTTCCGATTCGTAGCCGCCTCTACAAATCTCATTTCTACAGGTGGCTAGACAACCGCCTCTACAAATCAACGGAAGATGAGAGATGGTTGGGCTATGGAGGCATCTCATTTGCCTTTGAAGTTGAAATCCGCAGTAGTGTCCATGTTGCAGCAACCCCATCATAACCCAAAGCATCGTGGAGGACTGCATCGCCTCCTTGCTACTACCTCGAGTGCCGAGGGCCACACCCACCATGTTGGGTCCTCATGCCATATCGCCACATCAGAGGGAAGAGGGGGAGGGGTGCAGGATGAAAGCTATGACCAACCTCAAAGCCCAATTAGCGCACGGGCTGCCCCCTCAACTCAACCCTGGCGAGTACGCTAACTTGGTCAGGGAGCATTTAGACGGTGCAGTTAGTATTGACCACTACCGCCAAGTCCATAATTCCTAAATTGATGAAGTACACATAATGGAGCTCAAAAGCTTATTACAAAATATACTTTTTGAGCATCTTGAAACCGCACATAATAAATATTATGAATGAATCACCTTACAGTAACATACGAGAGACTGCTTTCGATGTTTTTGAGCAACAAGTTGAACCCAATGAACAATTCCATTCAAAGGAATGTTCTAGAGGGGGCCCTTTTCCTCTATATTCGCGATATTGAACAAAATGGAAGAAATTCTTCACGATTTCTAGAGTTCCGGGATTACTTCACTGATATCGATTTTTTCCTAAGCACGACCTCTACTCTAGGTTAGTTCAAAGTGTAGTACAACGAACTATCGATACACCGAAAATGAGTAAAGATGGGTACATAAAATGAAGACATCGTGAATTACCCAAATTGGGACAACGATAGGACATTTCACTTTCTTTGGCAATATTTCTGATCGTGACTCAACCACTAGGAAAGGGGGTTGCTTACTTGGGAGAGGAGCACGTCTCCAGGAGGAGAGAGGAGGGGGCAAGAGGGGAGGGGTGGGGAGATTTGTTAGAGAGAGAGAGACGAATGGACTTGTGGTTTGAATTTTAACCATTTGAGGCTGACGGACCTAAGTTAGAACTAACTTAATTTAACTTTAATTTTGGGTCGTCTTACACTATTGCTAGCCTGCATTAAAATCTGCACAATATGATATTATCATTGTCAATTGTTAATAAAACGACAGTGATAATTTATTATCTATGAATTATCACCGTTGGGTTTGATGGAACTAGCACTCGCATTGACAATTTATTAATTACTAGTGCATTCAAAATAACTAGGGCAGTGATACTTATTAGCAGTGAAGTTTATAGCAAATATATTAACATCTATAATATCAAATAAATGAGGTATCAAAAATATGTTTTACGTTGTATCTAAAGAATTCAGTTTGATGTTTTGTAGATGTCTGTGTACTTTACTAGCTATATATAAAGTTTGTTAAATTAGAGAAGTTTGACTTAGACTAAAGATAAAGCCGACTTACTATTTGAAACAGAGGAAGCACTCTATGGCCCTCTTTGGATGGACTAGGACTAGTATTTATTAGCCATGGCTAAAAAATAACCAGCTAAAATTTAGCCAACTAGTTGTAGTCTATACCTGTTTGGATCCTGAACTAATGGTTATGTTCTATGGACTAGAACTAGTTTTTAGCCCCTGATAGTTTGGTTCTATGGACTGGTGAACTAATAATTAGTTGGGACTTTGGCTAAACTTTAGCTTACCTATTAGTCCTCATGTTTACATCCTTAAGGGCTAAAGTTTAGCTAACTAGTTGTTAGTGAGGGGATCCAAAGGACCAATTCCCATGACCTGTCGTGGCGTTGCGCTACATATTTGCTAGCTAGTTCACGGCCGGTGTAGTTAAAATACTTTTACTATATATATGTAGCTTAGTATATATCTAGCGAGCGGCACGTACGCATAACGAATTAGTTTGAGTTGTATGATGAATGCGCACATCAGTACAGGACGACATATTATATGTGTATATATGGATATCGGCCAACCTCAGCATTTCCACCGGAGGCCCGGGAAGGATGGAATTACTCTCCCATTTCCACCGCCTTCGTCGAACAGCTTTCCATTTCCACTGCGTCGCCACATGCAATAAGCTACGTACGTGTACAGTGTACAAGCTGCATGGCTCTGGACCACTAATAGTAATAGCTCACAGCAGCCTCAAACACACCCAACGCATTGCAACTAGCATCTCTGCTGATCTGATATGATAATCGTATATGCATATATATAGATCCGGACAACTCATCATCCATGCGTGCACGCGCTGCCAAAACCTACGTAAGATATGACGAAATTTTCTCTAGTAAATTACAGTGACTGTGCCAGCCTATCGTACTAGTACACCCGGCCGGGTCGGTCGGTGTTAACTCTTGCCCAATTCGTGACCTCAAAATTGAATGGGTTGCAATTGCAAATTTGCAATGCACTGCATGCGTGTCCAGTGTCCTGCATCAATCATCCACCGTAACGATGTAGGAGTAGAGCAGACTAGTAGTATATATCAAGCCCGCAGCTTGTGTGATATGAGCGATCGAGAGCAACGGTTGCGCTGCGCGTGAAAAAAAAGCGGCTAACTGCGCTCTCAACATACAGATCTTTTCTTAGCCTTGTTCGTTTAGACTTGTTTGGCTGATAAGCTATGACTAAAAGTACTATTGACTGATTTGGTGTAAGAGAAAAATACTATTTATTGGCTAAAAAAGTACGGCTTATAAGCCAAATAAGCCCGAGCGAACAGGGCGCTTGTTAGTAGCGCGTGCGGATGATATGGCTATGCATGCACTACCCCAGCCGACTTTTTCCATGACGGCTAGAACCGTCACGAAAAGTGGTAGAAACCGTCAGGGATAGTTTTCACTGGTGGAAACCGTCAGGGATACACCGTCGGGGACATACTGACACGAAAGGTGAAGTTTCCCTGACGGAAAACCGTTAGGGATTATTTTCTGACGGTTAAAACCGTCAGGGAAGATCTAACGTGACGGTTCATACCCATTCCGTCAGGAAATATTCCTGTCTGGTACTAAACCGTCAGGGTTGGTTCAAGCTTTCCCTGTTGGTCGCAAGCCCGTCAGGAAATGTTTGAACTTTCTCTGCTGGGTAGCAAACCGTCAGGGTAAGTTTTTTCTTCCCTGTCGGTTATCAACCGTCATGGTTGATGCTACTCCTGACGGTATAGCTTTGACAAGAATTAATTTTCCCATTGGCTTGCAGATCCAAAATATAGCTTATTAGAGCCATTAAAAATACTTTTAACAGCAAATAATTGCAACAATAACAAAGTCATTGAACCATTCATCCATACAAACATTACATTCGATGGTCTTCGAATATCATTCAAGTTGTTCATAACAAATACAACTCAATCAAAAGCTAAATTACAGTTACTGCCTCCTACTTAGCCTTCTAGTTAGGTACAACTAGCATAACTTGAAGTGCAGGATCAACCACATGCTCAAATGACAGTTTCATAACAAGAACCTATGAAGGCAATAACAAGTGTTCGTTATTGTGGCTTTCGAAGGTCCATACTTTGCTCCCTTCAAGGCATAAAAAGAAGTGATCAATGTAAATGCCTAATAAATAATCAAAATCATTAAGAAAGAATTTGATTTTGATAAAGTAGATTACCAGAAATTGTTGAGTCTCAACTAATGGCCTAGAACCACCCCTGTTTTGAACGCCATCAGGATTTTTTTCGAGAATCTTGCCCAAGCTGCCTTTTCTTCAAGTATTCAGCAGAGCACCAATACTTGCAAAGGGACTCCCAGGATTCATCAGTCAACCATATCTTATCTGCCAACTTATGAGAAGTTTAGAACAACTAACCAGCTGCAAATCAAATTATGTGCATACAATTCTGGAAGCAGTTGCGAAATGGCAGCAAGAACAACCAATGAGATCAGCAGTGAGACACCTGTTACACATCGAATGAAAATATAAGTCATTGCTGAACAAGAAATGTACAACAAAAATCAGTTTTTTGAATACTAATACAGTGTAGAATCAAGAACGTGCTTTAACCCATTTTAAGAGATGGCTACAGAGAATGACAAGGTAATTAAGGAGGGAAGAACTAACCAACCATTTCAACCAAACCAGAGATATAATAAATAAAGCAAAATCTGATCACAAGTCCTATCACAACCACCATACAAAGAACGGAATCAATCAGATTAATTGACAATACAATTCTATTACCCATGCCAATAAGAAAGTAGTAGAAATGAACATAGGATAGTATACTAAAACGAAAACTATACTCCAAATTTTTTAACAATGCCAAAAAATCAGCTAATTTATAATACTTTTGAGATTATAGAAGGTTCATTGCAAGAAATGCTTACAACTAAATGGTAACTCCCAGTTCTGTAGCTAGAAGCGAAATGGCAACAGCAATAGCCTCGAGTCAACTTACCTGTTACAAATTTACAACTGATGTCAGACAAAACCAAAGAAGAAATAATGTATAGCATGAATCAATAAAAATCTGAGAGGAAGAACTAACCAACTAGATCTTCACTGGACAATCACTAGCACAAATCTCAGGTCGTCAATGGATGCTTAAGAAAATATCTCTCAGGCCATGATTCACCTCTCCCACTTCTGTACTTGCACAACACAATTTGCTTCAGGCCTAAAAAGAAAAGGAAGAAATCTCCACAAGCAGTTGGGGTAACACAATTGTCATGAGTACCTGGAATCACAGAGCAAGGAGATGAACTTGGATTGTTGATGCAACCTATCTCAGATCTGTGAGGTTGAAGGCAGCCACCTTTTCCACCGAACACATACAAGCAAGAACGAATTTGCTTCAGGTAAAAAAAAGGAAATTTCCACATACAGCATAAGAACAGAGTTGGTGGTACCTAGGTGGCAACGGAAGATTAGGATTGGTGGCTGGATGTGTAGAAAGCGATGGAGGTGGATCTGTATGCTGCTTCTGCACTTCGTGGAGAACGGCGGTGGCGCTGGGGTTTGGGGGCATCGGGGCTAGGGTATAGGGGCAGGGGCGACGAGTCCGGTGGCTGAGGGCATGGCGGCGGCCGGCCGGCCGGCGGCGCTAGGGTTTGGAGGCGCCGGGGCTAGGATCTAGAGGAAGGGGCGATGGTTCTGGTGGCTGGGGGCTGCCGACGGCGGGCGGGCGGTGGCGGGCTGCCGGCGGCGGCGCTGGATGTGGCGTATGCCCGCGGTGGGGAGCGGCAGGCAGCGTCGCTCGGTGCGGCAGGCTGGATGGCGCGGGGAGGACAACGGATAGGAAGTGGAGGAAAAGGATTTAGGGGAAATAGATGGAGCTGTCACACGGGCGTCGCCGCGGACTGAAGGCGCGAAGCGGAAAGTTTTCCATCCCGCGCGCTCGTTTCGCTTGTCCCTCTGTTCGGTGGGCCAACAATCCTGGTAGGGCGCGAAGGCCATCTTATTGGCTGGGACGAGCACCCGTGACAGCAGTGAACCGAAGGGAGAGAGCTTCCTGGACGGTACATATATAGGTCACATGGGGGATGAGTCTACGCCTCTGACGGGAGACGCGCAGCCGAGGGGAGTGGGCTTGGCTGACAGGAGAAAACGCGTCTCCGGTAGTGATGGTGTTGGTGTTGAGGACCATTATCAGCATTCATCAACCAATAATGTAAATCTTGATGAGCGAAGGATCGCATTTGCATGCTGAACCAGTGAGACGACCGACAGACACCACATGTTCAGTTAGCACGGCCATATATATGTTTCCGTGGTCTCTACCCGGCCAACCCGGCCCCAGCTTGGAACAGAGCAGCTGGCAGGGTTGTTGCTAGCTCGTGCGCGCCAACACTAGATAGACACGTCTTTCTTTCCATCAATCAATAAGCCTTTATTTGCGCGTACGAGCTATATGCTGATGACAGTGGACTCAGTTCTCACGGCGAGGCACAACTACGTAATTGATTTGCAGAGACACTCGCAAAAAGAGAGAGACACTGGCATTTTAGCGCAGAGACTGCTCTCCGTGGCGCACTAAGCCAACCCCCACTACAAATATATTTTTAGAGACGGCTGGTAATATCGGTTGTCTCTAACAAATTATGTTACTTTTATGGGCGGCTCAGCCACCTCTGAAAAAAAAAGAAACTTTATATAGAGCTGTCTCTACATGCTCCAGGCATATATAGTAGCTGTCCTTCTTCCTTTCTCGAGGCATTACTGTAACCCAAGAAGGAAGGAAAGGGGCATAAGGCTACCTGCAAAAGTTATAAATCTAATGAGGAGAAGGATTGGATTTTGATTTCTTTGGCGGAGGAGGTTCTAGAAGGTAAGTAAATGCTCTTACAAACTCTTCTTTGAAGTTTTAGTTGTATATTTGTCTTAATTTGGGTTTTGATTTTCTCTCTCTTGCATGGTGGTCGGGGCATTTATGGAAGAAATTATATCAAATATTTGATGGAACTAAGGTAAATTTAGTAGGGAAACCAGATTCTACCCTTATTTAGTGATCATGTCTTGATTTTAATGGTCTATTAGTTAGTTTTTACGTAGGGATTAAGTTTAGATCTACATCTAGATCTAAAATTGGAATTAGAATTATTTCTTATCAACGTTCGTATTATTTTGTTTTCAAAATGGGGTAGGTTTGCATCAACAATAATCGGTAAAATAATAATTGGTGCAAAATATTTATTTAAAAATGTTTATAATAATTAATATGTGAAAGATAAATAAAGTTTCATTATTAGGGGCTAATCAAATATACAAATGTAATTCCTAGTTATTGTTACTTATATCAATTAATCCTATTTTTCTTTGACTAATTTCAAAAAAGACAAGCAAATAAAGTGTTTCTAGCTTTACGGTAGGCATCGTGTTGGTCAATTTGGCCCTGACCATCTGGAGCAGCTAAATAGCGTAATCCCGGTCCAAGCAAATGTCCCAAACACAAGACACAATATTACTATGCAAGTAGGTGGACATCCGAATCTTCCAATATGCATAGTTCGTTCAACCGAACCAGAGGCTGTTCCACTGCCACACTCCATTGTCGCCTTCATGGATATAAAAGCCGATTAAGGTGGTATGATCCTTATTATTCCTTAATCTACTCAGATACCAATTGAAGGACCGAGCAGGCGACCGGGGGGGGGGGGGGGGGGGGGGGGGGGTTGTGAATGAGAGTAAAATAAAATTCTCAGCGAGAACTTGGCCTATTTCGCAAAATCAACCTTGAGCACTTTCCTATCCCAAACCTAGATCACACAAGTCAACTGGTGTCTAGATGATCGAGAGAAGATCAGAGAAGCCAAAGAAACAACACGCAAGCAAAACGAGTTAAAGAAAAAGCCGAGACGTAGAAACTACAGACAAGCCAGGGAGACTGGCTTGGCTGGTTTGCTTGGGATGACTGCAAAGGGGCTGGCTTGGCTGGTTAGAGAGCCAGCTTGGCTGAAGAACCGGCTTGGCCGGTTTGAGGAGCCAGCCTGGCCGGTTTTCATGCACCAGCAGCCCGAGCCAAGTGGGAAAACTCCAGAATCGATCAGACGAAATCCAACTGAGTTGAAATTTTGCATAGACCTTCTCTATGAGGAAGTGAAGATATCCAAAATAACAAAGCTTGAGTAGCAGACTAAAAATGGCTCTCCAAAATGGATTTTGAAAAAGTTGATTTCTTGGTGCTCGTGGAAAAATTGGTCGAACCAGCGACTAGAGATGTTCCCAGGAGGTCATAGCACCATAAGATCAACCCAAAACAGTCCCTAAAACCTCAGATCGAAGAACACCACAAAATCTCCCAAAAATCAACCAGAAATAAAGAAAAACAGAGAAGGGAAATAATATGCCTTCTCCACGATGTCGATGCGTGTCCCGCTCATCCTCGACCGTTCGATCTCCAAGTGCTCGTGCGCCCGCCTTGACTTGGCCCTATCACCATCTTGACTCGATTAACACCGTCTTTCATCACCATCCTCGCATGTACACTTGCTTGTCGACGTGTCCAAATGCTAGCTATCCACGGTCCATCCTCCGGCACTCGGTCTGTTGGTCCAAGCCTTCGCGTTTGCCCTTCACCACTCCTGGTCCATCACGCACAGACTCCTCAATTGACCTTCTCCATTGCCGTCAGCCGTCTTACGCTCAATACCTGCACACAACAAGACAAGAGACATGTTGTGCATGCACAACTCACGCTATGGTTAGCCTCAACACACAAAACCAAAGATTGGATTATCTCTTGACAATCACTCGTCACTCAACATGGGCACGTATCCACCATGTGTTCGCGGGAGAATCTATTTTAGTTTAAGGAACCCTTGAATACGTATTGCAATGCGAAACCGCTCTCTATGTGTTAGGCATCAGATACTGTTTGGGATGCCAATATCAACGCCCTGTTCGCTTGGCTTATAAGCCGTACTTTTTCAGCCAACGAACAGTATTTTTCTCTCACAACAAAATCAGTCAACAGTACTTTCAGCCATGGCTTATCAGCCAAGCAAACAGGGCAGAGCCCCCCCCCCCCCCTTAAAAAAAATATCTTGAAGCCCCCAGCATACACTTTGCTGCCTGCTATGCCAAGTTGCCAACATTCCATATGCCATTCCATTTTGCCCGTGTCGGGGTCTCTCGGTTGCGCTAGTTGGCATCCGATCTCCAGCTAGCACGATAGCGAAAGCTAAAGCTAAAGCAGGAGCGCTTCATTAGCACTTAAATTTCATCGTCATAACCACGCCATCTCATCTCCGCCGTGGATTACTGTAACACATTGAGGTTCCTGTTATATGAGATGTGACGGGGCATATATTATGGGTCACTGGTTTAGCGTTGTCAAGCCACGTACGGTGGATGCAAGAGCAGTGACAGAAGAGCTAGAAGGAGAGATCCGGTAAGGAGAGGACAAACAAGACATAGCCGGTTTTGATCCAGTAAGGGGAGATGCAGTAAGGAGAGAACGTACAAGACATAATCGCACGTTGGAGCTCTCCTTTTGCTGTGATGAACATTCAAGACATAGTCGGTGATGATCTGTCGATATTGATATCAAAGGAAACCCATTGCCTGTCTTTCCGATGTTTTCAGCAGATCGTCAGGAAAACTATTTACATTCATTGAAGGGCATAGAGAAATTGAGCCCTGGAATTGGACCGCGCCAGGGAATGAATTGGTTGTGGTGGTCGACTTCCGGCTACCTGACAGCTAAATTAATTTGGATAATGTGGCAACAGTTGCAGACACTGTTGAATATTAAAGAGCAGATCATAGAGAAATGGACCAACCAATATGTACTCTCGTCAATAATTTAGACTAGAGTGTGGAGGTACGTAGCCCCTTTTTCTCTTTATTTATAAACATCCATATATATATGCACGCTAGCTAGTAGTATTTCTTCTATATCTCCCTCTCTGTGGCTTTAGTCAACACGACATGCATCTCCTTCTCCTCTTACATACAGGCGCGTGCATTGTACTAGCTCTTATACCGCCGGCGACTACGGAGAGTGGCCCGCGATTGTTACGGTCAGTAATGCGGCCGTGATTGCTGCTACGATCGAATTTGTCCGGCCGTTAACGACGACCGGGGACGACTTGTGGTCTCCAATTAATCTCCGCTGGCCGCTCCGCTGGCCGCTGGCCTCTGGCGGTGCTGCCAGAACTCACTCTGCGTCTGCGTCTGCGTCTGCGTCTGCGTCTGCTGTAGGTGCTGCGTCTGCGTGCAGAATCGCATGTGGACGCGCAGACTTTCTTGCAGTTGCATAACTGCGCCGTCGTGAAGGAGCAGGATATATGTATACTCCTGCATTGTGTGAAATTTTTTTAATTTTAACACTTTTTTTAAATTAATTTTAAATCTAACACTGTCTTTTTTTTAACTAACACTTTTGATCGCGCATATTGCCCTAGCGCGGCCAAATGCATGTGCCGCGCTATGCATGGTGGCGTGGCAGTAGGCTGACGTGGCGACGACCGGAATCGCGACCAGTGACGTGGCAGAGCTCTGCCGTGCCACCGATCTTGCTGCGCCACAGAGCATGGCGCGGCAGGGCCAAATAAATATCGCGCGCGAGCCCGCACGCACCCCTGCCCGCCCCGCCCGCCGCCGCGCAGCGCCCGCCGCCAGCGCCCGCATGCACCCGGCCACTCCCGCCGCGCAGCGCCCGCGCCACGAACGTCGGCGCGTCAAGGCCGCCCGCTCCTAAGGTACCTCCCTCTCGACTTCATGTTATTTCGATTATTATTGTTTTAGGATAATTAGTGATTTAGGATAGTTAGTAATTTAGGATAGTTAGGGTTTTATGATTGTTATTTATTTATGATAGTTTGTCAAATTTAGGATAGTTAGTGATTTAGGATAGTTAGGTTAGTGAATTTGTTTGTGATTTACGTAGGTAGTTTTTAGGTTTGAGGTTGTGTGTTCTAGTATAGTTAGGATTTTGGGTTTAGGGATTGATTAGGTATTTATTATTTAGTTTATAGTTAGTTATTTAGTTAGGGATTTTGGGTATAGATACTAGTTTACAAATGTCGGTACTTACTAGTGCGTGATACGTCGATTTTAATAACTTCATGAAGTTTCGTCAAATGCTTATATTCCTAGTGAAGTTGTTTATGTTACTAGTGCGTGATATGTCTGTTAATGTTACTTTGAATATATACATGTGCTTTCATATTGTGTTCGGATTGCATAATAAGTAGTTCAAATTTTGCAATGCTACATAATGTTAATTTGAATGTTGTTAATTTGAATACTCTAACGCTTAGTTTATCAATTTGTAATAGGATGGCGCCTCCCACGCAGCATCCGTTGTACCTCATTCTTGAGGTGGAGTACGACGACCAACACCAGCACACATCTTGAGTGACAACGACACAGAGGTGGCCTTGCCTACTTTGAGGCCCCACACGCACACCAAGGCGCACCAGTGAGACGAGCGTTATGCGCCGTACATACGGCGTGCAGGCTTCCTCGAGCTTGTCCGTATTGTCGACCACGGTCTTCCGTCCCTTGACCCAGCACTACTTACTGCAGCTGTAGACAGGTGCGAGTGCATTCTTTGTACGTAAACTTTCTTGTAACAAATTTGAGGCAACTAACAGTCGTTCTATTCTTATAACAGGTGGAGACCTGAGACCCACACGTTCCACCTACCTTATGGCGAGATGACCTTGACCATACAGGACGTGAAGGCTATTTTTGGCCTTCGGTTGGGGGCACTTCCAGTGATAGGGATAGTTGACAACGATCACTGGAGGGAACTGGTGGCTAAGTTTACTGGCTTTCTTCCACCGGATGACGAAGCTTCCAAGAAAAATAAGTAAGAAATTGAAGCCTATTTAATACTAGCATTGCTTTCCTGCAGCCATCGGGTCTCATTTTCTTTGATAAATTTCAGAAAAACTTCCGGTGTTTCGTCGTCCTGGATCACGGAGCGCTTTGATTACTTGGACCCATAGGCTGAGGAGGCTCAGATCGACAGGTTCGCTCGAGTGTGGCTCTGGCACTTTCTTGGTGCTTTCCTCTTCCCAGACGCCTCGGACAACACCATCAGCTGGATCTTCCTTGACATACTATGCCAGCCGTGGGAGAACATAGCGGCGTACAGCTGGGGCAGCGCAGTCCTGGCATGGACGTATCGACAGCTATGCGTTGCCTGCCGTCGTACCTCAGGGTATGCGAACCTTGGAGGTTGCTCGTACCTACTCCAGGTTTGGTGTTGGGAACGATGGCCCGTTTGGAGGCCCCTTAGTACTGGTTTACCGGTAAGTACTTCGGTTCATTATATTCTTCGATATGGTTACATATGATGAGTTTATTAATGGGTAATTCATTATCGTGTTCAATGCAGCAATGAAACGAGCAGGATACACTCCCTATAGCTATGTTTATCTAGACGGAATCAGAGTTAGTTAGAGGGAATACGAGGCGCAAGTACAGGGAGTACACAGACGGTCTCGACGTCCTGACACAGCACCAGGTTATGCTCTCTTTACTATCATACATGTGTCTTGTTTGATCTACACTACATCACAGCCTAACTCAATTACGAAATGTCCAGGTGCATTGGTGTCCTTGGGATGCTCTGGAGCTCTAGTACTATCTCAGTCCTGTCACTAGGGACGAGTCAGAGGAGTATCGCTGCAACGTCCCTCTTATTTTCTTCCACGTGGTCGAGATTCACTTGCCCGTCAGGGTCTGTAGACAGCTTGGAAGAATGACAGACTGCCCACCACCGCTTTACTCCACCAATTAAGGATTGCACGGGTGTGTTATTGATTAATAACAAAGCTACAATTCATAGGTGTGTGTGGTACAACTAACATTGTTTTGTTGCAGGTATGACCGCAGGAAGAGGTACAAGACCAAGGATTGGCGCATGACACACAACGCGCACATCCACTTGTGGGAGACTAGGGAACGACAGTCGGTCCATGCGGGTCCTCCACACGACCAACACACCTTCGACGAGTACCTGCGCTGGCTTCACAGGTCTACGAGGACACATATCAAGCCCCCGTACACTGAGGAGGCGATTGACGAGGACTTGGAGGAAGGTGTGATCGAAGATGTGTACGACGTTGTCACTAGAGAGGACACACAACTACAGAGAGCCCCGCTACAAAGATACGTGGTAAGATATTTGAATGGTATAATTTGTTATCCATTTGGTATTAAGTATGTATACTAAAACTGTTCAACCGCATTTCTATACCCAGGCGACACAATTGTTGAGGCTGTCCAATGAAGCAGCGTTCCGGCTTCACGAGTCTAGAGGGCAGGGGCCAGGCGTTCTTGAGGCTTTTGTGGAGGTAAACATAAACTAGTCCATTCCGAAATTGTTTCTTTAGTGTATATGCGTTTGGGAAATGCACTAACTTTAACGTCTATTTATGCAGGAGGTGAAGAAGAGCTGCAGGAAGCTAGCTCAAAAGCTGAGCTGCATGGGCACTCCTTATGAGGAACCACCACTCCCGACGCGGTCGGGTGGCACGTCTTTAGCCTCTTTGAGGGCACCAACTGGCTCTTCTCAGCCGGTGACAGGTGCCACTTCCGCGGTGCGTACACCACCACATCATAGCGCTGGGAAGGACCTTGCAACCGAGGACGACGATGACGACGACGACGACTCCCCGGGCTTCTGCAGACAGCACGACCAGTGGGATGATTGGCCGTAGGACGAGATCGACATGTCTCAGCTAGGTGGTGCCCCGCTTGGTACCCAAAGAGCCTCACAGGTACTAACAAAGGTAGTTTCTTTAAATACGTAGACTACATGAACTAACGATCATAAAGAATTCTAAGTAATCGTGCATATCATATACTTGCAGGGTACGAGCCGTACGCACCGGCGACGCAGCCACACCGACGTTGGCTACACTCCCAATGTGTTGCCAATAAATCCGAAGAGACATAGGCGTCCGAGGGATCCTTACACTCCTGGGTCTTAGTTTGTTAGGTCGAACTATTATTGGCGTCCAAAAATTGTAGGCTTAGTTGGTTATGTTATGTCGAACTTATGTCAAACCAATAAAAATGTTATGTGGCAGCTTGTCAACTTACGCACGGACTTCACTTATTTACTTCATATTCGTTTCAATGCGTCGCGGCATCACTGCATGCGAGATTAAGTAGCAACTAATTCGAAAACCGGCAGTCCCAGGGTATCTCGACGCCGGTGGCCGGCATCTTGCGCGAGGGGTCGAGGAAGCCGGGGTCCATGATCGCGTCACCGCCGATCCTACAATATGGGGTCAAAAAGCCAAATAAATAAGTTTCCTTAAAAAATATTCGTTTTAATCCGATTCAATTTTTCGTAATCGATTAGTTAACATGGTGGTTAACCGTATTATGAAAGACGGAAAAAATATCATTAGCTTATCAAATTCTCTATTCGGCCGTGAAAAAAAATTAACAAAAGATAGAAACAAACCCACTATTGATTTTACGTCAAGCAATACTTAGAATAACTCCCACTATCGACGCGACGCGTTCCGATTAAACCGTCCAGGTACCGCCGGGCGGACGGCGGACACGGCGGCCAGGCGGGCTTGCTGCTCGGGCAAGTGGGACTGGCCGCGGGGTCTCATTCCGTTTTGCCACGCCACGGATCAGGGCGCGGCACTGCCGTGTTAAGGTCGATGGCGCGGCAGACCCTGCCACGTCATGCTAAGGTCGATGGCGTGGTAGACCCTGCCACGTCATTGGTCAGCGATTCCGGTCGCCGCCACGTCAGCCCTCTGCCGCGCCACCATGCATGGCGCGGCACAGGCATTTGGCCGCGCCAGGGCAGTAGCGCGGCCAAAAGTGTTAGTTTTAAAAAACAAACAGTGTTAGATTTAAAATTAGTTTTCAAAAAGTGTTAAAATTAAAAAAAAATCCATTGTGTCCATGATGTTGGTGTGGATTTTCAGAATTATATATACAGCTGAGTGAAAAAAAAGCTTCTAGACGCTAGTAGTAGTAGAGCTAATTAGCAAGCCAGCGCACCCTGACCCAACCAGCACTCTTATTGATCAAAACCTAGCTTCCCTACCGGATTTAGGGCTTTATATCAGCTAACGAGCGGCTGAAATAAATAACCCAGCTGTTGAGCTGGTTTTCAAAACAAAACCTTGCCACAGCCTTGCATATAGAAGTGTAAATGGATCGATTCTGATTTGCATACAGATGTATCGAATAATGATATCGACATCATATATCCGAATATGGATCCGGTAAGCATACTAAAGCCTTCAGTCACATGCATAAAATACTGTCATGTATGAAAATGGTATTCCACTGTTTGTAATAGTATCTGAAATCTTTTTTTTACAAATCATCCTTGTTTTTTGTTCAAAGGCAATTGGCTCAGTGTTAACATGCACAACGTGCGTTGGAACAGCTATTTTTGTCGGTGATGCCATGTATAGTAGTCATGCAATGCTTTACTGTTTGGATATCAATGGAATTTGTACATGCTTGCTGCTTAAGTTTGTATCTTCAATTTCAGTATCTGAGTCGAAGAAGCCATAGAGGAGGCTCTGCCAGCAGGACAAAAGGCCGGCGAAGGCTCTCCAAGCGAGTGAGGTCAACACCACCAGAAGCGGCTGCTCATGGATTTTATACTCAGAGGTCTTTCGCTGGCAAAAGGGTGGAGGTAGCAGCAGTAGTTGAACATAATTCTCCATCACGATCGACACCCGGACCCAGCAATCAATTCTAAGTTCATCAATTGACTATAGACATTTGTTGGGACGGCACCATACCTAGCGCTGAGAGAGACTCCTCACGGTCAGATGATGATAGCCCTACTAAAGAGGGGCCCTCTCAGCAAACTCCCATCTCCCCCACCCACAGAACGATGAAAGTTGCCTAGATTTGTATTACCTTACAGATGTCTATCAATCAATTTGCACTAGCTATTTGATATCCATGTAACTTTTTTAACAATCTGAATGTATGAAAACTGTTTAGTACCATTACCGGAAAGAGCGAGAAAGCCGAGGCCTGGAACTCGTGGAATTATGCTTGACAAAATGAGCAAATCACTAGGAGGAGCGAGGATGCGCATCTTTGTTGCCGAGGAGAACAGAAGGCCACATGATCTAGTGCAAGTTGCCAAGTTTGCCTCAGAGGCAGGTGTAGTAGTCATGAAGGATTTACCAATTTTGATGTATTGGAAAGAATAAAGGGGAGAAGCCTGGCACCGTCTATTGCACAAGATTTGTGGAAAGGTTAAATGTATGTATGTGTATCACCTCTTGACATTCAACTCTGCTTTGAGCAACTTTAACAGATTTACTTTTCATTCACACTACTATGTGCAGGGAATGCTACACGTTAACGGTGCTCACTCACCAGCAAAAAAAGCTTACCGAAATGTAATGCAGTCTGTGGTATGGCAGGAACGCTACAGGTTGAAGCAAACCTACTTCAATGGCGTCTCTGCTGATCAGATTCCTACGACCTCTCCTGTCCCATGCATTAGCGATGCACAGTGGTGTGAACTTGTCAAGACTTGGTCTAGTGCTAAGAATAAGGTGTGTGAACCCATCGATTTTCTGTCTAGTCTTGCTATGGTCTACTTGTGCTGCAGTCTAACACAAATGAAGCTATAGAAAACATCTGAGAAGAATAAGCGAAACTGTGCAAAAGTGAAGTACCATCAAGCTACAGGATCTCGCTCCTATGTTGTCCGGATGCAAAAATTTGTAAGTGATGGTTGTGTTTTATTGTTACTCTTGCCTTTGTATAAATATAAACCAAAACTCATGTGCAATGTGAACATAAGGAGAACAAGAGGAATACAGCAGAATAACATCAAGGACTTGAAGAAAAAAATGATCCACCTGATGAAGGTGTTAATGTTGTAGAAGTCTTTAGGGACTTCCATACCAGTAGGAAAAATGACCTGAGTGATGCTGCAAGAGCAGCAGTTGCAAGTACCTTCTTTTGCTTTCCTTGAAATCTACTGAAGCCATTGCCATAAAAGATGGAAACGTAGCAGGAGCCTAGTGTTATGGAAATCTACTGAAGCTTATGTAATCTCTATCAGCAGTAGGCTGAGGAAGACCTATACATTACTTGTTATGAATCAATCTCTTGGATTTTTAATTGAAGTCCTCTTACACTATCTGTAACCTAATGTTTTACTGATTGAATTTCGCAGGAAGCTATAGAAACTATACAAGCAGAACCTTTTGCTGATGGGCAGCAACCAATTACTAGTGCTGATGTTGTTTGCAAGGTCCTCTGCATCCACCAAGGCAAGGCCCCCTCCGAGGGAAGCAGCAAAAACCTTTTTTTTGAAGAATGCTGGTATCCAGACAAGCTCTACCAGAACACAGACATCGGCGGAGAGAATGCTTCGGGAACAGCTTGCTGCTGAACAAGAAAGTTCTGTTGCCCTTGTCGATCAAGGGGATGAACTAAAGAGGAAGACAGAAAATACTGAAAGGGAGCTTGAGGAATACAAGAAACGGCAACAGGAGGAGTACAACAATCTCCATGAGATATGCACGCGCTTCAGCGCTTCTGGTAACTCTCAGTCTTCAACTTCTATGGCTCGATGCAGTGAACATTTGTGGTTTGATATGTGGACTCATGTGCCGGTTTGATGTGTGGACTCGTATGCCAGTTTAATGTGGTGATACTCTATCAGTGGTTCGCTGCTGACGTGTGAAATGTCAATTGTTGTTATTTGATTGTCAAGATAAATAGTTATGTAGTCAGTCTGTGTAGTAGTGACGATCTCAAATTACTTATATGATGAATTGATTGTACTCCACGCGATAGAACCAGGACAGGCCACATCATCAAATAAAAATGTGACACGTGGATGAACCAATGCACGACACGTGAATTGCCCAGGGCACGACACGTGGGCTATTAAAAATCCGACACGTGGAAGGAAATCGTCAAGCCACGTGGACACATAAAAATACGACACGTGGACGGATAGCATAGTGACGTGTGGTCAAATAAGAAATGGACACGTGGATGAATAAAAATATGACACGTGGTCTAATGAAGAAGTGGCACAGGATCCAACGGCAACACGACATGTGTGCTAGTAAAAAACTAACATGTGGAACAACAGGGAAACAACACGTGGTCCAATAAAAACCTGAAACGTGCAAGAACCAGAGATGGCCATGCTGTGCAATAAGAAGGTGGCACGTACCCGAACCATCTCCAATGCAACTGGCTATAGCATATACACGTGGGCTATTGCATGTACACATGGAAAGCATCTCCCACGGAAAGCACCCACCAACGTGGCAACCGCTTACCACGCATGCCAAAATAGTTCTATGACGATCTATTTTTTGTCACAGATCAAGGCACTTCTATGACGATTTTAGCAGATTCGTCATAGATATACAAGAGTGACGCGACTTCTATGACGAACCGGTTTTCATCATAAATTTGTCATAAAACTAAAATTATAACAAATTTGGCTCCTTTAGTGACGAAATCTATTCGTGATAGAAGTAGATATTTCTAGTAGTGAGAATGCAAGAATCAATGGGAGCTAGTGGGAGTTCACAAATGAGGAAGATTAAATCTTGTAGAGATGCTGGCTTAGTTTTCTGTATTAATGACTCAAGAAGACATAAATATCTCAGTTTGTGCCCTAAGTCATTAGTACACCTCTATTTAAATTACTACAAATAAATCTTGGAGTCGCATAGCTGCTAATACGCCTTCTCCACGATGTCGACGCGTGTCCCGCTCGTCCTCGACCGTTCGATCACCAAGTGCTCGTGCGCCCGCCTTGACGTGGCCCTATCACCATCTTGACTTCGATTAACATCGTCTTTCATCATCATCCTCGCATGTACACTTGCTTGTCGACGTGTCCAAATGCTAGGTATCCACGGTCCACCCTCCGGCCCTCGGTCTGTTGGTCCAAGCCTTCGCGTTTGCCCTTCACCGCTCCTGGTCCATCACGCACGGAATCTTCAATTGACCTTCTCCATTGCCGTCAGCCGTCTCACGCTCAATACCAACACATCACAAGACAAGAGACATGTTGTGCATGCACAACTCACGCTATGGTTAGCCTCAACACACAAAACCAAAGATCGGATTATCTCTTGACAATCACTCGTCACTCAACATGGGCACGTATCCACCATGTGTTCGCAGGAGAATCTATTTTAGTTTAAGGAACCCTTGAATACGTATTGCAATGCGAAACCACTCTCTATGTGTTAGGCATCAGATACTATTTGGGATGCCAATATCTCCCTGTTCGCTTAGCTTATAAGCCGTACTTTTTCAGTCAACTAATAGTATTTTCTCTCATAACAAATCAGCCAACAGTATTTTCAGCCATGGCTTATCAGCCCAGCGAACATGGCAGAATGCCCCCAGCATACACTTTGCTGCCTGCTGATGCCAAGTTGCCAACATTCCATATGCCATTCCATTTTGCCGTGTCGGGGTCTCTCGGTTGCGCTAGTTGGTATCCGATCTCCAGCTAGCACGATAGCGAACGCGAAAGCTAAAGCAGGAGCGCTTCATTAGCACTTAAATTTCATCGTCATAACCATGCCATCTCATCTCCGCCGTGGATTACTGTAACACATTGAGGTTCCTGTTATATGAGATGTGACGGGGCATATATTATGGGCCACTGGTTTAGCGATGTCAAGCCATGTAGGGTGGATGCAAGAGCAGTGACAAAAGAGCTAGAAGGAGAGATCCAGTAAGGAGAGGACGTACAAGACATCGTCCTGTTCGCTTAGCTGATAAGACATGACTAAAAGTATTGTTGGCTGATTTATTGTGAGAGAAAAATAGTATTGGTTGGTTGAAAAAGTATGACTTATAAGCCAAGCGAACAGGGCGTTAGTCGGTTTTGATCCAGTAAGGGGAGATCCGGTAAGGAGAGAACGTACAAGACATAATCGCGCGTTAGAGCTCTCCTTTTCTGTGATGAACATTCAAGACATAGTCGGTGATGATCTGTCGATATTGATATCAAAGGAAACCCATTGCCTGTCTTTCCGATGTTTTCAGCAGATCGTCAGGAAAACTATTTACATTCATTGAAGGGCATAGAGAAATTGAGCCCTGAAATTGGACCGCGCCAGGGAATGAATTGGTTGTGGTGGTCGACTTCCGGCTACCTGACAGCTAAATTAATTTGGATAATGTGGCAACAGTTGCAGACACTGTTGAATATTAACCGCCGGCAACTACGGAGAGTGCATTGTACTAGCTCTTATACCGCCGGCGACTACGGAGAGTGGCCCACGATTGTTACGGTCAGTAATGCGGCCGTGATTGCTACGATCGAATTTGTCCGGCCGTTGACGACGACCGGGGACGACTTGTGGTCTCCAATTAATCTCCGCTGGCCGCTGGCCTCTGGCGGTGCTGCCAGAACTCACGCCCGTATGTTTCCGCTTATAAGCGGCTTGTTGGTGTAAATAGGCGAGAATCTCGCCAATCATTTTATTTATTTTCATCGATTCTTGCTTATGTGGTAAGCTGTTTTAGATATTTGAATTATGAGAAACGAAAAGCGAGAAGCGAGAAAATCTTCGTTTAGATTATAATCCAAGCTTGGCTAGAAAAAGTAGAAACAAACGGGCCCTCACTCTGCGTCTGTGTCTGCGTCTGCTGTAGGTGCTGTGTCTGCGTGCAGCAGCCTGTTCGGTTGGCTGATTCGTATCGTTGCTGGTTCGTGAAGAAGTACTGCTGGTTGATTTGTGTGAGAGAAAAATATTATTCCGACTGAAAATTTACGATCGTTTACGACAAGCCACAGCCAAACGAACTGGCTACAGAATCGCATGTGGACGCGCAGACTTTGTTGCAGTTGCGTAACTGCGCCGTCGTGGAGGAGCAGGATATATGTATACTCCTGCATTGTGTCCATGATGTTGGTGTGGATTTTCATAATTATATATACAGCTGAGTAAAAAAAAAAGCTTCTAGACGCTAGTGCTGTTGTTCAGCAGGCCGTAAACGATCGTGGATTATTTACTGCTGGCTAGTTTTGTGTGAGAGAAAAATACTGTTCTGGCTGAAAATTTACGATCGTTTACGACCAAGCGAACATGCTAAGTAGTAGTAGAGCTAATTAGCAAGCCAGCGCACCCTGACCCAACCGCACTCTTATTGATCAAAACCTAGCGTCACTACCGGATTTAGGGCTTTATATATCAGATAACGAGCGGCTGAAATAAATAACCCAGCTTTTGAGCTGGTTTTCAAAACAAAACCTTGCCACAGCCTTGCATATAGAAGTGTAAATGGATCGATTCTGATTTGCATACAGATGTATCGAATAATGATATCGACATCATATATCCGAATATGGATCCGGTAAGCATACTAAAGCCTTCAGTCACATGCAGAAAATACTGTCATGTATGAAAATGGTATTCCACTGTTTGTAATAGTATCTGAAATCTTTTTTTTTTACAAATCATCCTTATTTTTTGTTCAAAGGCAATTGGCTCAGTGTTAACATGCACAACGTGCGTTGGAACAGCTATTTTTGTCGGTGATGCCATGTATAATTGTCAACCTTTTATTGCATTATAAACTTGTTGGCATCTAAATTTGACTGGGATTGCATTTCTTTCCAGTTATTTTTTTTATTTTTCTCGGTACTATAATAATAATAAACTGACTAAAGTTTAAAGGGTCTTCGTCTGAGATGATGATGCGTCTAGCGTCTTCGTGTGATTCGATAAAATAAATTCTAAAATAAAATGTTGGACTGAGACAAGGTGGAAGTTTTACTTGTTTGCCCAGTCCAACTAGACACTCCCAACTGCACACGTGAATACAAAGCCCAACCCAGCCCAACCTGTGGGAGAGGTTGGTGGCCCAGCGCAGAGAAAGGCCAGCCCATCCATATTTATTGTATTTCTTTCTTTCTTCCATTCTTCTTTCATCTCTAGAAACGATTCGTGCACCAAAAGACGGCCAGCGGATCAGGCCACGTCAATCCGGCCAAGACGTGATATGGAGCGTCCGATCGCGGGCGTAGCGGATCTCTCACCCGTTAAGCCGTCAACCCGAGCGGTTGCGAATCCTCGCGGGCCCGCTCGCGACTCGTCCTCTCCGTGGGCCGTGGCGCGTGTGCGTTTCCCTCCTCCAGTCCTCCGGCCCCGTTGCCCTCCGCGGCCCCCCGCACCTCCCTCCTCCCCGGCAGGCAAGGGCGGCGGAGCGGGCGACGCCGGCGGCTCTTGGTGCAAGCGTTTGCGAGTGGGGCGCGAGTAGAGATGGGTCACCGGCGCTAGCGCAGGGTGGCACGGGCCTGATGGCCGATGCCATGGCCCAGCAAGGCGTTGCTTCCTCGGCCCCCTGAACTTCACATCCCCTTCCCTCGGCGCTGCCCCTCATCGCCACCCTCCTCCGCCGCGGCGCATCAAGCCCCGGCGCGCGACAGCCCGACACCCCTCCTCGCAGCCCCTGCGGCCACCGCCTCGTTCATCGCACCTGCGTCTGCGAAGCGGAGCACGGCCCCACGGCCATGAGCGTTGGTGACGCTCATCCCATAGCAGTCGCCGTTTGTAAAGAAGAAGCAGGTCGACCGGCTCCGGTGCTTCCTTCCGCTGGCGTTGGTGAAGCAGTGGATTGGTCCAGCTTGGGGAGCCAGCAGCACACTCGCGCTGCTTCTGAGCAATGCCTGCACACCGTGTGCTTGACGAATTGCCCGTGAGAAGTGCAGATAGCTGAAGAGTGTGAAAAGGCATGGTCTAGCGACGGGCATGCGGACATGGCCATGGAGCTGCTCAACATGGACCTTCCAAGTGCTAAAGCCACAAAAAGGCACTAGCAGATCATGTCTGTGCCATCCTTGTTTCCAATAGCCATTTCGTTAAATTCAGAAATTGGGAAACTATTTCTAGAAATAGAACCAAGGTACAAAATTAGTCCGACAATAGTACCAAACCTGCAAGTTTTATGTCATTTTCTACTTCTAATAAAATGCATGTGACAAATTGGAGTTGCAGAATTTTGGTTTGGGAAGCCCATTGCATATCTAAATGGGGAATCCTTTCTTGCGCCATCAGAATATAATGGCCATTGTTGTATCTATTTCTTCTAGGTTATGAGTAAGCGCTATGTGATGTGCCTATGTTCAATGCTTTGCCTAATTGACACTACATGCAACTGACAGAAAATCCTACTCGATGAAGTAAACAAAGAAGAAAATTTCAAGCTGTTGTGCTTGCCTAAGGTAACTCTATCATCCATTGCACTAATCTGGATTGCAGAATTAACCTGGCATATGGTTGAGACCTCGGCACAAGAAAAATTCAAAAGATTTTACCCTTAAACTTTGGTATGTTCATTACAATGCCTATGCATTTGTTCACTAGAGCACCAAATTATCAGATACAGATGTTTATGCAAATCCTTCAACAGGACAAGTGACTGAATTATTTGTTTTTCCTGTCTTCACTCTCATAACACAGAGTGGTTGATGCATCAAATAGTTCCTCAACTTTGCACTTCTCCATTCAAAATTTTTAGGAAATAGTAAGTATTATTTGGCGTTTCATTTAAGTGTACATGCCTAATATGTCAACAATCACAATCAAGTTACAAGATTAGGTATGACAACCACCTAAATTTGTTTGGTTAATACAATTTTCATTTGGTTGGATATGATGTATAAGTCGCTATTTATCTTGCAATACTAGAGTTCTAGAATCAGATTTTAACTTATCGAGACTGTTTACCTTTTCAACCAATTATGATCTCAGATTCATGTACATTGAGCCCTCATGTTAACTCTTCCTCTACCTTCCTCTCAAGTTCAGTTCTTATACAGATACATCCTTATACTGCCAAACTTAATTTATATAACTATATTTTCATTTTTTTTGTGCGAACTACATAAATTTTGCAAGCATTATCGATTACCTTCTCAACCCAATATACTCCTACAGGATCTGCCATTGGTTAAGACCATTGCCATTCAACCTGCTTCACATGGCCTATGCTTTGCTAAGATGCAGGAAATGGGCAAATAGCCATGGAGATTGCTTCTGTGGACTAAAGAACCACCAACGATGTGATAATCATGGATCAGGTTTCAGATATTTTGCCGCTACCGATTGATTACTTTACATTACACGTTACAACTTACAACCGGCATTGATATGAACGAATTAATAATTATCAGACTTATTTGGGGAGTACTACAACTTAGTGGACTGTTTCCTTTTTAATAGAATTAAAGTCGAGCATTGAAATGTGATATGTATGCAATCCTTCCTATCTGATATAGGCTGTGCAGGATTGAAATGCAATATGCTATGCTGATTCCCACACTGATGGTCTCCATATGGACACAGAGGTGCGCAGCAACGCCGCGCGTGCTTTCTAGTCCTTACGATTGATCCCCCAGAAAGAGAGAGAGAGAGAGCTGTTTTTTTATCCCTCAGAAGTCAAATTAGAATCCTAAAAAAATAATTTGGTTAGCATACGCTAGGCCAATAGATTAGTCAAACTTAAGACTGCTGGCTAGCAAGTACGACCAGATCATGTCAGTCTTCTGCGCTATAGCTTGCACGTCGTCGTGGTCAGTTGTTTCGTCTGGTTACTCGCACGCAGGTCGTCTCCAGTTTTTCAATATGGAAGTTAAAACTACCCCTTAAAATCAAAGTTTTCATTTGGTTTTTACTAAAAAAAGGTATTTTAATGAAAGACGGTTTATTAAGAAGACATTCTAAAGGGGATGAGCGACGTTGTTTTTTCTACAACAAGAAAACCATTTAACATCTTTTTTTTTTTAATTATCATGTTGCAAGATTTGTGTGGAGAGTTTTCACTATAGCATTTGGATTGCAACCTCTTACAGATGCAGATGATTTATTTGGAGTGTGGTTTGAACAAACAGGCCAGAATATGCGTTCTCTAAATTGTGTGGGAGCAAGTACAATTTTGTGGTATAGTTTGCTTTGTAGAAATAATGTGAATTTTGACAAAAAAAAAAGATTATACATTTATTTGCAGGTTATTTTCAGGCAACTTATTAGACTCGTTTCTGGAACATCCTACAAAGGGTAATGAAACAATGGTATGATCATTCCTTACTATGAGTACAAGTAGATTGGAGAGAATTACAAAACAATTTCTATCTTGCTTTCTGTCCCATTTCTTGCATTGTTCATCTTTGCTTGGAGGTCCTCAACTTCCAACATAAGGAGAAAGAATCTCTAGGAGCATCTTGGGCTCGTTTCACAAACCTTGCCACATCTGGCGTCGATCTCACTATACCTGAACCCATTCTTATGCAACACTTTAGTCAGGTCCTTAGGAGAGAAACTACGCGTTTTCTCGATATCACCTCATGTGGATCTTTCATGCACGTTAGCGATGGTGAAGGGAGAATCATTTTGAACAAATCCTTGAAAACACTCCCTATACTGGTATCTATGATGAATTCCCTGAGGAATAATCCAGACATGGTCTTGCAAAGATGTGAAGAGAAACACTTACAACGCGTTTGAATCCTTGGCCATATCTCGCGTCGCCTTACCTAGTGAGAAATGTCAAGAGATCCAAGTGTTTGGTTGAGCTGCAAGTTTCCTAGGAGCTTGTACCGGCAAGCAAAATCTTTTCCAGAGCCTGGCCGAGCGAGTTTCTTCGAATTTGTGCATGTTAGGTGAGGCAAGTTCCTTGAGAAACTAAACATGCCCTTAGTACTGGGAAAAATAAAATTTTATGGTTTGGAAAGGCAAAGTGCTAGGACACAGCGTGTCCAAACATGGAATAGAACCGGTTAAGGATAAAATAGATGTAATAGAACAGTTTTCGCCTCCCGTGAATATATAGGGAATATGTAGTTTTTTTTAGGCCATGCAAGGTTTTACCGATGTTCTATAAAAAAATTTTCTCAAATCGCTAGACGGTTGACCAACCTTTTAGCTAAGGATGCTACCTTTGATTCCAAGATGTTATCCCTAAGCTCATAGGAAACAATTTATCCAATTTAAACCCTAACTACTCCGACTAGCCAGAATGGATAAAGAAGGGTTCCTGCTCCTCACTGTTGGAGAAGCCGCCGCATAGGTAGGAGTAGGATGACCAACGGTGGTGGTGTAGAGGAGTCTAGAGCTTTCGCAATAGGAGACAACAACGGCTCTATGTATTCCTGTTACAACATATCACATTCCATAGTTTACCTCTTGAATATGGTAGTTGTAAATAATACTTTTCTCTATAATTTTGATCGAACTTAAAATAATTTGACTGGAACAAACTTAGATGCAAGCTTACATGGATGGATGGACGGAGTATATATGCGAAAGAAAGTTATAGAGTAATAGGCTGTTAGCACTGATTGAGAATGGTTGGCAGCACCGCGATTTTCCAACTCTGATTGATTCTAAAAACCAGTTGTGGGGGTCTTCTGAGTAAGGTCTTGAGGACATTATATATATATATATATATATATATATATATATATATATATATATATATATATATATATATATATATAATATGTTGGGTAAAACTATAAATAGAGTGTAACAACAGAGATCCTCACACACAGCGCAAAGCTCACTTAGGCCTCGATTGGATGCGTATATATTCATCGCAATCCACATGTGCTGAAAGTGAATTAGAGTAGAAT
Source organism: Miscanthus floridulus (assembly GCF_019320115.1). Lineage (NCBI taxonomy): Eukaryota > Viridiplantae > Streptophyta > Magnoliopsida > Poales > Poaceae > Miscanthus > Miscanthus floridulus. Next base: position 73,555,150 of record NC_089580.1, read on the forward strand.
TAAACTAACTTTTATTCCATTTTACTCAACACATATAAATTGAAGGCGATAGACGTGCTTCCAGAGAAGCCCTTCGGATCGGCGTGGGTTTGCAGCATCGTTCATTCCTTTGTTCCAGTCAAGGCGTCAAGCTAGTAAAAAGTGAGGTGGAATAATAATATCTGCTCCTGTTAGGTCAACGCTACTTCTAAATCAAAAGCCAGTACTAGGAAGAACCTCTTAACTTGAGATCTCTGCATGCATCTCCGAATAAACAGGCGACGAAGCAACCTCGGCGAACTTTTAAGGGCGTCCCCCACAGTACAGCTAGTTATTTGCGGAGCTATTCTGATATGGACAGAAAAAAATAGAAGAATAGTCATTAGCGATGAATAAATAGCTATTCTATTTCACGTAGTCCAAGAAATTTAGAGAGAAATATATAAGTTTAATAGTATATAGAAAAATAAGAATATATAAAATAGTTTTCGCTGTGGTCTCTCACCTCCATGTCAGGGAATGAGATCCTGTGCAGTTGGCCAGAGAACTTCTCTCTACGGTCGCTGGAAATCTAGCCGTCCATTCCTATTTAACGGTGACCAAAGCATATACAGATGCCCCCCTCAGCTCGCTAGGCCTGGCCCAATATCTTTCCGAATGTTTTGAGGTTGTATTGTACTCCTCCGTATAAAGTCTCCTCCAGCGTCCCCTTCTCAGGCCAATATACTAGTAGTACTAGTAGTCCATTGACGCGGACGGAGATGGCCGAGGAGCAGCAGACCAAGGTGGTATTGTCCGGCTCCAGCTGCCCGGTCTTGAGTGCCGGAGTGAAGGAAGAACCGGAGCAGGGAGGCGTAGCCCACGCCCACGGCGGCGGAGGATCACACGAAGAAGCCGCGGCGGCCGAGCAGGCAAGCCAAGCCTTGGAGCGGCCGCGGATCACCATCAGCGTCGACGTGAGCCTGCTCCACTGCGCCGTCGCCGAGTGCCACCGCCCCCTCAAGCCTCCCGTAGTCAAGGTGAGATGTCACGACAACCAAATCTAGGCAACAGATGGTTTGTTTGCTTTCCTTCAATGGCCTTGGATTGGATAGAACGAAGATTGATTCTTTTGCGCCACGGCTGTGTCGTCTTCATCCTTCTGGCTGGCTGCAGTGCGAGGCCGGGCACCTGCTGTGCGAGCCTCGACGGGGGCCACTGCCGCAAGTGCGACCGCGCCACCGCCTTCGCCCACTGCGGGCCGGAGCTGGACCTGTTCGTCGGCGACGCCAGGGTGCCGTGCCCGTTCAAGTCCTACGGCTGCGGCGCCTCCGTCGCGTACCACGCGACTGCCGCGCACCAGGACGCGTGCGCCTACGCGCCCTGCCACTGCGCGGTGGCCGGGTGCCCGTTCACGGCCACACCGCCGAGGCTACGCGACCACCTCGCCGTCGACCACGCCTGGCCCCTCGACACGCTCCCCACCTACGGGAAGGCGCTCCCGCTCCGCGTTCCGGCGCCGGCGTCGTCGGAGCCGCAGCCGCAGCAGCTGCACCACCGCCTGCTGGTCGTGGAGGGCGACGAGCGCAGCCTGTTCGCGCTGTCCGTGCGCCCGTGCGGCGGCTCCGGCGCGGCCAGCCCCATCCTCGCCGGATCTGGCGCATCCGTCCTCTCCAAGCGCAGCGAAGCGGGCGTTTCCTCTGCAGGTAGCAGGTCGGCGCCGCGGCACCATCCTCGCCATTGCAGGCAGTAGGTCGGCGCGGCGGCCCCATCCTCGCCAGGCGCATCACCAGATCGGCGCGGCGCTCCCTTCCTCGTCATGCGCGGCACCGGGCCGGCGATGCAGCCCTCGCAGGCGCGGCGCGCCCGCCGTTGGTGTCGGCACTCCTCTTTCCTGTATGGGAGATGCACCTGCTTATGGATGGAGAGCACCATAGCAGCATAGTCCGATCGCCGCCGCACGCCCTTTCGCTCCAAAAACGTAGTCCCGGCGCCAAAAGTGGCGAGCAGCCGCGCCAAGAAATAAAATACCGAGTCTTTGGTACGTGAAAGGCTACGTGACATTGGGCCAGGCCCAGCGAGCTGAGGAGGGACATCTGTATATGCTTTGGTCACCGTTAGATAGGAATGAGCGGCCAGATTTCCAGCAACCGTAGAGAGAAGTTCTCTGGCCACTGCATAGCATCTCATTCCCATGTGAGACCGTTGCGGACGTCCTAACAGTGTGCAAAGAGCCAAAGATAATTCGTTGGGTTGGGTGTCTCGGTTGCGGTTGCAGTGTCCGGATGTTGACCTCTGGATCAGAGCCAAGCGCTAGCTTCCTTGTCCACTTCTCCAGCTGACCAGCTCTCCTCGGCGCGTGGCCGCCGGAGTAAAAAATACCGAGCCTCGCGGCCCACTTAGCCGCCACTCATTCGCCTCGCCACCAAACCACTGCGACCAGCAGCCCAACCGGGTAGTAGGCGATCGTGTACAGTACCTACGCCCCCACGCAGCCGGCATTGGCTTTTCCTTCCACGACGGGTGGCCCCGCCCACTGACCGGATCGCCGACGTGCGGCCTACCGGCCACCACGGCGGCGTTCGGGTTGCCCCGGCCCCGTCCGCGCGTTCGTCTCACTCGTTCGCACCGCTGGCTGTAACTCTTTCGCTGGCAGCTCATGCACCCTTTTTCACTCTTTCGCCGCTGATTCAATCCTGTTCTTTAAAGCGTCTTCAATTCTTTCCGTGTGAGTTTTTGCCTAGAGCATCTTCTTCCTTAAATAAATAAATTTCTACAGTCCGTATCAATAAAAAAATTTTAAGTTTATTTAACTTTATAGAAAAGAGTAACAACATATATGACATAAAATGAACATCTTATGAAAATATATTCTATAATAAATCTAATAAACTAATTTGATACTATAAATCTTAATGTTTTTTTTCTAAAAATTCGGCCAAAGTTTTAAAAGTTTGACATAAGACAACTCTAGAAATCTATTTATTCAGGAACAGAGGGAGTACGAGCTACTATCTCCGTGCATAAAAGAATACAACTATGATATTCGTGTCAGTCAATCTAGTTGTTTGACTATGTTTATAGTAAATAATATTAGCATTTATGTATTGAAATAACTTTATTATAAAAAAATATTTTATAACTAACCTAATGGTACTTATTTGGTATCATGAATGTTTATACTTTTTAATATAAATTTTGTCAAAGTTTACACTATTTAACTCATTAGAAACGAGAATTGTATTCTTTTGTGGATCGAGGGAGTAGTAAGGCCCTGTTTGATTGAAACTGCTAAATTTTAGCCAGCTAAACCAGCTGCTAAACTTTAGTCACCCCTGTTTGGTTTGATAGACTAAAAGAGACATTTTAGTCCTTTTAATCAGGGTGTTTGGCTCCAAATGACTAAAAGGTGAGGCAACCTGGGCTTTAATCCTATTTAGCAACCCCTTGGTGACTAATTGGCTAAATGCTCATTTAGTCATAGTGTTTGGGTAAAAAGTGACTAAATGGGACTAAAATTAGCCAGCTAAACTTTAGCAGCCCAAACAAAACCCCCCTAACTAAATCTAAAATAAATAACTTATCCAATAATACTAATTTTTAGTATATAGCTCATAACATAGATAGCCTCATATAACATTGTACCATCACACGTGTGCGTGAGTCTAACTCTTGGTCAAGAGCTAGCTTCTCTTTATTTATTAAAATATAAATAATATGCTATGAGCTAGCTCATAAGTTATCATTGAAGATATCCTAAATCATCATTTGAAGAGGCATTTATGAACAAAAAATCACTCTTTATATTTTTATTCTCCATTAACTCTTATCTTGTGCGCATTCTAACGAACTAGTCTTGCTCTTTATCTTTTGCTAACTAGAAATTCGAAATAGAGGACGACAATATTTGTAGATCTAATTAAACTCGTGAAGGGTATTTTTTCACCAAAACTTGTATTCCTATCGATTAGGAAGGATATAAAAAAGACTATTGGAGCTACTATTTGAAAGTGCAATCAAGCCCTAATTGTGGGTTTTGGTGATAATGACCATGCAATTAGAGAACCAATGAGATTTATTGAGATGACAAACAGGGAATTTATATTCGAGGATGCTACACGAAACGGAGGAGCCCCTAGTTATAAATGTAGATGGCTTCAAACTCAAAAGAGGTTTAAGATTCTTTTATATCTTGAATTTAAGTATAGGAAAAGTCGTACTATAAAGGGGGACACAATGCTTAAGCTAATATGTGCTACCAAGTGTTCAAACAACCACAAACATCCTTAGATTCATAGCCAAAACAGTCTACACTTTACTATTATCCTTGTTGTCTTGTGCGGTGCGGCACTGCCGCACTTGAAGAGAGGCTCGCCCGACCCCTTGGTCGCGGGATCCACCTCGCCCGATCCTAGGGTCGCGGGATCCGCCTCGCCCGACCCTTTCGATGCGGGATCCGACTCGCCAGACCCCTTGGTCGCGGGATCCACCTCGCCCGACCCTAGGGTCACGGGATTCGCCTCGCCCGACCCCTTAGGTGTGGGATTCGGCTCGCCGACCCCTTGGTCACGGGATCCGCCTCGCCCAACCCCAGGGTCACGGGATCCGGCTCGCCCGACCTCGAGGTCGCAGGCTCCATATTGCCCGACCTCAAGGCCACAGGCTTTGTCTCGCCCGACCCCTTGGGTGCGGTGTCCGTTGAGGGCTAAGGTATATATATACCTTTCCCTTTCCTCGCCAATGGCTATCTACGATTTAAAGTGACCGATGGGGGCTGGAGGTATATATACCTTTCCCCTTCCTTTCCAACGGTAACCAACCTACCACTTCTTCCTCACTTGAGCACGTCCAAAGCAGAGCAGGAGCTCTCTTTCTCTCTCAGTCCATTGTTGACCTAAAGCCCCCAAGCAAATCTATTGATTTCCCCATCAATCCTTGAGGAAAAAGGATCCAAAACTTGATTAGAGAGCAACTCCATTGATTCTCAAATTCAAAAGAGCACTTGGTTCACATTTTGGCCAGCGGTTGTATTTGTTACTCTTGGAACTTGGCTCCTAGCCGGCTAGAGCGTCACCCATGGAGCTTGCCAACTTGTGTAGCAGCATAGGAGGTTTGTAACCATCTCTTGAAACTAGTAAACTCACCCCTTATCTCAAGAGTTAAGTCTCTTGACTTGAGAACGGGGAAGGGCTGGAAAGCTCTATGCCTTAGTGGCTAACCTTAACAACGTGGAGGTAGGCAAGCCTTGATGGCGAGCCAAACCACGGGATAAATTATTGTGTCACTTATGCTTAATTTACATTACTTGTATGACATATTATGGTTGAAGTGATTTCTAGAGTTTGAGGCCAATCTACTTGTGTGTGGTGTTCCCACCACTTTCAGCTGTCGATCTGTGATCTACTACCCTGCAGGAAGCTAAGAAATTTACCCGATCTAAATATCGTTGGGTAGTTTTTGAACTGTGAACTAATCTCTCCTGTAGGTGCGGTAGTGCCGCTGTTTGGAGCGGCAGTGCCGCGGGTGAATTTGACTTCGGTTTGAGTTAAATTTTTATAGGCCTATTCACCCCCTCTAGGCGTACCAGAGATCCTACAAGTGGTATCAAAGAAGGTTATCTCGTGTGCGCTTCACCGCGTGAGGTATAGAGCCCGGGGGGAGGATCTGATGTTGCGAAGCCCATCAACGTCGATCCAAAGGATGTTGGGCTGCATGACATCGACAGTAGTGAGCTTAGTGCCTCTACAATGAGCAACTCCACGCTCCCACAGCTAGAGGCAACCGATGCCAAAAAAAACTCAAAATGAAGAAGAAAGAAGAAGAAGAAGAAGAAGAAGAAGAAGAAGAAGAAGAAGAAGAAGAAGAAGAGCTAGAAAAGAGAAAAGAGAAGCAAGAGAGAAGAAGAAGGAGCAGCAGCGGTTAGAAGAGAAGAAAGTAAGAAAAGAAGAAAGAAGACTCAAGAGAGAAGCTAGAAGAAAAAGAAGAGAAGCAAGAAAGAAGAAGGAACAAGAAACAAAAGCCTCCAATGCATCTTCAAGTGAGCTATCTAGCAGCTCCGAAGATGGTGATGATGATGAGTCCTACCAAGTGCATAGTAAGAAGGACAAGAAAAGAAAGGGCAAGAAGAATGATGACAACAAATATGCTACCGTGTCCTTTAACTATTCTTCTATGTCTATGACTAACCATGATCGCAAGTCTTTCATTAATGTGCCCGCGGGCAAGTTACCTCATTTTCGATGGGACTAACTTTGCCAAGTGGAAGCACTTGATGAGTGCCTATCTTATAGGTCTTCATCCTAGCATTTGGGAGGTTGTTTGTAATGGATTTGAGCCACCGGTTGATCCCAAGAATCCAACCATGGAAGAAATGAGAATCATCCACCTCAACGGTCAAGCTACCAGTGTGCTACTTAGTGCCTTGGATGGTGATGAGTACAATAGAGTGGTTGGTGTGGACGTTGCCAAGCAAATTTGGGATGCTTTGCATCTTGCACATGAAGGAGTTGACAAAGTAAGAAAGGCAAGAATTGATTTGTCGATGTCCAAACTCCACCGATTTGTTATCTTGGATGGAGAAGGGTCACAAGACATGTTTGATAGGTTGATGACCATGGTGGGCAAGATTAGAGGCTATGGTTGTGATGAGCTAGATGATCATAAAGTTGTCAAGATTATATTGGAAGCTTATTCACCAAGAAATGAGACCGTAGTTACTCTAATTAGAGACAAGAAGAAGTTTGAGTACTTCACACCAAATGATGTACTTGGGAGGATATTGACCTTTGACATGCAAAGAGAAGAAGCAAATGAGAGGAAGAAACTTGGAGAATTGCAAGCAAAGATAGAGGGCATTAAGATCAAAGATGTAGCTGTCAAGGCCAACAAATCAAGCAAGCAAGGCTCTATAAGCAAGTCCAAGATCAACCAACAAGCTTCAACTAGCAAGCCCAAAGCAAGCAAATAAGTTCAAGAAAGAGTAGAGACCATATCATCTTCAAGTGAAAGTAAAAAAGATGATGATCAATATGAGAAAGTTGATGATGTTGCTCTCTTTATGAAGAGGTATCACAAGGGGCTAAAGAAGCAAGGCTACAAGGTAGTGAAGAGAAGCTTCCCAAACAAGAAAAGAGGACATGCTACAATTGTGAAAGCACGGATCACTTTATTACCAAGTGTCCATATGAGATCAAGGACAACAAATATAAGAAGGACAAGAAAGAGGAAAAGGCCGACCATAGAAAGAGTAAGAAGTACATGGGAGAGGCTCACATTGGGCATGAATGAGACTCAACTAAAGAAGACACAAGTGAAGGGGATGAGAAGGTTGTAACTATTGCTATTCACAAGTCATCCCCTACACCAAGGCTCTTCAATGACAGGTCCGATGACGACTACTACTCCCCTCACATTTGTCTCATGGCAAAGGGTGAGAAAGTAAAATCCAAATTGAAGGCCAAATCTCCTCCACCTCCTAGTGATATCTCTAGTAGTGATATTAGTGATAGCTCTAGTGACGATGAATCTAGTGATGAAGAAGTAAACATGATAACTAAAAATTTGGATGGAAAGACCAAATTATTCATCACTAAGCTAATATAGGATCTAGAGAGTGTCCAAGTCGAGCTAGAATCTAGAGAGGAAACTCTTATCCAACAAGAGGATCTCTACATTGCTAACAAGAAAGCTCTTGTATTAGAGAGAAGTGAGGTGGAATCCTTGTGCAAGGCCTTGGCCAAAGAACAAGGGGACCATGCTATCACAAAGAAAGAAAATATTGCTCTCAAGAAAAAAAGTATTGTGACTTAGATGAAAAGCATAAAGAACTTGAGCTGCAATATAACATTCTTTGGGATAGCAACTCACATCCCTCTAAGGTAAAGGATGCCTCTACTACCTCCACTAGTCAAGGTTGTAGAAGATGTTATAATATTGATTTGAATGCTTATTCCACTAACCTTGCAAACATGGAGGCAATGAGAAAAGAAATTGCTAGACTCAATGAGATCATTGGCAAGGGTTGATTGAGTGGTAAGGCTCAAGTAAGTGACAAGAAGGCAACTGATTTAAAAGTGCCTCAATTAAAGCAAGGGAGACACCCCTCAATCAAGCATAGGCTTGGGCACACTACAGGAGCCAAGACAAATGGAAGAAAGATCATAAATGGCTATGAGTGTCAAGTTTGAGAGAAAGGAAAGAGTTGGTATAGATTAGCCTACACAGACAGTGGCAGTGCCGCAGTCTAGAGTGGCAGTGCCGCACTGTGGTAGTGCCACAGCAAAGGCCGGCTATGCTAGTCCCCGCAAAAATGGAAAGGCTACCAATTTTGCTCCTGATCAAACTAAGCCCAAGAAGAAGGTGTCCCAACAGAAATAGGTTAAACAAAAGCCAAAGGAATCAGTGTGGGGCACTATGAACAAGTATACCTACCAACCAAAGTTTTAACCACCTCGACAAAGCCTAACTTCATGTTTTGTTTTAAGGAACAACAGCAGTGGAAATGTGGTTGCCAAATATGTTGGAAAGGAATCCAACACATATAGGAATACTTCTATTTGGGTTTCTAAATTTCTTGTGACTAACATGCAAGTCTCCAAGTCAAATTGAGGACCTAAATCAAGTAACTAAATCTATTTTGTAGGCATACTTCTCCGGTGGGTCAAGTTGGGTGCTTGATAGTGGATGTACAAATCATATGATCGAAGAAAGGAGTACGTTCTCATCATATTCTTCGATAACGCACTCAAATGAAAATATTGTCTTTGGAGACAATTTAAAAGGGGATGTGATTGGTCTCGGTAAAGTTGCTATAACCCTTGAGCATTTAATTACAAATATATTACATGTTGATTCGTTGAGTTACAATTTGTTGTCCATTTCTCAATTGTGTGTGATGGGCTACAATTGTCTCTTTTTGGATAAGGGTGTGGAAGTCTTTAGAATGGAGGATTCCTCTATTGTCTTTATGAGTCAATTAAAGAATAAGCTTTACTTAGTTGATTTCAACAAAAGTAAAGCTAAGCTTGAGACTTGTTTAGTGGTAAAATCTAGCATGGGTTGGCTTTGGCATCGCCGACTAGCCCATGTTGGGATGAGGAACTTGGCCAAACTTCTAAAAGATGAACACATTTTTGGGCTAACAAATGTTCACTTTGAGAAAGATAGGAGATGTAGCGCTTGTCAAACCAGAAAGCAAGTTGGCGTACCTCACCCACCAAAGAGCATCATGACCATGACGCAACCATTGGAGCTCATACACATGCATCTCTTTGGACCAGTCGCCTACCTAAGTATCGGGGGTAACAAATATGGCCTTGTTATTGTTGATGATTATTCCAGTTTCACTTGGATATTTTTCTTGTTTGATAAGTGTCAAGTTAGAGACACAGTGAAGACTTTTGTTAGAAGAGCTCAAAAGGAGTTCGGTCTCCCCATCAAGAAAATGAGAAGCGACAATGGGACTAAATTCAAGAATACTCTAGTTGAGGAGTTTCTTGATGAAGAGGGCATCAAGCATGAGTTTTCAACTCCATACACCCCTCAACAAAATGGTGTAATAGAGAGGAAGAACCATACACTCATTGACATGGCAAGGACAATGCTAGATGAGTACAAGATGCTAGACATCTTTTGGTGTGACGCCATCAACACCGCTTGCCATGCCATCAACTGCCTCTACCTACACAAGAAGTTTAAGAAAACTTCATATGAGCTTCTAACTGATAAGAAGCCTAAGGTGTCTTACTTTAGAGTGTTTGGGTGCAAGTGTTTCATACTTAATAAGAAATCCAAAATCTCTAAGTTTGCACCTAAAGTTGATGAATCTAATGGCTCTCAAGTGGAGCAAGTTGATTCAAGTGTTGTAGGAAAGAAGAATCCACCATGTGAAGCAATCAAGCAATTGGCTATTGGTGATATAAGACCACAAGAAGATGAAGTCACTGAAGTGGAGGTTCCTCAAGCTACTAATGAACAAAGTTCCACTGACATACCTGATGCTGAGGGGGAGCCAACCCCTGCTGCAAATCAGTAGAGCGGCAGTGCCACATATAAGAGCGGCAGTGTTGCACTCCCTCTAACAGCAGCATCAGCAAGTCCAACTTCGATTCAAGGACAGAACCTATAACCCATATTTGAGCAAGAAGATAATGAAGATCTAGAATATGGACAAAAGGCCATTGATCATCCAAGGCTAAGGAAAACAATACAACAGGATCATCCCATTGACAACATCCTTGGGAGTCTTCGAAAAGAGGTAACAACTCGTTCACATTTAGCAAACTTTTGCCAATATTACTCATTTGTTTTCTCTTTAGAACCTCTTAAGGTTGAGCAAGCACTTGGTGATCAGGATTGGGTGATGGCCATGCAAGATGAGCTCAACAATTTTGAACGAAATCAAGTATGGACCTTGGTGGAGAGACCCAACACCAATATCATTGGCACCAAGTGGGTCTTCCGCAACAAGCAAGATGAAAATAGAGTGGTGACAAGGAACAAGACAAGGTTGGTTGCTCAAGGTTTCACTCAAGTACAGGGCTTGGACTTTGAAGAAACATATGCACTGGTGGCAAGACTTGAAGCAATTCGAATGCTTTTAGCCTATGCCGCTCATCGCAACTTCAAGCTATATCAAATGGATGTGAAGAGTGCATTTCTCAATGGTCCTATTCAAGAACTTGTCTATGTTGAGCAACCACCAGGCTTTGAAGATCATAAGTTCCCTAACCACATCTACAAACTCCAAAAGGTGCTCTATGGGCTTAAGCAAGCACCAAGAGCATGGTATGAATGTCTTAAAGAATTCTTGCTTAAACAAGGCTTTGAAATAGGCAAAGCCGACCCTACCCTTTTCACTCACAAAGTTGGTAAAGATATATTTGTGTGCCAAATATATGTCAATGACATAATATTTGGTAGGACTAATCATACTTTTTGTGAGGAATTTAGTAGGATCATGACAAAGAGATTTGAGATGTCCATGATGGGTGAGTTAAAGTTCTTCATCGGATTTCAAATCAAGCAAGTGAATGATAGAACTTTTATTAGTCAAATGAAGTACACCCATGATATGCTCAAGAAGTTTGACATGGTGAATGCCAAGTCTATCAAAACTCCCATGCCAACCAATGGACATCTTGATCTCAACATTGAAGGAAAAACCATGGATACTAAGGTATATCGTTATATGATCGGCTCTCTACTTTATCTGTGTGCATCTAGGCCCAATATTATGCTTAGCAGGTGCATGTGTGCTAGATTTTAAGCTAACCTAAAAGAGTGCCACTTGGTGACCATTAAAAGAATCTTGAGATATTTAGTATACACTCCTAACCTTGGTTTGTGGTATCCTAAGGGCTCTAAGTTTGATCTACTTGGGTATTCGGATTCCGATTACGCCGGTTGTAAAGTAGATTGAAAAAGCACTTTGAGGACATGTTAATTCCTTGGATGATCCCTAGTGTCTTAGAGTTCTAAAAAGCAAAATTGTGTAGCCCTTTCTACCACTGAGGCCAGGTATGTTGTAGCCGATGCATGTTGTGCTCAAGTACTTTGGATAAGGCAAACCCTTCAATATTTCAGATGTCACTTCACTAAAATCCCACTCTTGTGTGACAACGAAAGTGCCATAAAGCTTGTAAACAATCCTGTAAGCCACTCTAGAACCAAGCACATAGACATACATCATCATTTCTTGAGAGACCATGAAACTAAAGGAGATATCGAAATTCACCATGTGAGCACCGAAATGCAACTAGCCGATATCTTCACAAAGCCCCTCGATGAGTCAAGGTTTTATGCTTTGCGTAGTGAGCTAAATATACTTGATTCTCATAACGTGGTTTGAATTTTAGCATGCCTCTGTTTGATAAACTAGTATCTAGGCAAAAGAGTTAAAAATTTTTATATTATGCATGAAAATGATTTATAAAAGGCAACTTATGTATCATGATCAAGGTCTATATTGATTGTTTGTTTCTAGTCATGGTATATAGGTGATATGTGCCCATATCTTATACAGAGAGAGTCATATAGATTATAGCTAACTCCCACTGTTTTGGGGAATGCGGCAGTGTTGCGCCTGCCGTGCGGCAGTGTCGCTATGCGGCAGTGCTGGACTAGGCATGCGGTAGTGCTGCACTTTGAATCTCAATTGAGATTTAGCCCAAACTATTTTACTACGAGGCCCATTTATTCTTCCTCTTATCCTCAAGTTCGTAGTAACTTCATTCCCTCTCTCTTCCCCTCGACGCCGACGCCCATGCCTCTCTCTCTGCTCACGCCCGCGCCGTCGCTTGGCCGCACATTGCCAGTCTCTGGTAGTGCCGTGGTAGCTACCAGTCATCCCTCAACATCATTGATGACTGCTACTGCCCCTAGCCCGAGCAATTTCTTCCCTCTCCTCTCCATTCCATGTTTGAGAAGATGGAGCATGGAGATAATGACAGAAGGAGAAAAAGGAAGATGAATGAGCAAAGAGACAAGGATCCACCTTGCCATAGTCGAGGGAGGTCAACAACAGCAGGCAGTAGTGCAGCTCTAAGGGGACTTGGTGATAGGGGGAGGCGCGAGCAATACATTGAAGATAAGGAGAGGCTGGAGATGATAGGTCATACCACTGATGCCATTCCTGACACCCCACAACATCTCTCTGAGTTTGATGGCAGATACATGAGAGATTTTGAGGGTGAGATCATAATAAGACCTCCAGATGACTCCTATTAGCATGTAGTTGTCAACTATTCCAAAAGTTAAAAGCTGGTTGAAGAGGCAAATGGGATCAATCCCTATGCAGTGCGCAAGGATTTGGGCATTGATTATAGATTTTGGAATGAGTTTCATTCCAACTTTTATGCCACTGCCATTATTGCATCCAAGAAAACCAAAATCATCAAGATGCAGTACATTGATTGGGATGAGATGCAGGAAAAGGAGGAGCCTGAGTTTGACAAGGCAATCAAAATTTGTGACATGTTCTAGTTTTAGACATCATGGGTTTCCAGTATAACTGGAATGAGGAGGTCCTTGCACAGTTTCATGCCACATACTTCTATGGCCAGACCTTTGACGAGATTCACTGGATGACTGATGGTAGGCACTACCGAGTTGACTTTATCACTTTTAGTCGGATTCTTAGCTTTGGGGAGGAGCATAGAGGTTACACTTACATTCATGATGAGCCTTGAGCTGAGATCCATGACATAAGTTACATGTGGAGAGATAGAAGGATTGCAGATGGCAAGAGGAGTGGTCTACATAGCTTCTATTACATCCTCAACAACCTCATCAGGAACACCATCAACCAAAGGATGGAGCAGCCTTAGATATTAATGGCTATGTGAGAAATATGTTGGCTAGATTTGCTCCAGGTGGGGACAGGTTCAATGTCCCTAGTTTCATATGGACTGAGTTGAGATTTGTAGAAAAGGATGGGAGGAGGGGGCTGCCCTATGCCCCTTACCTCGTGTTCATGATTGAGAGGGTCACTGGATTTTATTTTTCAAAGGATGAAATGCACACCGTCTATAAAATTGAGAAGACCCAGCTAGCTGTAGCTACTCAGGGAGCGGGAAGCTCTCATGCTCATATAGACATCCCTAAATCTTCCTGCTCTAGGTCTCACAGAGGAGACAAGATGAAGAAGCTTGGCAAGTGGTTGAAGGCAATCTTTGGCAAGTGCACCTATGCAGCTAATAGAGCGTATGAGACACAGCTTGAGCAGCGTTAGCAGCGTGGACAGGACCTTCCACCACTTCCTCTTATTCCACCTCCTCCATGGTATGACATTCTGAGTCTCTCCGACACAGATTCAGATGACGAGGATAATGAGGATGAGGAGGAGGAGCAGGGATGAGCAGCAGATTGGGATGAGACCCTAGAGGGATATCGTCAAAGATAGGAGCCGAGGCGTTCCACTCGTTCCACTCGCTACACCGCCACTACTCACCATCAGGGCTGTGCATGTATTGACTCCGACGACGATGATTGTGATGGTGGTGCTAGGACTGCTGCAGGAGGTGATGATATTGATTGGACGGACATCCAGGGAGATGACGAGTAAGTGTTGATCTTTCTTTTTTTTCTTCTCTTTTTGGTGCTTTATGCCAAAGGGGGAGAAAATTAGAGGGAAAATTAGATAATTCAACAATTTTTCGCAGCAGCTGCGCTTCATGTCCTATTCAATGAGTGTTAGTCTTCACTAGGTGGAAAGTTTGAGAGTCGCTCAAAACTCTAAATTGTAAAATAATGCTACTATTTGGCTCTTTGTGTATCGGATATGGACATGTATCGTTGTGTGGATTAGAAGTCATCTTATTGTGCTAGGTTGCATATCTTTTTGTCTGAGCTAGCTATGTGGTGCTTGACTCTATCTTGCTCATATAGTCAGGTGCAGCACTACTGCATAGCAGCAAGCACATGTGTGCATAAACTGTCATTTGCATCACATTTTACATACCTGACACGGTATGCAGCACCCCATAGGAGCATGGATGTAGGGGGAGCCCATCACTTTTACTAAAATGTGAATCTTGGCTTCTTATGCTAATTTGATAATTCAATTCTCTACTACATACTTAGGGGAGGCTCTACAGCCATGGCTCGAAAATCTCAGTATTTATTTTATATCTTTTGTAAGCTCTAATTGTGTTGTCATCAATCACCAAAAGGGGGAGATTGAAAGTGCAATCAAGCCCTAATTATGGGTTTTGGTGACAATGACCACACAATTAGAGAACTAATGAGATTTATTGAGATGACAAGCAGAAAATTTATATTCGAGTATGCTACACGAAATGGAGGAGCCCCCAATTATAAATGTAGATGGCTTCAAACTCAAACGAGGTTTAAGATTCTTTTATATCTTGAATTTGAATATAGGAAAAGCTGTACTATAAAGGGAGATAAAATGCTTAAACCAATATGTGCTACTAAGTGTTCAAACAACCACAAGCATCCTCAGATTCATAGCCAAGACAGTCTACACTTTACTATTACCTTTGCTGTCTTGCGCGGTGCGGCACTGTCACACTTGAAGAGAGGCTCGCCCGACCCCTTGGTCACGTGGGATCCACCTCGCCCAACACCAAGGTTGCGGGATCCACCTCGCCCAACCCCTTGGGTGCGGGATCCAGCTCACCTGACCCCTTGGTCGTGTGATCCACCTCACCTGACCCTAGGGTCATGGGATCCGCCTTGCTCGACCCCTTAGGTGCGGGATTTGGCTTACCGGACCCCTTGGTCACGAGATCTGCCTTGCCCGACCCTGAGGTCACGGGCTCTGTCTCGCTCGACCCCGAGGCCACGGGTTTCGTCTCGCCATTGATTTCTCCATCAATCCTTGAGGGGAAAATGGTTCAAAACTTGATTAGAGAGCAACTCCATTGATTTCCAAATTCTAAAGAGCACTTGGTTCACGTTTTGGTCGACGGTTGTATTTGTTACTCTTGGAGCTTGGCTTCTAGCCGACTAGAGCATCACCCATGGAGCTTGCCAACTTGTGTAGCAGTCCTGGGAGGTTTGTAACCATCTCTTGAAGCTAGTAAACTCACCCCTCATCTCAAGAGTTAAGTCTCTTAACTTGAGAACGAGAAAGGACTGGAAAGCTCTAAGCCTTAGTGGCTAACCTTAACAACATGGAGGTAGGCAAGCCTCGATGCGCGAACTGAACCACGGGATAAATCATTGTGTCACTTGTGCTTGATTTATATTACTTGCATGGCATATTGTGTTTGAGGTGATTTCTAGAGTTTGAGGACGATCTACTTGTGTGTGGTGTTTCCACCACTTTCAGCTGTCGATCTATGATCTACTACATTGCAGAAAGCTAAGAAATTTACTCGATCTAAATTTCATTGGATAGTTTTTGAACTGTAAACTAATCTCTCCTGTAGGTGCGGCAGTGCCGTGGGTGAATTTGACTTCAGTTTAAGTTGAATTTTTACAGGTATATTCACCCCCTCTAGGTGTACCAAAGATCCTACACTATTACGCATCTCCAAGAGCCTTTCTTAGAGAGCGGCAATGTCGCGGGTGAATTTGATTTCGGTTTGAGTTGAATTTTTTTAGGCCTATTCACTCTCTCTCTCGAGGCGTACCAGAGATCCTATACTATTACGCATCTCCAAGAGCCTTTCTTAGACTCACTCATTAAACCATCATTTAGAGAATCATTTGAATATAAAAGTCGCTCCCTATATCTTTCCACCCTTCAACAACTTTTTCTATATCTCGTGCATACTCTAGAGAGTCAATCCTGCTCTCCACCGTTAGTTAATGAGAAATCAGGAATAGAGGACAACAATATTTGGAGATCAAAACTTTTGCATATGAAACTGGACGAAGACAAACTTTATAGCAAAATTATAGATCTACAACGTTGAGTTGACAAGTTTTTTTATTTCAAATTATTGAAAGCACCAAAAAATCTTTTTATAATCTCACATTTTAAATTCAAAAATTATAATTTTTGAATGCCATTGATGTTATAGATCGCATTGACAACTATTGTATAGACTATGTCTTCCAAAATTTTAAATTTTAAATTTCAAACTCGAATAAGTTAAAAGGAATGTACTCTAAATAACTTTAAATAAAAGTCTTGTCAATTACAAAGTTGTAGATCTTGTTGTGCTCTACAATTTTTATATAAAATTAGTCTTCATTCACCTTCATATGTAAAAGTTATGATTTTTTAGACAAGTATTAAGGGTTTGGTAGAATAGCTAGGACATAAAGGTTACTTTTAACTTCTCTTTCCCCTCTACTTCTAGAAACTATTATTTTAATAGCTAGACTGTCTAAGAGCTAATTGCCATAATTAAATGATATCCTCTAACCAGTGTTATCCTAAACGCTAAATGGTAAACAGTCGGTCACCTACCGTTTAGCCCATTATTCAGGCAAGACGGGTGTTTAAACGGGGAAAACGGCCGTTTAAACGGTCAAAACAACCGATTAAACAGAAATTGTGTACCACTGTGTAGCGTTTTAACGGTGTGTAAACGGGCTAAACAGCCGTTTAGACAAACAGTGCCTCTAACAAAGACAATAATAAGTAATGTCGATGAGCAAATATCAACATTGAAGGATTTTCTACAGTAAATTTACCCTTAAAACATAGATTGTCTCATATGTTGAAAAAAAGTCTCAACGTTCTAAAACTAAAATACTATAGTTGGGGATACAAACAGAAAACACTTTGAGCTTATTGGTTATTGCTAGTGGTAAACATAGAAAAAACAAGAATTTCTTGATTGGAAAGTGATGACGACGGCGTAATAGAAGAAAGGAAGTTAAAAGAAGAGTAAAATACACCATAGGTCTATTAATTTTTGAAGGGGTGTTATTTGGGTCCATTAACTCTTAAAATGCATTTTTGAATCCCTAAACTTTCTATATTATGCACTGCAGCTTGGTATTTTTTCATTGGCACAACTACTGCATGAATGTCCTTAATCTGAACATTATACTAACAACAGTATAGATATACTTTGTGGTATATACTACACGTAATAAACGTGCCTGATAACTGATAGTATCACAGTGACCGTGAAAAAAAGGGGAAATGTTGGCACTTGGCAGGAACGAACTAAAAAGATTCTTTTTTGCAGAAGGGACCAAAAAAAAAAAAAATCTGTCAAACCTTTGGCATCACAATCTCGTCGCGCTTTTCCTTGCCAACAAAAAGTTCAGTTACCCCAATCCCGTGGCCCTGTGACCGTTCTCTCTATAAATAAACAAACAGCCTTCGGAGAAGCACCCGTGCACCACTGGAGATCGTTCCGTCTCCTATCCTCTCCCCCGCGTCTTGGTCGTCTCGTCTTCCTCCCTCCTTCGCCCGACAGAGCAGAGGTAAGCCCGCCGAATCCCCTGCCGAGATCTCCTTCTGTTATGTACTTTCCTTGCTCCGTCACGCCAGCTCGTCCCGGTGGCTGGCTGGCTGGCTGGCTGGCTTTGGTTCTGGGTTCTCGGCTCCGCGCGGCAACAGCTCCGGCCTCCGGGTACCCCGTACAGGGCGGCGTGCAATGGCGCCGCTCCCCTTGCATGCACGATGCGGATGTGTCTTTCGGCTGAACTGAGTCCACGCATGCAGGTTTTAGCCTCGGCTGTGTCGGAAAAGGCGGGGATCTTTTAGGATTTTTCCGTAGTAGCTTCGTTAATCCGTCCATTCCCACGCAGCCGTCCCGACTCCCGTGGAGGAACACTTGGCAACAACCTGGGATGCCTTGGTTCATCTTCATCTTCTCCTACTTGCCTTGGGAATCCTAGGATTATTGTGCTTGCCTGTTTTGCTGTGAAATCCGTGGTGCACTGCAGCCTCTTTGCTTCGATTTGGGGATGGTGGTTGACTTTCCGCCGCCATGGGTTGCCAAGATCCGATTCTCATGTCCCACTGTAGTTTTGGTGCGGCTGGGTAGCTGTCTGCACAGATACATGATTCAGGCACGGTTCTTCTTCTTGTAAAAGTTGAAATTCAGGGGTTTTCTACAGCTTGGTTTCTGTACTTTTACATGTGAATCACTCAATTGTGGAAACTGGCAAGTGCGACTCTCATATAGCCGACATTAGTTAGAGGTACAAGGCTTAGAATTCCGCTCATCTACGCTCATAAGTCATAACCTCCTGTCATGTCTAGTTATTATGATAATGAACTCTGTTCTCTGTTTCTTTCTCTCCTTTTTATCATGATGAAATGGTTGGAATTGCTACTCTGCTACTGTCAATGGTGAAAGTAAGAGGCTTAGAATTTGATTGTTTAGATTTGATTTGCACGTACTCATAGCCTTGTATAATGCTTGGGATTATTAATGAGCTTTGTGCTCTGTTTAAGTCAACCGGATCTACAACGGTACTCTGAGTTACTAAGAAGCTTATATAAATACTACAGTATGCGCGTTCAGATTCCGTGATGCCATGCCCATATTTATTTGCCACCAGCATACACGACTTGCTGTAAAGATTCCCTTAACCCATGATTGGCTGATAATTCGGTATCATCTTGTTTTGTTTTTATTAAATATATGCTACACATTGACTATATGTTGATGATTCATGAGCTGGACTCTAGCAATTGATGTGTGATTCATGAGCTGAGCTTTAGCAATTGATGTGTACGATTCAGCAGTTTGTACCATATTACTGTTTCTCTTCCCACCAACTATTCTCTTCAATCATTTTTTTATAAAAAAGTATTCTCTTTAATCATTTAACTTCTTTTGGCCATTGCATCCATGCAGTTCCTTGCCATCTCAATTATACGTTTATGTCCATCCATATTAAATAGATAAATGGATTAGTTCTTATGCAATCAACTATTTTATATACTGATTGTGTTACTTCAAATGTCGTTAAATGACAGAATGGGGAGCGGCGAGAAGACCGTCACCGCTTATGGCGAGTACACCTATGCTGAGCTGGAGAGGGAGCCCTATTGGCCAAGTGAGAAGCTGAGGATTTCTATTACTGGGGCTGGTGGTTTCATTGGATCCCACATTGCTCGCCGTCTGAAGAGCGAGGGCCACTACATCATTGCCTCTGACTGGAAGAAGAATGAGCACATGACTGAAGACATGTTCTGCCATGAGTTCCACCTTGTTGATCTCAGGGTCATGGACAACTGTCTGAAGGTCACCAAAGGTGTCGACCATGTCTTTAATCTTGCTGCTGATATGGGTGGCATGGGGTTCATCCAGTCGAATCACTCCGTGATCATGTACAACAACACCATGATCAGTTTCAACATGCTGGAGGCTGCACGTATCAATGGTGTGAAGAGGTATGCCACTTCATTTTCTTACTGGCTGGTGAATGCTGTGATCTCCTCTATAATTAAATCTTAACTTCCACATGTAATCTAGTTGATGTTGTTTGATTAGAGTTTTCAAAGAACCTGGCTGCTACATATAAAGAACCTTTATTATGCATGTTAGTCTTTGTGAAGCTCAGGGGTCAGGATACTGTTTGGGCAGCTGGATTTTCCAATACTATTCAATCCAGATCTGTATGTAGTCAAGTTGATACTGACATTAACCTAACTGAGCCTTAAGGAAAACAAGCTGGTCATTCTGATATTAAAACTGTTAGTCGCTGAATTCTCACTCTTGGTAGTAGGAGAATTCTTACTCTCATCGAGAGAGGATGACACTAGGAGTTGGGGCAATTTTCTTGTCTATTTCTCACACAAGCTCACACAAATGCCATGCCAACCCAAGGGGTTGAGGTTACATATTTATAGGCTGCTAGCCAGCCAAGCATATGTCAAGATGCTAGTCTAAGATGCTAATATGCTGTCCTAGCTAAGATGCTGTCCTCTAGTCTAAGATGCTGTCCTCTAAGATGCTGTCCTCTAGTCTAAGATGCTGTCCTAAAAACAGAAAAACAGCCACAAGGACCATGACCATGTGAGCATCATAGCCCCACAAAGACCAGCCACACATGAGACTTATCCATCATTCTCCCCCTAAGTCTTGTGCGTCGTCTTGTGGGAGAGTTGAACCATCCCGGTCCTGGAGCAGAGCTCAAGGAACTTGATCCTCCCAAGGGGCTTGGTGAGCAGGTCCGCAAGCTGGTCCTTGGTGTTGATGTAGCTCGCCTTGATGCTCCCTTCCTCCAAACAGCCTCGGATGAAGTGGTACCTCACCCGGATGTGCTTGCTGCGTTCGTGGAACACGGGGTTCTTTGCCAGGGCCAGAGCGGACTTGCTGTCCACCCTGAGCTCCACCGCTCTAGTGTCTCTGCCGAGGAGATCACCAAGCAGTCGAGCGAGCCAGAGCGCCTGAGTCGAGGCGGTGGAGGCCGCTATGTACTCGGCCTCGCAGCTGGACAGGGCCACCACCTGCTGCTTGACCGACTGCCAGCTAACGAGGCACTTGCCGAGGAAGAAGAGGATCCCGCTCGTGCTCTTGCTGGTGTCGATGTCGCCGGCGTGGTCGCTGTCGCTGTACCCGACGAAGTGTGCCGCCCCAGGGCACCTCGGGTAGTAGAGGCCGTGGTCGAGAGTCCCCGCAACGTAGCGGATGATCCTCTTCACAGCCTGCTGGTGCTCCGTCGTCGGTCGCTGCATGAACCGACTAACGTAGCCGACGGAGAATGCCAAGTCCGGCCGTGTGTGGGCGAGGTAGCGAAGGCTCCCCACAAGACGCCGGTACTGCGTAGCGTCCACCTCCTCTGTCGTGCTGTCGCGGCTCAGCTTCAGCCTCTCCTCCATCGGAGTGAGAGCTGGGTTGCAGTCGGTGAGCCCAGCTAGCTCAACGACGCGCTTGGCGTAGGCGGTCTGTCGAAGCGTGATCCCAGAGTC
The DNA here is from genome assembly GCF_019320115.1 of Miscanthus floridulus. Classification (NCBI taxonomy): domain Eukaryota; kingdom Viridiplantae; phylum Streptophyta; class Magnoliopsida; order Poales; family Poaceae; genus Miscanthus; species Miscanthus floridulus. The sequence goes on from NC_089580.1 coordinate 73,576,406, forward strand.
ATCCTGGTGTACCTCGATTCCCAGGTAGAAGGAGAGAGGCCCCAGGTCACTCATCTGGAAGGTGGCCTTCATCTCTTCCTTGAATGCCGCCACCTCCGCATCCTTGGTGCCGGTGATCACCAAGTCGTCGACGTAGACACCCACCAGCAGGGCATTACCTCCATTGCCCCGTCGGTAGATGGCCGCCTCGTGCGGGCTTTGCTCGAAGCCCATCCCCTTTAGCGTGGAATCCAGCTTGGCATTCCACGCCCTCGGTGCCTGCCGCAAGCCATAGAGGGCCTTGCGCAGGCGGAGCACCTTGCCCTCCTTGCCGGGGATCGCAAATCCCGGCGGCTGGTGCACGTAGACCTCCTCCTTCAAGTCGCCGTTAAGGAACGCCGACTTGACGTCCATGTGATGAACACGCCAGCCCTCCTGGGCAGCTAGCGCAAGGAGGAGTCGCACGGACTCCATCCGTGCCACGGGAGCAAAGGCGTCGTCGAAGTCGACCCCCTCCTGCTGCACGAAACCTCGTGCCACCAAGCGAGCCTTGTGCTTGACGATGGCACCGGCTTCATCCCTCTTCAGCTTGTACACCCACTTAAGGGTGATCGCGCGATGACCACGAGGAAGGTCAGCAAGCTCCCAGGTGCGGTTCTTCTCAACCGCATCCATCTCCAACTGCATCGCGGCGCGCCATGCCGCGTGTCTCTCGGCCTCTGCGAACGACCGAGGCTCGCCGTCGTCACACGCAAGGTGCAACTGCGCCTCCAGGTCCTCCAGGTCATGAGGCACCAGTCCCGGCACCAACTGGTCGCCGAGAAGGTTCTCCATCGTACGGTACCGCAACGGCTCGCCGTCGTGGTACGCGTCGATGCGCTCCTCGTCGTGAGAGAGCGGAGTAGCGAGCTCAACCGGGCTGTGCTCGACACGAGCTGGTGTTGGAGTAGACGTGCCCGGAGAGGTGCCTGTCGGTGCTGGAGTGCGTGGCGTTGCCGGCTGTGGTGAAGCCGGCGAAGAACTCATCGCAGCCGATGTCCTGGCTGGAGAGCGTGGAGCTGTCGGAGTAGCAGGCGCCGGGGTCGGTGGAGGCTCGGGGACTGGGGTAGACGCGCTCGCCGAAGAAGAGCTGCCTACTCCCCCAGCTCCCTCGAAGTGGACGTACTCGACAGTGAAGTCGTCGTAAGTCGGAGCCGAGCCATCGTCCACCGCCTTGTCCCACGCCCATCCTCGCCCTTCGTCGAACACAACGTCGCGCGCCGTGCGCACACGCTGTGTCTTCGGGTCGAGGATGCGGTAGGCCTTCGAGCCCTCCGCGTAGCCGATGAACACTCCCGGAGTGCTCCTGTCGTCGAGCTTGCTGATGTGGCCAAGCTCCTTGGCGAACGCGAGGCAGCCGAAGACCCGCAAGTGGGAGACCGCCGGCTTGCGCCCATGCCAAGCCTCGTACGGCGTCCTGCCGTCGAGCGCCTTGGTAGGCGAGCGGTTGAGGATGTAGACGGCCGTCACCACCGCCTCTCCCCAGAAGACAGCCGGCATCCCCCTCTGCTTGAGGAGGGCCCGAGCCATCCCCACAACCGTCTGGTTGCGCCGCTCGACGACGCCGTTCTGCTGCGGGCTGTACGGCGCGGAGTAGTGGCGCTGAATGCCCTCGTCAGCGCAGTACGACGCGAATTCAGCCGCCGTGAATTCGCCGCCGTTGTCGGTGCGCAGCACGCGCAGCTTGCGGCCGCACTCCGCCTCCGCAGAAGCCTGCGCGCGTCTGATGGCGTCCGCAGCCTCTCCCTTGCTGCCGAGGACCATCACCCACATGTAGCGGGAGAGGTCGTCGACGAGCAGCAGGAAGTAGCGTCGTCCTCCCGGTGTGGCCGGTGTCACCGGGCCACACAAGTCCCCGTGCACGAGCTCGAGCCTCTCCTTGGCTCGAAAGCTCGCCTGCTGGGGAAAGGGGAGTCGCCTCTGCTTCGTCAACACGCAGACGTCGCAGAGCTGCTCCACATGGTCGAGGCACGGCAGGCCTCGCACCATCTCCGTGGCACTGAGCCGCTTCAGGGCCTCAAAGTGAAGGTGCCCGAAACGCTCGTGCCACTGCCACGCCTCGTCGTCCCGACGAGCAGCGAGACAGAGGGGTTGTGCCACCTGCACGTTAAGGACGTAGAGTCGATTTGCGCTTCTGGATACCTTGGCAAGAAGGCGACGACGACGATCCCAAATCCTCATGACTCCGTCCTCAACCACCACGCGCGAACCGTTCTCATCCAGCTGTCCCAAGCTGATGATGGAGTTCCTCAACGCGGGGATGTAGTAGACTCCGGTGAGCAGCCTGTGCTCACCAGACACGGCGGTGAAGATGATAGAGCCGACGCCCTTGATCTCCACGCCGGAGGCATCCCCAAACTTGACGGAGCCTCGGACGCTAGAGTCAAGCTCGGTGAAGAACTCCCGTCGACCGGTCATGTGATGGGTGGCGCCGGTGTCGAGGTACCACCCGTCAGTCTTGTCGTTGCCGGAGCTGTCACCGAGGAGGGCGTGTGCTTTTGGCTCGTCAAGGTGGAGGAGAGCCGCTGCAGCCGGTGCCGCTGGAGGTAGCTCGATGCTGGCATGTGCCATGAACAGAGCCGGCTCCTCCTCCGCCTGTGCGACGTGGGCCTGGCCGCGTCGTGGCTGTCGACAGTCCTTGGCCCAATGGCCAAGCTGGCCGCAGTTGCGGCAGGCGTCGTCTCGTGCCGGCTTGTGCCTGCCGGCGGCGCCGCCCTGGGCGCCTCCGCGGGCATCACCCTCGGCACGTCCTCGCGCCCCGGCCTGGGCGTCTCTGCGCGCCTTGCGCGGCTTGCCACGCTTGCGGCCGCCTGTCGCGGAAGAAGGCTCCCCCTTCCTCCGGTCACCTTGGCTGGCAAGCCACTGCTCCCGAGTGAGAAGGAGCTTCCCGCCAGTGGTGATGGGCCCCGAGAGGGACTGTGGCTCATCGCTGTCGACGACCTTGAGGCGACCTATCGCCTCCTCGATCGACATCGTGGAGAGATCCAGCAGAGACTCGATCGAGCGAGCCATCTGCTTGTACTTCTCGGGGACGCAGCGGAAGAGCTTTTCGACAGCTCTCTCCTCGCCGTAGGTGTCGTCGCCGAACTGCACCATCTTCTGCAACAGAGTATTGAGACGGAGAGCAAAGTCATCAACGTCCTCACCTGGCTTGAAGGCCAGGTTCTCCCACTCCTTGCGAAGTGCCTGTAGTGTGGACTTGCGGGCGCGATCGCTGCCGATGCGTGCCGCAGCGATGGCGTCCCAAGCCTCCTTGGCAGTCCGCTTGCTGGTAAGCGAGAACTGCATCTCGGGCGGGACTGCAGCGATGAGAGCATCCAGCGCCCGTCGATCTAGGTCGTAGTCGACGTCGCCATACCGGACTGCCTCCCACATGTGCCGCACCTGGAGCTTTACCCTCATCACCGCAGCCCACTCGACGTAGTTGGTCTTGGTGAGGGTAGGCCACCCACCGCCGGGACCGACGTCCCTGACAACAGCCTGGAGCCCGTGGTAACCACGGTACCGATCCGGGGAGAGAGAGCCATGCTGCCTGTGAAGGCCGCGCTCTCCATCGACCCGTCGGTACCGATCCGGGGAGAGAGCCACGCTGCCTGTGAAGGCCGCGCTCTCCATCGACCCGTCCGCCACCGTTGCCGTGCGCGCCTCCTCCAGGAGCGCCGCCGCCGTGCGCCTCCTCCAGGAGCGCCGCCGCCGTGCGCGCCTCCTCCAGGGGCGCCACCGGCGCGTCCGCGCCTGTCTGGGCTGCCGCCACGCTCGTGGACGTGCGCGGCTGTCCACTGCGCCGCCCGCGCTCGCGCTGCCTCCCTCTCTAGCAGCTCGAGGTCCGCGTCGGCGGTGTCGTCAGCGGAAATGGAGCTGCCGATGCTGCCGCGCAGAGCCTCGACCTCCGCCGCCGCCGCACGCGCTGCATTCGCCGCCGCCGCTGCTTCCGCCTCCGCTCTGGCTGCTGCCAGCTCCGCCGCTGCTAGCCTCGACGCCCTTGCCGCCGCCGCAGCGGTCTCTGCCGCCGCTCGCTCGCGTTCCTCTGCCGCGGCAAGTTCGGCCTCCTGCCGACGCCGCGTGCTCGAGGCGACCGAGCGCTGAGACTGCCCTGCGGACATGACGCGCTACCGGGGGGCTGCTGCGTGGGGAGAGGGCTGCTTCAGACGAGCTGGGAGAGGAGTGAACAGGAGCGGCCGGAGGAGCTGCTGCTGCCAACAGCTGGGGCTGTTGTGGGGCTGGGAGAGAAGATGAGCAAGAGATGCTCAGGCTACAGGATAATACGGCTCTGATACCACTTGTTAGTCGCTGAATTCTCACTCTTGGTAGTAGGAGAATTCTTACTCTCATCGAGAGAGGATGACACTAGGAGTTGGGGCAATTTTCTTGTCTATTTCTCACACAAGCTCACACAAATGCCATGCCAACCCAAGGGGTTGGGGTTACATATTTATAGGCTGCTAGCCAGCCAAGCATATGCCAAGATGCTAGCCTAAGATGCTAGTCTAAGATGCTAATATGCTGTCCTAGCTAAGATGCTGTCCTCTAGTCTAAGATGCTGTCCTCTAAGATGCTGTCCTCTAGTCTAAGATGCTGTCCTAAAAACAGAAAAACAGCCACAAGGACCATGACCATGTGAGCATCATAGCCCCACAAAAACCAGCCACACATGAGACTTATCCATCAAAAACTGTCGCTGTTTTCTGTAATAATCTGTCTTCCTTGGTGCGGTGTCTCAAGTCTGCATGATCTATTCATGTTCACTTATATTTTATATCATTTTGGTCTGGCAGGTTCTTCTATGCCTCAAGTGCATGCATTTACCCTGAGTTCAAGCAGCTTGACACAAATGTGAGCCTGAAGGAATCTGATGCCTGGCCTGCTGAGGTGTGTTTATTGAAATACAATGACATTTCTGTGTGTTAGACATATTCATGTACTCATTTAAATTCCCTTGGACATGGATCTGTTACCTTTCAGCCTCAAGACGCCTATGGCTTGGAGAAGCTTGCAACTGAGGAGCTGTGCAAGCACTACACCAAGGACTTTGGTATTGAGTGTCGCGTTGGCCGTTTCCACAACATTTACGGCCCTTTTGGGACATGGAAAGGTAACCCTACCAGTTCTTTAGTGACTGAAGCCATACATTCAGTAACCTGTCTTGTGATTGTGAGGTGATAAACTGATAATTCAACTTGATCAAAATGTTATCTTTCTATTCTAACAGGTGGTCGTGAGAAGGCACCGGCCGCCTTCTGCAGAAAGGCTCAGACATCCACGGAGAGGTTTGAGATGTGGGGCGATGGTCTCCAGACCCGCTCCTTCACTTTCATCGACGAGTGCGTCGAGGGTGTTCTGAGGTATGTATGTGTGCTTTGGATGTCATCCAAACACCAAACCAAACAGTTACCTGTGTAGCAATGGGGAATTAACATGGTATGGTACCACGTTGTGTCCAGATTGACCAAGTCAGACTTCCGCGAGCCAGTGAACATCGGAAGCGATGAGATGGTGAGCATGAACGAGATGGCTGAGATCGTGCTGAGCTTTGAGGATAGGAAGCTGCCCATCCACCACATCCCTGGTCCAGAGGGGGTCCGTGGGCGCAACTCTGACAACACCCTTATCAAGGAGAAGCTTGGCTGGGCCCCAACAATGAAGCTCAAGGTATTGTCACCATCTTGCTAGATATTGCAGCACATATCTTGGTTTATATTGAAATTATTCTGGTGAAGTACCCTCCATCTCCATGTTGAGGGTGTTGGGACAAACAAATGTAAATAATACCATTTAAGCCCGTGGAATGACGCATAAGGAATGTATGCCAGGGCTGGTTAGAACTTGCACTAAACAATTCCTTGTCCTGTAAACTGGAATGTTTGCAGGATGGGCTGAGGTTCACCTACTTCTGGATCAAGGAGCAGATCGAGAAGGAGAAGACCCAGGGGGTCGACATCGCGGCCTATGGGTCGTCCAAGGTGGTGTCCACCCAGGCGCCCGTGCAGCTGGGCTCCCTCCGTGCCGCCGACGGCAAGGAGGGGCTCTGAGCGATGAGGCTTCGTAGTGGGATATGACATACTGTTTGGAGAGTTTGGACGGTAGAATATGTACTACAGTAGCAGCAAAAGTACTGTTGGGCCCCTTTTTGGGGGGTTCATTCTATTTTTCTATCTATTCACCGCTCCATTAATTTATGCCATGCACCTTGTTCATTTTTGCATGTCTTCTGTACCTTGATTGTACTCCTGTGGCCATGGCTGGCAATAAAATTTTCCCTGTTTCTACTCTGTGTGGAGTATGTATGTATGATCCTAGATTGATATGATATGGCTCTGCTCTGTACTACTCTGTTGAGCTTTTCTGCATCCAAATGTGACAAGGCTCCACAGAAATCAGATTTCTTCTACCCGTAACATAACAATAGCACTGCAGGTCGATGGAGACGGGACTGCCAAGGAAGGAAGGCGTCACTGTAGCACTAGCTGGCTGGTTGAGCTGTCGTCGTTTTCTCTGACGAGTGGCGTTGACACCGGGACCATGTTGTACGCACGGCTGTGCGTGGTGATGCCAGTAATATTCCCTGCGAACTGGTTGGGTATCCGACGTGTTCGGGTATATGGTCCAAACGAAACGAGCGCTCGCGCGGGCACGGGTCGTCGGCGCCAGCACGCAGCAGTCCCAGTCCCGTCCCCACCGCCGCACGCCGGCGCGCCACCGGCTGTGGATATACACACACACGTACTTTCGCCTCGTGTACAGAAAGTAATGTTGACAGCATGTTGTAATTGGGAGTCATGTCGTGGCTCGTGACAGCAAGGATACAATGATGTGGTAGGATCCTCAGTCGCCACACATTCAGTAGAGATGTTCATCTTCAGCAGTATGCAGGATATCCTTGCAGCAGACACATCGGCCAATTTTGGTTGCATTGCCATCAGAAAAGTGTTGTTTTCTGTTGGTCTAACATTTTAGCATTTACCGGGGTTGTAGCTTTTTGTAACTAGTTTTTTTCAACTATTTTTCTATCCGTTTATATATGCCAGGCAGATCTCTTATATGTAGCTATTTTTCTATATCTAGACCTAATATTAAAGACAAAATTTATGCCACTTTTATTTTTTCGTCCAACCTAAACACCAGTCTTGTGTCCGTGTCTATTTTTTTCTCCGTTTGTTCCTCCTCCCGCTAATTTCCCTTCTTTCTTCTCCCGCTTGTAGGTTGGGTTCCGTTGGGGTCTCAGGGAAGTGCTGGTGGCCCCGTCCCCTCGTGATGTCCCGTGCCATTTGCGAGTTTTTATTTTTTATTTTTACTTCCTAATGAAACAACTCTATTTTTTCTTATAAAGATAAAGATAAATAATAAATACAGTACTATGTCTTTGAAACTTTGATCTTTACTTAATAAACAAATATTTCTATTACTGAGGGCACCCGCAATAGTAAGAGCTAATTACTGGCTCTAAGACCATTTTTCTAATAGTGTTAACTTTTAGCACATACTCCATCCGTTCTAAATTATAAGTCATTTTTTCGAACAAAATTATATGTCGCTTTGACTTTTTTGGTACATCCATTTTGCTATACATCATTTAGATGCATAGCAAAATGGATGTACCAAAAAAAGTCAAAACGACATAATCTTGAAATGTGCACCAGAGCTTACAGCCTGTTCGGTTGGCTGGTTCGTTTCGTTGCTGGTTCGTGAAGAAATACTGCTGGCTGGTTTATGTGAGAGAAAATACTGTTCCAGCTGGAAATTTACGATCGTTTACGACAAGCCACAGCCAAACGAACATGCCGACTCTTGATCAAGAGCTAGCTTTTCTCTCTCATCTATTTAAAATACAAAAAAATACTGAGAGCTAGCTTAAAAGTCGATTGTTGGAGCTGCCCTAAGTTGTTGATTTGAATTATGAATAAATTACTATCATGACATGAATTAGTCGGGCCTAACTAATCAAATTGCAAACTCAAATCTTGAGCAGTTTCTCGTCCAATCTAATCATCAGAACAAATGTTTCTCCTAGCTGTCTGCACATACCACAGCACAATCTGTAAAAGCTGTCCACATGGGCGGATCCAGGGCCCGGGCGGGCTGCAGCTCGGGGCGAGTTCATGTAGCCCCTGTAACATATGTGGTGTTTAGCCTAAAAAAACTATGATCTTAATTAGACAAAAGGAAGCATAGGAAGCAAGATCAGACTGTTTTGAACGTGAATCAGTAGCTTAGCCCGGGGCGCAGCCCCGTTCTGGATCCGCCCCTGACTGTCCACATATATCAGTGCAACTTTTGATAAGGGCTAACATGTGGAATCCGAGACACGCGGAATTTAATAAGATATTAAAATTACATATTTTTATGAATCCTTACAAAAAGTCACCAAACTTGACATCTAACTCTGCCAACGTATAGATATATAGTATGAAAACTAAAGTTACGATACATTTGCATGTAAATATTTTTTTCCTTACAATGGAAGAAAAAAATCTATCTTGTATTTTAATTCAATACAACTTTCGTAGGACATTGTATTATTATTGTTAATATTAACATATATTATGGATATTATGGCTATCATAAAATAAAGTATAGCTTTTAAATTTTATAGGAAGACGAAAACATGAATAGATATGTAACACTGTCATCCTTGTTTTGATAAATGAGACCGTTCGTTTGTGATTGCTGCAGCAACCACTCACAACATCAAAAGTAGAACCTAATAAATTAAGCTGTTGTGCAACAAATGAAACGAACATGTTAAACATTTGATAATTTTTCTCCCATTACAATACACGGGCATATTTGCTAGTTACAAGAAGACAAACTTTGCGCCTTTGCATCATCAGGTTCCATGAGAAAGGTAACGATATAGTAAGTGCGTAGACTGAAAAAAGAAAATAAAACTCTGTGCAGAAGGCCACGCCAAGAAAGATCCATTGGGCTCATGCTGCGGACCTTTCCCCGGCCACGCGGCCGTCCAAGCCCACGCTCATGAACAGCGCACAGGCCTACAGACACTTTCGGCTAACCATCGCGCACTGAAAGGAGAGCCCACGACGCATCCTGACCTGGGTCTGGCCCGGCTGCGCTTTCTTCAGGTCAAGCGGGCCACGTTACATGTTCTTCCTTTTCCTTGCATATTTTTGCACAGTCGTTCTTAGTTTTATAAACTTTTTCATCGCAAGTCTGTTTACACAGTTGCACAGTTGCGTTTTTCGTAATGTGCTTAACAAAACGACTTCTGTATCGTTGGCTATTCTTTAACGAGAGTTTTTTTTAACTACACTTTGATTACTGATTTCATTTATTATTGTCTCCACGAGAATTGATACTACCAAATTAATACTCATTTCCTAGCAATAAAAAATAATATTCATTTGTTCCCACATCGAAGCTGTTACTACTAAATACTCAGTAAGTGGTTAAGTTAGAGCAAAACGAAAGAGGGTGCGTGTGTTTTGTGGGGTGCATTCACGAAGAAATTTTACTCATTGATTCTCTATTTTGCCGTGAGTGCAAGTGCACCTCGTGAACTGTACCCAACCTTCGCCTCTTTGGTTTCTACATGCGTTCCTAAAATTTCTATCACATCGAATATTTAGACACATGCATACAGTATTAAATATAGACTAATTATAAAACTAATTACACAACTTACGACTAATTTGCGAGACGAATCTTTTAAGTCTAATTAGTCCATGATTTGACAACGCGGTGCTACAGTAAACATGTGCTAATGACAAATTAATTAGGCTTAAAAAAATCATCTCGCAAATTAGCCTCCATCTATGTATTTGGTTTTGTAATTCATCTATATTTAATGCTCTTTATTAGTATCTAAACATTCGATATGACATGAATTTTAGGAGCGACTAAAGAACCAAACACCCCCTAATACTCTTACTTAGATGCTCATTGGAGTTGTTACTTCATCTAAAATTCTACCTAACTAAACTATTTATATTGTACCTCAACCTTCTAGATAATTGTGGGGTATAACCCCAGGTACCCACGACGAGGGACATGGGTTGTACCAGCAGAGACGGTCCAGCCCACGACATAAGGACGTGTGGCGCACCGCGCACGGCACTGGCCGTCGTACACCGCAAGGCATCTAGAAGATATGATCTATTATGACTCTTATAGATATTGTAATCCTACCGACTAGGATACTTTCCTTGTAACCCTACCCCTCCAGAGTATATAAGGAGGGGCAGTGGTCTCCTAGGCGACATGACATCCCACATCTCATCTCGTATTCCAGCAATACAAACCAACTGAGCACATGACGTAGGGTTTTACGTCATATTGACGGCCTAAACCTGTATAAATCTTATGTCTTGTGTCTTTGTTACCATCTAGTTCCTGATCACGCGCACCTCTATCAATCAATTTACCATCGTGGGCATCCACTCGGTGGACCACCGAGCATCTTTTGTCGATAGTTGGCGCGCCAGGTAGGAGTGTGCGCGCTAATCCTGTGGCGAACCAAATGTACCTCAAGATCAATGCCATCCGTGGCAATTTAGCTTCTGGCGGCGGCATCCTTCACCTACGATGGAGTCGTCGTCTTGAGGCTCTTGCGGCGGCTTGATGTCGCTGTGTGAACTCGTCATTAAGTCGGCTATATGTGGCGGCGTCTCCGGCGTATACATGGGAAGCAAGCCGAGATTTCAACAAGATCGGATCCACTTCCTAGCTTCAACAGCATCATCGAAAGCGGCGTTCCAAATCTACTCCCGCAGATTTGGCATCGGCCGCTACTTCTACGAACCACGGCATCAGTTCATTGTGACCCTGCAGGACTAGATCGGATTTGCATGTTGGTTGTTGCTGGCTACCAGTCCACCGCATGCATCAACGTTTGGGATCTACAGTGCCATGAAAGCTAAAGATAGTCAAGATCTCCATCAGGCTCGCATGTGCTCATATATCTCCGTAAGGCATACAAGCAGAGATGCCTCACGGATGAAGGTTATGACCTACTCGGTGAACTGATCTGACCATCTCCCTTGGATCACATATTTCAATCTACAAAGCGCTTGGTCCATGAGCGTCTGCCTCGTCTCGATCATGAACCACTTCATCAGCGGCATCATCAAGCACCGTGCCGGGATCAACTCACCTGTGCTGATTCTGACTCTGCCCGCTGAGCTTGACTTCGACTCCGTCTCAATTGAGAACTTCGACACTCCCAAAAGTTCCAACTACATCAAGCTGCCTAGCGAGCCGCCCGAGTCGCCAACCAGCGTCATAAGGACGATGTCATCTGGACTACTCGCTCCAACTGCCTGTCGTGTCGCAATATTGATCGCCGCAAAGAACGGCGCTATGACGATCGCGACCGCCGCCAGGACGGTAGGCCAGAAAGCTCGAGGGCCAGGCAATTTCGTCGACGCTGACCCGATATCGTCATACGCCGCCGAACAGATGTTCTAATTAAAGATAAGTACCCTTTCATATTTAATAAAGCTTTCGCCGTGTTTCTACAATTATTTTCTCTGAGTTTTCGCCATGCTTCCCTAATTCTTGCTTCTCCAATTATTTTCCACGTTTAAGATGCTCCATTCATTCTCCATAATGCGATATCTTTAAGATACTCTCCATCAACTCGCCGACCAGCCACATTCTCACTTGTGTTATCCAGAACCGGCCCTGTCCTCGACTTCGCTCCTACATGTGCATGAGCCACGCTCTGCATTATGGACAGTCAGCAGCGGCTCCTTGGCGACGCTCTTTCTCTTACGCATACACAGGTGCCAGTCACTCCACGCTATGGAGTTTAGGGCTAGTCAGGGCTGGTGATACAATACAAGACCAACTGGAAGGAAGTCACTCATATTTAAAATATGAACAAACTCCAAACGAAGATAATGTTTATCTCCAACTGATCGTCAGGATATAAAATTCATCGATACATTGCTCCTGATCAACTTCACTCTGTTTTCTTCAATCGTCGAGTTTATATATTTTATTTTTGCATCATGTACTACCCGTTCTACATATTTGTATTGCAGGATCATCATCCGAGTGGTCGCACCACCTGGCCTTTGGACTTATCCGTCAATCAACTGGTCGGACCGCTAGGTTCATGACCTTCGTCGCCAACCAGTTGGTCGGACTGTTCGACACTCACTTCTACTCAGCGCTCACTTCGCCGCCAACCAGTTGGTTGGGCTACTCGGTGCTCGATTCTTCGCCAACCAGCTGGTCAGATTGTTCATCGCTCATCATCAACTACGCTAGGGCCCGCTCGATTCTTCGCCAACCAGCTGGTCGGATTGTTCGTCGCTCATCGTCAACTATGCTGGGGCCCGCCAGCTAAGCTGGGGACTTCTCGGTGTTTGGATTCTTCTTATAAGAGTCATCAACTAAGCCACGAACTCCCTTGGCGGTAGGATTTTACTACGTTTCAACGGTGTTGCATGCCATGTGTGCTATCAAGCTGCTCCATGCTGTTCGGATCAGGGTGCTGATCTTGGGCAGCACGTCGGGGCCTTGGTAGATACATGGCAGATGACGCTGGCTATTTCACGCATCAACACTAGAATATCAAGCTCCTGATTTCTTTGACCTTGCTACAAGATTCATTCTTCATCTTTCAGCAGGCTCGGGGACTAAGTGGCTACATTTCACCTGGCGGTGAATGTAGTGTTTTTTTCTTGATGTATCCTTCTTATTGACTAAGTCATAGATGATGATCATCTGACCTCACAAACGGAGTCTATGTGGCTACACTTCATCTGAGGTGAAGAATTTTCAAAATTTTATTTTGAGCTCTTTACATCCTATTGGTGAGCCTCACTTGGATAAGTCCAAGATCTACTGGCCATTTCAACTGGTCGACAGCTGTCCTCATAGGTCGACAGTCCAGTTAAACTGGTTGGTGCTTACTTTCACCGCCTAGGCCACTAGTTAAGCTGGTTGGCTTCCATCTTCACCACTCAGATCATTAGTCTAGCTGATCAGCTTCATGACAAACTGCTCAGACTTGATCAAGACGGTGTCACTAAACAGATACAAGGCGCTTGGGGACTAACCGTGGGGGTATAACCCTAGGTACCCATGATGAGGGACATGGGTTGCACCAACAGGGATGGTCCAGCCCACGACATGAACACTTGCGGCGCACAGCACTGGCCGACGTACACCGCAAGGCATCTAGAAGATATGATCTATTAGGACTCTTATAGATATTGTAATCCTACCGACTAGGATACTTTCCTTATAACCCTACCCCTCCAGAGTATATAAGGAGGGGCAGGGGTCCCTGAGGCGACATGGCATCCCACATCTCATCTCCTATTCCAGCAATACAAACCAACAGAGCATATGACGTAGGGTTTTACGTCACATTGATGACCTGAACCTGTATAAATCTTATGTCTTGTGTCTCTGTTACCATCTAGTTCTTGATCATGTGCACCTCTACCAATCAATCTACCATCGTGGGCATCTCCTCGGTGGACTGTCAAGCATCTTTTGTCGACGATAATGGATCCATAAGATTATTAATAATGCTTCACCATGGGCGTCTGCCCCACGAACGCTGCGTGCCTCACTTTGCCTCATCGCTTCCGCCTATGCTACTCGCTCCCGCCTACACGCGTGCCTCCCTGACCTCTTCCCCAACCCCCAACGCCACCGGAATACCTCGCAGCAGCAGCCCCTGCCAATAGCCGCTGGGTGCATGTGCTGGGGCACCTCAGGGCTATCCCTGGCCAAGCCAAGAGCACCCATGAGCGTGGCCGGATGCCAGTGGTGTTCGTGCACCTCCGGCTCCCACCCTGACGGTCAGAATCGACCGGCCTAGGCCTCCCCTCCCCTATATTGCAATGTATGTTATTTTGCAATGTATGTTTCAAGTGTTTCAAACATTTTAGAGATATGTTGCAATTGTTTTGTATGGATGTAGCAAAATTACATCGGGGATGTTGCATATGTTTCAAGTGTTTTAAAGACATGTTGCAAGCCTTTGTTCAAAATGCTTTATCTGTTCCAGACATATGTTTCAAGCGTTTTGATCTGGATGTTGCATATGTTTCACACATATGTTGCAACAGTATGTTCCAAATGTTTCATCTGCTTCAGTCTTATATTACAACAGGTATTTTAATGTTGCAAGTTGCAAGTGTTTTATCTGATGTTGCGTATGTTTCACACATATTTTGCAATTCAGACGTATGTCGCATTCAAGTGTTTCATGTTGCACGTGTTTTATGTTGTTTGGAGAGTTAGGGGGCATGGATGTAGGGTCGAGATGGTGGACTAGAGGAGGGTAAATAGTCATTTCTAAAGTTAAATGCGATGGCTAATAGAAACAAGTGCAGAATTAAAACTATCGGTCTAGCAAAGACTACACCCCTCCATCAAAGTTCACAAGCACCTTATAATGATCGTAATTAAGCAACAAAGGTGTTGGGCTAGCTAGAGCTCACCTAAATAACTCTAATAGCAAGGTCACACAAACCTATACAACTAGTAGTCAAGCAACTGAGGGAGCTCCTACACAATCTAGTAAGCAAAAGCACAAAGCTCCTAAGCTCACTAGCAATGCTCAATAACAAGGCTACACAACCTAAATTAGAGAGCTCAAATTACTTAGCTACACAAACTAAGCAATGTGACTAACAAGGCTACTCAAGCCAATTAGTCATGTAAGAGAGCTACTTCTATGCTACACAAGCAAGAAGGTAACTAGCAAGCTACACATGCTAACTAATTACAAGAGCAACTACACAAGCACAATATATAAAAAAAAGTAAATACAAGCTTATGTATGGGGATCGCAAACCAACGGAGAGGTGATGATACAGTTATTTTTATCCTAAGGTTCACTTGGTTGCCACCAAGCTAGTCCCCGTTGAGACAAGCTCCAAGGTTGCCACCGGTCCCCTTGCTAGTGGTGACCTGCAGGTCATACTCTCCCACGTGGAGTGCTTACCACAAGCTCTAGCACTTGACTCGGCCAGACCACTTGTCGCCCTTCGTGTCTCGCTCTACTAGAGTTGCTCTCCGTGGCTTCCACGGGGTGAGCACAATACCCCTCACAATCTTCTCCAAAGCACTGCACAAGCTTCCTTGCGTGCTTCAATGGAGATCACACCACCAAGCCATCGAGGAGGTAGCAACCTTTAAGAGTAACAAGCACCACTGACTTGCAACTCAATCACCTAGTGCCACTCAATGCAATCTCTGAATGTAATGCACTAGAATCACACACTAGCTATCGATTTGCAATCTAGCATGCACAAGTGAGTTAGAGGGAATCCAAGCACACTCAAGCATGGACACAAAGTCCCCCAAGGTGCTCAACATCATCCAAGCCCGAGCACCCCATCTATTTATAGCCCAAAGGCTAAATAGAGACGTTGCTCAAAAGCTAGCTACGTAGGGTCTGGACCAGACCCTCTTCACACTGACCGAACCCTACGACTGGACCCTACTATTCATAGGGTTCGGTCCCTAGATCACTGACATGAGTCTCTTACGTTCGAAGCCGATTGTTGGAGCACAACGGTCACTTCACGCGTGCCAATAGAGAATGATCGGACTCTCCTGATCATCCAGACCAGATGTGCCTACACCGGGTCCGATCGTCACCGCGCATAGCAAACACACGACCAGACTCGCTCGTTCAACGACGACCGGACTCGCACATGCTAGGGTCCGGTCATTTCCAGAGAGCTCCTCGAGCTCTAGAAAATGATCAAACTGAGTCTGGTTGAACCGGTCAGACCCAGCCCCTAGGTCTGGTCCTTCTAGCTCTCTTGCCAGCGCGCCATGTCGCACAACCGGACTCGATGCCTAGAGTTTGGTCCGACCGCGATGCTAGGGTCCGATCACCTAGGTCCGAAGCACCTAGGGCAGCGCCTCCTCAAGTCAGTGACCGGACTCTTATAACAGAGTCCGGTCCTCCATGCCTCAGGATCTGGTCAACCCTGTCCAACTCCTTTTCTTTACCAAGTTTATCCAAATCCACTCCAAAAACTTCTCCTTTGGAAATGTACCAACATCATCAAGTGTACACCACTATGTGCTTGTGTGTTAGCATTTTCACAAACATTTTTTCAAAGGATTAGTCACTCAAATCACCATGCCACTCGATCCTAGCAATGATGCAAAGTTAGATCACTCGAGTGGCACTAGATGATCGATATGCAAACAAGTTTGCCTCTCTTGATAGTACGGCCATCTATCCTAAACCCAATCATGCACTTCTCTACACAACCTATGACTGATGAAATGAAATGCCCTACAAATATACCCTTGCCTTGCACATTCCATTCCATCTCCTCCGATGTTGATGCAACACATGCACCAACCATATCACAAATGATATGATTCACTTCATATCATCACTTGACCTTGTTGGTTCATCGATCTTGACCTCACTTGCTTTTCACCGTTGCCTTCGTTCATCGGCGCCAAGTCTTGCTCAAGCTTCACCGCCACACGGTCTATCGCTTCAAAGCCTCCAACTTGCCCTTCACGCTTGCAACCGGTCCATCAAGCTAAGTCTTGTCTTGATCTTCTCCACCTTAGCCACATGACTCAATGTCATGTCTCATATGCAATGAGCTCCTTCATCATATGTGTGAGCCTTGCAACAAATCCAAGCCATCTTCATCGTCATGACATGAGTTGCTCACACAAGTCTACCTATGGACTAATCACTTGTGTATCTCACATTTAAACACATTAGTCCACCTAGGTTGTCACTCAATTACCAAAACCAAACAAGGACCTTTTAGCAGGAAGTGACGGTGACATGGCATGGGCACCGGGGAATGGGGCACGGCCTGGGGGACCGGCGGCCATGGCATGTGGTGTGCTAGGGGCCGACGATCAGGACGCGATGGGGCGGGGTGCGCGTGCGGGGCGGGGCGAGGCAGGCGAATGGTCAGATGGATGAGGGTGGGTCGAATCAAGGTGGACGAGGTGGACTACACGTGCGAGTCGAGTCATCCGAAGCATGAGCATAGCGGTAGGGGTGGGGTGCTCGTGCAGGGTGGGGCAAATTAGCGAACGGGGGTAGGCTATGTGGGCATCTAGACATGCACATGAAAGGCCTAGTTTGGTTTTGGATATTTGACAAAATCTAGGACTAACCTTTGATCTAAGTATGTGGATTAGATAAGGTGGTCCAATCCAAGTGGTGGAGCAAGTTAGAGGTCCATGGTGATGAAGGTGGACATGAAATGAACACGATCAAGGTCTAACTTGGAAAAGAAGAAAGTGAAAAACAAAACCAAGGAGATCAAGGCAAAGGTATAAGGTATGTTTTGTTTTTGGTGATCAAGACACTATAAAGAGTGTGGTCACGTTTAGGATCGATAGCTGTACTATAAAGAGGGAAAATCTTTGGCTAAGGGGTTATCGAGTGCCACTAGGTGACATTGTTCTTGCATATGCATTTAGGAACCTAGTGTGCTAACTTTGACCCTTGTAAAATGCTTTGAAAAATGCTAACACACGTGCATACAAGTTCTATACTTTGTGGTTAGCAAGTTGGAAGCAAGGGCGAAGCGGTTGAGGGCTTAGAAAAAGAAAAGGTGGTGAAAGTACTTGACTAGACACTGGTCGCGGGGTGATCAGACTCACCCTAGCATGTTCAGTCATTTATAGGCGGCGGCGCAGTGACTGGCTGAGAGGCCGAGGAAGGACCGGACGCTGGCCTAGTCTTCACCGCCATGTCCAGTCACTTTTTAGAGGAGGCGAGTTCTTGCGACTAGATGCGCAGGGGCTGCATCAGGTGTATGCTGACACACGCTGGCGTTAGTATCATGAGCGCGTGGAGAGGAACGGAGTGCTGATCAGACACTAGGGTGCATCAGGTCACTTGTGACCAGATGCGTCCGGTCCATAAAAATCATCTCTGGATGCTTACTGGAGTTGATCGGACTTTGGTGACATGGCGTCTGGTCGTTTCCATCAGTGAGTCCGGTCACAACTTAACACGCGTGTAAGGGACCATGACGCCTAAGGGGGGGGTGAATTAGCAACTTAAAACTCTAACTCTAAACTATGGCCTCTTTTTAATTCTTAGCAAAAGCCTATATAAAAGATAAACTATCTAAATATGCAACTACGGTTTTGCTAGTGTGTTGTTATCTCTACCGCAAAAAGGAGTTATGCAACCTAGGTTCCAAACCTATCAACTAGCCTATCACTAAGCTAGGAAAGTAAAGCACAAACCAAGATTGCAATGTAAATGAGGAAGCTAAAGAGTAAGGTAGAGATATGCAAACTCCCGTCGATGACTCTAGTATTTTCAAAGAGGTATCGAGAAGCATGCAAGCTTTCCCCTAGTCCTCGTTGGAGCCCCTCACAAGGAATCCCACGCACGGGCCAAGCTCCTAGTTAGGTAACTCCGTGGATAGCCTCGGGCCTTCCCCACGCGCAAGTGGGTCTCTGGTGTGCTTTCCGGCAAGCCTCTCTAGGACTGCTCAATGCTGTCTTCACTATCAAGCTTTCGGTCGAACCGCCACAGGCCTTGTTCCCTTTGGTACACGGTGGCAGCCACACCACAAATGCGGTTGGTGTGATCTCGCAAGACTATAAGCTCCTCCGATGTACAACAATGGTGCGCGCAAGCACCAAGTGGTAAGAGGTGTGCAAACCTTACTAAACACTAGACCTAAACCAAGAGCAAGCCCATAAGGGGTGGTCTAACTAACCTAAGCACTTCGCAAAGCACCTACGCTAATCACCGAATGTATCACTAAGCACTATGCAAGTGGAGATCACTAAAGTGGTGTATCAACACCCTTGGTATGTTTCCTCAGCTCTCCTCTTCTCAAATGGCTGGTTGGGGGGTCTATTTATAAGCCCCATAGAGAAAGTAGCAGTTGGGGGCGAAACCCAGCTTTCTGCTACTGACTAGACATGTCCGGTCATCTCAACTGTTGAAGCGCGCACGTTGATCGGACTCTGGGCCGAGTCTGGTCATCATCGATCGGACGTGTCCGGTCGCGCTGGCGCCGCTCTGGAACCTTTCTGGACTCGATCGGACGCCATTGCCTGGTGTGTCCGGTCGTCCACAGCCGTTGTGTCTGGTGACGCTGAATTATTACCGTGATGATGAATAGTGAAGTCCGTGCGTCTGGTCACTACCTCGCTCTATGTCCGGTCGCTGCTGCTGACACCTACTGTTGCCGAGAAACTGATCGGATGCGTCCGGTCACTCATAGGGCCACGTCTGGTCACCTCTGTGGAGCTCGTTTCTTCGCAATCTTATGTCCAGCTTAGTTCCCATCTTTATGCTTGGACTTAGCTTAATATCTTGGGTCTTCTCTTGTGCTTCTAGGGTCTTACTTATTGTGTTGATCATGGGATCATCATGTTGCCTTCGTCCAAGTCACGTCTTGCACCCTATTGAACTACAAAACAATTACTTGCAAATTCATTAGTCCAATTTGGTTGTGTTGGTCATCAAACACCAAAATATAAAGTAAATGGGCCTAGGGTCCATTTTTCTTACAATCTCTCCCTTTTTGGTGATTGATGACAACACGACCAAAACAAGCAAATAATAAAAATTTTGGAATTTAAAAACTATTTACTTGCTAGGATGCAATGTAAAGGGCAAGGTTATATGATGCTAAAAGATACCACATGTAAGCACATGTAAGCTAAAGATACCACAAGTAAGCTAATGCATATCACATGTAAACATCTTTAGAAACTTATCTTGCCCTTGCAAATATCCCCATGTGGCATTATGGATTTAAGTCTCCCCCTAACTCTATAATTCACTATCCTCCCTTTCTCAGACCATTACCACTTGTAAATTATTACCATTACCACTTGTAAATTATTATGATCGAGCTTGCTTTTGGTCCTACAAATTCTCCCCCTTTGGAATCAAACACCGAAAAGGAAGACATTAGTAGCACAAGGGAGGGTCAAACTTTGTGATCCTTTGTATGTGGAATGGAATAGGTCACAAAATTTGACTCTCACATTACATAGACTAAGCTCCCCCTAAATATATGCATACATATGATGGAGAATGAAGTTTATGCATAATTGGCAAATTAATGCTCAAAGGAGTTTAATCTATATAATGCATGGAGAAATCATATAAATACCAAAGTGAAATCAACATGATGATATCGGTTTAGAAATACCACATGTGAAAACCAATTTGATTTATACCACATGCAATAGGTGGTGGATATTTGAAGTATGATGCTTAACTCCGGGGACTCCATTTTCCTTGCAATGAGACTACTACACACATGATAAGCTAAAAAAGGTGTTAGTCTCAAAGCATCCAACTTGTAGAGTAACCTCCCCCTAAATTTGTGCACACAAGTATGGAATACTTGTAGGAGACATGCACAATGATTTTAGAATAAAAAATACCACTTGAAAGATGACATCACATGAATGTGAGAATCATTTTTGAAAGTGATATCCGGGAGAAATTATCTACAATTTGGACTTTGGCACATATTAGATGAACAATTGTAAAAGAAGCTATGTGCCGTGCTCCTAAACAATTTAAACCATGTAGGTTTGCTCCAAGGGTTAAGAGTGAAACCGAGCAAGCCTACCATAAGATATACCAAGTGTATGCAAGATAAAAGATTAAACATGCAAATGCAAACCTAGGCATGAAAAGGAACTAGATGCTAATTGAGATTGCAAGAAATTAAATCTAGTTACCTAACATGGGAAGGGGAATTTGGGTCCATAGTATTCACTAACCCACTTGGCAATTACCTTGTTCATAATGATGCACCCCATGAAATACACCAAATTCCCTGAAGTCCATCGGACTTCTCACTTCCCTTTCAGGATCCAAACCTTCTTGGTGCTCTTCATATTGAAAATGATCTCCTTTGGCACCCAAATGCGTTTGGCCCCATTGTTGGCTTGCTTGTTCACCTTGATGGCCACCACCTTGTCATTTTTCTTGTTCTTCAAGAGATAAGGTGTGGAGACATTTTTGTCCACCTTGTTGGTGTAGGTATTGGAGAGCTTGCTTGTTTCCTTTTTGTTTTTCTCTTTCTTAGCTCTTCCCCCATTCTTCACCTTGCACTCATAGGACTTGTGACCTTCCTTGTGGCATATGTAGCAAGCCATGGTTTGTCCTTCATCAAGCTTCTTCACTCCCTTGATGGTGTTATCTTGATGAAGTTGGGCTTGCTCCATTTTGCCTTGCACTTGAGTCAAGTCCTTGGTGAGGTGAACCACCTCTTGCTTGAGTTGTTCATTCTCCATTGCAACCTCTTGTGTGCATGTATCTACAACAACTTTCTCAACACAAACTTGGTTGCACAAGGGTGCGTCTAACATAAATTATTGCAAGAAGTAGAGGCATCATTTTAGTCATGTCAACAATTAAATTTTTTCTTTTAGGTGCCTTGGTAGGGGTTGTACCGACGGCTTCAAGATTAGCAACTTTATTAGTTAGCTCATCACAATGTTTGCGCATGGTTTCCATTTTAGCAAGCAAACTTTTATAAGCATCTTATGAGCTAGCTAACTTTTCTTTGAATTTTTTATTTTTCTTTACAAGTTGCTCATCATTGATTGTGCATGCATTTGTTGTTGCACTAGCCTCAAGTTGCTCAATTTTAGTAGATAGTTCAATATTGAGATTAGCAAATGTCTCATATTGTTCAAGCAAAGTTTTATATGCTTCTGGTGAACTATCTAGCTTTTCTTGCAATATTTTTAGCTTCTTTTGTTGGTTAGTGCAAGCCTTAGCATATTTAAGATTTTCTTGCACAAGTTCATTAAGAGAAGACATTTCATCATCACTATCACTCTCACTAGAGGATGAGCTTTCGTTACCTCGTGCCATAAGGCACACATGAGAAGAGCTTGATGATGAGTGCTTGTGGCATCGCCTCTTGTGATGGTCTTCTTCTTCACTTGAAGAATCATCCCATAACCTTATTGATGTGAGGGCTTTATCCTTGCACGCCTTCTTCTTTGTCTTGGGTGTGGGCTTGTTTGGATAAACTTTCACAAAATGCCCCAACTCGCTGCATTCATAGCATCCTTTCTTTCTTTGCTCATTTCTTTGATTGGTAAGATGAAATCTTGAATTTGGATGGGCACACCCTTGACATTGAGCCTTTGGATCATCTTATCCACCTTGTTGATAAATTTGATTGATTCTTGATCAAGGTCCGAGGTGGAGGAGGAAGATTGATCATCATCACTTGAATCATCATCATCATCATCATCTTCTTCTTCTTCTTCTTCTTCTTCTTCACTTGAGGAGCTTGAGCTTGAGCTTGTCTCAAATTGCTTGCCCTTCATCTTCTTTTTCTCACTACATGCGAGAGCTTTGCCTTTGCTTGATGATGAGGCTTCTTCTTGACCCATCTTTCATGATATTTCAAATGCCACTATCTTGCCAATGACTATGGCCAGGGTCATGGTGCTCAAGTCCTCCATGTTGTGAAGGATGATGATGATGCTTGCATATTTATTTTGTGGTAGCATGGAGATGATCTTCCTCATGATGTCTACATCATCTAGCTTTGTTAATCCTATTGATTGGAGCTCATTGATAATTAGATTCAAACGAGAATACATATCATGAACAAGCTCATCATCATTCATTTTAAAGGAATCATAATTTTGTTTAGCTAGATAATGTTTTTGCTCACGGACATTAGTTGTGCCGTCATGGAGCTCTTGGAGTTTTAACCAAATTTCATGTGCCGTATTTAAAGTGAACACTTGGTTAAACACATCCATGCTAAAAGATTCAAACAAGCAATTTTTAGCTCTAGCATTGAAATGAATTTTTTTTCTTCACTCTTTGTGGGTTTATTGGGATTCTTAATGGGTTTCATCCCGTCACGAGTGACTCTCCAAACACCCAAATCTACCGCCTCAAGGTGACAAGCTATTCTAGCTTTATAGTAGGGGAAGTTAGTGCTGTCAAAGTACGGAGGCCTAAAGGTATCCATCCCAACCACTCTAAATAGCATCGGCTCAACGGCGATGAAGCCAAAGGTCCAAATTGAGCCAACGGGCTCTAATACCACTTGTAAGGGACCATGACACCTAAGAGGGGGGTGAATTAGGCAACTTAAAACTCTAACTCTAAACTATGGCCTCTTTTTATTCTTAGCAAAAACCTATGCAAAAGATAAACTATCTAAATGTGCAACTATATGTCGCAGAACCGACCAATTTATAAGAGTACAAGTACAATGGCAGCCCACAAGTGGTCGCACTGTCATACTTGAACCCATATAAACCCGGTAGTCCGTCAAGTACCATGACGGGTCTCGATAAACGATTTACAATAACCAAGATCGTATAGGATTCAACATACATGCCACATATTACATAAAGTTCACAGATACATTTCATTATTAGAGTATGAATAAAAGTTATTACAAACCGAGTTTGATAGATAAAGCGGAAGCAGTTGAGTTCGAAAATAAAGTTTCCAACATAGTTTGATACAGTGCCAAGTAGGATCACGGTCCACAAAAGCAAGGATAGGGATTAATAAAGAAGCCTGCCCAAGGCTTACTCCTCATCCACGGCGGGATAGAAGCAACTCTTGCAATAACCATGATACACAGTGCCATCTGCAACAATGGGAAATAAAAACCCTGAGTACGAGAAGGTACTCAGCTAGACTTACCCGTCATGAACCAGAAATAAAATGACTCCAAGGATTATGCAAGGCTGTATAAGTGGACGTAACTTGACAACATTTTGCATAAAGTCAATTGACTCATTGTATAATTACGATTCCTTTATTGAGTTAATTATAACTATCCATTTCTAGATTAGCAACTATCCTGTGCCAAACATGTGGTATATCAATTTAAAAGCATACAATAGTAACCATAGCAGGTATTGTAATTCCATATTCATCCGAACCATCATGTTCCATAACACAGTTACTACGATGTTGGGACTAGCCAAGTTTCTCACTATCCGGGAGAGACGGCGATTCGAATCGATTTCAACCAGCTGAAAATTTATTCCTAACACAAACCCAGGTTTACCAGCCACGATAGCCTTAGGTCACCTTTGGTACAACTCAGGTACACATTTCGTAGGTCCGTACCGTGCCGCACAATCTGGAACACCAGATGCCAGGATGTTCAGGCCTAGCCTGCCCTTGGGCTTAGTCTGATCGTTCCCCGGAAGGAGCGCACACCAGAATGGGTCTCGGCCTGAGTTGAATTACTCGGCTTCGCGGTCGGAACGAGTTATCTGGCCAGCTAAGTGAGAGGCATGCGTTCAATCTTGTCAGAAGCGCCAACAATGATACGGTCCTTAATCGACACATACGGGGATAGATCCACACCCAAGACCTCCATGTCTTGTTGCTTCTCTATCGACATCCCGCTCGGTCTCGATTTTCTTTTACCCTATGGTTCTGTTCCATGATAGCAAAATATAGCCAACCGTGCTCCGGTATCCACCTATATCTCGTAGGTGACAGAACATCACCCGACTTCTATCGGTCTAAGCATGGCTAAGCATATATTGGATCCTGGACCTATACCGGTTAAAGGTGTAATATCTGGACAAGGAATGTACATGCACCAAGTGGTTCCATTCAACTCTTATAACCTAATGCATCAATCATAAGTACTTAAGTAAACATTTGTAAAATACTGGGAGACTTAGAATGCTCCAGGGCTTGCCTCGTAGAAAGGAAGTGGGGCGGTGGTTAGGACACTCTGGAAGCTCTTTAGGATTCTGCTCCACGCCTTCGGGAGCTACGGCTTGAGGATTCTCCTGCTGGTCCTCTTCCTTTGCTTCTTCGAATTCCAGCAACGTTATCTCTTCCTCCGATCCTAGATGCATGAATATGGCATAAGTATTACGAATGCATATATGTTAACAAGTGCATCATGTTTATTGAGTAGGTGCATATCTCTTCTCGATTATTTAATTACTACTTCCACAATGCATCTACTATATTCACAAAACAGTAGCTATTTATTTCACTCATAACTGGAGTTCTACTAATCCAAATGCAGTGATCCTAGACTTTCTGGAAAGCTTATCAAATTATCTACAACTTTGTTATTAACCATTTTACAGTACACATCATCCCTATCATGCAACTTATCAAACTACAGAATCTATCCGAAATCCTTTTAATTTTGCATTTAAAGCAACGATACTTTTACTTTGTGTAATCACCCAAACTTTGACAACATAAAGCCTACCAACAGTTTAAGCATACCAAATACTTTTTAAGATAATATAATGGTGAAGCCCAAACTATTTATTTAAATGCCTTTATTATTTTACTGAGATGTCTAGGTTAAATACTAAACATACACCAGATATGCATCATAAATTCTCAGAAAATTATAGTGGCTTACTAGTGCTACCAATAGACTACTATAAAAATTTCATGCCATTTTGCCAAGTAGAACATCCTGTACAAAAATGACAAGGCAGCAAGGCTTGAAACATCATAAATAGAAAACCCTATTGAAAAGTGTCAAGCAATAGATTTACTATTTTTATTAGAATCCATATACTACTAGGATAACCTCCAAAAAATTTCATTAATATTGGATTCCTAAATAATTTATAAAAAATCACACAAGGATCTCCTAATTATAAAAGAAAAATCTATAACTACAAATCTACACATGCACTGATCCCCAAATTTTTACCAGAGTTCATACATGACAAGAATAGCTTACCACAAAAATTTCATAATTTTTGGAGCAAAGGAACTCTAGATATAAAATAAACAAGTTTGCATGCATTTAAAAACACAATTCAAATCTCTATTTAAATCTCCTAAAATTCCTACTGTAAGTGTCAAGAATATATTTTTCTTAAATACTTCACTTCCTAAGGAACACTACACAATTTATTGCACAATTTTTAAAGCTACCAAACTAGAGATCTAAAATTCACAAAACATATGAAATCTGCATTCAAAATGAACTAGATTTAATATATGGAGTCGCTGACTGGTGGGACCCGTCAGTCAGGGGACCCCATGCGTCATGGAGACGAGACAGAGCAGGCGGCGCTGCTCGGCACTATGCGGCTACGGCTCGTCGACGACGAGCTTCACCGGCGATGACGTCTACACTACATGACACTCGTGACCTAGCCCACTGATTGAGATACTTGGTGGGGCCTCTAGCCGGCGCTAACTACGACGGCGGCGGCCATGGTGGCTTGGAGGAGCAGGACGATGGTGCTACACCGGTGGAGGCCATGGCGAAGTCAAGTGACGCACTCTACAGGACTACGAAGACTCTACGACGATGGCTACGCGACCAAGACGGCTAGAGCAGTTCCGACGAGGCATGGCCACGGTAGCGGCCATGGCGGCACTCCGGCGAGGCATCCCCGCGGTGGCGCAAGACGAACATAGCTTACCAACGGAATGGCTGTGGATGCTGCTATGAGGGAAGGGTAGAGCAGAGGGAGGCGAAGCTTTAGGCGCGACTGATTGAAGAATGGGGCGGCGGTGAGCTCAGGCGGGCTCGGCGGAGCGTCATGACAAAAATGGTGAGCGCATGAGCAACGGAGCATGAGGAGGCAAGTGAAAGCAGACGGCTGGCTCGGTGGCGACTTAAACACGCGGCTGGTGGCTTGCTGGCCGGTGATGCCTGACGAGCGGGCCCAACGCCGGCGTACGGCCGCCAGATGGAGCGCGTGGCCTCGGCTGATCACCACGCGGCGAGCCACGCCAGTTGGCCGGTCGGCCACTGAATCAACCGATTCAGTCGGTTCGGTTAAGCAAAGCCGAGCCTGATGACGAGTTTTCACGTTGACGTAACAGCTAATCCGTGGCTCCAATTCGTAACTGATCTAACAACTTTCGTAGACATAAGTACCAGCTACAAATCTTATTCAAAGAACTTGTTCTAATTCACAACAGAAACGGAGTAAAATCATCCCAAATATCGGCTGTCAGTCAGTCAAGGTTCATGACTTAGCAAAAATTTCGTTAAGTCATGAAATGTTGATTTTACTGATTTTTGTGATCCAATTTCACACTTGTTAGGAGCTGAATCAGTTAGTGACCCAAAAATAAAAGTTGTTCCTTATATCAAATACTACAACTTTGCTTTAGTGATCTCCTCCATGCAAGGTCTCTAACACCTAGTTCAAAGTTGGTCAAACATGTCACTTTTAAATGATGATACACTTCAAATCATGGCTTAATGACCAAATTACCCCTAACCATGAATATCAAAGTTGTTCATAATGATACTCTAAACATGTTTAAGCAATTTTCAAAGTCATTCAATCATTTCATGTATTAGTCACTCATAGAGCTATTTAAAGTAATCACAGGAAACATGACTTAAGGACTTGATCATGGAAAATGACATTCATGAACCATGTTCTAATTGCTAACCCATGAGTGGTTACATGTTTTTGTGACTCTATTCTACCAAGTACATGTTTACATTCATGATCATTTGCATATGTACAAAGAAACATGCAATAACAAGCAAACGTTGCATATGTTTCAATCCAATGTTTCAATTGTAAATGCTTGTTTATGAATGCTTGATGATCATGCTCATGTTATGCAAGTCAAGTTATGCAAGGCTAACACCCGAGGTGTTACACTATAGTTTTGCTAGTGTGTTGCTATCTACCATAAAAAGGAGTTATGCAACATAGGTTCCAAACCTATCAACTAGCCTATCACTAAGCTAGGAAAGTAAAGCACAAACCAAGATTGCAATATAAATGCGGAAGCTAAAGAGTAAGGTAGAGATATGCAAACTCTCATCGATGACTCCGATATTTTTACCGAGGTATCGAGAAGCACGCAAGCTTCCCCCTAGTCCTCGTTGGACCCCCTTGCAAGGAATCCCTCGCATAGGCCAAGCTCCCGGTTAGGTAACTCCATGGATAGCCCTGAGTCTTCCCCACGTGCAAGTGGGTCTCCGGTGTGCCTTTCGGCAAGCCTCTCCCGGATCGCTCTCCATCGTCTTCACTATCAAGCTTCCAGCTGAACCGCCAGGGGCCTTGTTCCCTTCGGTACATGGTGGCAGCCACACCACAAACGTGGTTGGTGTGATCTTGCAAGACTACAAGCCCCTCCGATGTACAATAATGGTGCGCGCAAGCACCGAGTGGTAAGTGGAGTGCAAACCTTACTAAACATTAGGCCTAAACCTAGAGCAAGCACATAAGAGGTGGTCTAACTAACCTAAGCACTTTGCAAAGCACCTACACTAATCACCGAATGTATCACTAAGAACTATGCAAGTGGAGATCACTAAATTGGTGTATCAACACCCTTGGTATATTTCCTTAGCTCTCCTCTTCTCAAATAGTTGGTTGGGGGGGTCTATTTATAAGCCCCATAGAGAAAGTAGCCGTTGGGGGTGAAACCTAGCTTTCAGCTACTCACCGAACGTTGCTGTCGTCCTGACCATTGAAGCGCACGCATTGATCAGACTCTGGCCTGAGTCGATCATCAGATCGGACGCGTCCGGTCGTGCTAGCGCCTCTCCAGAACCTTTCTACACTCAATCGGACACAACTTCTTGGCGCGTCCGGTCATCCACAGCCACTGCATCTGGTCATGCTGAATTATTGCTGCGATGATGAACAGTGAAGTCCGTGGGTCCGGTCATTACCACGCTCAGCGTTCGGTCGCTGCTGCTGACGCCAGCTGTTGCCGAGCAACTAATCGGACACGTTCGGTCACTCGTAGGGCCACGTCCGGTCACCTCTGTGGAGCTCATTTCTTCGTGATCTTGCGTCCAGCTTGGTTCCCATCTTCATGCTTGGACTTTGCTTGATATCTTGGGTCTTCTCTTGTGCTTCTAGGGTCTTACTTATGGTGTTGATCATGCGATCATCATGTTGCCTTCGTCCAAGTCACATCTTGCACCCTATTGAACTACAAAACAATTACTTGAAAATTTATTAGTCCAATTTGGTTGTGTTGGTCATCAAGCACCAAAATCCAAAGTAAATTGGCCTAGGGTCTATTTTTCTTACAACGCGAGCGATTGAGTTTTGACCGTTGAGATTTCCTTGTCAACTTTATCCTAGTTTGTATTCACTGCCTTTTTATCACATCTTTTGCTTTCCGGAGATGCTCAGCTTGCTTGTCAAACTTGCTAACCTCTACTTGAGTCTTAACCCCGCCTGAATCCCTTTCATTTAGGTATTGGAGGATTATTTTCTTTCTAGGAAAAAGTAGCTAGGCATCGCATCCTCTCCACCACCACCACGTGTCCTGCCACCACCTCTGGCCGCCGTGGTGGAGCCCGCCGCCGCCAGATCCGCCGGGGCCGGATTCACCTACGCCAAGGCCAGATCCGCCAGCGCTGAGGCTAGATCCATCATGGTAGAGCCCACCACCGCTAGATCTGCCCACGCCAAGGCCAGATCCACCCACGCCAGGGCCGGTTCTACCAAGGTGGAGCCCGTTGCTGCCAGATCCACCAGCGCTGGGGACAGATCCAGCCTCCCCATGCGTCGGATGAGCTCGAGGGAGAAGGATGCGCCACCGATCGAGCTCCATGGGGAGATGAAGAGGAGAGGGTGCCCTGCGCCAGCTGTAGGGTTGGCGTCAGGTGGGTGCTACCATGGGGGAGAGGTGTGGGAGGCGCTGAGGGAGAGAGAGCGTGGGGAAGGGAGATGGTGCGGGGAAGAGGGAGGGTGCAGGGTAGGGAGAGGGCATGAATGGAGTCTAAGGGAGTCGGCTGAGGGAGGGGAAGAGAGTGAGTGAAGGAAAACCCTAACATCATC
Source organism: Miscanthus floridulus (assembly GCF_019320115.1). Taxonomy (NCBI): domain Eukaryota; kingdom Viridiplantae; phylum Streptophyta; class Magnoliopsida; order Poales; family Poaceae; genus Miscanthus; species Miscanthus floridulus. The sequence goes on from NC_089580.1 coordinate 73,606,118, forward strand.
TATTTATATCAAAGATGGCTATCGGGCCTCCCTGGGCCTGTTGGGCCTCAGCCTTTTTTGGAGGCGGGTCTTATAGTGTGCCCCCTTTCAAAAATAGATTTATGGAGGTGGGCACCGTAAGACGACCACCTCTGTAAATAGGCCATTTTTGGAGGCGGTTGTCTTAAGGCGCCCGCCTCCATTAATCGATTTTAGGAGGCAGGCAAATGTGACCGCCTCAGTAAATCAATGTGACCGCCTCCATTAATAGCCTAGTATTTTAGGAGGCGGTTGGATTTTGTGCTCACCTCCATTAATATTTGGGCACTGTCACCTAAAATCATTTCTGTAGTAGTGCCACTAGTTCAACCCATTTGGAATTTGTTTATTTTCCCGCTTTTGAGGATTATTTTTGTGCATTCTTTTTTCCTTGCTGAGAATGAGAACGAAAGCTGTCATTGGACTGTACTCCCTCTATCTTGTTGAGAGAGTCATTTTAAGATTGGGAGCGAGTACCAAGGAAGGAGCACAATGGTCTGCATGTCCCTACATCTACCAGCACAGAGGACATTAAAGCTGCTTCTTTCTACCATCCAAGTACCTCTAGCATGCCATCTCTCTACTACCATTGGAGGAGTGGATGAGGATGACCTAAGATGAGTGGGGCGACGTGACTAGCTATGGGCCCATGGTGCTCCAGCGACTCTCTTTGCGGGACAACGAAGGAAGGCTAGAACATTAGTTTTTATGGGATGGAGGGAGTAACTGGTTACCACTACCCCAGATCTAGGCATCACTGTCGGTTCAAAAACCCCCTTCACTGCCAGATTTTGAACCGATAGTGCCATATCGGCAGTGATGGGGGGGTTGACATCACTGTCGGTTCTTAAAAACCAACACTGAACTATAGGAAACAGTGTCGATTTCTGGCTCCACCCGACAGTGTCTAGTTGAACAACACTGCCGGTTTGTAGTCCCAACTGATAGTGATGGTTGCTTCAAGAGTGTCGGTTCTTGGCTCAAGCCAACAGTGTTGAGCAAGCCTACACTGTCGGTTCATGGCTCAAGCCGGCAGTGTTGAGCTAGCCAACACTGTCGGTTGATGGCTCAAGCCAGCAATGTTGAGTAAGACAACACTATCGGTTCATGGCTCAAACCGGTAGTGTTTTGCAAGACAACACTGTCGATTTATTGATAACCGGCAGTGTTTTGCAAGACAACACTTTCGGTTCGTTGCTAACCGGCAGTGATGGCCCATTCGCATTTTATTGTTTTATAATTGATTTTAATTTATATTTTTTCATGGAATTGGGTTTTGCTTTTATATACGCTACGTAGATGATAGGTCCATCAATATTAAACATTACAAATGTTACCATTACAGTTCAAATGTTCTTATCTAGATCTCGATCCCTCAAAATAAAAAAGAAATGTTCTCAGACTTCATAGATTGTGCAATGCTTCTCAGACTTCTTACAATAATCTGGCGAGCCACTCTGGGCCATACTGGTCCTTGTACCTCATGGATTGTGCAATGGAAAATACTCCATCTTTTTCCAATACCTCGGCTAAGATGAATTTTGTGAGCTCCGATTGTAGTGCGATGATCTCCATGTCTAACAGCCTTTGGTGGTTATATTTCTTGCGCTGTCGTTCAAAAAGATGATATTCAAAGAGGAACAGTAAATCATTTTGTTGAATTATTAACAGACATAAATGAAATGGGGATTATACACACCAACTTATCGGCTTCTTCCAATTTCCCGCCGATGTAGCGAAGCATTGCCCACATTACATAAAACCTGCATTCATTGTTTCCCGCCGGCTGTGACGGGTACTTCTCCATTTCGACAACCTTGAATGGGACCGGTGTCCCACCGATATGTCTTCTTCGGACACTGAGCAACATTAAAGGGAGAAACATTAGAAAGCGGTATGTGTGATTAGAAAATAATATGTTATTAGGATCGCTTACTAATTCAGCACTGCCACCAGTGCATCCAGATGATGAAATGGTTTTTTCTCCGAGTCCCACACCTCGATCAGATTTTTGGCAAGATTGACACAAATGAAGAAGAAATGGTTGCTACAATCATAGAATCCTAATTATCGAATAATCTTAACAAAAAAAGAAGCATAAAATTAAAAGCCGAGAACACATACTCGCAGTTGTAGGCTAGAAGTATGTGGGTTTTTCTTCTTCATCGTGAATTCATCGAAAACAGCAATCAATCTCTGTTTTAGGTCTTCCACGTCATATCCATAGAGGCCTAGACATGTCCTCTCATTGACTCACAAGGGGTCCAAGAAGCCTATGTAATCCCATTTGCTTTTTAGAATGCAAAATTTTGCTATACACCTACATAAAATCATGGGAAGTACTCAAAAGTTAACAATTTGTTTCGAGAGAGTAGTTAATTGTAATATCGTGCGTGTAGGGTACTTACATAGTCCATAGCGTCAACATTTGAACATTGAGAGAGCGTTTCTGGTATAGCTAGAACAAGCACTCCCACTCGACATCGAACTTCTCTTCTTCAGGATAATGGAAAACATGTGGCGAACGGATAATAACCTCAAAACCAAAGTTGCCCATCTCTATTGTTTGAGCCATGTAATATTCATGCAACTGACACATATATGTTGTCAAATTTTTATACTCGTTATCGGGAACCAAAAGATTGCCCCTTTCATACTTCATTACCGGTGTTCCCGTCCCTTGTACATCATAATAGATGTTCATGGCCTCTTCCATGGTTAATCCTAGGTGTTCTTCGACGTACTTCTGTATGTTCCTTAAATCTTTATTGTGTATTTCTTTGTCTCTTGTTGTAGCGTATTTATTTTGTGTTTGCCTTTCGAATTCGGACTTCAACAAATATGAAGGCAGTGAGGCACGGAGATTGAAGAAACTAACACAATCTTCCTTCGAGATGTGTGCTGTAAATTTTTCTTTCATCAAGGTGGTAACGCTGCCACCGAACGACCTTTTTCTTTTCTGTTGGTCCACTTTGGGAGCATTAGCGACCGAATCTAAGGACCTTTTTCTGCGACTGCGAGGATGTCCTTGATCTTGTTTTGGGCTAAGGTGGAGGAGGAGGAGGATGACGACAATAATTCTGTTTTCCCGGCGCCGATGAAGATGGAGAAGGAGGGGGAGGAGGAGGAGGAGTCTCTTTTCTCGGGGCTAATGAAGATGGAGTCGGATGAGGAGGAATAGAAGGAGACCTCTGTCTTCTCAGGGGTGATGGCTCTGGATGAGGAGGGGAGTGATCTCTGTTAGGAGATGGTGAGTGATCATCGCGGGTGGGCGAAGACTCGTAGTCGTCCTCATCATCAGAGGACAATTGATGGTCAAGCTTAATGAAGTGCTTGCGCCAGGCCACTTGAGAGCCCTTATTTTGACCAAGTTTCGGCCTGTCTTCCGCTACGGGATACTCAATGGGTATCTTGTTAAACTTCTTATCAAGTATTCTATCAATGGTGATGTGAGCGTACCCCTGTGGAATTGGGCGGCCATTAATTGTCCTGTCTCCCGTAGGCCAGGCCTGGCCAAGCGCCACCTTGTCCTTTGTCCATTCCTGATGGATGTACAACTTGACATTGATGGGTTCAGTGATGCCGTCCACCGGATGAGGCACATTCGCCTCTTCTTCATCGAGCGGGGTCGATCCGTAGCTGCTGCGACCCATAAACTGTGGGCTAAAGGCAGTAGGAGTAGGGTTTGGTGGTACTCCTGACCCCTTAGACAGCAAAATTTACTCGACTCACGCTTCAACAGTCGCCTCAATCTGTGCTTCCATTCTGTCATCCATCTCTTTTAGTCGCCTCAAATACTCTGCCTCCTATTCCGCTCTACCCCTCGAGCGGCTCCGGTAAGTGTTAAATTCTTGGGGGAATGCTAGTTTCCAAGGAACAACACCGGTTCCTTTAGTGTGACCAGGGTGCTCCTTGGTTCTGAGTGCTCGGGTGAGCACGTCTTTCTCCCTATTAGAAGTGCGAGTCCCTTGCCTCACCTCCTTAGTTACCTAGGAGATCCTCTGGATGAGTTCACTCATGGGTTCATTTGTGGAGCTAAAGCTCTCGTCCTCGGCATGCCGTACATTTCTCCCCATACAGTATAATAAAGATCAGGGCTCCCAATCACCTGTCTCAACCTGAACGCCTTCCTTAGCAAGGCGATCCATCTTTTGAAGTTCTGCTTTAAATTCTAGCATCTTTTTGGCGTAGCCATGAGAGCCGAGATGATGAGGATTTGTCGCTTTCTGCGAGTTCTCCTTATTCTTCCTACTCAGTGCTAAGTACTCCTCAGATAACCTATATTCCTTGAAATCCTGCCAGAAGTCCTTCTGCTTGCTAAACTATCCACCATCGAAATCTGGCTCTTTATTTTGGAGGACAAAATTCATGTACAATGTCCCCTTGAAATTCTTGAAGCATGTCTCTATGATTTCTTTTGCTTTTTTCTTGACTAACTCCCTATCATACTCGATTGGAAAAGTAAAATACTCTAGGATCTTGACATCCCATATGTAATCCTTCTCACTTTTGGAACCCTCCATGGGTCATCATCTTTTCCAATCCACTTCCTGTACCTAATCGGGATGAAGTCCCTAATAAGTAACACGAGGATAGTCTTGTATTTGGTCAAAGCTATAGGCGGTGAGAGTGGATCCCTGAATTCATCAAACTCAGTAATATGCCAGTGTGCATTCCTACCAACAGAAATCTTTGACATGCCTCGCTTAGATCTAGCCTTCCTACTCCCGAACCCTCTGGCTCCTCGACCGGCGGAGGCTCCTGCTAGAGACACCAAGTAAGCTATGACCCTCTCAATTGATTAGCGTGTGTGGCTACATAGTCACATGATACCAAAGTTACCTGCCCATCTTGGTCATTTGGACCCAGATCGAGTAGGCCGGACGGGGTCCATGGCTGCTTGTTCTCACCAACCTGATTGACACCGTCACCGTTTGTCGGATCATGCGGCTCTCCCGTCCTAGCGATATTAGCCGCTTCTTGTTGCCGATCTGTTCTTCGGCGATGGGGTAACAGGCGACGATGAGTCATGGCTGTGACACGATCGTGGTTAGTTTTGGCCACGGACAACTACTAATAGCATATATAGTCTAATAATAAGTCCACATACAACAAAGTCAAATAATAGCATATGTTCACCTAGAACAAATTCATTGTTTGATTGACCACATACAACAAAGTCCACCTACCATTCTACGAAACTAAGCCTACATCAACTTCCAAATAAGAAAAGCGATGACCATAACCATAAATAAAAGCATGACATCTTTCCAAGACCAAGGAGCATTTCTCCTAATCTTCACATCTTCGGTGGGTGGCTTCTCTTCGATCTCCAGTGCCAGCGGATGGCCATGGTTTGCATTCATTGGACCATGGTAGGTCGGTTGCCCATGGTTTGCAAGGTAGACCGGATGACTATAGTAGGCCCTCAAAGCTTCAGCTTCTGTGTTGTATTTTTTGTGCAAATTACCAGGGTAGCGATTGACTTGAGCATAGCAATCTTCCTAGGTTCGATAAATCCCAGGCATATGACCAACATGCACTACATACCATGCCATGGTTGCCTATACATTTAAGTAAATTAGGTTGTCATTCAAATATGATGTATTCTTATACAATTTAATATATTTATGAATAACACACAACCATTGCATAGATAGGAGTGTTTGGAAAACAACTATTCACGTGCCTTAGTAATAGTTGTTAGATGTAGGAAAGATATAAAGAATATTTTTTATTCGTTAAAAACCAAATGATGATTTAGAGAGCCAGTTTAAGACTTTTGGATATACTCCTAGAGATGTCTCTGAGTCTTCAGTCTCACTATAAATCCCCCAACCATCGACGTGAGGTTCTTTCACAAGTATTAGTGTAGGTAAGCATCTTTCTAAATTAGTGATACTTTGATCTGAAACTTACATGGTTGGTAGGGGCAAATATGCATCTCATACTATCCCAGGAAAGTGACATGCAAAACCTCATAATAAGATAGGATTGTTGGAAAATATTCCTAGTTTAATGCACAAGGCTACATAACTATGTATTATTTGTAATCTTGCATAAGTTAATAATTATGCATCTTTATGCTGATAGCATGGAGAATTCCATGACAAGTTTGGACATATATTAGTTCTATAGGTCTAAAGTATATATACTCCATCCTCACATCCAAAAACATTGAGCATTGGTGGCACAGTTCCAAAAACATTGAGTATCCACCTGATGGGAGCGCAGTTGCAATTGCAAGCTACGAGGTGAGGCCAGCCATTGGTTTCACATATGTATCTAGACAAGCTCCAATGATGCACAAGATGGTTTCACAGAGAAAACGTAAGTTTGTTTCACAGAGAAAATGCAAGTACTCCGAAAACAAACTACCATTAACGTTCAGAGAGCAATTTCTGTCAAGTATTATGAGTCCCTGCTATGTTTATCCTGGTAACCAAAAATAAAATTATGCTTTTGTCCTTATCAGTATACTGATGAATAGAGCTGAGCAACGTGCTACTAAGTAACAATATACTACTTACTAGCAATGCGTCCAGAAACACAAAGAAACAGACAACACACACTGTGTGGCAAACCTAGGTTCTAACATTCACAGCTGCATAATCAAACAGTATGACAGCACACACTGCATGATCAAACTAATTCAAGTAAGCAGCTGTGGGACATTTCATCAGACATGTAGCGGGCAGTGAGCCACGCACTCACCGTGGGGGTAGGAAAGCAGTTGTCCGCCCGCTCCTGAAGGCCTCGGCGGTGCTTCGGACGGCGCGGTGCTCTAGATGGCGCGGTGGACGACGTGGGGTGGTGCTCTGGCGTGGGGCGGTGCTCCGGCGTGGGGTGGTGGACGGCGTGGGGCGGTGCTCCGACGCGGGGTGGTGCTCCGACGGCGCGGGGGGAGGGGTTGGCGCGTGGTTAAAATGAATTGGGATAATTTCAACCCGTGCCACTTTTATAGCAGTAGCTCATCACTGCCGGTTCTGCTTGTAAACCGATAGTGATGGGGCACATCACTGCCGAGTCACTCCCCAAACCGGTAGTGATGTGCTGTAGCAGTTAGGTGTTAAGTAGGATAAGTTTCTATTTTCTTTAGAACTCCTACTGGCGCAATGGTTAAGACCCCTCAACTTAGCCCTCGAGACCCGTGTTCGAGTCCCAGGCGGCCCAAATTTTTTTGTTCTATTTTATAAATTATTAATTTATTTCGAGAAATAGGTCATCATTGCTGGTTTTGCTTGCAAACCGACAGTGATGGGGTACATCACTGCCGGGTCATTCCCCAAACCAGCAGTGATGTTGTGTAGTAGTTAGGTGTTAACTTAGGTGTTAAGTAGGATAAGTTTTTGTTTTCTTTCGAACTTATCCTACTGGCACAACGGTTAAGACCCCTTAACTTAGCCCCCGAGACCCGTGTTCGAGTCCCAGGCGGCCTAAATTTTTTTGTTCTATTTTATAATTTTTTAAGCGGCCTAAAGGTCAAAAGGAAAAAGTAAATAACCCTTGGCACACATCCTATACTAGCGCAATGATTAAGTCTCTGAACTCTGCACTCCGAGACCCGCGCTCGAACCCGAGGGCTGGCATAATTTTTTTTTATTTTTTATATATCACTGCCGGTTTTCAAAAATAAACCGACAGTGATAACTAGTATCACTGTCGGTTTATTCTCATCAATGCCGGTTTTTTGAAACCGACAGTGATATTTATATATATATTAAAAAATTTCTTTTGTATACTGAATAAATAGAAGCACATGTATTCTTATGTCAAAATGGCTTGAAATTTTTTTGGCAAGCTTGTACACCCAAATTAAGACCCCACACATGATCTTAGGTTTTTCTAATCATTTTTTATTTATTATATTTTTCTGTGTGCTGAATGAGACAAAAGAGGGTGAATTTCATCTTGGACCCAATAGATTTTTTCATCCACCTCCACAAAATTCTTATCCCTAGAGCACATTATAGACTGTGTAAAAGTTTGGCACCATTTCGGATCTTTTCGTGGGTAGACTCAGTTCAACCTATAATTAATTGGTGTCGTCGCGTGAAAATTCAATTAAGCCTCAGAAAGTAGTAAACCATCTTTGGAAAATCCCAAACTTGGTGTTTCCTTCACACGTGGCACGTGCAAGCCTAAGAAAAAGTTTGAGACGAATATGACACCGAAATGCCGATGAACCACAGAAACCTTGATAACCTATGTGTATAGTCATGGTTCAATAAAAGGGCACGTGTACCTCTGTGAAGCATGTATACTTCGTCTATGTCAAAATGGCTTGAATTTTTTTAACAAGCATGTACACCCAAATTAAGACCCCACACAGGATCTGAGGTCTTTTTGATCTTTTTTTATTTATTATATTTTTCTCGGTGCCGAATGAGACAAACGAGGGTGAATTCCATCTTGGACCCAATAGATTTTTTTCATCCACCTCCACAAATTTCTTATCCCTAAGGCACATTAGAGCCTGTGTAAAAGTTTGGCACCATTCCGGATCTTTTCGTGGGTAGACTCAGTTCAACCTATAATTAAACGGTGTTGTCGCGCGGAAATTCAATTAAACCTCAGAAAGTAGCAAACCATCTCCAAAAAATCCCAAACTTGGTGTTTCCTTCACACGTGGCACGTGCAAGCCTGAGAATAATTTTGAGACTAATATGACACCGGAATATATATTTCTAGTTGCCCAACAAATATTACACAAATTACATGCATGGCAATAATTAAACACACAAAGCCGTACATATTAAAATTAGAACCCAATTAAACTATGACCTTGAAAACCTAGCTAAATAAATATTAAGTACTATCAGAATCACTGCCGGGATCGATCGGGTCACGCACACTGACATGCCTCTGTAGCCATATAAGGTAATTGATGTCACGGATTATGTATCCGCTTGTATCGATGAAGTCCAATACCCGTATGAGTGCACTCTCTCGTGCCTCACAATACCGAAAGAATGGTCGACCATAGATGTAACCTACTGAATGACCACTGCCCCTGTTAGTAATCCTTTTGCCGTACTGGCGTCCTTCTATAGTGAGCTGGTCGAGGTTTTCATTGCAGAAGTCCCAATCGTACCTGAGTTGCTCCGTAGCTTGGTCTAGAACGACCCACAAGCCACATGCAGCATAGGTAAGGTCCTGGAGCATAATCTGCATGTGGAGAAAAAGAAAAAAAATAGAGAATGCTATTATAATAATAAACAACAAATAACCACGACTCAGGTATAAGTGACCATTTACCACATCCGCGTGGTTGTAGCTCGCAAACCATTCGCTTGCTTGCAGGACAGGGATATCACCAGCATTCAAAGCAAGTGCCTTGAAGTGCGAGAAATCAGGCACATCATAGTAAATACGTCAAAGTGCCTCTAAACAGATACACACGGCACTTAATTGGGCGCTTATCATGTCCGAGCTCTGTATTCCTGTCCCGTGGATATTCACAGGGATGAAAAAACTTAGTTCACACGTCCATAGCCGACCACTTGCATTAGATGCCGTGTTCTCGACGATGTCCGAGATAAAGAACCAGCTAAGTGATGTTCACAGCCAATCTATTGGGGATATAGTCTGTGACATATATGCATGCAACAATGATATTAAACTAATTACACTTATTTGTTAGCATCAAAAAACAAAAGATGTTGGAAAATATTTCATACAATAGCTGGAATAGGGAACCGTGGAATGGCCACATTAGGAGTGAATGGCTCATCGTCAGGGTGGAAACCTGGTTCTTGTGGTGGGGGAGGTCCGTTGTTCATACCACCTGATTGATAAAATGCAAAAAAATATGAACATAAAATATATGCACAAAAAATTCTTTCAAGTAAAATGTGGCAACATAATTAAATATAGATCGAATACAAGGAATAAGAATATATATAAATGTAGAATGCAAAGAAACATGAATATAAATATAGATCAAATGAATATAGATAGAATATTAGAGAAGACAACATATCAATACCATTGAAAACTACAGGAGCCATGACCAAATCACGTAGAGAGAGTAGATGTTTTGAGGAGTGAGAGTGAAATGTAAGAAATGAGACTGAGAGAGTTTGTGGCTGGGTGGGATAGATGTATGTGGTCGGCAGTTTGTTTTATATAGGGAGGCATGGACATCATTGCCGGTTTTTAAATAGAACCGACAGTGAAAGTTACTATCACTGTCGGTTTCTAAATAGAACCGACAGTGAAGGTGCATATATGTAAAGGATATATTTATTTAGATACTACAGTGGGAAAGTTTTAACAACAACGATATATTTATTTAGATAGTAATGAAATACATCAAAAAATTACAAAAAAATTAGAAATAAGTTACATATACGATAACAAAGACCTTACACTAAAATTACATATACGATAACAAAGACCTATTTGCGTACTGGTGAATGTTACCATCAATGTGTATCAACACATTATAATTTAATCACCTCAGTAGCATTCTTCTAGCACCAACTAGGGTCAAACAACAACACTGAGGTGGTCTACGAGCTATACCAGTTGGAGATGATAAGGTGGCATCGATGAATCCATGCCTCTGCTGTACATAGCATTTTTCTCGGTACAGTCCAGAGCACATCGGATTCAGCTCAGCACTGCACCGATGAACCAATGCTGCTCCGGGACAAGAAATTGCTAAGAGCACACTAGGTCTCTCTAGACATATAGTCCATAGTGCACCACAGCGGATGGCTCTGTGAACCTCGTGGCATCTCTAATCTTCGGCGTTGCTGTATCTTCAGTAGCATTCTTCTAGTACCTCATGTGTGCACCATTTTGGTGGACTACGATGCATAACGATATATGTGGTTTGTTGTGAGAGGAAAACATTGTATCATTGCTGATAAGGTCTGGCTAAAACCAACATGCATAGAGAGGCTAGCTCCAGGCCGAGGGCCATTTTATAGGGGCTAGCAGTCGTGGTACATTTTTATTTTCAAACTAAAGTTGTCGGGGTAGGTGGGAGCAGTGTTCCAACTGTTGTGGTCATGGGAGCACTGTTGGCATGTGAGGAGCATCTACACATCACTGTCGATTTTAGTTTAAAAACTGACAGTGAATTGGGCCTTCTGTGTCTGTTTGAGCAACCGAGTGTGATAGAAGCTATCTCTGCTGGTTTTAAAACTAAAACCAACAGTGAAGGGCCCTGCCGCCATCTTTTAGTAAAAAAATATAAAAAAGTTTGGCTCGCCTGAGAATCGAGCGCGGGTCGCGGGGTCGAGAGTGCGCGGCCTTAACCGCTGAGTTAGGATAGGGAGTTCGGTTAGAATGGTTTTTTATCCCATTGTAATGCACTACTAAATAATAAATGCAAAATCAAAAAAGTTTGGCCCGTCTGGGATTCGAGCGCGGGTCTCAGAGTACAGAGTGCGCAGCCTTAACCGTTGAGCTAAGATAGGGAGTTCGGTTAGTTTGCTTTTCTTTATTTATTTATTAATAGAAATAATGCAGTTAGTTTATACTCTAAAATAACACAAAAACTTGTGTCTTGATTATTTAATTCTATGATAATTAATTAATGGTCTATAATTATCAAATAATAGTGTTTGTGAACATCATCTTAATATTTGATTACATAGTCAATAATTAAATTGTAGAGATGTGCATAAAATATAAATTAAATATTCAGTGCGAATTACTGATACAACATCTGCATAATGATTACATAGTTAACATTAATCTAACTATCTTTAGGTGCATCAATAATGAGGGCCTCATTGTGATCAATTCGTAAGCAAGTTCGTCACCCTCTTGAAGGATAGGTAGGGGTACGTTCGCCCTGAATAGATGCATTTCCTGATAGCCCCTGTAGTCTTTTTCGTCCGTCACTACATCGACACCGACAATCTTCCTTTTCCCTTCTAGGACTACTTTTAGCCTTCCTTTTATCTTGTTGTCCCTTACATAGAAGACTTGCATAACATCTCTTGCAAGGATGAAGGGGTCGTCTCTATATACGGTCTTAGTGAGATCAACGGTAGTGAACCCTTCGCTATCAGTGTTGATTTTCTTGAGCCGGACCCACTAGCAGCGAAAAAGAGCTGCCTTCAACGGACCATAGGCTAGCTCCCATATCTCCTCTATGAAACCATAGTATGTCGCTTGCACGTTGTTGTTTTCGTCGTGAGCATCAAAACGAACACCACAATTTTGGTATGTGCTCTTTCTATCTTGCTTTTTTGTGTAAAATGTGAATCCATTGATCTCATACCCTTGGTACTTAAGATATGTACTTGAAGGCCCCTTGGCTAAGGCATCCAGTTGATTACCCAACTTTATTCCAAGCAAGCGATGTCGCAACCAGCTAACAAATTCCTCCTTATGTTTTTTATCCAACCAAGCCTGTGACCTACTCGGATACAGAGTTTGCAGCGATTGTCTGTGCTCATCAATGTATGGCATCACACCCTCAGCTTGCTGGAGAACAGCGAACTATGCCTGTTTGAAATAAACAGGGTCATCTACTGTAACAGATTTCTCCCCGATCATTCCTTTGCCACGTAGTCTTCCCTCGTGACGAGATTCTGGAACTTCGACCCTTTTGATGTCCAGATAATATGTGCAGAACTCAATCGCCTCCTCCGTTGACCATCCTTCAACCATGCCCCCTTCTGGCCTAAATTTGTTCCTAACATACCTCCTGAAAACTTTCATCAATCTTTCGAAAGGGAACATCTAATGCAGGTACATTGGGCCAAGGGCTCTAATTTGGTCAACAAGATGAATGTGCAGATGCAATGAGATATCAAAGTAAGTCGACGGGAAATGCATCTCAAGCCTAACGAGAGTTTCGGCTATGTCCTACTGCAGCTGCTCTAGCGTGGACACATCAATGACCTTTTTTGAGATCGCGTTGAAGAACGAGCAAAGCTTTATGATTGGGGCACGGACCTTTGGGGGGAGGATACCATGCAGGGCAACTGGGAGTAGCTGAGTCATAATGACATGATAGTCATGGGCCTTCATAGGGCCATAGTTGAACTTGAGTTCTCTCATGTTCACTAGCCTCTTCGGGTTCGCATAGTAGCCCGTCGGGACTTTGAGTTAATTGAAGAAAGAAATAAGCGCACACTTTTCTTCCTTCTTCAATGTCCATGATGCAACCGAAAGTTTGAATTGGCCATTCTCTAGCTCCACGGGATACAGCTCCTTCCTGATTCCCAAGTGTTGCATGTCCAGGCGTGTGGCTAGTGAATCCTTCGATGCCCCCCGGTGTCCATCAAGGTGTTAAGAGTGTTAGCGCACATGTTTTTAGTGATGTGCATGGGATCAAGACAGTGGCGTACACTCAGAAATGGCCAGTAAGGTAGTTTCTAGAAAACCGATTTTTTTCTTCCAAACGCTCCCATCAGGCGCTGCTACTGCATTGTCCCCCTTCCCAAGGACAACCTCTAGTTTGTTGAGTTCTCGAAGTATCGCAGGCACGTCTCGATATTTTTGAGCTAAGCGTTTCTCAATAGTATCGTTGAAATCTTTTCTGTTCCTACGGTAAGGGTGATCCTTAGGTAGGAACCTACGGTGTCCCATATAAACTATCTTTGAGTTATTTGGCAGATTTACCACATCGGTGTCGTCCAAGCACTCGACACATCCAGTATAGCCTTTTGTCTTCTCTCCGGACAACGAACCTCGACCTGGCAGGTCGGTGATTGTAGCGATAAGTACTCCCTTGATCGTGACATGTTCCTTTTTGTACTCGTCCCAAACATCCGGCACACCCTTTTCAAACATCTCCACTAGTTCATCGATCACTGGTTCTAGAAACACATCAATGTCATTTCCAGGTTGTCTTGGCCCTTAGATCAGTAGTGGCATCTGGATGTACGACCGCTTTATACAGACCCAAGGTGGAAGGTTGTATATACAGAGCGTCACTGGCCAGGTGCTATGATTGCTTCTAACCTGGTCGAAAGGATTCATCCCATCTGTGCTCAAAGCAAACCAAAGGTGCCTTACCTCTCCACCGATGTCCTTATAGAACATAGTATTGATAGTCCTCCAGTCATGCCCATCGGCGGGGTGCCTCATCATTGTATCTTTCTTATGCTCTTCGCCATGCCAGCACAACAACGTGGCTGACTTTGTACATGCAAATAGCCTATGCACCTGGGGAGCTATAGGGAAATACCAAACGACCTTTACGGGACCTCCTCTAGTCTTGGTACCCTCATCTGACGACCCTTCCTTGTACCGTGGAGCTCCACACTTGGGGCACTTGTGCAAGTCTTTGTATTTTTCTTCATGGTACAATATGCAATCATTGGAGCACGCGTGGATTTTATCAACCTCGAGGCCGATGGGGCAGATCATTTGCTTGGCCAAGTATGTCTTTTCTGGGAGCATTTTCCTTATTATACCTAACAACTGATCGAAGCCTTTATCGCTCAATCCGTTTGTCAATTTGAACTCTAACAGCATGATGTCGGCTTTCAGTTTGCTCATTGGACAATCCCTATACAATGGTGTTTTGCCATCTTGTCTTATTTTCTCTAGCTTTCTCAGCTGTCTTTCACTAAGACATCCGGTCTCTACATTACGTAGCAGCTGAGAAATGCCATCGTTATCCTCGGTGTCGTCAGCTAGCGTGTTCCTAAACACATTATTAACGGTGGACATAGGTTCCGTGTTGACACCAGGTTCCTTGTCACCATCGTGGATGGCTACGTCAGGCATGTCCACATCATCATCGTTTTCCTGCAGAACATTCACACCAACCTCGCTATGCATAGTCCATATCGTATAATTTGGCATGAATTCCCTAGTAATCAAGTGCGATCGTATAGACTCAATTTGACGAAAGTTCCTTTGATTCTTGCAATCTTTGCATGGGCAGAAGACATGGTTCCCATTCCTAGCATGGGCTTTGGCATCGGTGATAAACTGGCTGACGCCATGCATGTACCGTTTGTCTGTTCGGGATAGATGCATCCACTCTCGATCCATCTCTGACAAAAAAATACTGAGACAGTAATTACAAAGAATTAATAAGAAATCAAGCTTCATGAACAACAATTGTAGCTCGAAAGTACCATTTTTGGAAAACATTATTATACACTAATTATTGGAAAATTGAAATTGGTAGCCCCGGCCCTGTAAATTGAAAATCGTAGTAAAAACAATTATTGCACAATATTGAAGAACAATTATTCTACTCTACTTCTAAGAACTAATTATAGCATCACATACTAACAATGATGATCTTGACCACCATGGAATAATTAGCCACGAATTTAAATGTGTTCATAGACACCAACCGTTTGGATGATGGATTCCCCACATTTTGAGCCTTGCACAAATGTCCAATTGGAAAAGTGCTCTCTAGAATGAAGAAAGAACTAGAATGAGAATCAAGCAATGTAGCCATCAAAACGAAGCTAATTAAGCAACTAAATCAAAGGAGTGGATGTTTGTTACTAACCTTAAAGCAAAAAGATCAAACCATTCTTCAAAATCCAAGCGCTAGCTTCATGGTGAAGAGCAGCCGCAATAATAGAGGGAAGGGCTCAAACGCGCGCCTCTGTTCTCGAGATGGAAGAGAGGAGGAAGAAGAGGACGGCTGCAGCCTTTTTGTGTTGTAGGCTTATCGCCGTCGGTTCTTGGCTAGAACCGACAGTGATAGAACTCAATCACCGCCGATTTGTGGCTTGAACCGACAGTGATGAGTGGCCGCCAAAATACTGCCGGTTCAAGCCACAAACCGACAGTGATGTGGTGCTTCACTGCCGGTTTTAACCCAGCCCCAATCATTTTCTCATTTTCGAGCTCATAACCGGCAGTGAAGGAACATCACTCTCGATTCTCACAAATCCGACAGTGATGAGGCCGGCAGTGATGTCCAAATCTGGCGTAGTGTACTTTCACTGCCGGTTCTCACAAATCCGGCAGTGATGAGGTCGGCAGTAATGTCCAAATCTGGCGTAGTGTAATGATCTTATTCTGTGTCTTCCTCTCTTACTATTGTTAGCCTCGTTGTTACTGATCTGATCATTGGACTGCTGGTTCTGACTGCTAGATGAAAAGTAGCCGCATTGTTTCTCTCTTTATTAGCTGCTGTTAGTTTATACAGCTCTGCATGTCTGTGTTGCTTTTCACCTGTTTTTCGCTATATCTAATATAGTAACATCAGGTGCAGAAAAACAAGGAAGCCGCTGGATACAGGTACAGGACCGTGTTGTATTCGGATTCAATCAGCTTGGTTTATGGCAAAGATCGTGCAACAGGTGAGGCAGCGAGGACTGCATCAGAGAGTTCCAGAGAGATGGGTAGGGAAGAAAGTAGCACCAGAGAGCCTAATGCATCGGCAACAAGTTTGAAAAGACCGCGATCTGATGATTCGTTCACTTCCATGCTAGCAGAAAATTTTGACAAGTTCACTGAGGTGTTGAAAGAAGATAATTAAAGCACCAAAAGGACCAAGTTCCAAAGATGTTCTGGAGGCGCTGAATGAAATTGAGGGCTTGGATGAGGTAACGGAGCTCAAACTTTATGACATCTTAACTGCTAGTGAACGGAAGTTTGAGAGTCTGTTAGCACTTCCAATGGCAAGAACGAAAACATCGTTATTGATGCAACTCAACAAGTGAACTGGAGAAATGCAGCCACTCATGTGTGGTCTAGTTCATGGAACAATACTTTTCTTTAGCTATAATTTATGGATGGAAACTCATACTTTGCTACTTTGTTCTTTTGAAGTTATGAACTGTGTTACATTGCTCTTAAGTGATGCAACGTACCTATATATCTCATCTTGTGGTATTTGTAGTGAGATGCTTACTGCTTTATTATTTTGAGATGCTTACTGGTTTATTATTTTCTGATATTACCTATATATCTCAGCTTGTGCTATTTGTAGTGAGATGCTTACTGCTTTATTATTCTGATGAGGTGCTTACTGGTTTATTACTGTGTTAGAGAGAGAGAGAGAGAGAGAGAGAGAGAGTAGAGAGAGAGAGAGAGAGTAGAGAGTATATATATATAGAGATGTACGTACGTGTTTGTTGTGTGAGGATAGGCAGGGAGATGTTCGGACAGAGAGATGACAATATAGCTTTCTGCGTTATTTTGTCCAAACAGGATTTGTAATTTAATTCATGGAAATAGATTCTACATGCATCCAAACAGGAATGGTACATTCCAATCAAATTCTGGGCAATTTAATTCCCATGGAAAGTAATTACTAGAATCTTATTCTTGAATAAGATTCAATTCATGGGATCCAAACGGCCCCTAAGGGATTTATTATGGGCAAGGTTGATACCACTCTCTTCATCAAGAAGATTGGCAATGACTTATTTGTGTTGTAAATCTATGTTGATGATATCATATTTAGATCAACCAATCAAGATTTTTATGAGAAGTTTAAAAAGATGATGGCAAGTGAGTTTGAGATGTCTATGATTGGAGGGCTTAGTTAGGTCTTCGAGTCAAGCAAATGAAGAATGTCATATTTATGAGTCAAGGCAAGTACATCAAACACATGATCAAGAAGTTTAGAATGGATGATGCTAAAGCTATTAGTACACCAATAGGGACAAATGGAAACTTGGATAGTGATGCCAGTGACAACATGGTGGATCAAAAAAAAATATCGGTCTATGATTGGAAGCCTACTCTATGTGACCGCATCAAAACCGGATGTGATGTTTAGTGTATGCATGTATGCTAGATTTCAAGCTTCACCAAGAGAGAGTCACTTGAAGGCAACAAAGAGAATATTGAGGTACTTGAAGCATACACAAAATATTGGATTGTGGTATCCCAAAGGAGCTAGATTTGAGTTGATTGGATATTCGGACTCTGATTATGCGGGATGCAAAGTTGAGAGAAAGAGCTCATCGGGCACATGTCAACTATTGGGAAGATCACTTGTGTCTTGGTCATCAAAGAAGCAAATAGTGTAGCACTTTCAACCGCCGAAGCGGAGAACATTTCGGCCGGTAGTTGTTGTGCTCAATTACTTTGGATGAAGGCTACTTTGAGTGACTTTGGAATCAAATTCAAACAAGTGACATTGCTATGTGACAATGAGAGTGTCGTGAAGCTCACCAACAACCTAGTTCAACATTCAAGAACAAAGCACATAGATGTCCACCATCATTTCATAAGGGATCATCAATATAAAGGGGACATTTGCATTGAGAGTGTGGACACCGATGATCAACTTGCCGATATCTTCACCAAACCACTTGATGAGAAGAGGTTTTGCAAGTTAAGGAATGAATTGAACATACTTAACTTCTCAAATATGTGTTGATGCACCCCCATTGTATGACATGTTTTTCCTTCGAGCAAAGCAAGGTAAAGTTGATTGACATGTCATTCATCCATTGTTAAGGACTTGTTTAGTGCATCTAGTCATTGCTCACATGTCTTAGGCTCATTCATGAAAATCAAATAAATTTGATGCTTATATGGTACCACTATTGCTTGTATGCTTGAAATGATCTAGTTGTAGCATATGACATGTTTGTGGGCTTGTGAGCCTAGTGTTTGATCTAGAAAATGAGCTATAAGTGTTTAACTCAACATGGTGCAAGATAACCCTTATTTGGAGGTGTGAAGAAGCTTGCCCTTGGATCAAACCGAGTTAAATATCTTTTGCAAGTAATCTAGATGGAACCAAATTTAGAAAATGATCCTCACTTCAAATGGTTTCACCCTAACCTATCTAAAATTTTGAGCTCACCTTTTGTGCTAATTATTGACAAAGGGGAAGAGAAATCCACAAAGATAGTAAGGTAGGGGGGAGCAAACAAATAAAGACATTATAAGGGGATCAATTAAAATTTGAAGCACACAAGTAGAGAGAGCAAGCTCAGAAACTTGTAGGTTGCATTTGTATGTACATTACATATGTTTGCTTGCATGGCACAAGTTCTAAATTCCCTATCCATGCTTGTGTGGTGTATGTTAGATTGTAGAAAATGATTGATGAAATGAAAACTAGCATGCATAGGATGGCTAGATATTCCTTAATTTTTTACAAGCGGTACTAGAACCTTGCTTCTAATGTTGATCTCACTAGGTATCTAGTTTGTCTTTGCTTTTCAAGTGGTATCTAGCAAATCATGGTGCTAAGGATGATGTTCAAATGGCAACTCCGATTGGTATCACGCTTCAAAGGTCCATTCTTTACACCTTAGCATCATTTTGTAGCTATTACTCTCCCTAACTTCCAATCTATGCATATGTGCAAGCTTTCAAATCTAAACTCTTAGCACATATGTAGGGGGAGCTAATACTACCAATTTGGGTTGATGAAACTTGTCCATAACCTTTACGCATGGTAATATGCTTGGGCAAGCAACATGAATCCAAAAAGATTTCATTGAATATCTTTATAAATAGGTTGTCATCAATTACCAAAAAGGGGGACATTGAAAGCTCTAGTTTGGGTTTGGATAATTGATGAAACTTAGGACTAACCTTTGATCTAAGTATGTGAATTAGATAAGGTGGTCCAATCCAAGTGGTGGAGCAAGTTAGAGGCCCATGGTGATGAAGGTGGACATGAAATGAAGATGATCAAGCTCTAACTTGGAAAAGAAGAAAGAGAAAAACAAAACCAAGGAGATCAAGGCAAAGGTATAAGATAGGTTTTGTTTTTGGTAATCAACATACTATAGAGAGTGTGACCACGTTTAGGATCGATAGCCGTATTATAAAGAGGGGAAATCTTTGGCTAAGCGGTTATCGAGTGCCACTAGGTGATATTGTTCTTGTATATGTATTTAGGAACCTAGTTGTCAGGGACCTAATACCAGGGTACCCCAGGAGGTGGAACCGATAACCACCAAATGTAAAAAAACTCCTGGACGCATAAGGGCGCCATGTCGTCCCTTGTTCGAGTGACAGGGGTTCGGTTCCGCCTCGCCCAACACCTTTGGGACAGGCTCGGTCTCGCCCGAGGGCCAAGGGATAAACTCCGTCTCGCCCGACGCCTTGAGGACGGGCTCGGTCTCGCCCGAGGGCTGAGGGATGAGTTCTGTCTCACCCGATCCCGAAGGGGTGGGGCCAGCCTCACCCGACGCCTTTGTAGGATAACCCTGCCTCGCCCCAAAGGCTCAAGGCTAATCTCCGTCTCGCCCGACGCCTATAAGGCGGGCTCGGTCTCGCCCGAAGGCTAAGGGATAGATTCCGCCTCGTTTGGCATGAATTCCCTAGTAATCAAGTGCGATCGTATAGACTCAATTTGACGAAAGTTCCTTTGATTCTTGCAATCTTTGCATGGGCAGAAGACATGGTTCCCATTCCTAGCATGGGCTTTGGCATCGGTGATAAACTGGCTGACGCCATGCATGTACCGTTTGTCTGTTCGGGATAGATGCATCCACTCTCGATCCATCTCTGACAAAAAAATACTGAGACAGTAATTACAAAGAATTAATAAGAAATCAAGCTTCATGAACAACAATTGTAGCTCGAAAGTACCATTTTTGGAAAACATTATTATACACTAATTATTGGAAAATTGAAATTGGTAGCCCCGGCCCTGTAAATTGAAAATCGTAGTAAAAACAATTATTGCACAATATTGAAGAACAATTATTCTACTCTACTTCTAAGAACTAATTATAGCATCACATACTAACAATGATGATCTTGACCACCATGGAATAATTAGCCACGAATTTAAATGTGTTCATAGACACCAACCGTTTGGATGATGGATTCCCCACATTTTGAGCCTTGCACAAATGTCCAATTGGAAAAGTGCTCTCTAGAATGAAGAAAGAACTAGAATGAGAATCAAGCAATGTAGCCATCAAAACGAAGCTAATTAAGCAACTAAATCAAAGGAGTGGATGTTTGTTACTAACCTTAAAGCAAAAAGATCAAACCATTCTTCAAAATCCAAGCGCTAGCTTCATGGTGAAGAGCAGCCGCAATAATAGAGGGAAGGGCTCAAACGCGCGCCTCTGTTCTCGAGATGGAAGAGAGGAGGAAGAAGAGGACGGCTGCAGCCTTTTTGTGTTGTAGGCTTATCGCCGTCGGTTCTTGGCTAGAACCGACAGTGATAGAACTCAATCACCGCCGATTTGTGGCTTGAACCGACAGTGATGAGTGGCCGCCAAAATACTGCCGGTTCAAGCCACAAACCGACAGTGATGTGGTGCTTCACTGCCGGTTTTAACCCAGCCCCAATCATTTTCTCATTTTCGAGCTCATAACCGGCAGTGAAGGAACATCACTCTCGATTCTCACAAATCCGACAGTGATGAGGCCGGCAGTGATGTCCAAATCTGGCGTAGTGTACTTTCACTGCCGGTTCTCACAAATCCGGCAGTGATGAGGTCGGCAGTAATGTCCAAATCTGGCGTAGTGTAATGATCTTATTCTGTGTCTTCCTCTCTTACTATTGTTAGCCTCGTTGTTACTGATCTGATCATTGGACTGCTGGTTCTGACTGCTAGATGAAAAGTAGCCGCATTGTTTCTCTCTTTATTAGCTGCTGTTAGTTTATACAGCTCTGCATGTCTGTGTTGCTTTTCACCTGTTTTTCGCTATATCTAATATAGTAACATCAGGTGCAGAAAAACAAGGAAGCCGCTGGATACAGGTACAGGACCGTGTTGTATTCGGATTCAATCAGCTTGGTTTATGGCAAAGATCGTGCAACAGGTGAGGCAGCGAGGACTGCATCAGAGAGTTCCAGAGAGATGGGTAGGGAAGAAAGTAGCACCAGAGAGCCTAATGCATCGGCAACAAGTTTGAAAAGACCGCGATCTGATGATTCGTTCACTTCCATGCTAGCAGAAAATTTTGACAAGTTCACTGAGGTGTTGAAAGAAGATAATTAAAGCACCAAAAGGACCAAGTTCCAAAGATGTTCTGGAGGCGCTGAATGAAATTGAGGGCTTGGATGAGGTAACGGAGCTCAAACTTTATGACATCTTAACTGCTAGTGAACGGAAGTTTGAGAGTCTGTTAGCACTTCCAATGGCAAGAACGAAAACATCGTTATTGATGCAACTCAACAAGTGAACTGGAGAAATGCAGCCACTCATGTGTGGTCTAGTTCATGGAACAATACTTTTCTTTAGCTATAATTTATGGATGGAAACTCATACTTTGCTACTTTGTTCTTTTGAAGTTATGAACTGTGTTACATTGCTCTTAAGTGATGCAACGTACCTATATATCTCATCTTGTGGTATTTGTAGTGAGATGCTTACTGCTTTATTATTTTGAGATGCTTACTGGTTTATTATTTTCTGATATTACCTATATATCTCAGCTTGTGCTATTTGTAGTGAGATGCTTACTGCTTTATTATTCTGATGAGGTGCTTACTGGTTTATTACTGTGTTAGAGAGAGAGAGAGAGAGAGAGAGAGAGAGTAGAGAGAGAGAGAGAGAGTAGAGAGTATATATATATAGAGATGTACGTACGTGTTTGTTGTGTGAGGATAGGCAGGGAGATGTTCGGACAGAGAGATGACAATATAGCTTTCTGCGTTATTTTGTCCAAACAGGATTTGTAATTTAATTCATGGAAATAGATTCTACATGCATCCAAACAGGAATGGTACATTCCAATCAAATTCTGGGCAATTTAATTCCCATGGAAAGTAATTACTAGAATCTTATTCTTGAATAAGATTCAATTCATGGGATCCAAACGGCCCCTAAGGGATTTATTATGGGCAAGGTTGATACCACTCTCTTCATCAAGAAGATTGGCAATGACTTATTTGTGTTGTAAATCTATGTTGATGATATCATATTTAGATCAACCAATCAAGATTTTTATGAGAAGTTTAAAAAGATGATGGCAAGTGAGTTTGAGATGTCTATGATTGGAGGGCTTAGTTAGGTCTTCGAGTCAAGCAAATGAAGAATGTCATATTTATGAGTCAAGGCAAGTACATCAAACACATGATCAAGAAGTTTAGAATGGATGATGCTAAAGCTATTAGTACACCAATAGGGACAAATGGAAACTTGGATAGTGATGCCAGTGACAACATGGTGGATCAAAAAAAAATATCGGTCTATGATTGGAAGCCTACTCTATGTGACCGCATCAAAACCGGATGTGATGTTTAGTGTATGCATGTATGCTAGATTTCAAGCTTCACCAAGAGAGAGTCACTTGAAGGCAACAAAGAGAATATTGAGGTACTTGAAGCATACACAAAATATTGGATTGTGGTATCCCAAAGGAGCTAGATTTGAGTTGATTGGATATTCGGACTCTGATTATGCGGGATGCAAAGTTGAGAGAAAGAGCTCATCGGGCACATGTCAACTATTGGGAAGATCACTTGTGTCTTGGTCATCAAAGAAGCAAATAGTGTAGCACTTTCAACCGCCGAAGCGGAGAACATTTCGGCCGGTAGTTGTTGTGCTCAATTACTTTGGATGAAGGCTACTTTGAGTGACTTTGGAATCAAATTCAAACAAGTGACATTGCTATGTGACAATGAGAGTGTCGTGAAGCTCACCAACAACCTAGTTCAACATTCAAGAACAAAGCACATAGATGTCCACCATCATTTCATAAGGGATCATCAATATAAAGGGGACATTTGCATTGAGAGTGTGGACACCGATGATCAACTTGCCGATATCTTCACCAAACCACTTGATGAGAAGAGGTTTTGCAAGTTAAGGAATGAATTGAACATACTTAACTTCTCAAATATGTGTTGATGCACCCCCATTGTATGACATGTTTTTCCTTCGAGCAAAGCAAGGTAAAGTTGATTGACATGTCATTCATCCATTGTTAAGGACTTGTTTAGTGCATCTAGTCATTGCTCACATGTCTTAGGCTCATTCATGAAAATCAAATAAATTTGATGCTTATATGGTACCACTATTGCTTGTATGCTTGAAATGATCTAGTTGTAGCATATGACATGTTTGTGGGCTTGTGAGCCTAGTGTTTGATCTAGAAAATGAGCTATAAGTGTTTAACTCAACATGGTGCAAGATAACCCTTATTTGGAGGTGTGAAGAAGCTTGCCCTTGGATCAAACCGAGTTAAATATCTTTTGCAAGTAATCTAGATGGAACCAAATTTAGAAAATGATCCTCACTTCAAATGGTTTCACCCTAACCTATCTAAAATTTTGAGCTCACCTTTTGTGCTAATTATTGACAAAGGGGAAGAGAAATCCACAAAGATAGTAAGGTAGGGGGGAGCAAACAAATAAAGACATTATAAGGGGATCAATTAAAATTTGAAGCACACAAGTAGAGAGAGCAAGCTCAGAAACTTGTAGGTTGCATTTGTATGTACATTACATATGTTTGCTTGCATGGCACAAGTTCTAAATTCCCTATCCATGCTTGTGTGGTGTATGTTAGATTGTAGAAAATGATTGATGAAATGAAAACTAGCATGCATAGGATGGCTAGATATTCCTTAATTTTTTACAAGCGGTACTAGAACCTTGCTTCTAATGTTGATCTCACTAGGTATCTAGTTTGTCTTTGCTTTTCAAGTGGTATCTAGCAAATCATGGTGCTAAGGATGATGTTCAAATGGCAACTCCGATTGGTATCACGCTTCAAAGGTCCATTCTTTACACCTTAGCATCATTTTGTAGCTATTACTCTCCCTAACTTCCAATCTATGCATATGTGCAAGCTTTCAAATCTAAACTCTTAGCACATATGTAGGGGGAGCTAATACTACCAATTTGGGTTGATGAAACTTGTCCATAACCTTTACGCATGGTAATATGCTTGGGCAAGCAACATGAATCCAAAAAGATTTCATTGAATATCTTTATAAATAGGTTGTCATCAATTACCAAAAAGGGGGACATTGAAAGCTCTAGTTTGGGTTTGGATAATTGATGAAACTTAGGACTAACCTTTGATCTAAGTATGTGAATTAGATAAGGTGGTCCAATCCAAGTGGTGGAGCAAGTTAGAGGCCCATGGTGATGAAGGTGGACATGAAATGAAGATGATCAAGCTCTAACTTGGAAAAGAAGAAAGAGAAAAACAAAACCAAGGAGATCAAGGCAAAGGTATAAGATAGGTTTTGTTTTTGGTAATCAACATACTATAGAGAGTGTGACCACGTTTAGGATCGATAGCCGTATTATAAAGAGGGGAAATCTTTGGCTAAGCGGTTATCGAGTGCCACTAGGTGATATTGTTCTTGTATATGTATTTAGGAACCTAGTTGTCAGGGACCTAATACCAGGGTACCCCAGGAGGTGGAACCGATAACCACCAAATGTAAAAAAACTCCTGGACGCATAAGGGCGCCATGTCGTCCCTTGTTCGAGTGACAGGGGTTCGGTTCCGCCTCGCCCAACACCTTTGGGACAGGCTCGGTCTCGCCCGAGGGCCAAGGGATAAACTCCGTCTCGCCCGACGCCTTGAGGACGGGCTCGGTCTCGCCCGAGGGCTGAGGGATGAGTTCTGTCTCACCCGATCCCGAAGGGGTGGGGCCAGCCTCACCCGACGCCTTTGTAGGATAACCCTGCCTCGCCCCAAAGGCTCAAGGCTAATCTCCGTCTCGCCCGACGCCTATAAGGCGGGCTCGGTCTCGCCCGAAGGCTAAGGGATAGATTCCGCCTCGCCCGATCCCGGAGGGATAGGGTTAGTCTCGCCCATGAGATAGGTATTGGCCTCCGTCTCACCCGACGGCCCAAAACGAGCATCGCCCTGATCGATATCCATCCCTCATAACGATGGGTACAGGATGAGACAAGACGTTCGGGTCAACCATGGCTCCAACGACCATACCCTGCGCCCTGATAGGAAAAGAACTGCTAGGGAACGACAGGACTGATGCTTTAGACCCTTCAGGGCGCCGCAGAGCCCAAAAGGTATTACAGGTGCGTGCACCTCACTCTGTAGAGTTGTAGGCGCCGCCTTCAGTTCTGGGACACGGAACCCAACGAAGATATACGACAACCGCTACGCTCCAAGAACGGATTGGCTATCTCCACGAACAACGGATACACCGTCACCGCGCTGTGGACTCGAGGGAGCGAGGGCCCTCTTCCCGACCCCTCAGGTCCTCCCAGTCAGAGAGCCTTGGCCACGGCGCTACATCGGACCCCGACCCCGAATTCTCCCAACAAGAATCATGGGAACCAGAAGGCGTGTAGAGCAAGGCTGGGGGAGGCTCCTAAGTCAAAACCACTGTACTACAACCCATACCCTGGGGGCAGCATGCTGTGATTAATCTGACATCCTAGATATCGACAACATCGTCAGCACTTATCTTCCTTGGCACTCATCAGAATGGGGACCTGGTCAGGTAGACATGAGCCACAAGGCTAAGTAGAGTACGTATCCTGGAGTCCACACCCTTGTAAAGCCAGCCCCTTCATCTATAAAAGGGGAGGCGCATCCTCCATCAAAGGGACGAGAAAAAAGAGGACCGAACAATAGAACGCACTCACCCACATTCAAGCAGCTACGAAGCTCTTGACCACCTTTCAATCCTTCGATCACAGAGACTTGGGACCAGTCCCTCTCTCGGCAGTTTGTATCCCTTACTACAGATCGTTACGGTGCTAATAACACAAGCAGCAACAAACTGGACGTAGGGACGTTTCGCCCGAACCAGTATAAATCCTATGTCCTTTAGCGCACCATCCGAGCCTAACGCGCATTACTATAAATTTACTTACTTGTGCTTGTACGAAACACCGACATTTGGCGCGCCAGGTAGGGGCTTTGCGCGTTCCAAATCAGGTCTCGGATGACCACCCACGCAATCACCTGGGCCCCGGGCGCACATGTGCGTTTTGGCGACCTGGATTTCATCATCACACTAGAAGGAGAGCTGGCACTGACTCACTCAGCCGCCCCATCTCCCCCTTCCATCAACCTCAGCCGTCTCAGGCTTGAGGGTCCACCGGGCAACTCCCGGGGAGTCCTGTCACCCAAAGAGGCCTCTCACAACGCCACCATGTGTCCGGAAGGGTCCGTATGGAGCGCCCCGACAGCGTTTCTGTTCGGTCTCCGCAACGTTGCGACGACCGCTGGCCGTCTTCTAGCGCTACGTGTGGTTCAACCACCCACGGACATCGAGCTCGTGGGGGCGATTGAGCGGGATACGGAGACCCTCTACGAGCTCCTCGACGAGGAGCCTGTATCACTCTCCAGCTCGGATTCCAGCAGGGGGAGCCACCACCCTTCCCGAGAATGCTACGTGACGCAGACCCCCGAGGGTCACGTCGAAAGCGTCTCCAAGGATGAGGCCGCCCCTACAAACAACCCTGACAGCAGATCCAGGGAAGAAGGGACAGCCCCATCTCGCCTGAGGATGGAGCAGCTAAGGGCTCGTCAGCAAGAGATCGATGAGGCCGGGCAAGGGCTCGCACGGGAATACGCGGACATCAATCGCGAGATTGAACGCCGCAAAGACGGGGGGCACGCGCGCGCCACAGCCCGCACCATACATCAAAGGATCCTCACCGACGATGGGGCCTTTCCTCACTTTGCTCGAGCCAGCCAGAACATCGCCGCAGCAACCGCCTTGCTGCATGGCCTCCCGGAGGCCGCGACGTCCGAGGATCGACGCGCTTATCGGGAGATTCGCACGTTGCTCGAACGTGCAGCCGCGCAGCAGGCGGAAAGTTCGTTGTCTCGACGACGCGAACCCAACACCAGCCAGCGCGCACCCTCAGTGCGTCCCACCAAGGACACATCCGTACACCAAACACCACCAGCCGGCGGGCAGCCCTCCGTCGTCCCCGTACATCAACGCCTCGGTCGTGGCCGCGACGTACGCAGCATCATCAACGCCCGGAGACGTGCCCACGGCGACGAGGGAGAAGCAGCGCGTCGCGGCTATCATCCCCGATGTGGCGGGCGCTACGACAGCAACGAGGACCGAAGCCCTCAGGCCTTTGGCCGGCACATCCTCAACGCTGCGTTCCCTCTAAGGTATCGACCACCTACGAACATTCCTAAATATTCCGGCGAAACAAATCCCGGGCTTTGGCTCAAAGACTATCGGCTTGCATGTCAGGCCGGTGGTGCGAATGATGATGACTTCATTATTCACAATCTCCCGCTGTTCTTGGCCGACTCGGCACGAGCATGGCTGGAGCACCTACCGTCCAATGCTATTCAGAGCTGGGCGGTTCTGACTGAGATCTTCGTGGGTAATTTCTAGGGCACGTACAAACGGCCTGGAAACCCATGGGACCTCAAGAACTGCCGTCAGAAGGCCGATGAAACCCTCCATGGGTACATCCGGCGCTTTTCCCGACAGTGCAATGAGCTCCCGAACGTCGCCGACGCCGACGTAATAGGAGCCTTTCTGTCTGGGACGACCTGCGAATCCCTGGTCCACAAGCTGGGACGCAGGGGCCCGCGAACTACCAAGGAACTCCTGGACATCGCCACCAGTCACGCCTCTGGAGAGGAGGCGGTCGGAGCCATCTTTGATCGCTCCGACGGAAAGACCAGGCGGGACAAGGACGCCAGCGAAGGCACCTCCAACCGTCCCGCCAAAGGGAAAAATAAGAAGCAACGGCGCGACAACTCACTCGCGGCCGCTGCCGACCGCAAAGGTGGCCGGAAGCCCGCGGAGGGCACTCCGAACCACTTCGAGAAAATGCTCGAGGGGCCATGCCCAAACCATGCCTTCCCGGCCAAGCACCTATACAAGGAATGCGGCCTTATGCGCAAATACTTGGCTGGGGGCCTTAACAAGGAGGAGCAGGGGAAGGAGCCTGTTCCTACCACTAACGACACGGAGGAGAAGGACGACACCTTCCCAACTCCGACCGGTGCCCTCATGATCTTCGGAGGATCAACGGCCTACGACTCCAGACGCCGCCAGAAGGTCGCACGTCGAGAGGTCTATACCGCTGGACCGGCTATGCCAGCCTATCTCCGATGGTCGGAATCCGCCATAACCTTCGACCGGACCGACCATCCGGATGCCATCCCACACCCGGGAAGGTATCCGCTTGTCGTTGACCCGATCGTCGGTCCAAAGCGGCTCACCAAGGTACTGATGGATGGAGGCAGCGGCCTCAACATCATGTACGCCAAGACGCTCGACGAGATGGGCATCGACCGAACGCACCTCCATCCCATTCGAGCACCTTTCCATGGCGTCGTACCTGGAAGGCAAGCCGTGCCACTGGGGCAGATTGACCTGCCCGTCACTTTTGGGGATCGATCCAATTACCGGACCGAGACCCTCACCTTCGATGTAGTGGGGTTCCCAGGGACTTTCCACGCCATTCTGGGGCGACCATGTTACGCGAAGTTCGTGGCCGTACCCAATTACACATATCTGAAGCTGAAGATGCCGGGCCCCCGTGGGATCATCACCATCGGCACCTCCTTCCAGCGCGCTTACGAGTGCGAGGTCGAGTGCTGCGGACACGCATCCGCGGTCATCACATCCAAAGAGCTCGTCACCCTCAGGGAGGAGGTCAGTGAGGGGACACCCGACGCAAAGAAGTCATCCGGATCGTTCAAATCGGCAGAGGGTTCCAGGGACGTCCTCTTGGATCCCAGTAGCTCCGAGGGCAAAAAAGTCCGAATTGGGACCGCGCTCTCCTCCGCATAGGAAAGCGCGCTCGTCGACTTCCTCCGCACCAACAAGGACATCTTTGCGTGGAAACCCTCGGATATGCCGGGCATCCCGAGGGAGGTCGCCGAGCATACTCTCCAAATCCTTCCTGGCTCCAAGCCGGTAAAACAACGCCTGCGCCGCTTCGACGAGGAGAAACGCAGGGCCATCGGCGAGGAGATAGCCAAACTACTGGCCGCAGGATTCATTAGGGAAGTATACCACCCAGAGTGGTTAGCAAATCCTGTTCTTGTTCGGAAAAAGAGCGGGAAATGGAGAATGTGTGTTGATTATACTAGCCTCAACAAAGCGTGTCCAAAGGATCCATTTCCTTTGCCACGAATAGACCAAATAGTCGATTCCACCTCGGGGTGCGAAACCCTCTATTTCCTGGACGCATACTCAGGCTACCATCAGATCGCGATGAAAGAGTCCGACCAGCTCGCGACATCTTTTATCACACCCTTCGGATCATTTTGCTACGTTTCAATGCCATTTGGTTTGAAGAACGCTGGGGCAACGTACCAGCGCTGTATGCTTAGTTGCTTCGGAGATCTCATCGGGCGAACCGTTGAGGCCTATGTCGACGACATCGTAGTCAAATCCAAGCGGGCTGACCACCTTGTCGCCGACCTTGAACGTACCTTTGCGAAACTCCGGGCGAATGGCATCAAGCTCAATCCCGAAAAATGTGTCTTTGGGGTCCCGAGGGGCATGCTGCTCGGCTTTATCGTCTCCGAACGTGGCATCGAAGCCAACCCAGAGAAGATATCAGCCATCACGAGGATGGGCCCGATCCAAAACATAAAGGGGGTTCAGCGGATCACCGGGTGCCTTGCCGCTCTTAGTCGATTCATTTCACGCCTCGGCAAACGAGGACTCCCCCTTTATCGACTCCTGAAGAAAACTGACCGCTTCGAGTGGACAGCCGAGGCTCAGGAAGCACTTGACATGGTTAAACAATTTTTAACTAAGCCACCGGTCCTAGTTCCTCCATGCGATGGAGAATCTCTCCTACTATATATATCGGCCACCACCCAAGTGGTTAGCTCCGCCTTAATAGTAGAGCGAGAAGAAGAGGGGCACGCCTTCAAGGTGCAGCGCCCTGTATATTTCATCAGCGAGGTGTTATCCGACTCCAAAACCCGCTACTCCCAGATCCAGAAACTCCTCTACACCGTCCTCATCACCAAAAGGAAGCTACACCACTACTTCGAGTCACACCCCATGACAGTAGTGACGTCGTTCCCCCTCGGCGAGGTCATTCGTAGCCATGACGCTATGGGAAGAACCACAAAGTGGGCACTCGAGCTGATGGATCAGGGCATTTCTTATGTCCCCCGAACGGCGATCAAATCTCAGGCACTGGCTGACTTCATCGCGGAGTGGACCGAGGTCCAGATGCCACCAGTAGCCGTCGATCAAGAGTACTGGATAATGTACTTCGATGGATCGCTGATGAAGAAGGGCGCCGGAGCAGGACTAGTCTTTGTATCCCCCCTCGGGGTCCACATGAGGTACATGGTTCGGCTTCATTTCCCCTCATCAAACAATACTGCAGAATACGAAGCGCTCATCAACGGCCTACGAATCGCCATCGAGCTAGGCATCCGACGCCTTGACGTCAGGGGCGACTCTCAGCTGGTCGTCAACCAGGTCATGAAAGAGTCGGGCTGCCACGATACCAAGATGGAGGCATACTGTCGAGAGGTCCGACGTCTGGAGGACAAATTCGATGGCCTCGAACTCAATCATATCCCCAGGCGCCTCAACGAAGCGGCCGATACACTCGCAAAAGCAGCATCCAGCCGAGAGCCAGTTCCAACAGGTGTCTTCGCCAGTGACCAACACAAACCCTCGGTACGCTACGCGGGGTCGGAACAAGCCGACGATGGCCCTTCTAGTCCGACCCCCAAGGCCGATCCGCCAACTCTTCCTCCCAACCCCGAGGTCATAGAGCTTGAAGAAGACCCAACAATGGAGTCCGATCCTCCCAATGACTGGAGAACGCTCTACATCGACTATCTCCTCCACGACATACTACCAACCGATAAGACAGAAGCCCGACGGCTCGCGCGACGCGCCAAATCCTTCGTTCTTGTAGAGGGCGAACTCTACAAACGAAGTCACATCGGAATTCTGCAACTTTGTATCCCTGACGAACAGGGAAAACTCCTACTGAGCGACATCCACGGAGGGGCATGCGGACACCATGCCGCACCGAGAACCTTGGTTGGGAAGGCATTCCGACAGGGTTTCTATTGGCCCACCACAGTAGCCGATGCCGAGCAAATCGTACGCACCTGCGAAGGGTGCCAATACTATGCTCGGCAAACGCACCTCCCGGCCCAGGCTCTCCAGATGATCCCCATCACGTGGCCCTTCGCGGTCTGGGGGCTTGACCTGGTTGGGCCACTTAAAAAGGCACCCGGGGGCTTTACCCACCTGCTTGTCACCATAGACAAGTTCACAAAATGGATTGAAGCTCGGCCAATAACCACAATCAAATCCGAGCAAGCTGTGCTGTTCTTTCTCGACATCATCCATTGCTTTGGAGTACCGAACTCCATCATCACAGACAACGGCACGCAGTTCACCGGTAGGAAATTCGTTCGTTTCTGTGATGAACAACACATCCGAATCGATTGGGCAGCCGTCGCGCACCCCCGGACGAACGGATAGGTCGAGCGCGCAAACGGCATGCTTCTTCAAGGCCTCAAACCCAGAATTTCAACTGGTTGAACAAGTTCAGCACGCGTTGGCTTGCTGAGCTCCCGGCTGTGCTCTGGAGCCTAAGGACGACTCCTAGCCGGGCCACCGGCTACATACCCTTTTTCATGATCTACGGCTCCGAGGCCATTCTCCCGATGGACCTCGACTATGGAGCGCCAAGAATCAGAGCATATGACGAACAGGGAGCCGAGGCATCTCACCAAGACGCCATGGACCAGCTGGATGAGGCCCGCGACATCGCCCTCCTCCGATCAGCCAAGTACCAGCAAGCGTTACGGCGGTACCACAGCCGACGGGTGCGGGGTCGAGCCTTCAACGTCGGAGACCTCGTCCTCCGCCTTATACAGAGCAACAAGGATCGCCACAAACTCTCCCCGCCCTAGGAAGGGCCCTACATCGTCGCGGAAATACTTCGCCCGGGCGCCTACCGGTTGAAAACCATCAAAGGCGAGGTCTTCACCAACGCCTGGAACATTGAGCAGCTACGTCGTTTCTATCCTTAAAATAAGCTTACACTTTTCCTTATCAGTTTTTGTCTTAACAGAACCCCGATCCTTAGTGACTACCGACCTCTGCAAATCGCGAGGGGTCAGACCTCACTCGGGGGCTGGCATGTGATCGTAACATATGTCATGTGTAATGCAAGTGTTACGCTTGTAAAAAATCCCTCTGTTATACTTGCAAACATTTTCTAAGTTTTCCATTCGCCTCGTAAACGAGTTTCGAGGGCTAAGATCTTGGGAACCAATTCTGAATACAACTGGTAGGACTGCAAGGCACCCCCGCCCCAGCGGCTACAACCTCTTTGCTCACCAGTTCAATCAGAATTAGTTCGCCCACGTTCCTAGTTTCCTATGACTTAGACCATGAGAAGAGTTGGAAAGCGTTAAAATGACTTGCCATAAGCAAAGGATGCAATTTTGTTCATTTTTTGCACAAATTCACCACTTACAAAGCGATGTCATTACAAAAAAGGAACAATATACTCTGAGGACTGTTTACCCAGGGGCTTCCCCACAACGTTATTTCATTACAGTCTCGGCTCAGCTCTACCACAAGTGTTACTGCGGTCACCGTGCCACGCTCTCCATCGGCGACGTCCGGGGCGTGTACACGGGCCAGCTCATCTACTGTGGTCGCCGTGCCACGCTCTCCATCGGCGACATCTCCGCTGGATCCTCGAAGGCGCCACCATCTACGACGACTCCGCCGGAACGTCCGGGGACTACGCCATCGTCGTCAGCCGCGACCCCGGTAACGACGACTCCGCCGGAACGTCCGGGGACTACGCCATCGTCGTCAGCCGCGACCCCGGCAGCGACGCCACCGCCACGACGTCGGGAGACTATGCCATCATCCCCAGCCATAACCCTGGTAATGGCATATGGGCAGGAAACGCCACCCGCCAAGGGAGGGGCGCAGCGAACGACGGCGCAGTCAACGACGTACGACGCCCACCGACGCCTCCTTTCCTTCGGCAGCAGCGACTCCTCAGCAAGGGCCGCGCGCACCATCTCATCTACGTTGGATAACCTCCGGCTCGACATCACACACCAGAATCACGAGCAAGTTTGTAAGTTCTCTATCTCTCTCTGGCATTACTCTGCCTCACTCAGGAACCACCGCGACGCACGGACGCGTTTGGCGGAAAGGAAGAAGAAGGAGAGATAGCGGCTCGGAGGCAGAAGGGGAGGTGGGCTGAGAACTCCTCTCCCCCTCCCTATTTAAAGAGGAGGCGCAGTAACTAAGGAAAGGCGAAAGGTCGGACGAAAAACCCTCTCCCTTCCCCCCTTTAAATACGCAATCAATGCTGATTGATATCTGAGGGGACGCACCAGAAGTGACGTGACGAACCCCGGTCTACGAAGCGTCCCTCTTTGGTCAAACTGAACACTGCCTGGGTATGGCCCGCCACTGACCCGCTCCGGACGCGGCAATTAAGGCGCCCACATAGGCAGACAAATTTTTTGCCTTCCCATGCAGGACCACGGACGACCCGATGACGGGACCCTTCAGTTCTCCTGGGTCGACCGTTCGGCCCAGAAGACACGACGAACGAACGACCAAAGAAAGATAAGCCTCTCATCTTTCACATTTTATGCGTTAGAATTTGTTCGCAAGATTCCGACCCCGTCGAATAGCAACGACGCGAACGTCACTCGGGGGCTGTCGAGGATGACTACCAATCCAGACATCCTCTTCACCCGACCCCTCCGTACGCTTGAAGCTAAGGGCGCGACATACAGGCACAAAGCTTTGAGTAAAAACTGGACGAACTAGCAAACCCTACGCCCCGATAGCTACAATGTTTCTATTCACCAGAAAAATCATGCTCAAACGCCTCTCGCGTCTCTAGTTCCAACGTCCGCCTTTCTCAAAGAAGGGATCGGAGGGGTCCGCCTATAGCTGTCAGGTTGCCCAAGTTAATCCAACAGCTCGGATCGTCACCGAGACACAAAACAAAGAATGGCAATTCTTACGCAGGTTTTTTCAACCTCGTCACAAACGTTAGGAGCCTCTGACGTCAGGACCCGAACCCATCTGATAGGAGCTTTTCCGCCACTCATACCACCAAGGTAACGTCACCACCTTTATTTTCAATTAAATCTTGCATTCAAAACATTTCATATGCGAAAAATTGCATCCCAATGATTCGTGTCGCACCACGAAACGACTGTCGCCTTATCCGATACAGGCAACCACAGGCTGAGGTTCGAAGGTCGGCCCGCGAAGGGCTCGAGGCCGCCTCACGCCGAACAGAGCCAGGGAGAGATAACCGAGATGAGCCCCAGCGGCCCTGCCCGACCCCGTTCAGAAGCGAACCGGGACGTCTCGACCTTCTCTCGTTCGATTCTAACCTCGAGCCAAACCCACAGAATCTCCATCGAGGAGAGGCCATCGGGCCCCCTGAGCTTATCGAACGACTCAGGCATCTGCCGGGAGGCGGGTTAAGAAGTTGTGGAGTGCCACCAGAGGGCTCTGCCGACCCCATCAGCAAATGATGGACCCGGATTCCGCACGAACGTACCCGTTAGCGAGCTCGTTGAGCGCGGTACTCAAGCCGTCGAGGCAAGTGTCGTTCACTCAGCCCCTCCGATTGCGAAAACCGAGGAAGGGGTAACACGCAAATAACGGCCGACCCCTATCAGACCCTGACAAGGCTCGGGGGCTCAGGCCAAACAATGCAGGGACAAAGGCCCCACTTTGCTGAGCCCATAGAGTTCCCAGTTGGGATTTCTGTTGGAAGACAGGGCGGGGATTATTGCGATGGCATCCATTATCACCAGAACCACGATTCCGGTCTCCAGTAACACCCGACCCCAGCAGGTACAGGGGTCGGACCTTACTCGGGGGCTGTTAAGGTACGGCCACCTCATTTCCTTCTTTCGGAACAATCTCCTCACATTATAATCAGCGGCATAATTCAGGGGAACATATTGGTAAGACCGTAAAAAATGAAATCGCAAAAATCAAACAAAACGAAATTAAGACGCAAAAGCACGAAAGGCGTCCAGACTCGAAAAGTACCGACACTTGTTCACATATTACATATAAGCTATTCTCAAAATTGTTCGATTAATTACTCCCGCAAAGGGAGAACCATTTCTTTCAGACTGTCTGCCAGGTTCTTCGCAAGGGGAGCGACCATCTGCTCCATTTCCTCCAGCTCTTCATCCTCGTAGGTGGACGGAAAGCCTTCGCTCATCACTTTCAGGTTTATTTCCTTCTCATAGTGGGCGTGGGGGACGGTGAAGGCCTGGGTAATCCCGGCGTGAAAGGCACTCTCCTCAAGCTGGCCCACCCGAGCCGTGATACCTCCGACACGAGCCGCGAGCGGGCTGGTCTCCACCGGCTCCGTCACATTCAAGGCGTTAAGGACCACCCCGACCGTAGCTTGTAGAAGATCGTGCTCATCGCTCTCAGCCTGAAGGGCTCTGCGCGTATAGGCAGCCTCTTTCTCCAGCTTGGTGGCGGCGTTCTCAGCACTCGACTTTCCTTTCACCGCGTCATCAAGCTCCGCCCAGAGAGAACGGACCACCTCGACGTCCTCGTCCACCTTCTGCTGGAGGGCTGTGGCCCTACTCTCGGCCTTCCACCGGAGGTCCCGCTCCATCTCCAGCTCCTTTAGGACTTCGCCGGCCTTCTCATTGGCCGCGGCATTCCTCTGCAGCAGCTCGTCTCGCTCTTTTTTGAGCCTGGCAATCTCCTCTCCATCCAGCTTAGACCTCGCCGATAGGTCCTCGAACATTCCGTGCGCCTCCTCCGCATCCTGATGCGCCTGGGCCTCCCGCTCTCGGACAGTAGCAAGCTGGGCGGCCAAGTCTGCTCGCAGTCGGGCCTCCTCGGAAAGGCGATCCCTCTCCGCCTTCTGTTCGCGGAGAAATTGGGATTTATCCCGGCTACGAGCAACAAGAATCTGAGGAGGAAGAAGACTGATATCAGGAATACGAGAACACAAAAGCACATGAAGAAAGAAGAAAGTCCAGAAAATACCTGAGTGGTAGGGATAACGATCTCACGGAGGGCTCCTCTGGCCTGGTCCAGAGCGTTCAGCATGGTCGAGATCCCGATGTCAAGACCCTCCCGCTCCATGCTCTCGGAATGATCATCGAGCGAGAAAAGAGCTGACGTCGGGTCCTGAGCATCCATCCACTGGAGCGGCGGCTCTCCCCGCGCAGGGGAGCGGTTTCCTACCGACAAAGGGGCCGGTGGCGGCTCCCTCCTGACCCTGTGCGGCACCACCGCCGTACTCGAGGACCTTCCGGCTGGACCC
Organism: Miscanthus floridulus; assembly: GCF_019320115.1. NCBI lineage: Eukaryota > Viridiplantae > Streptophyta > Magnoliopsida > Poales > Poaceae > Miscanthus > Miscanthus floridulus. The sequence continues at coordinate 73,643,190 of NC_089580.1, forward strand.
TCCTCTGTTTGGGCCGCTTCGAGCGCCACAGGTGGATCCACATGGGCGCCTGGCGACGCGGATTGCACCACGCCCTCGGGTGCCACCACGACCGCGTCCGGCTGATCCTGGCTTGGCGCAGTCACAACCACCGTCACCGGCGATATGCGGTCCTCGACCGGCTGTTCCACGCCCGCCACAGAAGAGACCGCTCGCTCAGTAACCTCCGCGGGTGTGGGAGCCACCTTGGACGCCGTCGGTTCGGCCAACGCAGCCCTGACATCAGCACCACTCCTGCCCGAAACAGGGGTGGCTCTAGGCGACGCCGTCTGTCCCACTTGAAGGGCGAGACTCTTCTTGGGCGCCAGCCCCAGGGGGTGACCCGTCCGCAAGAACCTGCGCAAAGGTAATAACCATTAAGTCAAAATAAAAATGGAAAAAGGATGAAAACAGAGGAATCAATAGCTTACGTTGACGTCCTCAGCCGACGGAAGCGTTTTGGGGATGGATCCCCCGACCCCTGCCCTGACTCATCTGGGCGGGACCGTTTCATGCCTGCCCCCTGCTCCGGGGCAGGGGGGTTCATCTCGTCGGGCGCGGCCCCGGAGTCGCTCCTCTCCACCGTCTCGTCGGGCGTGGCACCGGAGCCGTCCCCCTCTATCGTCTCACGGGGTGCAGCACCGGAGCTGCTCCCCTCCATCGTCGCCTCGGGGATGGCGACGATGGGTTCACCCTCCCCCATCCACCGGTCCTCGGCCGGCACGCCATGCGAAGAGGCAGACTCGCCGGCCTCCACTGACCTCATCGATTCACTTCCCTCCGCGTGAAAAGCGAAGGGCCCCTGCACGGGTGGGTGGCCACTTGTCAGCGTCACCTCATCCTCCAGGATGCCCCAATCCACGTCGACAGCTACCTCGTCGTCGCCGTCGTCATCATCATCATCGTCGTCATCCTCACTGCTCACGTCCTCTCCCCGATCCCGTGCCTCCTGCTTCAGTCGTTTCGCCTTCTTCATCTCCTCCTTTGCCTTCTTGTCCCGCTCGGCCGCGAGTCGATTCGCCGCCACCACAGCCCTGTCCTTCGGTAGTGGAGCCGGACTATCCTTGAAGACTAGCACCCTCGGCTAGCCCCAACATCACAAAAGCCAGTATTAAAAAAGGGAGATTTAGGAGAAAGAAAAGAGTGCAGGGGAAGAGGGCTTACGAATTTGAAGAACCCAGGCTCCGGCCGCATTGGAGGATGCCCGGGCACCGGATACACGATGTCGAGGACCGTGCCGGCAGAATCCTTCGTCGGCTCCGTCGCCTCCTTGACACGCTGCGCCACTTCCGAATAAGGGAGCGCCTCGTCAACGAGCACCGTCCCCTCGAACGATATCCCTGGCATCATCCGATGCAGGGGAAGCACACGTGCCATCAGTGGCGCCACCCTCCTCGCGTGGTAGGCACCGATAATCCCCAACCCCTTTACACCCCGACCCTTCAAGGCATGGAGGGCGGAGAGAAGGTCGGAGATGTGCTTCTTGTCTTTGGTCTAGACGCCCCAGCCCCACGACGCCGGAGCATTCAAAATAAGACGTCCGGTGTACTTCGGTAGGGTGGCACTCACATCATCCCTAACATAAAACCACTGCGAATGCCATCCCTTGTTGGATGTAGCCAGACGCATGTACGGGTAACCCTTCGACCGGGTATGGCGCAGGTGAATGCTGGCACACCCCATCGGCGCGTCTACTTCTTTCCCCCCAATCTTCCTCTTCGACAGACTAACGCTAAAGAAATACCGCCACAGATCAAAATGGGGATCGATCCCCAGGAAACCCTCGCACAGGGCAACAAACGCTGCCATATGCTGTATCCCATTGGGAGTTAGATGCTGCAGCTCTACCTCATAGTAATCTAATAGCCCCCGAAGGAATCTATGCGTGGGTACCCCGAATCCCCGCTCATGGAAGAGGGCAAAAGAGACGACATACCCTTCAGGCGGCACCAGCTCACCCTCGTCGCCAGGAAGCAACCACTCCTGGACGGCGGATTGTGGGCAGAGAAGGCCACGGCGGACGAGGCCCTCCAGATGCCGGGAAGAGATGCTTGATCTGCCCCATAACTCCATTGAAGCAGTAGGGGGGAAGGGCAGGCGCGAGCTTAATGGCGGCTGGAACACGAACGCAGGCCGGTCGACGGTGGCGGTGCGGGCGTGAGGGGCTGGGAAGATTGGCGGCGGATATCTTAGAACGCAAAGGAAGGGGAGCGAAATACGGAACCCTGGGGGCGAACCCCGTGGTTTTATAAGGGGCGACGGACGCGAGAAGGGCAACCATCCGCCTCGATCTCTGGGCCTGCCACACACGCCACCGCGTCACGTCGCGGGACGCGCGCGCAGTCCCTATCCTCTCACCCTAGAAATCTCGGCGGACGGTTCGCCTTCTCCAAGCGAATCCGGACTCTCTACCCACTGGGGAAATGCAAGCCACAAAGGCCTGTTCTTTTCTCTTTGGCCCACCTAGGGCCCAGGGACTCGCCGGCCGGCCCAACTAAGAAGGAATCCGCGAACGATCCGCCATCAAGGGCAGAGACACCCAGTTGATGTAAAACTAAGTCCTTCAGCCTTACCCGCGAAGGGGCCGATACAAACCCCCGGGCGACTCTACTGGAGTCACCCGGGGGCTCGGGGGCTACACCCATCGGGTGCGCTCGCGCGCACCCTCCGGCAAATTAGCTTCAACGAAATCAAAAAACACCCTCCAGGCGGTTCTACCCGAATCACCTAGAGTCTCGGGGGCTACTATCAGGGACCTAATACCAGGGTACCCCAGGAGGTGGAACCGATAACCACCAAATGTAAAAAACTCCTGGACGCATAAGGGCGCCATGTCGTCCCTTGTTCGAGTGACAGGGGTTCGGTTCCGCCTCGCCCAACACCTTTGGGACAGGCTCGGTCTCGCCCGAGGGCCGAGGGATAAACTCCGTCTCGCCCGACGCCTTGAGGACGGGCTCGGTCTTGCCCGAGGGCTGAGGGATGAGTTCCGTCTCGCCCGATCCCGAAGGGGTGGGGTCAGCCTCACCCGACGCCTTTGTAGGATAACCCTGCCTCGCCCCAAAGGCTCAAGGCTAATCTCCGTCTCGCCCGACGCCTATAAGGCGGGCTCGGTCTCGCCCGAAGGCTAAGGGATAGATTCTGCCTCGCCCGATCCCGGAGGGATAGGGTTAGTCTCGCCCATGAGATAGGTATTGGCCTCCGTCTCACCCGACGGCCCAGAACGAGCATCGCCCTGATCGATATCCATCCCTCATAACGATGGGTACAGGACGAGACAAGACGTTCGGGTCAACCATGGCTCCAACGACCATACCCTGCGCCCTGACAGGAAAAGAACTGCCAGGGAACGACAGGACTGATGCTATAGACCCTTCTGGGCGCCGTAGAGCCCAAAAGGTATTACAGGTGCGTGCACCTCACTCTGTAGAGTTGTAGGCGCCGCCTTCAGTTCTGGGACATGGAACCCAACGAAGATATACGACAACCGCTACGCTCCAAGAACGGATTGGCTATCTCCACGAACGACGGATACACCGTCACCACGCTGTGGACCCGAGGGAGCGGGGGGCCCTCTTCCCGACCCCTCAGGTCCTCCCAGTCAGAGAGCCTTGGCCACGGCGCTACACCGGACCCCGACCCCGAATTCTCCCAACAAGAATCATGGGAACCAGAAGGCGTGTAGAGCAAGGTTGGGGGGAGGCTCCTAAGTCAAAACCACTGTACTACAACCCATACCCTGGGGGCAGCATGCTGTGATTAATCTGACATCCTAGATATCGACAACATCGTCAGCACTTATCTTCCTTGGCACTCATCAGAATGGGGACCTAGTCAGGTAGACATGAGCCACAAGGCTAAGTAGAGTACGTATCCTGGAGTCCACACCCTTGTAAAGCCAGCCCCTTCATCTATAAAAGGGGAGGCGCATCCTCCATCAAAGGGACGAGAAAAAAGAGGACCGAACAATAGAATGCACTCACCCACATTCAAGCAGCTACGAAGCTCTTGACCACCTTTCAATCCTTCGATCACAGAGACTTGGGACCAGTCCCTCTCTCGGCAGTTTGTATCCCTTACTACAGATCGTTACGGTGCTAATAACACAAGCAGCAACAAACTGGACGTAGGGACGTTCCGCCCGAACCAGTATAAATCCTGTGTCCTTTAGCGCACCATCCGAGCCTAACGCGCATTACTATAAATTTACTTGCCGGTGCTTGTACGAAACACCGACACTAGTGTGCTAACTTTGACCCTTGTAAAATGCTTTGAAAAATGCTAACACACGTGCACACAAGTTCTACACTTTGTGTTAGCAAGTGGGAAGCAAGGGCGAAGCGGTTAAGGACTTAGAAAAAGAAAAGGTGGCGAAAGTCCTTGACCAGAAGCTCGCCGCGGGGTGACCGGACTCACCCCGGCGCGTCCGGTCATTTATAGGCGGCGGCGCAGTGACTGGCTGAGAAGGCCAAGGAAGGACCGGACGCTAGCCTAGGCTTCACAGGCGTGTTCGGTCACTTTTCAGAGGAGGCGAGTTCTTGCGACCAGACGCGCAGGGGCTACGTCAGGTGGACGCTGACATACACTGGCGTCAGCATCGCGAGGTTGCGGAGAGGAACAGAGTGCTGACTGGACGTTGGGGCACGTCAGGTAACTTGTGACCGGACACGTCTGGTCCATAAAAATCCTCTCTAGATGCTTACTGGAGTTGACCGGACTCTGGTGACGCGGCGTCTGGTCGTTTCCATCAGTGAGTCCGGTCACAAGTTAACACGCGAGCGATTGAGTTTTGACCATTAAGATCGGGCAGCTCTGGTTCAAACGGGGGACACATGGCAGCCATTCGGTGACCGGACTCACCCGACCGGACGCAGGGTAGCATCCGGTTATAGTGTTCGGTCAGCCCGTGGCAGAGCCAACGACTCTATTTCATGAGGCCGTCTATAAATAGTGTTTGGCCGGCTTAGGGCTCACTCTCTTGGGACTTTGACTTACTTGACATCCTTGTGAGCCTGGGCAAACACCTCCCACTCATCTCCATCATTGATTCATCATCATAGTGAGATTGTGAGTGATTTTAAGTGCATTTGCTTGAGTGATTGCATCTAGTGGCACTTGGGGATTGTTGTGGCTGTGGATTTCTTGTTTCTCTTGGTGGTTGCTGCCACCTAGATGGCTTGGAGCAGCGGAGGAGCTTTGACACATGTTGGTGATTGTTCGTGGCTGGCTCCGGTGATTGTGAGGGGTCTTGCACCTTCCTCGGCGAAGAGCCGTATGGTAGCTCTAGTGGATTGCTCGTGTCATTGAGTTACCTCACTTGTGGGTAGGTTCTTGCGGTGTCGAATTGTGTGGACGAGGTTCATGCAACACCTCTTAGCCATCGAATCACCAAGTGTTGGTCGACACAATGGGGACTAGCGTGCCTGTAAGCACGTGAACCTCGGGAGAAAAATCTTGTATCTCTTGTGTGATTGGATTTCTCCCGATGATTGATTGGTATTCATTTTGTGATTGGTTCACTCCTTGACGCGGCGGTATAATCATCTTACTCACTCTATTACTTTCCCGCAAACTAGTTGTAGCAAGCTCTTTAGTGTAGCTAGAATTGAGAGCTTGCATTGTAGCTTAAGTTCATCTAGTAGAGCTCTTTAGTGTTGCCTTGTTGAGAGCTCATAGTGAGTAGTGACTTAGCATCTTGTGTGACTAGAGATCATAGCAACTAGAATTATTGGGTGGGTGGCTTGCAATCCATGTAGAGCTAGAGCAAGTTTGCATTTCGCCATTTGTCATACTAATCAAAATGCTCTAGTGATCTTGTAGATTTTTAAATAGGCTATTCACCCCTCCCCCCCTCTAGCCATATTAGGACCTTTCAACACGTCCATCTGGACGTCCAGGCGCTAGTCATGCCGTAAAATTATAATATAGAGTAATAATGTACATGTAACTTGACAGCTTGGCCGCTTGGGAGGGCTGTGCATGATGGGGCTATTTGGAGCATGGCCTCCTAGACAATGCCTGGCCAGGCAACAGGCGTCCGAAATCGAACGTGTGGAGGCGCTGCCTGGCCCAGGTAGTGGCTGTCCGCCACTGTCAACGAAACAACCCCGATGATTTCACCATACCAATGGAAAACCCTAGTTGCCACTTGTCACTTTCGTACTTAGACAACATAAATGAAAAGAAAATTTTTAAGTCTAGAAAGAAATGAAGAACTTGGCCAATTAGTTGATTAGAGGTCGTTGCTTTAGATATTTTCACCAAGAATGAATGGAGGAGCAATAAAATAAGACTTTGCTTCTTATTTTTTTTCCTTCTTGGTTCTCTTTCCCAATTTTTTTGATCAGTTGGATTAGTAGAAAACCATGTAAGAACTTGTAATATTTATGATGCATAAAAAGAAAAAAAATGAAGAATAAAATCATGATTACATTGGATATTCATATTTCCAAACAATGTAGAACATGTCATTTCAGTTATTTTCACTACATCTACAATTCTTGTCCAACCTAACGGCTACATCCCTAGAATACTTAAGGTATAAAATTGTCTATATATAGTTAGATCATGCTATGTAACTACAATCCAAGTGGCAATCATGTCCAACCTTCTGTTTCCTTGTCTAGCCTTCGTCTTGAGTCTTTGATCTGGCCCCTCCTCTTTTTCGATCTCCCCCTAGCTCCTGACCTAAGGATTGGTGCCGAGTTGGAGGCTCCAATTAACATTTTTCTTTGGATAAAATTTTTAGTTCCTAGTTTTGGTTTTCGGTAGTAAGGTTTACTTCAAGCCTTCATCCTGAGCTTTTGCACAAAGATATCCCTTTAAGACCTCTCTTATAGGGTATTTTTTAACCCCTGCAAAATACAACATAGAAGGAGCTTCACTGCAACGAGCTGGGAGGGAGAGGGGCAAGAGGCTTTTTCCCAACTTAGGCACTGTTTGACATGGCTTCTTTTACTCTAGCAACTCCAGACAAGCCAGAGCTGGTGAATTGCTAGAAATACTGGCTTTAACGGCTCCTAGTTCATTTCTAGAAGAGAGAAAAACAATTCCTTGCTACAATGCAAAATATTCCCTTGAAGTTGGAATTGTTTTGTGAGAAGAAACTCTTCCAAATAGAACTTTAATAACCACCTCTACCTAAGCATCCTGAACCCCTACCAAGGAACACGGTGCAAGCACGTCATCACAAGATGTTCCACCTATCTATATGCATGTCGACATATCCACCTATCTATATGCATGTCGACATAATGGAGTGTTGTTGCGGTGCTAAAAACAATAATTGAGTCTACAAAGAAATGCTGGGAATTTTTTATGAGAACGTCTAGGATATCCTTTTTTTCTATATGATGCCCCGTGGTCGTGGGGATTAATGCGAAAACTTTCCAACAAGACTTTAGTAAGATGTGGAAGTGTCCTTGCTATCTCGAGCAGTAGGAAAGGAGAGCATATCAACCAGGAGTTCGGTCAAAAGAAAGCGCAATGCATGAGTGCATTATTACCTACTACAATCCAGCTGGTACATATGTAGCGGAACATTATCATGTATGCCAATCTTCTGAACACACGTCATGCCTCACTACTACATAATTGATTTTCAGCAACGGAGGTTTGTATAGAGGCGGCTCAATGTACGGTTGTTTGACGTTCGAACCAAGCCGCCTCTAAAAATAAATTTATAAAGACAGCTACTAATTTTCAGTCTTCTCCACAAATGTCCCTAGTTTTAGATGCCGCTCTATAAATCGATTCAGAATTATGGTGTGGTGCCATCAGCTTGTAGTAATTTCGAAATTCCACATCCATCCATAAATCCATCATTCCGCCTCCGGAACTGTCCTGGATGAGGAAAGCACAAAGAAAAGTGAAGCAATGCAACATCTATCCTGTCACCCATGCCACCCAGTGCTCCAGTCTTACTCGTCGATGCTAATTTCCTCTTTATTCCAGCACACAGCCGTAATCATGCAGGCAAGAATGCCACACCCACAGATTCGTCCACCACTGACGTCGAACCCAAGCTGGACTGTCAATTCCAGCACAAGAATCGATCGATCCATCGCCAGCCACTGTTCCTTTCAACCTTTGCCATTGCTCTAGGTTTCAGTGGAGCGAATCGAATCACAGTGACAAATCCTCGAAGATCAAAAGGCGAACCCAAGTGCTGTGAAAAAAGGATCCAAATTTTCTCATCACTGGACTAGTGGACTGCAGACAGTAGCATCAACATTGAGCTTGGGGTGGGGGTGGGGGGGCAAAGAAAGGGACCTTGTTGGCAACAACTTTATATTTTGGTGTGAGTGCACACCATCGCTAGGACCACGCACACCTCAGATTCCCTCTAGCAGATGTGGCTTTCAGCTCACCTAATAATCTTATTGGGAGGAATTTCAGCAAATCATGCATGGTTCCATGTACTTACTAGCTGATTAATATAATGCACTGATTAATATAATGTATGGATTAATAATCAGGGTTACAGCTACAAGCTACAGAGGATAAGTATTATTAGGTGCACATGGTTCATACACCTAATCAGCTTGCCTGGTACTTAAACAAAAACAGTTAGTCGTGTTGCAATTCAGGCGGAAATCGGACAGAAAATGCCGGTGGGATTTGAAGTATGGAGATTTATTGCTGAACAAAATCATGTCTGATTGATGCTAGCTGGAGTGTCAAATTAAATGTTGTTTTGAGGCAATGCTGTACAGTAGCGTATGTCTAGGAATGCGCTGTCATGTCTGTGTTAGTTTGGACTTGATCCAAGATATTTTCACGTGCCCCCTACCCTACGTTAGGTCACTTGGCATGTTGGTTGATCCAAGGTCATAGCAAAAGCAGTCCTCCTATGGCATTATATTGATAATCAAATCACCTATGTCCATAGATAGATTTGTAGGCGCAGCGCAAAGTTTGTCTTGTTTATATATATATGCTGATTATAGAGTAGATTAATAGGTGGGTAGCTCGTCGACTCAACCAACTAAACCACTTGGGAATTGTTTATTGGACTGTCAATTGATCAAGAACAAGCTGTTTGTTTGGCTCTAGAAAAATTCTCCAGGACTGTCCACGAGAATTGATAGATCCAAGAGGGTATATTTATATTTATATGTATATATAGGTCATGTTCGCTTCTCTTATAATTCGTCTTTTTCAGCTTATTTTTTCAGCCGGAACAGTGTTTTTCTCTCACAACAAATCAGCCGAAACATTGTTTCGGTTTATTTTTTCAGCGAAGCGAACGGGGCCATATTATCCTCTCTTGACCTGAGATCCCACTCGCAGTCAGGAGTTGCTACAAATACAAAGCAATAAAGTCCTGGACCAATATCTATTTCAAAAGAGAATGATCTGCTTTGATAAAATCTATTACATCAGCCCCTAAAAAAAACTCGAAATCCTACAAATTTCCAGGCAGATTAGACCTCCTTTGGATCGCATGAGAAACATAGAAAAAAATCATACGAATTGGATTCCTATAGAAATGGTTACTATTCACCCATTTGATGGGGCAAAGGAATAAGGCCCCCTGGATTCCTATAGAAATACTCACCCTTTTGGTTCATAGGATCGGGGCACAAGTAGACAGTGACATAGAGATAATAAGACCCTTTAGAACACATGACCTAAAAAATGCATGAAAACACAAAAGTAGTATAGGAATACATATGCAAAACAGAGAATTGAAAAACATAAAAAATTTGTAGGAATATGTGCTGAATGAACTGAAAAAAATACAGAAAATAAAAAAAGGCTTGATGTTGAGAGTATGTTCCTGTCTATATTTTCCTATGAAATCAAACGTAAAAAAAAACTTTCATATGTTTCTACTGCAGGCGATCCCTCCAGACCAAAGGAGTAACTCAAGCCATAGGAACGAGAATCCGGTATCTTTTTTCTCTTTTTCTTGATGCAATCCAAAGAAAACGTAACTCTACGAAATTCATGTGCAATCTTCAGCATGGACCCATTCCTTAAACGGTGCCCCTTCGCTTGTTCATGGCACTGTAGAGTAGTAGTACTAGAGTACACCTGCGATGTGTGGAGCGGCGGGGGGGGGGGGGGGGGGCCAGGTCGGCACTGCCCATGCACGGTGCAGCGGCAGCAACGGCGCAGTGATGATTAAACACGGGCAGGGAAGCAGGAGGAGGCGCAGGGCCACCGGGCAGCCTCATTCCGTAGCATAGCAATGTAGGAGTAGTACTCCTACTACTAGCATGCATAATGCATTGATTGTGTAACAGTAACGTACGTGTGGTGTGACTGGTGAGACTGACACTGGAGCCGTCCGGGCAGGGCACGTATGCGTGCGTCGTCGTCCTTCCTAATCGGCTAATGCTGATCCACCACACCACCACCGTGTCGCCGTGCGCCCTCTTCTGCTTCGTCTCTCACAACGCAAACCTTCTGTTTCTATTACAAAGTACCCACATAGTACTACTAAAAGTTGTTACGACATCCTAAGTTGAATCGTGTTTTTTCCATGACAACGTTAACAGGGTGTTTGGATCCGGGGCTAAATTTAGGCCGTGCCTTATCGAGCATTCAGATGCTAACTAGGAGGACTAAACATGGGCTAATTATAAAACTATAATTGCACATGAGTAGACTAATTAACGAGACGAATCTATTAAGCCTAATTAATCCATCGTTAGCAAATGTTTACTGTACCACCACATTGTCAAATCATGGACTAAATAGGCTTAATAGATTTGTCTCGTAAATTAGCCTCAATCTATGTAATTAGTAGTTTTATAATTAGCCTATGTTTAATATTCCTATTGGTATCAAAGATTCGATGCGGCATGGCTAAGCTTTAGCCCTGTGGGTTTGGATGTTCAGGAGTAATCAAACACTTGATATTGATTTTTTAGACGTCCCATCAGTGCACGATTAAAGCTCTTGTTATCCGATTAGCTTGATTAGGATTTTGTGTTGAATGGTCTCTCCTCTCTCACTCCGGCGAGCTTACAAGAAAAATCTAGAGAAGAACACTGGACCAACATTGGTGGCAAGCGCTAGGGCGGTGGCGGCGGAGGTAGGGGGTGCAGCAGCGGTGACACCATGCGGCTGGGCAGTGGGGAAACACGGTTGGACTAGGCAAGCTCGGGGCAATCACGATTACATCTCGGTGAAGTTGGGTTAGCGTGGCAGTGGGGATGGAGGTGGATTAGGTGAAGAGGAGACTCTAAGACAAGGTAGGCGTGCGTGGCAGGGGGGGTGTTTCATGGGAGACGCTATGGATAACCGGAGGTAGGAGAGTAGAGATAAAAATGAAATACTGGAGGTAGAAGAAAAGGGACTGACCATTTGTATTCCTATTGGTATCAAAGATTCGATGTGACAAGGCTAAGCTTTAGCCCTGTGGGTTTGGATGTTCTGGAGTAATCAAACACTTGATATTGATTTTTCAGACGTCCCATCAGTGCACGATTAAAGTTCTTGTTGTCCGATTAGCTTGATTAGGATTTTGTGTTGAATGGTCTCTCCTCTCTAACTCCGGCGAGCTTACAAGAAAAATCTAGAGAAGAAGACCGGACCAACATTGGTGGCAAGCGCTAGGGTGGTGGCGGCAGAGGTAGGGGGTGCAGCAGCGGTGGCACCATGCGGCTGGGCAGTGGGGAAACACGGTTGGACTAGGCAAGCTCGGGGCAATCACGATTACATCTCGGTGAAGTTGGGTTAGCGTGGCAGTGGGGATGGAGGTGGATTAGGTGAAGAGGAGACTCTAAGACAAGGTAGGCGTGCGTGGCAGGGGGGGTGTTTCATGGGAGGCTATGGATAACCGGAGGTAGGAGAGTAGAGATAAAAATGAAATACTGGAGGTAGAAGAAAAGGGACTGACCATTTGTATTCCTATTGGTATCAAAGATTCGATGTGACAAGGCTAAGCTTTAGCCCTGTGGGTTTGGATGTTCTGGAGTAATCAAACACTTGATATTGATTTTTCAGACGTCCCATCAGTGCACGATTAAAGCTCTTGTTGTCCGATTAGCTTGATTAGGATTTTGTGTTGAATGGTCTCTCCTCTCTCACTCCGGCGAGCTTACAAGAAAAATCTAGAGAAGAAGACCGAACCAACATTGGTGGCAAGCGCTAGGGCGGTGGCGGCGGAGGTAGGGGTGCAGCAGCGGTGGCACCATGCGGCTGGGTAGTGGGGAAACACGGTTGGATTGGGCAAGCTTGGGGCAATCACGATGACATCTCGGTGAAGTTGGGTTAGCGTGGCAGTGGGGATGGAGGTGGATTAGGTGAAGAGGAGACTCTAAGACAAGGTAGGCGTGCGTGGCAGGGGGGTGTTTCATGGGAGACGCTATGGATAACCGGAGGTAGGAGAGTAGAGATAAAAATGAAATACTGGAGGTAGAAGAAAAGGGACTGACCATTTGTATTCCTATTGGTATCAAAGATTCGATATGACAAGGCTAAGCTTTAGCCCTGTGGGTTTGGATGTTCTTGAGTAATCAAACACTTGATATTGATTTTTCAGACGTCCCATCAGTGCACGATTAAAGCTCTTGCTGTCCGATTAGCTTGATTAGGATTTTGTGTTGAATGGTCTCTCCTCTCTCACTCCGGCAAGCTTACAAGAAAAATCTATAGAAGAAGACCGGACCAACATTGGTGGCAAGCGCTAGGGCGGTGGCGGCGGACGTAGGGGGTGCAGCAGTGGTGGCACCATGCGGCTAGGCAATGGGGAAAGATGGTTGGACTGGGCAAGCTCGGTGCAATCACGATGACATCTCGGTGAAGTTGGGTTAGCGTGGCAGTGGGGATGGAGGTGGATTAGGTGAAGAGGAGACTCTAAGACAAGGTAGGCGTGCATGGCAGGGGGGTATTACATGGGAGACCCTATGGATAACCGGAGGTAGGAGAGTAGAGATAAAAATAAAATACTGGAGGTAGAAGAAAAGGGACTGACCATTTGTATTCCTATTGGTATCAAAGATTCGATGTGACAGGGCTAAGCTTTAGCCCTGTGGGTTTGGATGTTTTGGAGTAATCAAACACTTGATATTGATTTTTCAGACGTCCCATTAGTGCACGATTAAAGCTCTTGCTGTCCGATTAGCTTGATTAGGATTTTATGTTGAATGGTCTCTCCTCTCTCACTCCGGCGATCTTACAAGAAAAATGTAGAGAAGAAGACCAGACCAACATTGGCGGCAAGCGCTAGGGCAGTGGCGGCGGAGGTAGGGGTGCAGCAGTGGTGGCACCTTGCGGCTGGGCAGTGGGGAAACACGGTTGGACTGGGCAAGCTCGGGGCAATCACGATTACATCTCGGTGAAGTTGGGTTAGCATGGCAGTGGGGATGGAGGTGGATTAGGTGAAGAGGAGACTCTAAGACAAGGTAGGCGTGTGTGGCAGGGGGGTATTACATGGGAGACCCTATGGATAACCGGAGGTAGGAGAGTAGAGATAAAAATAAAATACTGGAGGTAGAAGAAAAGGGACTGACCATTTGTATTCCTATTGGTATCAAAGATTCGATGTGACAGGGCTAAGCTTTAGCCCTATGGGTTTGGATGTTCTGGAGTAATCAAACACTTGATATTGATTTTTCAGATGTCCCATCAGTGCACGATTAAAGCTCTTGCTGTCCGATTAGCTTGATTAGGATTTTGTGTTGAATGGTCTCTCCTCTCTCACTCCGGCGAGCTTACAAGAAAAATGTAGAGAAGAAGACCAGACCAACATTGGTGGCAAGCGCTAGGGCAGTGGCGGCGGAGGTAGGGGTGCAGCAGTGGTGGCACCATGCTGCTGGGCAGTGGGGAAACACGGTTGGACTGGGCAAGCTCGGGGCAATCACGATTACATCTCGGTGAAGTTGGGTTAGCATGGCAGTGGGGATGGAGGTGGATTAGGTGAAGAGGAGACTCTAAGACAAGGTAGGCGTGTGTGGTAGGGGGTATTACATGGGAGACCCTATGGATGACCGGAGGTAGGAGAGTAGAGATAAAAATAAAATACTGGAGGTAGAAGAAAAGGGACTGACCATTTGTATTCCTATTGGTATCAAAGATTCGATGTGACAGGGCTAAGCTTTAGCCCTGTGGGTTTGGATGTTCTGGAGTAATCAAACACTTGATATTGATTTTTCAGACGTCCCATCAGTGCACGATTAAAGCTCTTGCTGTCCGATTAGCTTGATTAGGATTTTGTGTTGAATGGTCTCTCCTCTCTCACTCCGGCGAGCTTACAAGAAAAATCTAGAGAAGAAGACCGGACCAACATTGGTGGCAAGCGCTAGGGCGGTGGCGGCGGAGGTAGGGGGTGCAGCAGCGGTGGCACCACGTGGCTGGGTAGTGGGGAAAGACGGTTGGACTTAGCAAGCTCGGGGCAATCACGATGACATCTCAGTGAAGTTGGGTTAGCGTGGCAGTGGGGATGGAGGTGGATTAGGTGAAGAGGAGACTCTAAGACAAGGTAGGCGTGCGTGGCAGGGGGGGTATTACATGGGAGACCCTATGGATAACCGGAGGTAGGAGAGTAGAGATAAAAATAAAATACTGGAGGTAGAAGAAAAGGGGCTGACCATTTGTATTCCTATTGGTATCAAAGATTTGATGTGACAGGGCTAAGCTTTAGCCCTGTAAGTTTGGATGTTCTGGAGTAATCAAACACTTGATATTGATTTTTCAGACGTCCCATCAGTGCACGATTAAAGCTCTTGCTGTCCGATTAGCTTGATTAGGATTTTGTGTTGAATGGTCTCTCCTCTCTCACTCCGGCAAGCTTACAAGAAAAATTTGAGAAGAAGACCAGACCAACATTGGTGGCAAGCCCTAGGGCGGTGGCGGCGGAGGTAGGGGGTGCAGCAGCGGTGGCACCATGCGGCTGGGCAGTGGGGAAAGACGGTTGGACTGGACAAGCTCGGGGCAATAACGATGACATCTCGGTGAAGTTTTGTTAGCGTGGCAGTGTGGATGGAGGTGGATTAGGTGAAGATGAGACTCTAAGACAAGGTAGGCGTGCGTGGCAGGGGGTTGTTTCATGGGAGACGCTATGGATAACCGGAGGTAGGAGAGTAGAGATAAAAATAAAATACTGGAGGTAGAAGAAAAGGGACTGGCCATTTGATCGGCATCCGAATAACCGATGGCTGCAAATAAATCAAGTGGCCAACTAATTTAAAACACTCTGTTGTTGGGTAGATGGCTTCTTTTTCTAACATAGGAGCAGTCACGAAAAAGATATTATATATATATTTGATTTGTAGTTGTAAAGATTTGAGCTAACAATATTGATTTAATTAACCTTTTTTACACTTGAGTGTAATTCTTGACATTATTTTTAGTTCTCCTTGACTTTAACTAGTGTTTCGTCACAATAGAGTTACTTGAAAAGTGATTTTATATCTATTCTTTTTAAGTATTTAGGAACGAGATATTATGGAATTTTGTCTAGGGTCAAATATTATAAAATTTAGAATACAGATCAAGACACTAACAACCTTCAATACTAGTGTATCAATTTTTTTTGCTCGTTTCATACCATACCTTGGTCAATTTTGTATCCTGCTCCAACATCTTGGTAAGAGTTGTTACAAAAGCGTCTGATCAACAAAGCTTTCATGGTAGTTTCTATACTGAGTTTAGCTAGGAGGAGCTCATCAGACATTTATGTATATAAAATTGATTATATATTAATTCTTCTCTCAATAAACTAGAAGGCTAGAGGCTGAAAAAGTAGCATCTCTTGCTTTACTAATCATAGAGGATCACTTTCTACACAAAAACTTTATCTTAGGATCTATTTGGTAGATCTTATCTCTACAGTTCTTACCTTCATCTCCTTGATTCTCTAATGGAGTAATTCCGATAGAGCAGCAGTATGGGAAGTGATTTTGGTGGGATTGATAGGGAACTATTATAAAACATGTTGCTAGCGGTTAGGACATTTCCTCTCCGTCTCTCATGATCAACACAGTAGATAAAAATAGAACATATAGACACAAGAGATAGAAAGACTATTCTTTATTCCTCTCAATATTGGTGATTATAACACAAAACACCCACGTATATATAGTCCTGTCAAGACCTAAGAGTTTGGTAAGAGCCTACATACAAACAGACTAGGATTATGATTTCTCTTTCTCCTTTCCTTCTAGGATACAGTCCGTATGTTTTACAACAGGAACAACAAAGAAGTGGGGTTTTTATGGCCTCTTTGGTAGAGCTTCTCATGCTCCTGATTCTCTATGGGATTCTACGAGAGAAATGATTCATTGACTGAAAGTGATTTTCTATGATTCATTATGATAACTACCTGCATAAGTAAGTTATTTCTTTTATAGCTCTCACCATTCTAGTTCATTTAAGAGAATCACTTCGTAGAACTTGCATAGAATCTCTTCTCATCAAAAAACTATTTAGCAAGGTTTGTCCTAAATTTAGCTTAGAAGGTACTCTGGGATCTCTATCAAATGGACTCTTAGCTCCCTGTCTTTCAATGTAAACTGAGGAGTAATTCTCGTCTGATTTCGCTAGAACCTGTGTAATTTTTGTTGTTCGATTGAGCAGAAGTGAGTGCTGCCAAACAGTCCCTCAGAGGATCCTACAAAATTAATTTCAGCCACAAATCATTTCTCTCAAAGAGCTTCTACAGGAAAACTCTCGAAATTTCTTCTGCCAATTTGCCTGGAAAAGAGAGAAATATCGGCAGCTGCAGCTCTCTCAAATTGTACTATATCAAACCGCAGCAGTAGCAGGCTGCGTCTTTCTGCAGCCGCACACGCCGACCATGGGGGTGTTTAGCCAAAATCTAAACTTTGGCACTATGTAAAAAGAATATTCTTCGTCACATCAAACTTGCGGTACGTGTATGGAGTACTAAATGTTGACGAAATCAAAAACTAATTACACAGTTTGGTTGTACTTTGCGAGACAAACGTTTTAAGTCTAATTAGTCAACGATTGGATAATTATTACCAAATACAAACGAAATGCTACAGTACGCTGCAGGACGCTGCAGGAAATTTGCCGCCGCCAAATCTGGGCAACTAAACGAGGGCCATATGAAACGGTCATCGATTTTGCCTCTGAATCTGAGGGCGAAACCGGCGAAAACTCCATTTTGGCGTCTTCCACACAAGCTGCAGAGAGCCAGAGAATCTATCGTAGGCCAGGTAGTACAGGCATCCTACAGCTCCGGCCCGACCAGCCCTACCTGCGCAGTGGCAGTGGCAGTGCAGTCCATCTTTTGATCCAGATTTGGATTGGATTAGGCGCCCAAATCGAACATTAACCAAAATTTATAAAAAGTTTGGGACCCCATCCGATCCACAGACGTTTTTTCTTTCTCGGTTTCAGAGATAGTACTATAGGGAACCTTCAGAATGGGCGTGGGATAATATTTCGCCACTTGCGGCTGTCTCCTACTACCTTGCAACAACCGGCACCTGGGCTGGGTCTGGGTGCCTTGCACAGTACAACCACCTTGGGTTTTTCTTCCATTTATTTACTCATTTATTTATTATCTACCAAGAGAGGTTGGAGAATATTATTTTTTCTTGCAGAGCATATGCAGGCGACAGTTCGACATCCTAATCTGGAATTCGGAAGAATTGCATCTTCTCCAAACGCCCAATTGGCCTTTATAATCTAATAGACAGTATCTCATGGGCAGCCAGGCAAGGGTTTGTTTACTGCTATATAGGCATCCAGTTAGCATTGCGTGCACAACAGTTAGAACCAGAAGATGTCCTTCCATTCAATCAACATCCCCCAAGCTAATAAGTCTGCAAATTACAGGCTAACTTGTTCGCCTGAACTTATCAGCCGGCTTGTCGGCTAGAGTCTACAGTATTTTTCTCTCACAATACAACAGTTTCAGCCGGCTTATCGGTTAAAGAGAAATGTAGTCTCTTCCGGTTAAAAACCAAAGAAATACTCCGAGGACACGCTACTTTTTCTTGTCCAGGTAAACTCAGTTTGAAACTTGTGCGGTGCTATGAGAATCCGAGAGCGCGCAAGCTTCCACAGCCGACAACTGGCAATTTTCAGTGGGATTTTAGTATGTAACAATATCAAATCATATCATGGCAAGTTCCATGACTACACAAACAAACATCATTACCAAAAGTGGATGCTAATCCGATATTTTCTTTTACTTCTCTTCCTAAAACTAGAACTACACTACATACCTCTCTCGCCTTCATTTCGCGCAGTACTAATAACCTCTCTCACATCGCAGTCCAAACTACGTACCACCCATAAAAAAGTTACGGCAAATTTGAAGAGATTTCTAGCTTTTGCAGATAGACCCTCCTCCAAGACAAAAATTGCAAGAGCGTCCTGTCGTCACGCGGTTGTTCCGGGTCCCTCCCCGTCGTCCTCCTCCTCGCCCGCCGCGGCGGCGTCGGCCGGCGGCGCCTCGCGGTCGTAGGGGGAGAGCCACTTGGCGCGCATGTACTCGGGCTTGCGCCAGGGCGGGAGGTGGAGGCCGCGCTTCTTGAGGCTGGCGCGGGCGGCGTCGGCGGCGGCGGCGACGAGGAGGCGGAGCCTGTCGTCCTTGCCCACGAACACGGGCGGCAGGCACTGCAGCAGGGCGCGGTACGCCTTGGTGGGGCGCGCCACCTCGAACGCCGACCGGAAGTCCGCGTCCACCAGGACGCGCTCGCGCGCGCCGCGGTCGGAGGCCGCCGGGAGGAGCACGTCGATGTACGCGTGCTCGCCGGCCGGGTGCGACGGGGACTTGTCCCAGCGGGAGACGCACACGGCGGCGTCGTGCCCCGCGGCGCGGAGCGACGAGGCCACCAGGCGGAGGAGGTCGCGCCGGCGCGCACCCGCCGCGCGGTGCCGCTCCAGGTGCGCGCACACGTCGGCGAGGAGGTTGCGCTCCCGAAGCGTAGCGCAGTGGACGAGGCCCTGATCGACCACGGCGGCGCGAGCGAGACGGTTAGAAGAGAAATCACTTGCCGCGCTGTCTCTCTCTCTCTCTCTCACACACAAAGAAGAAGAGAATCGATCAGGTGTGTGTTTAGGGAATCAAGTGGCTACTACCTTGATCGTCTCGGCGACGTCGGAGGCCGCCGCCTCGTCGTCCTCCTCGTCGTCAGAATTATCGCCTCCGTGGAAGCAGTTGCAGTACCGGCCGCCGTGACCCGCCTTCTCGCCGCCGACGCCGTCCTCCATGAAGCTGCGCACCATGCCGTCCAGGCACACGGAGCTCGGCTCCGCCTCATCCTTCTCCCCCGCCCCTGCCGACGGTAGACGATCCGCTGGCGAGATCCGCAGGAGCTGGCGATCGAACAGCCGCTTCAACATCGACCTCGCCGGCGCCGTGGGCGGATCGGCCGTAGCGGCCCTCATATCCCAACGCAAAGAAATGAGCGCACGAGTTGTATCACCAGGGGAAGCGATCTTGGGAGGGGATGGCGGCGGTTGCCTGAGACATGGCCTCGTCGATCGGGCTGCTGCGGGCCTTGGATGATTCGATTCGATCGCAGCGGTTAGGGTTTTTTTTTTATCTTTTTCGATCGGCTCGATTTTTTGGGTGCGAATGAATTCCAGGGGCGGGGGGAAGAGGTCGAGGGGGAGGGGACCGGTTTTAAAGCAGCGGAGGAAGCCGACGTGGACAGTTCGATGGCGTGGCGGCCAACATGGCTGTTCTTATCCGCATGCTGTCCGAGGTGGCCAGGGGCGGGGGTGTACACTGTACACCCAACAATTTTTGCAAAGTAATCGAGGTTATAAATAAAGCGAAATACACGGGGCAAATTATAAATGAACCAAATCATCTACAATGTTTAGTAGAAACACCAGAAGTACAGCAAGGGAAAGTTTCGCGGCAATTCTAGATATTCCAACTGAAGCTAGAAGCGAAAGGTACCTTGGTTTATCCATATGTACGTGGGCTATTCTAAGAGGAAAACTTTTAAATATTTGAAGGACAGTGTACGGAGAGGAGGATCCAAGGGTGGAAAGAGAGACTGTTGTCTCATGTTGGTAAGGATATTTTGATTAAGGCAATTGCACAGGGGATCCTAACATCCGCTATGTTGTGTTTTGATCTAATAAAGTCATTATGTGATGATATCGGGAGCATGATAAATAGATTTTGGTGGGCTCAACGAGAGAAGAAAAATAGAATCCATCGGCTCGCTTGGGGCACCTGTCACTGCTAGAAATATCCACTTCTACGACGAATAACTTTCGTCACTGAATGAGCTAAATTCGTCATAATTTCAGTTCTACGACGAATTTATGACGAAAAACGGTTAGTCACAGAAGTCGCGTCACATTTGAACTTTTATGACAGTTTTCGCAAATCGTCGTAAAAGTGACTTGATTTATGAAAAAAAACAGAACATCATAAAATTGTTTTGGAATACGTGACAGGGTTGCCACACTGGTGGGCGCTTCCGTTGGAGATGCTTTCCACGTGTACATGCTTTAGCCGGTTGCATTGGTGATGTTTCGGGTACGTGTCACCTTCTTATTGCACAACGTGACCATCTCTAGTTCTCGCACGTTTTAGGTTCTAACTGGACCACGTGTAGGTTCTCTATTGTTCCACATGTCAGTTTTCTATTGGCACACGAGTCGTGTTGTTGTTGGATCACGTGTCGCTTTTTTATTGGACCATGTGTCGCATTATTATTGGTCCATGTGTCCGTTTCTTTTTTACCACTGAAAGGTCCTAATGGCTAGAGGTGGTGAATAGCCTATTAAAAATTTCTACAACAATACTAAGACAAATGATTAGTCAATAAGATAGCGAAGTGAATTTTGCGCTAGCACTATACTTAGGGTTGCAAGCCACCTACCCAATTCTATTTTCTATGATCTCTATTATATCACAACAAAGCTATGTCACTAATATACACCTAGGTGATCCACCTAATGAGAGTAATACAATTAAATGATACACTATCTAGTCTTAACTACCACTAGCTCTATCCAAGTGAATGTATAATGAAATACAAGAAAGTGGTAGAGAGGTATACCGCTGTGGCAAGTGACCAATGAGTAAATACCAATGAATACCAAGGAGACAATCAAGACACAATGATTTTTCCTTCGAGGTTCACTTGTTTGTCGGCAAGCTAGTTCCCGTTGTGGCGATTCACTCACTTAGAGGTTCACGCGCTAATTGGCATCACACGCTAAACCCTTAATAGGGTGCCGCACAACCAACACAAGATGAGGATCACATAAGCCACGAGTAATTTACTAGAGTACCTTTTGGCTCTCCACCGAAAAAGATCAAGAACCCCTCACAATCAACACGATCGGAGTCAGAGACAATCACCAACCTCCACTCGACGATCCTCGTTGCTCCAAGCCGTCTAAATGGCAGCAACCACCAAGAGTAACAAGCCAAACCCACAGTAAAACACGAATACCAAGTGTCTCTAGATGCAAACACTCAATCAATGCACTTGGATTTTCTTCCAATCTCACAAAGATGATGAATCAAAGATGGAGATGAGTGGGAGGGCTTTGGCTAAGCTTACAAAGTTGCTATGTCAATACAAATGGACAAGAGTGTGAGCTAGAGCTGGCCAAACGATATTTATAGACACCCCCAAACAATAGAGCCGTTGACTCAATTATTGGGCTGGCTGTGAGACGACCGGACGCTCAGGTCGTGTGCACCAGACGCATTCGGTGTGGTGACGGGACATGTTCGGTCACTGCGTTTGGTCCCAGCCTAACCGCCACGTGTCCCTTTTAAATTATTTAGCCATTGGCACCCAACGGCTATCTCTACGCATAGTAATACTATGTGATCGGACGCGTTGTTAGAAAACGACCGGACCCGAGAGACGCAGCGTCAGGTCGAGTCCAGAGAGCTCCTAGAGACGATCTGGGACGACCAGACGCGTCCAATCACACTGGACCAGACGCTCCCAGCGTTCGATGAATTGTTGCGCTGAAAACCCGAGACTTGCTGGTTCACATCGGACGCGTCTGGTGTGGTGACCGGACGTGTCCGGTCACTCTCTGTAAACCTGCATCGGGCTATATCACTTTGACCTAATGCTGAACAGTAACTCATCAGCGTCCGGTCACTCCACTGAGCCAGAGTCTGGTCACTTTCACTTAGTCGCTCACCTCGGGTCCAAATATCGAACGTGTTCGGTCCTGATTCCGAACGTGTTTGGTCACTTCTGTCTGACTATCCTAAGACTGGATAAAATACCGGATGCGTCCGGTCCCAATTTCAGACGTATCCGGTCACTCTGTGACCAGCGTGACTAACTTCTTTTCAACTCTATCTTCTTTACCCTTGCTCAAATATGGCAACCACCAAGTATATCACCTTGTGCACATGTGTTAGCATATTTTAACAAATGTTTTTAAGGGTGTTAGCACTCCACTAGATCCTAAATGCATATGCAATGAGTTAGAGCATCTAGTGGCACTTTGATAATCGTATTTCGATATGACTTTCATCCCTCTTAATAGTATGGCTATTGATCCTAAATGTGATCACACTCACTAAGTGTCTCGATCACCAAAACAAAAAAAGCTCCTATCAAGTTTTACCTTTGCCTTGAGTTTTTTGTTTTTCTCTTTCTTCTTTTTCAAGTCCAAGCATTTGATCATCACCATGCCATCACCATCATCATGATTTTCACCATTGCTTCATCACTTGGAGTAGTGCTACCTATCTCATAATCACTTTGATAAACTAGGTTAGCACTTAGGGTTTCATCAATTCACCAAAATCAAACTAGAGCTTTCAATCTCCTTCTTTTTGATAATTGATGACAACCCTTTCACAAAGATATGAATTAAAATTTATTTGAATCCATGTGGCTTGCCCAAGCATATTTACCATGTGTAAAAGGATATGGATAAGTTTCATGAATCCCAAATGGTAGCAATTGCTCCCCCTATATATATGCTAAGAGTTTGGATTGTAGCTTGCACATATGCTTAGATAGGAAATATAGGAGACAATGTCTACCAAATGATGCTAAGGTATAAGAGATGTACCTTTGAAGCATGATACCAATCAGAGTGCACCAATATACCATCCTTAGCACCATTAGTAACTAAACATACACAAAAACTAGAATACCACATGAGATCAACATTATAAGCAAGGGTCTAGTTTTCATAAAATGAACATAAGTCTAGTTTCTTAACCTATGCATGCTAGTTTTTCATTTCATCATTTAATCCTATAACTATCATATACCACGCAAGCATAAATATTGAAATTTAAAACTTATGCCATGCAAGCAAACATATGAAATGCACATTCAAATGCATCCACCAAGTTTATAAGCTTGCTCCCCCTACTTGTATGTTCAAAATTTTAATTGATCCCTTACTTTATCATATCTCTCCCCTATGTCAATTTCTCCCTCTTTGTTATATTTTCACTATCTTTATATACTATTTCTCCCCTTTGTCATCAATGACCTCAAAGGTTTAATTTTAAATATGTTGAGATTATCAATGTCAATCAATGGAGTGAGGATTATTTTCCTAAATTTGGTCCAATCTAGATCACTTGTCAAAGATATTTAACTCAGTTTGATCTAAGGACAAGCTTCTTCACACCTTCAAATAAGGGTTATCTTGTACCATGTTGAGTTAAACACTTATAACTTATTTTCTAGATTAAAAACTAGGTTTACAAGGCCACAAATATGTCGTATGCTACCACTAGACCAAATTAAGCATAGAAGCGATAGTGGTACCATACAAACATCAAAATCATTTAATTTTTATGAATGAGCCTATTAAATGTGAAAAATAATTAGATGCACTAAACATGTCCTTAGTAAGAATGTATGCCATGCCAATCAACTTTTACCTTGGATTGCTCGAAGGAGAGGCATATCATATAAGTGGGGAGGTGCATCAACACATATTTAAGAAATCCAATATGTTCAACTCATTTCTTAGCTTGCAAAACCTTTTCTCATCTAATGACTTGGTGAATATATCGGCAAGTTGATCTTCGGTGCCTACACTCTCAATGCAAATGTCCCCTTTTTGTTGGTAATCTCTTATGAAATGGTGGTGGACATCAATGTACTTTGTTCTTGCATGTTGAACTGGATTGTTGATTAACTTGATTGCACTCTCATTGTCACATAGCAATGGCACTTTCTTGAACTTGATTCTAAAGTCATTCAAGGTGGCATTCATCCAAAGTATTTGTGCACAACAACTACCAGCAGATATGTATTTGGCTTTGGTGGTTGATAATGCAACACTATTTTGCTTCTTTGATGACCATGAAACAAGTGATCTTCCCAACAATTGACATGTGCCCGAGGTGCTCTTCCTTTCAACCTTGCATCCCGCATAATCTGAGTTGGAGTAACCAACTAGCTCAAACTTTGCTCCTTTGGAATGTCACAAACCAACATTTTGTGTATGCTTCAAGTACCTTAATATTCTCTTTGTAGCCTTCAAATAACTTTATCTTGGTGAGGCTTGAAATCTTACACCCTTGCATACACTAAACATGACATCCGGCCTTGATGCGGTCACATAGAGTAGGCTTCCAATCATAGACCGATACAATTTTTGATCCACCATATTGTCACTTGCATCACTATCCAAGTTGTCATTTGTCCCCATTGGTGTGCTAATGGCTTTGCTATCACTCATGCCAAACTTCTTGAGCATGTCTTTGATGTACTTGTCTTGACTCACAAATATACCATTCTTCAATTGCTTGATTTGAAGACCAAGAAAGTAACTTAAATCTCCAATCATGGACATTTCAAACTCATTAGCCGTCATCTTTCCAAACTCTTCACAAAAGTCTTGATTGGTTGATCCAAATATGATGTCATCAACATAGATTTGCAACATAAAAAGTCTTTGCCAATCTTCTTGGTGAAAAGAGTGGTGTCAACCTAGCCCACCATGAACCCTTTAGAGAGTAGGAAATCCCTCAATCTCTCATAACATGCTCTAGGTGCTTGCTTCAAGCCATACAATGCATTCTTCAACTTGTACACATTGCCGGACTTCTTGTCATCTTCAAAACCAAAAGGTTGCTCAATGTATACTTTTTCATTGATGTAACCATTGAGAAATACACTCTTGATATCCATTTGATAGAGCTTGATGTTGTGGGCACAAGCATAGGCTAATAAGATTCTAATTGCTTCCAATCTAGCAATCGGGGCATATGTTTCTTTAAAGTCAAGACCTTCAACTTATGTATAGCCTTTTGCTACCAATCTTGCTTTGTTCCTTACTACTATCCCATCTTGATCTTGCTTGTTTCTAAAGACCCATTTGGTTCTAATCACATTGTACCCCTTTGGTCTCTCTATCAATTCCCATACTTGATTTCTTGTGAAGTTATTCAATTCTTTATGCATAGCATTCACCCAATCAACATCCTTCAATGCTTTATCTATCTTCTTTTGTTCAATGGATGACACAAATAAGAAATGCTCACAAAATAAAGCTAATCTTGATCTTATTTATACACCTCTTGAAATATCACCAATGATAGTGTCTAATAGATGATCCCTTGCAATATTGGTTGGTTGGAGCATTGAAACTTGATTGCTTGCACTTGCTTGATCATTGGGTTGAGATGATGCACTAGCCACTTGATCTTGTTCATTATCATGAGAGCCATTTATACTAGCTTGATTTGTATCATCTTACAAATTTGTGTTAGAGAGCACTTGCACTTGATCATCTTCATCATCATTCATTTGTCTAGGCCTCAATTCACCAACATCCATGTTCTTCATGGCATTCGAAAGTTGAATGCCTCTAACATCTTCCAAGTTCTCATTCTCTTCTTGTGAACTCTTGGTTTCATCAATTTCAACATCATGAACTTCCCCAAGAGTACCACTATCCAAATTCCAAACTCAATATGCTTTGCTAGTAGTTGAGTATCCAAGTAGGAATCCTTCATCATATTTCTTATCAAACTTGCCCAATCTAGTGCCTTTCTTCAAGATATAGCATTTGCAACCAAAGACCCAAAAATATATAATGTTGAGCTTTCTACCATTCAAGAGCTCATATGGTGTCTTCTCTTTCAATGGGTGACAATAGAGACGGTTGCTACAATAGCATGTCGTGTTGATAGCTTCGGTCCAAAAAGATTGACTCACATTGTACTCACTAAGCATAGATCTTGTCATATCAATGAGTGTTCTATTCTTCCTCTCAACAAGGCCATTTGATTATGGAGTGTACTTGGCCGAGAATTGATATCTAATTCCAAATTCATCACACAACTCATCAATTCTAGTGTTCTTCAACTCTCTACCATTGTCACTTCTAACTCTCTTAATGGTTGTTTCAAACTCATTGTGAATGCCCTTAACAAATGATTTGAATGTTGCAAACACATCACTTTTGTCCACTAGAAAGAATACCCAAGTGTATCTAGTATAATCATCCACTATCATAAAAGCTATATTTGTTACCACCAATGCTAGTGTATTGAGTTGGCCCAAACAAGTCCATGTGTAATAACTCAAATGCTTTACTAGTGCTCATCATGCTTTTCTTAGGATGAGTGTTTCTAACTTGTTTTCTGGCTTGACAAGAGCTACAAAGCTTATCTTTCTCAAACACTACATCTTTCAAGCCTTTAACCAAGTCATGCTTGACCAATCAATTCAATTATTTCATTCCAACATGACCAAGCCTTCTATGCCATAACCAACCCATGCTAGACTTAGTGAACAAACATGTAGATAATTGAGCTTCACTAGTATTGAAATCAACCAAGTATAGATTCTCATATCTAGAGCCCTTGAAGATCAAGTTAGAGCCATCTACACTTATGATCTCTACATCTTCTACCCCAAATATGCATTTGAATACAAGATCACACAATTGAGCCATGGATAACAAATTATAGTTCAAGCTCTCTACTAGCAACACATTGGATATGCTCATGTCATTGGATATTGCAATCTTACCAAGCCCTTTGACCTTGCCTTTGCCATTGTCACCAAATGTGATACTATCATACCAATCATTGCCATTGGTATTGATTGAGTTGACCATTCTTGCATCACCAGTCATGTGTTGAGTGCATCCACTATCAATAACCTAATGCCTTTCTCCGGTTTTGTAATTGATCTACAAAAGAAGATCAATTCTTTTTAGGTACCCAAACTTGCTTGGGTCCTTGAAGGTTAGTGACCAAGCTCTTTGGCACCCAAATAGCTTTCTTCTTTGAGCCATCCATGGTGTACCAGTGAACTTAGCTTTCACACCATTTATACCCTTAGTAAACACATAGAAAGAATTAATCTTAATTGAGGATACATTAACAATTTTGCTCTTGTTCTTACACACATGCTCTTTATGACCAACTTGCTTGCAACTAGTGCAAAACCAAGCATTGTTCTTCACAAAACTAGTCTTGTGAGGAGCAAAGGCTGCCTTACCTTTCTTAGGGGTATAGCCCAATCCCTCTTTGTAGAGAGAAGCTCTCTGGCTACCCAAGCACATAAGCAAGCGGTCCTCACCACCATAGGCCTTAGCCAAGGTGTGAGTGAGCTCATTGACCTTCTTCTTGAGGGTCTCATTCTCAACCATTAGTGAGGCATTACATGTGAAACCATCACTATTAGATGAGGTGGAAGTGGAAGTGCTACAAGAAGGGTTAGAGGGATCAATAATGATAGGCTTATATAATGATTCATCAATTAGGTCACAAGTTAACCCTACATTATATGTCTCAACATGCTTCTTCTCATTTTGCCCATCAAGCAAAGTGGAATGAGCTTTTCTAAGCTTCTTGTGAGCCTTGTCAAGCTTCTCGTGGACTTCATCTAGCCTCTCATAAGATGCATTGAGCTCATCAAAGGCTTGCTTAAGGGCTTTTAGTTCCTTATGCAAGTTTTTGTATTCCCTTCTCTTAATGTCAAAGTGTTCTTTAGCATCATCTAGCATGTCAAGTACTATTTTTCATTAAGTCAGCAAACACTTGAACTTATGTTTAAAGTACTATTTTTGGTGATTTATTATGGGCAAAATAATTAATTAATGCTTAAATATTTTGTTCCTATGGGTTAGTATGAAGTATGGACCATTATATGAAATACTTGTGGGTTGGAGTTAATAGGGTTTAGGCCTTTTAAAAAATGTAAAAAAAGTGTTAATGGCTGTTAGTTCGAACTGAACCTTAGCTTTTCTAAGTATGGGAAAAGTAGTAAGACAATGATATCTTGATATTTAATTTCTAACAAAAATGTTTAAACACTAGCTGAATGTTTTGGTATTGTCGATTGCATAAAGTGAGTACTTGAGCATGGCATAGGTGGTTGTTGTGTTGGGTGTCACGTTGCTCTCATAAAAATTACCCAAACTTCGTTAAAACAAGTTGTGAACTATGTCGTTGACGTTCTGTTCATGAAATGGCACTTCAGGGATGAGCTTAGGTTGGCATTCATTTATCTCCCACCCTAACTGCTCTTTGATCTTGATGATTGCTTCGTTAGCTAATCGGTAGTGTGGACTTTAGAGTAGTGAAATTGGTTCAGTTCCAGACGTGAGGATCAACAACTCTTGAGCCACTTTAAAATGCGTACGCGACACCGATGGCAGTCGATCGGCCTGAGTCCACAGTCACCATGCGCACACGTTGCTGATGTCTAGCCGCTTGTAGCCATGATCATGCTCGTGGCTGGCCTAGCTAGCTACTGGCCTGCGTCGGGCTAGGGGTTGGCCGCAGTCGCCTTTCATGGCGTTGGGCTGCTACTGCACAGCCATCACGTGTGCGCTGCCATTCTGGATGTGCGCGGGCCAGACCGATGTTGTGGTGGCCTTTATCTAGTCGACATGGCACTCTTTCTGCCGCTTGAACCACCTACTCGCCGAGCCGCTGCCTGCCTCCATAGTCACATCGCACTAATGCCCTTGTTGCGGTGTCACTACCCTCCCTCGCATCAT
The DNA here is from genome assembly GCF_019320115.1 of Miscanthus floridulus. NCBI lineage: Eukaryota > Viridiplantae > Streptophyta > Magnoliopsida > Poales > Poaceae > Miscanthus > Miscanthus floridulus. The sequence goes on from NC_089580.1 coordinate 73,672,077, forward strand.
TTTGTTGCACCAGCCCTATGAGATGGCCCTACGCGCCATCGCTGCTTCACTGCTGCTGCCCGCATCCTGCCATGGCCGAGCAGTCCCATCATAGCACTCCACAACACTCTCTTTGAGTCTTCCCCATGCGGATGCCTCGCTTAATTAATGTAGCCTCAATCGAAGCAGGTACAGCCTTGAAGAGATGTCGTCCCCCACCTGCCCTTGTCGCTGACTGAATTGCCTCGCTTTGCACACCAAATACGTGCTGTTTGAGGCACCACACCTCAATTCAGCGTTCCAGCAGTTAGACAGGAAAGACAGCTAGCAGCCCGACCCTCACCTTGGTGCAACCAAGCACTACTAGCCGCCAATTTGGTGTTTTTCTCGCTGCCTGTTAGGTGCACCGCCGTGCTAGTGAAATTGGGGTAAGGTCCAAATGGGTTCAATTGTTTGTATCCATGAGCTTGCTTTGACCTCCTCTATCTAGTGCTTGTGCCATTTGGCTAGGGTGCTTGCCAGGACATGGTGATGCATGGGTGTCCATCCCAAAGCACCATCGCCCCGGTAGCTCACATGTGGCCATGCCTCCTTGGCACTCCTCCACCTCAACCATCACCGCAACACGAATTCCGATGAGCTACTGGTGCTTACTCGCTATCTCTACCACCCCGATAGTATCTTAGGCCACTGGAACAGTCGTGCCACCGCATGGTTCTACCCGTCGTCGAGACCAGGCCTCAGTAGTGCACCGTTAAGCTCCCAATCGCCACCATCCTTACGCGTTTGGCCATAGAGCTTAGTTGACCCCTTGGTCCCACCAGAGCGCTGCTAGGTTGCTCGGCATAAAAGTCATATGCTATCGGTGAGCCATGCCATCACGTGCACGTGCCTAGGGTCATGCCATTGTAGAGATGAGTTATTACAGGGTGTTAGGTGCGATGCGTGTCTCTTCTGCAATAGTGCGCATAGTGCGGCATAATAACTTGTTAGACTGAGGACTCTTTTGCAAATGCATCGAAGCGCTCGCGCAGCAGGCCAGTTGGCCAACCTGCTGGCGCATGGGCACGCTCTGCGCGGGTCGTAATGGGCTGCTAGGCCGAATGCTTGCCACCGGCCCTTTTTGTTTTCTAAAGCATTTTTCTAATTTAGTTTCTAAGCAAACTTGTAATTTCAATATCAATTTATGTATCGGTCCAAAAATTTTGAAACTAATTTGTTAGGTTTCTAAAATCATGATCTAACTGTTGGTATGTCTTATTCACATAGTTTCATAGTATTTTCAGGGGCTATCTAATAAAATTGGGATGCTTAATACTATTAAGATATAAACTTGTTGGAATTTTTGTGATAAATTGGTAATAGTGTTGGCTCTGAAACTTTCACAGTGAATTCCTACCATTATTAGGTGCTCACTATAATTTTTTAGCTCCATAATAATTAGTTTGCTAAGGTGGCTAAATGAGCCCTAGTTCAAATATATATATATATATATATATATATATATATATATATATATATATATATATATATATATATATATATATATATATATATATAATCAATAAAATACCAAAACACCTTGGGGTTGTAAAACTAAAACATTCTCTAGAAACAAAGCCTTACTTGACAACGTGGATACGTAGCCTAGTGTGTTAGTCATTAGAGCTAGCTCATTAGCTTGCGAAGCATAATAGTGTTTTTAGAGTTGCGGTTGTCGTTGGTTAATTACGTTTTCTGCGCTGCATCTGCGAATATCATAATAGGAAAACGATGGATCTAGAGTTGATCAGAGTAGCAGGAAGATGATGCCTTGGTGATCGTGTTGCCATGATGGAATGCTTACTTTTGGTTATATCTTGCCTAGGTAAACCCGGTGCACAACCCCTATTATTCTGCACTTTATCTTATGTTTGTGCATTAAGTTTTAAGGAAATGAATGAAACCCACTTGCATATATTTATATATACTTATCCTATGAGTCCTACTAGTATGTCAGGATCATGTAGATTGCTATACTTAAGGATTCTGATAGAAGTCGATTGATTACCTGTCACTCGCGAGAGATAGGAAAGATATTATTATTGTTATTATCATATTACCATCACATGGAAATATATATATCAGGATGATAATTGGAGACCGGACGGAATGGTACTTTGGATCTAAACTTGGTTAGGCATTCAAGTGAGGCTCGGGCTGCTTTTGTTCCGCCTATGTCGATTAAGGACCGTCTGTTGTTGTGGATGGTAGTCAGGTCACAGACTCATTATCCTGAGCACATACTTGCTTATGGGAGCAGGAAGGCTCGTTACGCTCTTGTCGTGGGTTCTGGCTCTTTTTGGACCGACTAATTGGAGGCGGGGAAAGGTGGAGGTCTAAGCACCATACTGAGACCGGGTCTCGAGTGTTGGGGGCTTAGAGTCCAAGTTTGGACCAGGATCTGGACCCCTTGACAGGAGTGGAATGGGTTGGTCTTGTTTGTGCCTGGGGTACAAGTGATGCGTGTGTTTTGGGATACCCAGCTGGGATACATTAATTCATGAATCGTTGTTTCTATAAGATGATACGACTTGGCAATGGTCTAGCACCGTAGTAACAACTAGAATATAAAAGATGGTAAACTGGTTCTAATTGCTTACCACATGCTTGAAAGTAGCATAGGTGCTTACATAGAATGGTTAGTTAATGAACTAATGATGACTGCTAATAAAATTTAATATAAGGACGCACATTTTGTAATGCTTCCATAGATGTAATAACCCACAAGCCAAATAAGCCTTGCATATACTTGGAGTCTTTTATTTTTCTCTTGTCGGGTAAGTCTTGCTGAGTACAATCGAGTACTCAGGGTTTTATTTTCCCTGTTGCAGGTGACTGATGGATGGTAGATGACTTTTGTGTGCGGAAACCTCCTGGTGGGCTTAGAGAGGATTCCTTTCATGCTACGACCGTAGTGTTTATTTATAACCTCACTATAAATTTTTAGAAGAAAAGTTTTATGATTCACCATTAATCTTTATTTCCACTATAATTCTGATCATATGTTGCTCTCCGCTGTAAGATAAAAATGTAAACCTAAAATGTATAAACTCTTTTACATGCAAAACTATCTTAATTTTGCTACTACATTCAACTTGTTTAAGTACTCTAATGTTGTAATAAAATAATGTAAGAAATGGTTAAGAATGTTGTAAGCTTTATTATCTCATTTATGATCCTGATGAAAAAATGTGGATTTTTGAGTTCTCCCTTGGGGTGTGCTTGATGGAACACCACGATTTAGTGCACTCTCTTGGGTATTGAGTGTCTAATGGAAGACAAGTACTCTTGGGAGGGCATTAGATTAGGCGGTTCTACCATAGTCGCAGTACTCCAGATCGTCCTCCTTCTCGCTAGAGTCACAGTCGGTGTTGTACATGTCATCGCTCGAGTATGTTCTCATTGCTCGTCGCCGTTACTACTCGAATCGCTAGTGTAGTAGTCGAGGGATTGACGTGTTTTCCTGCTCTGATAATGAGAAAGTCTGCAGCTCTGTGTATTTAACACGCTGGACTTTCTCGTAATCAGAGCAGAAAAATGCGCCAACCCCTCGACTACTACTCTGACTGCTCGTATTTAGAATCTATTTTTTAGTAAATAGTAATGCTACGGGGAATCACGTCTTCTAATGTTTGTTAGCGTCTGCGCCAAGTATAAATATCCTTCCTAGTCTCTTTTACTTTTCACTTGCAAGTTGCTAGCCAAGGAAAGGTGGCAGTGTTACAACTTTGTTAGCAACTGTTGTCCATAGAACAACAGTGATCATCCTTGTTAAGGTGAGTTTTAGTTTGTTTGTCATTTTATTCTAGTCAAGATCTCAATCGAGGCTAAGATATGACCTAGGCAATATTCTATTGCTTTGTGATGGTTTTTGCTGGTTCAAGGTGTAGTGTTTCATATGTGGTTTTTCTAATGATTTTTTCCTTGTGTTTTTTGTTGTGTATGTATACAAAGAGATGTCGTCGTACCACAACACCCATGTTTACTCCATCAACAAGCTTGCGCTTTGGTAGCTAGGAGTGTCACCAGGCATCGTACAAGGGGTGCCTGTTGCTTGGGGACATCATGTTCATGAACAGCCCTAATAGATCATTGTTGAAGGTGCAGTTCGTTATATGCTTGGTAAAGATTGCTTTGTTATAGTTATCGAAGACTATGATAGTGGCGAGTTTTTTGTCCGTGTTAGAAATTTCGAGCAAATGAAAAGACTTGGTAGTGTTACTATATTTGTGGGAGGAGACTCTGTCATCTTCACTCATGTTGATCGACTGAATGCAATTTGTCAACCATCTGACATGAGTCCCCTTAGGGAGATGAGTACTTTTAGATATTAGAGATTAGAGAAATACTACATAATGTACTTTTATATATAATGGAATGAAGTTTTTATGTTAGGCTAATCGCAACCATTAAAGGACAAATGCACAACTGTTGAAATGTTTCTGCACCCTATAGACAGAACGATCCTTTAAAATTTTCACTAGCCAGACACTAGTGGAGCGATAAGGTTTATCATAGAAGGTCCGGCAGTTTGAAATCGTGACTACCCGGATAGTTTTGATGAATGACATGTGGCTTCCATTTTCATTTTGTAGGCTCCTAGATTCCTGCATAGGCGCATGTGCGTGGGTGGCGTCAGCAGGGACGTCGCCTCACGGTCCGTCGCATTGATGTGATGGGGCAAAGCCAAACCGGCCACCCACGCAAATGTGTTAGTGGTTGTGAGGCATGGGGTGGTTCCACGACCCCCAAACTGTAGAGGACACAAGGACATGAGAGGGAAGGTTATCTGCTGCCTTCTACGATCATCTACCATCCCTCCCCAGATCACCTCCTTCCATCCCAAAGCTTTTGCCCTCCACACTACTGCGCCCTTTGCATTGCCAACACCTCCTGCGATGACCATGACCATGCTGTGGATGAAGTCATCCATCGATCGCATGGCATTTGACGAGCTATGATCGAACACGGTGATCCTGGAGGCCGCCGACAGCTTCTGTGTTCACAAAGATTGACATGGCTAGATAGAGGGACAAGTTCATTCCCAATGGCAAACCCTAGCAGATCGGATTCAGCAAATAGAAAATGGGCACTTACCAATTTTTCTACATACATTCTAGGACAAAGGATATTCAAGCACTCCAGGCCAGTCTGGCTTGGTCCTACCATGTCTTCTTGCATCCCCATCGTGCCAACTAGGGAACTTGACAATCTTGAGGAATCCTTGCTAATATATTTCTGTTCTCGTTCTCCTCTAGTGGGTGGCTTTCTTTTTCTATGTTTCTGGTGTTGTCACAAACGCAAGGAGTGCACGCACTGATGGGGCATCAGTGGAGGAGCTAACATGTAGTAAAAACCAGCGCCGAGGCTCACGCCATCTCATCGGCGTAAATAGAGCAGACGTGCTCTATTTTGATTAGTGTATGGTTGGGAACATCAGTGCTCCTGGATCTCCAGTCGAACATGCCTTCTATGGTTTGATAGGTTGCGATTCCCTAGGGAGTGCAACGGCACCAGATGTAAAGCACACTGGTTGGAAAAAATCTTTATCTTGCCTTGCCCTAGAGTCCCTGTGATGGTCTGAGCAATGTAAATCTGACCGAGCTAGACACGCCTTCAGTCTACCCCTCTACTATTGTGACTACTTGGATGGGAATCAAATAAGTATAGAAAAGACCTATCACAACCGCACCAGTCATTCAAGTCTCAAGCGTGTCAAAAGCTCCTTTTCTTGAATCACTTCTTGTGTCCAGCTTTCCTGATGCGTTCGCTTCACTCTCATATTTTACTACGCTCGCAAGAAAGTCCAAAATATGGCATATTTGATCTCGTTAGACACTATACAGTATAGAGCTATGAGTAAAACTATTGCCTATGGAGTCACTCAGTCACAACATTTGTATCAGTAGTAGTAGTAGTCATGAGTGGCTTTGATCTATGTTGAACCCAACTCATCTTATTTTCATGTATTTGATAAGATTTGTTGAACTTGCAAGAACCATGCATCAAGGATTATTTTTAATCAGAAATTTTGTACTTTACAGCATCACACAAGGTCCATCTGTCTGAAATCTTGACTACCCAAACGACGTGCTGTTGCATTCCCATGTAGGTGCGTACGTGTGGGTGGCATCAGCAGCCTGTTGCAGTAGGGGACATCGTCTCCTGGCCCTTCGCATTGACGTGACGGGGCAAAGCCCCGTCGCCCACCCACGCAAACATCTTGGTCATGGGGTGGTCAACGGCCCCCAAACTATAATAGCAGAGACAAGGAGCGAGAGGGAAGGTTATACCTACTGCCTTCTCTCTCCAAAGCTCCTAAATCCATCCCAAAGCTTTTGCCTTCCATCCTACTACGTTGCTGACGCCTCCTGCCAGGACCATGGTAGAGCGGACGCATCTGTCGATGTGGAGTCCCCGTAGGCCTTCAATGCTAGTAATCATCCACCGACAGTCCTCGGATCCCTCATCGGCCTACTCTCTAACTCGCTAGTTCCCCCTTTGGAGGTGGATCATCACTGCTCTTCATGTTGTTTATCTTCATTTAATCAGAGTATGCGAGCAATGCTCACACTAGTATTTGTATTCATGTTGTTTAATTTAACTAGTATTTGGAATTTGCCTACTATCTCAATAGGTGATCATGGTCACGATGATGTCCTAAGCCTTGTTGGCCTTGGAGCTCGGTTCTTCATCCGTGGTCATGCTTGGAAAGCGGCCCCGTGAGGCATCCCCCAATGGAGGCAGCCACCCGTGATTCCGTGCCATACTGCATCGGTTAGTTTGGTAAAAGTGGTTTGTCTTCTCAATCAGATCGCTCTCCCCCTTATCCTATATAGGCTTGAACTTGGCTTGCATTGTGCAGCGCTTCCTCCTTGGCGGTGCCATCCCTGGTCATGGGGCTTTCCCCTAGTGGTGCCAGAGAGTCGTCCCATCGTCGCTTGCCACCGCCAAGCCCATCTGTCCCCGCACAGCCCTCTAGTTCTAAAGTAGGCGAATCCTCAAAAGAGCATGAATCCTCAGACGATGTAGACTACCATCAATTATTGAAGGATTACCACGAGGTCCAAGTAGTTTTGTCATTGACCAGACTGAACACTGAGATGTTGTGCGGTGAACTAGACATCGCTCGCACTTCAAGATTCCAAGAATCTAGCCTCCTAGGCGTGAGGCGAATTGGCGATCGCCAAGGAGTAGGCCCAACACAGTATGAACCTTACTATGGTACTGAGCATGTGGGTCAGCACCCTATAGCAGTCCGTGCTAGCTGCCTATAACATAGTCTTCCCCGTTGGAAAAGTGGATAATCTGTTAGCCGTAGAGGAACACCTCCGAGCCCTGCCGGCCCACCATCGAGCCATGGTGACCGAAGCCATTCATTAGGGGGCTGCCATGGCACTGGCTGCTGCCCAGCTTTAGATTGTCACAACGGTGAACCTTGGAGTGGCGAAGCAGGGTTTTCCGCTGCATTTGACAGACGATGACATCGCCTATCTGATCGAGAGTTTTGAGCCGACTGCCAATGTCGTCTTATCGAAGGTGGACGTGGACAAGATCCTACATGCCAGCCTCGACCCTTGATCTATGGGACATATCAGTAGTATTAGTAGCCATGAATAAGTTTGATCTACAGGGCGTCCTTACAAAATATGTGAACTCTTATTTGCATGTTGGTGTTAACTTTTGTTGAACTTTGTATCAGGCCTTGTTTGGATGCATGTGTATCCACATCAATCCACATATGTTGGAGTGGAATGGAATAGAATTTAGTTTAATTCTACTCCAATCCACTTCAACACATGTGGATTAAGATGAATACATGCAAATCCAAACAAGGCCTTAGGTGGGTTAAACTCTGTTGAGCGTGGTGTAGCTCAGGTCCTTTGGTCATTTTGTAGCTAGTTTGTAGCCCCTATTGGTTGCTTTTCACTGTAGATTTCTTTCTAGTTGTCTTTGATCTAACCTATAATATGTTAAACATTCATGAGTGCCTTTAATCTCTGTTGAGGCCAACTCATGTCTTTGATAAAATTTGTTGAACCTGAAAGAACCTTGTAGCAAGGAGCAAGTCTTGCCTCAGTCTAATGTAGAGCAGATGAGCCATTTGTGTTGAAATGTTATTGCACACGTAAGAAAGTCTGACCACAAGTCTCGCCGCAGTCTAGCAAAGCAGAGGAGCCATTGGTGTTCAAATATTATTGTACACGTAAGGAAGTCCGACATCTGTACATTTGAACGCATCTGACAGTATCCCCATAGTTTTCCTCATCTTCCTATGATGCTTGTTACTATGTCGTTTATGATTTTAAGTTTGGCTAGCTTAATAGTAGCATAGCCTAGTAGTACAATATGGCGGGTGCATTGTAGTGCTTTTGAAGTGTCATTTTTGTGTATTTTGGAGTGCCCTCATCAGCATACCCCATATACCCATGACATTAGAAATCAATATAAGTATTCTACTATAGTTGAATTAATGGATGAAATGGCGACGAGAGCTATAACACCACTGTAACACATGTGTGCACTAAACAAATAATTCAATTTGCAAACAAAACAAACATGGCACACTAGTTTAGCTGAAATGATGACAACATCCATCATTGAGGAAATTAACATATCCATAAACAAGCAAACAACATTGGTTCATTTAAAATGCATGACGAGATACATCAATTGCAACTTTATTTACTGCTCTGCTAATGAATCCAAGAACAAGGGAACATAAGGAAGATAGAATGGTCTATAGATGAACTCTTTTTTAATGGTACATCTACCATACCAAAAGATACGGGTAGGGATGACACGAACACTTATGCGGTCCATGTCATATGCGATGATTGTTCCATCCTCCCTAGCAAAGAAAATCAAATTCTATTCTGGGTGAACTATAATAACTATGTCCTCGTCAACAAAATCTGGGAAACCAAATCTAATGTTAATCATTCCAAACATGATCCGTGTGGTGACCATATGCTTCAATGTCCAATTATCAGTTCCATAGTCTTCAAGGATCCAGATTGAAAGCTTGGAATCATTGGGACCACCAATAGTACATATACATAAGTGACCCTAAACTTGATGCATGGAGTGTTGAAGACCACTAGGCCCATCAATTTTCCTCCATGTGTTTCCCTCTATATCCATAGCAAGTATCATAGGGTACTCCCTAGAGTGCCCTATAATGTGCAGACAATCGTTAAGAAACATACTTGGTTGTCTATAAAATATCACATCAGTATACTTGTCCCATTCTAACACCTTATAGATCCATGCTATTGTTTGAGATGAGTAGATCTCCATACCTATGCACACAACATTAACATCCACATATTCAATCACATGGAAGTGCGAGGAGGTTGTTGGATCGAACGCCAAGCGAGCCTCACCAATAGCATGGCCAACATCATCGGTGCTAGGCCGTAGAATTTTAAACTTCTAGGTCATTGGATTGTAGACGACATAGCGGTATCCATAAGCTCTAAGGCACCAGCATAGGATTAGGCCATTGTAGTAATCTAAGATAGCTACATTTTCAATGTTGAAGGGCAAGAATTCCAAGGAGCGTGGGCGTACACCACGAACGACGCTGGTGAAGTTTCGATTGCTGTTCTCACTATCATAGAAGAAGCTAGCCACAGTCTGGGGCAGCTTCTTACGGTTGTTGGGGTCCAAGATGAGGTTTTTCCAGGAGCGATAGACACATTTGTAGTAGAACAAGGAGCGGGCAAGGAGGCGGCGCAGGATCTCAAAAACGACATCCTCTATGAGGCTAGTCAGTGCATTCCTCTTGTTGGGGGCCTCCTCCATTTCATCAGTGTGTAGTACGACAAGAGCTTCCTCAGTAATGAGATCACCGATGAGGAAAATAATCTAACAAAGATCCATCAGTGAAGTCCACAACTCATACCAAAGTGCAACTTTAACAATCATTAATAATTTTCATGGTACGACCTCATGTAAATTTAGAGTAGCACCACATAGATATATATAACTCAAACTAGAGTAGTAGTTAATGGAGCTGTAACCATTACAATTTCAGCAGTTAATTGAGCTTCCTCAGTTTTCACCAGTAGAATGTCAGTGAACAAGTGGTAGTGATCATCATTGGCATCAGTAGCAACATGTGCAGCTTATTATTATTGGCCTCAGCGATGTGAATGATGGACACAAAGCATTGATTTACTTTCGATGCCTTCCTCTTATTTGGAACCAAATGGATAACTTGGTTGTCAACAAGGAGAAGACACATAAAGCAAACATATGAGCTGTATCCTAATACATCCAATAGCCATGTAAACACCATTGGCACAGAAATGTGGCCTCAGATATGTTACAAGTTCAAAATACCATGAGGACTCACTAGTGGCACTGGAGCATATGAAATAGTGCCACCTCCTAGTTCTTTTCATCAGCATTGGCCTAACCAGATCTGCAATGCTATAATGTTTCTTGTATACCTCATGTTCAAGCAAGGACCAAAACAGTGAAGCGAACAAGAAAAGGTGAGAAAGGAGACCTGCGGATCAGATTTGTCACCTTTGCTGCGGCACACGATGGACATAGATGCAATGCTGTTGTGCTCCACCGACAAGACCCGTCGCCTAGCCTCCAAAAGGACGTCTGAGCCACCACAGTACACCGGGGAACCTCCGCTGCCGCCGCCGCCGCAAGTCGAACGGGCACAGATTTGTTTCCACTTTTAGGGGACCGTGATGCCTAAGAGGGTGGTGAATTAGGCAACTTAAAAATCTAACTCTAAACTATGTCCACTTTTTCTAACCTTAGCAAAACCTATGCAAAAGATAAACTATCTAAATGTGCAACTATGGTTTTGCTAGTGTGTTGATATATCTATAGCAAAAGGAGTAATCCAATCAATGTAAATGCAGAAGCTAAATAGCAAGGTAGAGATATCCAAACTCCCGTTGACGACTTCGGTATTTTTACCAAGGTATCGAGAAGCACGCAAGCTTTCCCTAGTCCTCGTTAGAGCCCCTCGCAAGGAATCCCTCGCAAGGGCCAAGCTCTCGGTCGGGTAACTCCATGGATAGCCTCAGGCCTTCCTCACACGCAAGTAGGCCTCCGACGTGCCTTCTGGCAAGCCTCTTCTAGATGCTCCCCGCCATCTTCACTATCAAGCTTCCAGCCGAAACGCCATGGGCCTTGTTCCCTCTGGTACACGGTAGCGGCCACACCACATCTACGGTTGGTGTGATCTCACAAGACTACAAGCCCCTCCGATGTACAACAATGGTGCACGCAAGCACCGAGTGGTAAGAGGTATGCAAACCTCACTAAACACTAGGCCTAAACCTAGAGCAAGCGCATAAGCAGTGGTCTAATCAACCTAAGCACTTTGCAAAGCACCTATGCTAATCACCTAATGAATCACTAAGCACTATACAAGTGGAGATCACTAAAATGGTGTATCAACACCCTTGATATGTTTCCTCAGCTCCACACCCTTCAAATGGCCGGTTGGGGTCTATTTATAAGCCCCACTGAGAAAGTAGCCATTGGGGATGAAAACCCGCTTTTCTGCTACTGACCGGATGCTGATCACGTCCTGACCGGACACGTCCGGTCATCTCGACCGTTAGAGCCATGATCAACTGATTGAACACTAGCAGCGTCCAGTCACATGCCACCGGATGTGTTCGGTCGCAATTTTGCTGCTCTAGAACCTTTCTGTACTTAATTGGATGCTGTAGTCCTGCGTCCAGTCAATTTGTCACCAGCATCCGGTCACACCTGCTATTGCTGAGCCTCTTGATCAGAGCGTTCGGTCACCTCTGTGAGCTCGTTTCTTCACAATCTTGCGTCTGGCTTGGTTCCTATCTTCATGTTTGGACTTTGCTTAATATCTTGGGTCTTCTCTTGTGCTCCTAGGGTCTTGCTTATGATGTTGATCATCGGATCATCACGTCACCTTCGTCCAAGTCACGTCTTGCACCCTATTGAACTACAAAACAACCACTTGCAAATTCATTAGTCCAATTTAGTTGTGTTGGTCATCAAACACGAAAATCCAAAGTAAATGGGCCTAGGGTCCATTTTCCTTACAATCTCCCCCTTTTTGGTGATTGATGACAACACGACCAAAACAAGCAAATAATAAAAATTTGGAATTTAAAAACTATCTACTTGCTAGGATGCAATACAAAGGGCAAGGTTATATGATGCTAAAAGATACTACTTGTAAGACTAAAAGAAACCACTTAAAAACTTATCTTGCCCTTGCAAATGTCTCCATGTGGCATTATGGATTTAAGCCTTGCTTCCTACAAATTCTCCCCATTACATAGACTAATCCATAATTCACTATCCTCCCTTTCTCGGACCATTATCACTTGTAGACCATTACCACTTGTAAATTATTATGATCTAGCTTTTGGTCCTACAAATTAATGCTTGCTTTTGGTCCTCTAAATTCTCTCCCTTTGGAATCAAACACCAAAAAGGAAGACATTAGTAGCACAAGGGAGGGTCAAACTTTGTGATCCTTTGTGTAGAGTGGAATAGGTCACAAAATTTGACTCTCACATTATATAGATTAAGCTCCCCCTAAATATATGCATACATATGGTAGAAGGCAAAGCATATGCATAATTGGCAAATTATTGCTCAAGGGAATTTAATCTACATAATGCATGGAGAAAGCATATAAATATAAAAATGAAATCAACATGATGATATCGGTTTAGAAATACCACATGTGGAAATCAATTTGATTTCTACCACTTGCAATAGGTGGTGGATATTTGAAGTATGATGCTTAACTCCGGAGACTCCATTTTCCTTCCAATGAGACTAATACACACATGATAAGCTTGAAAAGGTGTTAGTCTCAAAGCATCCAACTTGTAGAGTAACCTCCCCCTAAATTTGTGCACACAAGTATGGAATACTTGTAGGAAACATGCACATTGATTTTAGAATAAAAGATACCACTTGAAAGACGACATCACATGAATGTGAGAGTCATTTTCGAAGGCGATATTTGGGAGAAATTATCTATAATTTGGACTTTAGCATATATTAGATGAACAATCGAAAGACAAGCTATGTGCCGTGCTCCTAAACAATTTTAAACCATGTTGGTTTGCTCCAAGGGTTAAGAATGAAACCGAGCAAGCCTACCATAAGATATACCTAGTGTATGCATAACAAAAGATATAAGCATACAAATGAAAATATAGGCATGAAGAGTAACTAGATGCTTGAAGATGCCAGTTGTAGGAAATTAAATCTATTACCACTTGAAGCAAATTGAATCTAGTTACCTAACATGGAAAGGGGAATTTGGGTCCATAGTATTCACTAACCCACTTGGCAATGATTTTGACCATCATGACGCACCCCATGAAATGCATCCATACTTTGCCAAGTCTCCAAATTCCCCAAAGTTCATCGGACTTCTCACTTCCCTTTCGGGATCTAAACCTTCTTGGTGATCTTCATGTTGGAAATGATTTACTTTAGCACCCAAAAGCATTTGACCCCATTGTTGGCTTGCTTGTTTACTTTGATGGCCACCACCTTGTTATTTTTCTTATTCTTTAACAAGTATGGTGTGGAGGCCTTCTTGTCCACCTTGTTGGTGTAGGTGTTGGAGAGCTTGCTTGTTTGCTTCTTCTCTTTCTTCTTTGCTCCTCCCCCATTCTTTAGATTGCACTCATAGGACTTGTGACCTTCCTTGTGGCACATGTAGCAAACCACGGTTTGCTCTTCATCAAGCTTCTTCACTCCCTCGACAGTGTTATCTTGATGAAGTTGGGCTTGCTTCGCCTTGCCTTTCACTTGAGTCAAGTCCTTAGTGAGGTGAGCTACTTCTTACTTGAGTTGCTCATTCTCCTTTGCAACCTCTTGTGTGCGTGTATCTACAACAACTTTCTCAACACAAACTTGGTTGCACAAGGGTGAGTCCAAACATAAATCAATACAAGAAGTAGAAACATCCTTTTTAGGCATGTTAAAGATAGAACTTTTCTTTAGATGCCTTGGTGGGGGTTGTACCGATGGCTTCAAGATTAACAACTTTATTAGTTAGATCATCACAATGTTTGCATAAGGTTTCCATTTTAGCAAGCAAACTTTTATAAGCATCTTGTGTTCTAACTAACTTTTCTTTTAATTTTTCATTTTTCTTTACAAGTTGCTCATCATTGATTGTGCATCCATTTGTTGTTGCACTAGCCTCGAGTTGCTCAATTTTAGTAGATAGTTCAACATTGAGATTAGCAAAGTTCTCATATTGTTCAAGCAAGGTTTTGTATGTTTTCTGTGAACTATCTAGCTTTTATTTTAATTTTTCGAGCTTCTTTTGTTGACTATAGTAAACTTTAGCATAATTATGATTTTGTTGCACAATTTCATCATCACTATCACTCTCACTAGAGGATGAGCTTTCGTTACCTCGTGCCATAAGGCACATACGAGAGGAGCTTGATGATGAGTGTTTACAGCCTCGCCTCTTGTGATGGTGTTCTTCTTCACTTGAAGAGTCATTCCATGACCTTATTGATGTGAGGGCTTGGTTCTTGCATGCCTTCTTCTTTGTCTTGGGTGTGGGCTTGTTTGGACAAACTTCCACAAAGTGCCCCAACTCGCTGCATCTATAGCATCCTCTCTTTCTTTGCTTATTTCTTTGACTCATGAAGATGATATCTTGAATTTGGATGGCACACCCTTGACATTGAGCCTTTGGATCATCTTCTCCACCTTGTTGATAAGTTTTATTGATTCTTCATCAAGGTCAGAGGTAGAGGAGGAAGATTGATCATCATCACTTGAATCTTCATCATCATCATCATCATCATCATCATCATCATCATCATCATCATCATCATCATCATCATCATCATCATCATCATCATCATCATTTTCTTCTTCATCTTCACTTGAGGAGCTTGAGCTTGAGCTTGTCTCAACTTGCTTGACCTTCATCTTCTTTTTCTTGCTACATGCGAGAGCTTTGCCTTTGCTTGATGAAGAGGCTTCTTCTTGACCCATCTTACGTGACATTTCAAATGCCACTATCTTGCCAATGACTATGCCCGGGTCATGGTGCTCAAGTCCTCCATGTTGTGAAGGATGGTGATGATGCTTGCATATTTCTTTTATGGTAGCACGGAGATGATCTTCCTCATGATGTCCACATTATCTAGCTTTGTTAATACTATTGAATGGAGCTCATTGATAATTAGATTCAAATGAGAATACATATCACGAACAAGCTCATCATCATTCATTGTAAAGGAATCATAATTTTGTTTAGCTAGACAATGTTTTTACTCATGGATATTAGATGTGCTGTCATGGAGCTCTTGAAGTGTTAACCAAATTTCATGTGCCGTATTTAAAGTGAACACTTGGTTAAACACATCCATACTAAATGATTCAAACAAGCAATTTTTAGCTCTAGCATTGAAATGAATTTCCTTTTCTTCACTCTTCATGGGTTTATCAGGATTCTTAATGGGTTTCATCCCATCATGAGTGACTCTACAAACACCCAAATCAACCGCCTCAAGATGACAAGCCATTCTAGCTTTATAATAAGGGAAGTTAGTGCCGTTAAAGTGCGGTGGCCTAGAGGTATCCATTTCAACCACTCTAAATAGCGTCGACTCAACGGCGATTAAGCCAAAGGTCCAAATTGAGCCAACCGGCTCTAATACCACTTGTAGGGGACTGTGACGCCTAAAAGGGGGGTGAATTAGGAAACTTAAAATGCTAACTTTAAACTATGGCCACTTTTTCTAACCTTAGCAAAACCTATGCAAAAGATAAACTATCTAAATGTGCAACTATGGTTTTGCTAGTGTGTTGATATCTCTACCGCAAAAGAGTAATCCAATCAATGTAAATGCGGAAGCTAAAGAGCAAGGTAGAGATATACAAACTCCTGTTGATGACTCTGGTATTTTTATTGAGTTATCGAGAAGCACGCAAGCTTCCCCCTAGTCCTCGTTGGAGCCCCTCGCAAGGAATCCCTCGCAAGGGCCAAGCTCCCAGTCGAGTAACTCCGTGGATAGCCTCAGGCCTTTTCCAGCGCAAGTGGGTCTTCGACGTGCCTTCTGGCAAGCCTCTCTCGGATGCTCCCCGCCATCTTCACTATCAAGCTTCTGGCCGAAACACCACGGGCTTTGTTCCCTCCGGTATACGGTGGCGGCCACACCACATCCGCGGTTGGTGTGATCTCGCAAGACTACAAGCCCCTCCGATGTACAACAATGGTGCATGCAAGCACTGAATGGTAAGAGGTATGCAAACCTCACTAAACACTAGGCCTAAACCTAGAGCTAGCGCATATGCGGTGTCTAATCAACCTAAGCACTTCACAAAAGCACCTACGCTAATCACCTAATGAATCACTAAGCACTATACAAGTGGAGATCACTAAAATGGTGTATCAACACTCTTGATATGTTTCCTCAGCTCCACACCCTTCAAATGGCCGGTTGGGGGTCTATTTATAAGTCCCACTGAGAAAGTAGCCGTTGGGGATGAAATCCTGCTTTTCTGCTACTGACCGGACGCTGATCACGTCCTAACCGAATGTGTCAACAAAAGATGCTCGACAGTCCACCAAGGGGTATCCTATGATGGTAGATTTGTCATAGAGGTGAGCAAGATCAGGAGCGAGATAATAATACAAGCACCAAGACACAAGATTTAGACAGATTCAGGCCGTCTGATCAATGTAATACCCTATGTCCTTTGTCTTTGGTGTATTGTATTGAGTATAAGATGGATCGTGTCCACTAGGGGACCCCTGCCTCTCCTTATATACTCTAGAGGGGTAGGGTTATAAGGAAAGTAGCCTATTTGGTAGTATACAATATCTTGCGGTGCACGCCGAGCAGCGCCATGCACGCCTTGATCTTGTGGGCTAGGCCACCTCTGATGGTGCGGCCCATGTCTTGTCTTGTGGATACCGGGGGCCATACCCCCACAGCTAGTCCTCGAGCTTGATAGTAGGTGATGTAGTCACATGGTGCTAGGGTTAGAAAGTAGAAGACCAGTCGAGCAGGCAGCCAGTCCCCGGGCATAGCCTCGAGATGAGAACAAGCACATTTACCGCAAGGTAAAGTATGCCCACTTAGTCTCCGAGCCTGCTGGAAGATGAAGAATGAATCTTGTAGCAGGGTCAAAGAAAAAGAAGTCTAAAAGCTTTGCCGACGTCGTCCAACATGCCCGTATTAAGACCCTAGACGTGCTGCCCAAGATCAGCACCCTGATTCGAATAGCATGGAGCAGCTTGATAGCACACCGATGAGACGTAGCAAGATCCGACCACCATGGGAGCACCGAGGAGTCCCTGGCATCACTAGCGATATCTGAGCACCGAGGAGCGAGGAGTCCCTAGCATCACTGGTGATGTCCAAGCACCGAGGAGCGAGGAGTCCCTAGCGTCGCTGGTGATGTCCGAGCACCGAGGAGCGAGGAGTCCCCGGCGTCGCTGGTGATGTCCGAGCACCGAGGAGCGAGGACTCCCCGACATCGCTGGCGATGACCGAGCACTGAGGAGCGAGGAGTCCCCAGCGTTGCTGGCGATGACCAAGAACCGAGGAACAAGGAGTCCCTAGCGTCGCTAGCGATGACCGAGCACCGAGGAGTGAGGAGTCCCCGGCGTCGCTGGCGATGTCCGAGCACCGAGGAGCGAGGAGCCCCGGTGTTGCTGGCAATGTCCAAGCATTGAGGAGCGAGGAGTTCCCGGCATCGCTGGCGATGTTCGAGCACCGAGGAGCGAGGAGACCCCAGCGTCGTTAGCGATGTCCGAGCACCGAGGAGCGAGGAGTCCCCGGCATCACTGGCGATGACCGAGCACCGAGGAGCGAGGAGTCCCCAACATCACGGGCAATGATCGAGCACCGAGGAGTGAGGAGTGCCCGGTGTCGCTGGCGATGTCCGAGTACCAAGGAGCGAGGAGTCCCCAGCGTCGCTGGTGATGACCGAGCACCGAGGAGCGAGGAGTCCCCGGCGTCATGGGCGATGACTGAGCATCGAGGAGCGAGGAGACCCTGGTGCCGCTGGTGATGTCTGAGCACCGAGGAGCGAGGAGTCCCCAGCATCGCTGGCGATGACCGAGCACCAAGGAGCGAGGAGTCCCCGATGTCGCTAGCGAGGTCCGAGCACCGAGGAGTCTTCGGCGTAGCTAGCGGCGTCCAAGCTACAAGGAGTTCTTGGTGTAGCTGGCGACGTCCGACCACCGAGCAGTCCTCGACGCAGCTGGCGATGTCCGAGCAGCGAGGAGTTCCTAGCATAGCTAGCGATGTTCGACCACCGAGGAGTCCTCGGCGCAGCTGGTGACGTTCGAGCAACGAGGAGTTCCCGACGTAGCTAGTGAGGTCCGAGCACCGAGGAGTCCTCAGCGTAGCTGGCGACGTCCATGCGGTGAAGTGTGCCCACTTAGTCCTCGAGCACGAAGAATCCGAGCGCCGAGGAGTAACCAGCGTAGCTAGCGATGAAGCACGAGCGACGAATAGTTTGGTCAACTAGTCGGCGGCGAAGTGAGCATTGAGTAGAAGCGACCGGTGAATAGTCCGATCAACTAGTCGACGACGAAGTCCATGAACCTAGCGGTCCGACCAGTTGATCAATGGAGAAGTTTGAGCACTAGGTGGTCCGATCACCTAGACGATGATCCTGCAATACAAACATGTAGAATGGGTAGTACATGATGTAAAAATATATCAACTCTGGAGAAAAAATAGCGTATGTAGCTTGGCGATCAGTTAGAGCGAAGATGTATTTATATTTAATATAAACCGCCCGGCTAGTTAGTGTGTAGCTGAGTCTCCAGCCCTAGCTAGCCGTTAACCATAACGCGGAGCGCGGAGCCTGTGCACGTGTAGGAGGAACATGCGTGACCAAGGAGCCACTGCCGACCACCCATAACGTAGAGCACGGAGCTCGTAGCACGTGTAGGGAGGAGCCAGAGACAGGGCCGTCTCTGGAGGCGTCCGAGCATCAACATGACTGTTCGGGGGTTCGAAAAATCGTTTGGAGGGCAAACATGGAGAAAATAGCTCGGAGAAACATTATGGCGATATACGGAGATTGGAGAATATTTAGAAGAATATTAAAACGTGACATAGCTTTAGGCAGAAAGTCTGATCGACGACGTATGGCATTATCTGGTAGGCGTTGACGACGAGCACTAGGCGGGCAATGAGTTGTTGGTGAAGGGGACCTCGGAGGTGGTTCCAAGATCAGATCTGCTATCGTGGGGGCTAATGTAGTCAGCGATGAATCGTCGTCGTGGACCGGCATGGATCTCCATGGGATTGATGATGAGAACACGCTGTTGATTTGAGGTCCATCTAGCTTGCCATGGGATCAAGCGCACACCCCTACCTAATGCGCCAACTGTCGACAAAAGATGCTCAGCAGTCCACCGAGGGGTATCCCACGATGGTAGATTTGTCGTAGAGGTGAGCGAGATCAGGAGCGAGATGGTAATACAATCACCAAGACACAAGATTTAGACAGGTTCAGGCCGTCTGATCGACGTAATACCCTACGTCCTGTCTTTGGTGTATTGTATTGAGTATGAGATGGATCGTGTCCCCTAGGGGACCCTTGCCTCTCCTTATATACTCTAGAGGGGTTGGGTTATAAGGAAAGTAGCCTATTTGGTACTATACAATATCTTGCGGTGCACGCTGAGCAGCGCCGTGCACATCTTGATCTTGTGGGCTAGGCCACCTCTGATGGTGCGGCACATGTCTTGTCTTGTGGATACCGGGGGCCATATCCCCCACAGGACGCGTCTGGTCGTCCCGACCGTTAGAGCCGCGATCAACTGAGTGGACGCTGCCAGCGTCCGGTCACATGCCACCGGATGCGTCCAGTCGCAATTTCACCGCTCTGGAATCTTTATGTACTTGATCGGACACTGTAGTCCTGCGTTTGGTCAATTTTTCGCCAGCGTCCGGTCGCGCCTGCTGTTGTCGAGCCTCTTAATCGGAGCGTCCGGTCGCTTTCCGCCAGTGTCCGGTCACCTCTATGAGCTCGTTTCTTCGTGATCTTATATCCGGCTTGGTTCTCATCTTCATGCTTGGACTTTGCTTGATATCTTGGGTCTTCTCTTATGCTCCTAGGGTCTTGCTTATAGTGTTTATCATCGGATCATCACATCGCCTTCGTCCAAGTCACGTCTTGCACCCTATTGAACTACAAAACAACCACTTGCAAATTCATTAGTCCAATTTGGTTGTGTTGGTCATGAAACACGAAAATCCAAAGTAAATGGGCATAGGGTCCATTTTCCTTACACACTATTAGGGGATACATCTAATATATAAGTCAACCTATCCACACAGAGGACATATACTACTATTAGGACTCCAAAGACATGTCAACACAACCAGACATCTAGCGCAATGGTGAAGATGGTCTATTCCTTAATCTGGGTCCCAGGTTCGAATCCCAGCACTCATGGTTTTTT
This sequence comes from Miscanthus floridulus, assembly GCF_019320115.1. Taxonomy (NCBI): domain Eukaryota; kingdom Viridiplantae; phylum Streptophyta; class Magnoliopsida; order Poales; family Poaceae; genus Miscanthus; species Miscanthus floridulus. Next base: position 73,692,553 of record NC_089580.1, read on the forward strand.
TTGAGTTTGAATTTATTACACCCCGATGGCAACAAGTGACACGCAAGCCATCGGGTCCCACAGGTCGGATGGAGATGGAGAAAGGTCCCACAGGTACACGTGACACGTAAGCTGTCGAGTCTCAAAGGTCGGATGGTCCCACAGGTCGCATGGAGATGGAGAACGGTTCCACAGGTACACGTGACATGTAAGCCATCGGGTCCCATTGGTCGGATGGAGAAGGGTCCCGCAGGTACACGTCAGATGGAGAAAGGACCGAGCAGAGACTTTTATGATGAATTGCAAGTGTCACAGATGAGTAACTGCAGGTCCCACAGGTACACGTCAGATAGAGAATGGTCCCACAGGTACATGTCGGATGGAGAAAGGACCGAACAGGAGACTTTACGACGAATTTCAAGCGTCACGGATGAATAACTGCAGGTCCCACAGTCACACGTCGGATGAAGAAAGGACAGTATAGAGATTTATGACGAAGTACCATTTGTTACAGATCGAAAACTTCGTCACAGATATCTAATTAGTTCAATGATGAAGCCCTGGTCATCACAGTTCTAAAGAGGATCATCATAGGTGAGTCACGCGAGTGATCTGTGACGAAACCATGTGCTCTTCTATGACGTTTCTTGTGACGATATCTGATTTCGTCATAGATAACGATGGTTAGAGGATCATCATCACTGATCTATGACGGTTTTGGATTTGTCATTAAGATGTATATCATAGAAGTAGATATTTCTAGTAGTGTGTAGTTGAACGGGGAAGGGGGGTCTGGGGTACATAGATCTTCGTCTTTTTAACTTGGCCATGCTGGCTAGGCAAGCTTGGAGGTTAATCACAAACCCGGACTCATTATGTGCTAGATTATTAATGGCCAAGTATTGCCCGGACGGTGCTGTTATGGAGGCGTAGGAAGGGTCGGGTATCTCTTATTCATGGAGAAGCATTGTACGGGGGATCGAAGCAATGAAGGAACAAAATATTTGGCGAGTGGGCAATGGTGAACAGATTAGAATTTGGGAAGATCCTTGGATTCCAAGGGGAAGGACACGCCGGCCAATTACCCCAGGAGGTGTTGTACTTCTAACTAAAGTTTCAGAGCTCATTGATCCCATCACCGGTTCTTGGGATGTCCAGCTCCTAAACGATGTTTTCTGGGAGGATGTGGGTGACATTTTTGGCAATTCCTGTGCGACCTGGTCACGAAGATTTTATAGCTTGGCATTATGATGTAAAAGGAGTCTTCTCCGTGAAATCAACATATCATGTTATGGAAGACAGTAGGGAACTTTCTACTGTGCGCCAGCAAGGAGAATCATCGGGGTCAGCTGCAGTGAACTATGAACCTTTCAGTTGGAAGAAAATCTAGAGACTCCCAATTCATCCAAAGATCAGATAGTTCATTTAGCAGTTGGTACATAATAGCCTACCGCCGAAGAGGAATATTCAGAGATGGATTGGATCGATGGAAACTTTTTGCTCCATATGCAGAAGGTTTGACGAAGATGGGGGTGCTGCTTCCTCAAGTGCAAAGTTGTACGCAAATGCTGGATGGAGCTAGGGGTTGGAGAACTAAGGGTGGAGTTTCTTGCTTCACAATCCCTAAATGAAATGGTGACCAAAATTTTATCGCTGCACGAGGGGACCTGCACGAAAGTGTTGATGTTCCTATGGAAGTGGTGGAGCGTGCAAAATGTAGTGAACGCTAGATAAAGGATGTTGGGGACCTCTGAGATTGACCACGCTATTGGGCACTTGGTTGTTGAAAGCAGCAGAAGGGAGAAGTCGATGGCCAGCGGCTCAGAATCCAAAAGGCAAAGCTAGATGCCACCGCCATAGGATTTGCTAAAGAACAATGTGCATGGCGCTTTTGTCCAAGCAACAAGGTACGACAGATGGGGATTCGTGGCACGAGATCATGATGGGGATGCAATCTTGGTAGGAGCAGGCAAGATCACGGGCATGCATGAAGTACTAAGAGCGAGTACAATGATTGAATTGACTTGTTTGTCTTATAGCCAAGCAAATACTGATGTGAACGAAAGAAAGGAGGAGAGATAGGAGAGATTGGCTCTCATGTAAGCTCCAAGCTAGGCACAGAAGCCTATGCAATTGTGGGCCTAACATTAAGTGAATGTGAGGAGGGTTAGAAAACAGAAGGTGAGATTTGTGTAGAACTAATCTCTACACCTAAAAAGATTCTAACGTCATCATCTACCTGGTGATACCAAAGTCTCGATCCATGATCACACGGACGAGTCCAATACGAATCATCCCCCACTTGAAGCTCACGTGTCCATTTCCTATCTGGTTCCGATACGAAGACCGGATCTATGTGTCCGTGTCCGATATAAAATTCTTGGAGCTCACGTGTTCACATCCCATTACGGAGCTTCAGTCAAAAATCATGACCGCAGTGTAACACACGGGCATGTATCTATAATAAAAAAATTCTTATAGACAAATAAGAGACCATTGTTGTGTAGCTTGACACTTACAACTTAGCTAATAGCCATGTGCTTGCTTTATTATAGGCTGATGGCTGAAATCATGGCCTGCTGGAAGGCAGTGGAGGCTGCTGTGGCATGGCATGTCCAGGGTGCAGGTGGAAACGGACTCCTTGCTGCTTCAGAAAGGGGTGCTGTCAAATGAACTGGATCTTGCGTCAGCAGGGATTATCTTCCAAGAAATTCGCACGTTGATCTGTGAGCAGTTTTTACATTTTGAATGTTTATACGTTCCTCACATTTGTAACTCGTCTGCGCATGAGATTGCCGCTTTAGGCATGCGTAGGAGTCTAGGGTCGTCGGATGTCTAGGAATATCTGGTCCTAATCTTTGTACAAAACTTGGTGGCTCACGGCCTTGCTGAGCAGTTGATTATGATGGGGAGAGGAGGCGATCGCCACCCTCTGCGGATGGATCCAGAGTAGGAAGAACTGGCTAAGGAGAGAGAAAAAAATAGAAAGACTATACACTGATAGATGGATCCACATATAAGTATGACATCCCATATTTTTTAACAAACTTGTGGAGCATCATGTGTATCCAAAGGAGCGATGTTCTCATAAAAAATGTACGAGATGAAGCAAGTGCAGAACTTGTCACTAGGATAGGAGGCCAAAATGGCAAGGCATAAAAGAATTAAAGATAGTATCATACACGACTAGTGGAGATAAGTATACATTAAACGGTAGTGCTAAAGATAGCGATGCATATTTATGAAACTTTCTAGAGAAATAATGAGCATACATGAGATATATTTTTCGTGTTTCATAGCGAAAACTAGGATACTCTAGGTTTAGATATTCTTCGGCCTATTCGTTTGGCTGTGGCTTGTCGTAAACGATCGTAAATTTCTAGCCGAAACAGTATTTTTCTCTCACATAAACCAGGCAGCAGTACTTCTTCACGAACCAGCAATGATACGAACCAGCCAACAGGCTGCTTGTATGCTAAAAATATCGAAGAAATAGATAAGTATTAAAAATATAAAAATATTTTCGCAATACCATAGTGACCATGAGTAGCTATAAATAGACGTGTCTATTGATGTGTTCCATTCACATCATAACAAGCCACCATAAATAATAGAGTCATAAGATAGTCACATTTACCTTATTTTTTAATATGACAAGATTGTCGTGTTTGTACTAGAACTTATATATGAGCGTACATGAGTCCAACATATGAACAAGTTGTTAAAAACTATTAATAATGTCATATGTGTTATTGTTAACATTTATTTATTAGACATAGTTTTAAGAAAATTTTCTAAAAATATTATGTACACCTAATGTTACGAAGTTGTGTCTGCCATTGGAGGTGGTACTAGACTTGTAGGCCGTCTATCCACCCTGCAACCTGCGTATTATGTAGAGAAATCGGAAATGGATATCCAAGCAGCGGTTCGTTTTGGGATACTAGCATCTCATAATTTTCTTCTATTGTTTTGAATAAATACATATTTTATGTGTCAATATGGATGCGGTCTCAACATGGTAATGGGAAGAAAATATTGTAAACTCTGTTCTTCACAATCAATGTAATAATACCATTTCCATCTAGTAACTAGACGAGTAGTAGTATAATTTATAGCCTTAGGCTGTCATAGCTTTTAATACTTGCATGCAGTGTTATTTTCACCACACTATGGCGTTCGGCTGGCAGAATTTTAGCTGAAACTGGCTGAAAAATACTGTTCTGGATGAATTATTGTGAGAGGAAAACACTATTTTGACTAAAAAAAGAAACCAAACAAACTAAATATGAGGTAAGCCGAATGAAACCTGTGGCGCTAGTTTTCCTTGCCTCCCTCCCAGCCCGCCATAGTTTGGGGTGGTGTATCTTGGCTGGGAACCAAGCAGCCCCCTAGGCATATGAAATCGATGGCCTGGTACCACGTCTAGTTCTCTAGCAGAGCTCTAATGGTGTCTTTAATCAAATAGTAACATGCAGTCAATAGTCTTACTAGGTGTCCGTGTTTTGGACCGGCGGGCCCTCAACCGGCTAGTAAAAGTGTACTGCATGCCCCTAATCCCGGATAGTGATGCAAAGAGACACAAGGTTTATACTGGTTCAGGCGATAGGCGCCCTACGTCCAGTCTGAGAGAGCGATCTTGTATTCCTTGCACCGAAGTGCTTGTAGTAGGGGTTTACAAGCAGGGCGAGAGAGAGAGAGCTAGTCCCAGGTCTCTACGTGGAGCGGCGTGGGTTGCTTGAGATGTTGATCTCTTGTAACGAGGAGGAGCATGAGTTATAGAGTGTTGTGCGTTGTTCGTCCGTGTGAGTGTGTCTGTGTGTCTCCATCTGTGTCTACGTTCGTTTGTGCGTCCGTCCCTAGAAACGGCCCCGGTCACTCCCTTTTATAGTTGAAGGGGGGACGGGGGCGATACATGTGTTCGCTACGTGGTGTTTTGTGAACGGAGGCGGTATGCCGAGCCATGTAGCTTGTCACTGTGGCGGTATGGTCGATGGAGCGGTCTTGTCCTTCATGCACTGGAGCGATGCGCCGGTCACGCCCGATCCCGTGCGACGTGGGAGCTCCTGTGATGGCTTGACGCAGGGCATGACGCATACTGTGAATGACGTGCCGGTCGCTATATGTTGATAACGTAGAGAGCCAAGGCCCAGCTAGTGCAGAGGCTGAACCATTGCGGGGGGGGGGGGGGGGGGGGGAGGGCTCGGCGGGCGCGAGTCCCAAGGCTATCGAGACCCCGAAGCGGATAGCTGAGGCTCAGAGGGTGTAGTTGGTCTTGTGCGTTGATTCTGAGGCTACAGGGACCCGAACTTGGCTCTCCGCGCCGTGCCGTCCTTGGAGCAGGTGGGGTTAGGCAGCACAGTGCCGAATGGGTGTCAGTCGTGGGCACAGTGCCGAGCATAGCGACCGGTAACCCCTGCCCCGTCCTGTCCCGGGCGGCATGGCGTCGATGTGACTCCCATCTCGTCGGCCACTCCGCTGCGTCGAGCCGTCGTTCGGCTGACGTCGCGGGAGTGGTTGGTCGCGTTAGTTGGACGTGACGTCCCGGTCGAGGCGGCAGTGACGGGGTAGATGCCGAGCCGGTCTCGAGCGAGTCAGAGAATCGGTACCTCATCCGAGGCCTTACGGGTGGGGCCTCGAGCGAGGCGGGGAATCGGTACTTCGTCTGAGGCCTTACGCGCAGGACCTCGGGCGAAGCGGAGAATCGGTACCTCATCCGAGGCCTTATGGGCGGGGCCTCGAGAGAGGCGAAGAATCGGTATCTCGTCCGAGGCCTTACGCACAGGGCCTTGGGTGAGGCGGAGAATCGGTACCTCATCCGAGGCCTTACGCGCGGGGCCTCGAGCGAGGCGGAGAATCGGCACCTCGTCCGAGGCCTTACGCGCAGGGCCTCGGGCGAGGCGGAGAATCGGTACCTCGTCTGAGGCCTTACGCGCGGGGCCTCGAGCGAGGTGGAGAATCGGTACCTCGTCCGAGGCCTTACATGCGGGGCCTCGGGCGAGGCGGAGAATCGGTACCTCGTCGAGGCCTTACGCGCAGGGCCTCGAGTGAGGCAGAGAATTGGTACCTCGTCCGAGGCCTTACACGCGGGGCCTCAAGCGAGGCGGAGAATCGGCACCTTGTCCGAGGCCTTACGTGCGGGGCCTCGAGCGAGGCGGAGAATCGGTACCTCGTCCGAGGCCTTACGTGCAGGGCCTCGGGCGAAGCGGAGAATCGGTACCTCATCCGAGGCCTTACGGGTGGGGCCTCGAGCGAGGCGGAGAATCGGTACCTCGTCTGAGGCCTTACGCGTGGGGCCTCGAGCGAGGTGGAGAATCGGCACCTCGTCCGAGGCCTTACGTGCGGGGCCTCGAGCGAGGCAGAGAATCGGTACCTCGTCCGAGGCCTTACGCGCAGGGCCTCGAGCGAGACGGAGGATCGGCACCTCGTCCGAGGCCTTACGTGTGGGGCCTCGAGCGAGGCAGAGAATCTGTACCTCGTCCGAGGCCCTACGTGCGGGGCCTCGGGCGAGTTGGGATACTGTTCGAGGTGGGCCGGGCGGTCCAGCCGAGCCTCGGACAAGGTAGGAGTTAGCCAGTAGTTGTCTCTTGGCTTCGATTTTTACAGGGCCTAAGCGATTTTTTCAGTTCTTGCATAGGGGACCCCTTTTTATGGTACCCGACAGTAGCCCCCAAGCCTCGGGGAGATTGTGAGCGCTCTTCCTAAGGTTTTGACGAGACTCGGCTCGCGGCGGCTCCTGGCGAGATGGTATTTTGTACTCGAGGCCTCGGTGGGTGCGCACGAGCGCACCCATTGGGTGTAGCCCCCGAGGCCCTAGAGGAGTGGATTTATTCCTCCAGGGGCTTTTCTCGTGTTGAGCGAGTGGTTTTATCGCGTTTGCTGAACCCCTGAGTGCGAGTTTGGGTCGCTGAGTCTCGGCTTAGTTGTAGGAAGAGTCCCCGAGCCTCTGTGTGGAGCAAGAGGGCGATCAGGAGTTTCCCTATCTTTTTTATGTGGCCCTCACACATCCTTTTCGTTCAGAAGGAATGGTGGAGTATGTCAGGCTACCCTCGGTGGGCGCGAGCAGTGACACCTCCGGTGAGCTGTTATCAGGTAAGTCCAAGTGGAGGCCCATGCCCCATTCGATAGGGGTCGGCTGGTGGTCTAGAGACGCACTCCAAAAGTACTAGAGGGCTTCTCTAGTGGGTCCTAGGGCTGTTCGATTGGCCCTGGGGGCTCGGTGCCTCCCTACTGTGGGATCCCATTTAGAGACCTCCCTGCTGGTCTCGGACATGACTTAGGGCATCCCGAGCAATCGCTCGCTCGGGCCTCGACCATGTACGGGCTCGCCCATAGTCATCCCTGACTCTGTTTGTCCTGGGGCGGCTATCGAGACCCTCGGGGGCCCAGCCTTCGAACCCCTGGACCGTAATGGGCTCGGTGCCCTTTTTCGCGTTTGTTGAGCCCCCGAGTGTGAGTTCGGGTTGCTGGGCCTCGGTGTGTATGCAGGAAGAGCCCCCGAGCCTCTGCGTAGAGCAAGAGGGTGATCAGGAGTTTCCCTGTCTTTTTTGTGCGGCCCTCACGCATCCTTTTCGTTCGGAAGGAGGGGTGGAGTATGCCAGGCTACCCTCGGTGGGCGTGAGCATTGACACCTCCGGTGAACTGTTACCAGGTAAGTCCAAGTGGAGGCCTGTGTCCCATTCGATAGGGGTCGGCTGGTGGTCTAGAGATGCACTCCAAAAGTACCAGAGGGCTTCTCTAGTGGGTCCCAGGGACGTTCGATTAGCCCCAGGGGCTCGGTACCTCCCTACGGTGGGATCCCATTCAGAGACCTCCCTGCTAGTCTCGGACATGACTTAGGGCATCTCGAGCGATCGCTTGCTCAGGCCTCGGCCATGTACGGGCTTGGCCATAGTCATCCCTAACTCTGTTGTCCTAGGGCAGCTGTCGAGAACCTCGAGAGCCCAGCCTTCGAACCCCTGGACCATAACAGGCTCGGTGCCCAGTTCCTTAGTCTAAAAGGAATCGGGTGGGGGATATTCCCCTCCCATCGGCTAACAATGGCAGGCGCGCCTTTTGAGGTGGTTTCTCTGGGAGACGGAATGGCACATGCCATCGCTGCAGTCAGATGCGACGTGATGTCTATGGATGGGATGTTACTATGGGTGCGCGGTTAATTAGGAAAAGGTGGACGCGTGGGCGGTTTAATCGGATCTGAATTAACTGCGCCAGATCTGAGGGAAACTTCCCTAGATTCGTCGTTCATCCATTTTGCCCCCTTCCCTCATAAATACATGACGAGCCTCGCCCCTCCCCTCCTTACCTTGCCTACATTCGCCTTTTTTGCCCTCGAGCGGTTGCTAAGAACAGAGGAAGAGAGCGCCGGGGAGAAGAAGGGAGAAGGGGGAGGAAGAGAGAGAGGGATAGCGAGAGCTCGCCTTACCACCATAGCCGTATTCTCCACCATATCCATGGCAGGCGGCACTGTTGTTGTTCAGGCCGATCCTTGGGGTCCATCCGATGTGTCCACGGCGATGCTGCAGTCGCTTGTCGATGATGGCCTCCTCTGCTCGGTTACCGACCCCAACAGACCAGAGTGGATTGCTCTGGGGGATGAGCCAGAGCCGAGGCCACGTGATGGCTACATCGTGAGCTTCATGGCCTTCCACGAGCACAGTCTCGGCCTACCGGTGGACTAGTTCATGCGGGTGCTCCCGCACTACTACGGCGTGGAGCTCCACAACTTCAACCCCAACTCCATCACGCAGGCGGCCATCTTCGTCGCCGTCTACGAGGGGTACCTAGGCATTGTCCCCCACTAGGAGCTGTGGCTCCACCGCTTTCGGGCAGGGCTCACCACCAAGCCAACGAGCACGATAGGCACGCAGAAGGCGATGAGGGCTAGCGGCTACACTCTCCAAGTGCGCCAAGACCGGTAGCTCCTCTACATCTCGGCCCAGTTCATGTCGTCCAACCGTCACTGGTACAACAGCTGGTCCTACCTCCACAATGATGATGGTGGGCTTCCTCCCTATACCGGGCGGGTCATGGAGAGCCAGCCGGAGAGGTGGAGGTACGGTGTCCTGACAGTCGATCAGCCCAAGCTATGACCGCTTTTGGAGGTGCTGGAGAGGCTGCACAGCCACGGCCTTACGGTGGTTGTGGTCATGGCGGCCTTCCATCACCAGAGGGTGCTGCCGCTGATGGGTCGATGGCAGCGCCTGTTCGAGATGACACCAGATGAGCCGATCGATGGCGTCCGGTTGTCCGCCGTTGCCCTCTCTGATGAGGAGATTCTACGTCGGGTGAGAGAGACGGTGGAGGGGTGGCTGAAGAGCAGTGGTCTGTCCCCGTTCCCTATGCACCCGACGCAGGGGTACATCTCTCTGGTGAGTCACGTGCCGCCGCTGGGGCCCTCGAGGCCTCCTTGCTCCTTACATTTTCGATCTGTTCCTTATTCGTGTTTCCTGTTCCTATAGGGGATGAGGGATGTGCGAGCCTCCCTGCCGCCTATTCCCGAGGATGCAGAGCAGCGGGCGGTGAACAGGGTGCATGCCGAGGTGTAGAAGAAGTGGAAGGACGCTGAGGAGGCAAGGTGCAAGAGGAAGAACCTTGAGCGCGATGAGCTAGAGAAACGTTGTCGGTAGCAGAGCCATGATGGTCTCCCGGTGGAGCCATCTCCATCTCCATCACCGTCATTGTCGGATTCCTCGAGCGATGACGACAAGAGCGAGGTGGGGTGGGGTACCCTAGACCATCTCCCTAACATCAGGGGGATGGTGCTCAGGGTGTCGGTGAGCAGCTTGGCGTTTCCAGGAGGAGGAGAGGATGCCTTGGGGCCGGTGATCGCCCGCCCCGGGGCCGAGGCCGACACTCCCGAGGCATGGGCGTTAGGAAAGCGCACCATCAGCCCGATGGGCTCGACGGCGTAGGTGGAGCAGGCGGCGGTGGGGGTGACACAACCACCTTCGTAGAGGGTCGAGGGGGCGCTGGAGTTCGGCGAGGGCCGACCGACACCGGCAGACACGGAGGCCATGCCACCGCCACCGCCACCGCCGTTGCAGAGGACGAGGGATGCAGTGTAGAAGCGGTTGTGTCCCCATTGGAGGTAAGTGTTTTGTCAGTGGAGTTGCAGCATCTCCCGCTCATCCCTTGGTCGTATGCTGACCTTATGAGTGCTTTGCCTTCAGCCAGAAGCATCAGGCAGAAGCGCCCGCCCTGGCGCCACGTAAGGCGCTCAAGGTGAGCACCAGCTCCACCGCCCAATGGGTGATGGAGGTGCAAGCCGCCATACAGCATGGCACGGTGTCGGCGAGGACCGATCCAAAGGAGCCGGTCACCCAAGGAGAGGTTGTCAAGGCGGCCACGAAGCAAGCAGGGGAGGAGTCGCCTACACCCCGCGAGGCCGAGGCCCATGAGTCAGATGAAGCCAAGGCGCCCTTGATTGCTAAGGCCACCGAGGCTGAGGTCGAGGCTCTTAGGACTTCTGAGGCTGAGGCGATGGAGGCCAGGGCATCCAGGACCACCGAGGCCAAGGTGGCGGAGGTCGGAGCCCCTGGGACCACCGAGGCCGAGGTGGCGGAGGCCGGCGTGGGCGCGGCATAGCCGGTGGCCTAGGAAGCAGAGACGGAGGCGGGGCAAGCTTCAGTACCGCCCCTGGTCCAAGACCCGCCGCCATTGCAGGAGAGCACCTAGGAGGTGGAGGTCCATTTGATCTCCTTCGATGATACTTCCTAGGGGAAGGGGGTGGCAGATGACGAGGCGGCCAGCACCGCAGAGCAGCTAGCTCCGACTTCTGGCAAGGGAAGCTTGGCCCTCGTGTGGGTACAACCCGAGCCCCATGGGTGGGATCACTCGTGTGTCTTGTAGCAGAGCCGAGACGACCCTGAGGGGGAGCCTCTGTTCGCCCTCAAGGACACAGCCGAGGGGGGGCATTGGGGCTCCTTCGAGCAATTCCGCTAGCTGGCAGAGCGGTCACTACGGACAGTGCTGTCCGTTGTGGCTGACGATCTGCCCGGCGTTGCCTAGGTACGCGCCTTCTTTTCTTGTGTGGTGTCGTCTTTTTCCTGAGTTTTCTCATAGTGCTTGACGTCCGTTCTTCCTATCTAGGAGCTCGAGGCCCAGTCCCTCGGGAAGTCGTTGTTCCTCCGACGGGAGAGGGACGTCTAGGACCAGCCCCGGTAGCAAAAGGACTTGCTCGCCAATGCCAATGAGCTTCTGTCGGCGTGGAGCGCGGAGGTGGAGGACCTCCGCCTTCGCTGTGCTGATATGAAGGCTGAGGTGTCCACGGCTCGGGAGCAGGCCACCCCTTTGGTGGCGCGGGTCAAGGAGCTGGAGGAGGAGCTGACCCGGGTGGCTGGCGAGCGAGACACCTTCAGGTCCCGGGCTAAAGAAGCGATGGCCTCTGCCGAGGTCATTGCTGGGCAGCCGGGGGTAGAGCAGGGTGCGCACCTACTGACGAAAGGTGCCCTGGCAGAGGACCACAAAGTGGCCGAGGCCTCCCGGGTCGAGGCTTTAGCCTAGAAGGGAAAGGCCGAGGGTGAGTCCTGTTCCCCTTGTTTTATTTGTTTTTCTTGTGTTCGACCCCTAACTCCCGATGTGATGCAGAGCTAGAGAAGGAGGCTTCTAGGGTGGCCGAGGCCTCTTTAGTCGAGGTTCAAAGCTGGAAAGAGAAAGCCGAGGGTGAGTCCCGTAGGCCTTCACCCCTGTTCGGCTTATTTCCTTTTGTGCTTAACCCCATCCCGCTTGTCTTGGCACAGGGTTGGAGAAGGAGGTCTCCCGGGCAGTTGAGGCCTCCGTTGAAGTGCAGGCGGTGCTCGAGGCTGAGATCGGGGAGCACAACGCGCTGTAGAGCACCACCCGTACCGCCTGCGAGGCCCTAGAGGTTGGGGGGTCGAGTCAGGCAGTTCCCTCAGGAGCCGCTTGATCGTGTTGAGTGGCCGAGTCCACGAGCGGCTCCGGGGGGCACTGCATACGGGCGTCAAGCGCGCCCTGGCCGTCGTCTCCTCGCACTACGCCGACATCGACCTTGAGGCCATCAGCGACAGTTACGTCTTGGCTAAGGATGACGAGGAGGCTGAGGAGGAGGTCATGAAGCTGGTGGAGGCCGCTGAGGCCCCTGGCACGGCACTGGCCAAGCTGTTCGAAGAGGAGGTGGTTCCTCCTGCGCCGAGCGCCGACGCTGGCGACCCTGAGCCTTGACCTGGGCCAAATGGGCTATGTAAATAGATTAGGATTATTATTGTATCGTAACGCTTGTGGCCGTCGAGGCCTTCAAAGTACTTATGCGTCTACGCTTTTTAATCGTTTTTATTGTATTTCTGAGCCTCTGCCCTCTGTCTTGTCTCTGAACATATCACTTGCAAAAAACTTCCTCGGAGCCTAAGCTGCCCCTCGGGCAAAAGGTGGTGAGGGAGTTGCCATAGCCCGGAGGCGTAGGCCGTCTCGCGGCTCGGCCAGCCTTTTAGCCCTGAGACAGACTTTCGGTCCTTAGGTTTTTTACAATCGATTTGTCAGAGCATGCTAGAGAGTTTGTGTAGATTTTTTTTTGAAAAACGACTAAAAAATGGTGCGTGGGACTTAGTGGGGGTCCCCCCTTCTAGCCCCCGAGGGAGGCTCGGTTCTGTAGAGGCAAAGCCGAGTCTTGTTCGAGCCCTGCGGTGGGCACCTCTGCAGAGGCAGAGCTGAGTCTCCCTTATAGCATTATCGTAACGTTGATCCCCCATTGATAGGTTCGGGGGGTTTCTCAAAAAATTAGAATAACTAAAGAATGTTTCTTTATTGTATTTCGAGAAACCATGTATACAATGCTTGGAAATTTAAGGGTAGAAGCGACGTAGCTGTTCTATGTTCCAAGCGTTGGTGAGGATTTCACCCTTCTCATTGGCTAGCTTGTAGGTCCCGGGCTTTAGCACTTGGGCGACGATGTACGGCCCTTCCCATGGTGGGGTCAGCTTGTGGCAGCCCTTGTTGCTCTACCTCAGTCTTAGCACCAAGTCACCCACCTTCAGGTCTCGGCTTCGAATGCGCTGAGCTTGATAGCGTCGCAGGGCTTGCTGGTACTTGGCCAAGTGTAGCAGCGCAACGTCTTGGGCTTCCTCTAGTTGGTCGAGGGCATCCTCACGGGCAGTGCGGTTGCTTTGCTTGTTGTAGGCCTATAGCCTCGGGGAACCATACTCCAAGTCAGTGGGGAGGATTGCCTCGGCTCCATAGACCAGGAAGAACGGTGTGAACCCCGTGGCTCAGCTCGGAGTGTTCCTCAGGCTCCAGATGACCGACGGGAGGTCGGCAAGCCATTTCTTGCCAAATTTCTTCAACCGGTTGTATATTCTTGGCTTGAGGCCTTGTAGGATGATGCCGTTGGCACGTTCTACTTGGCCGTTTGTCCTAGGGTGTCCTACGGCCAACTAGGCCACACGGATGTGGTGGTCGTCGCAGAACATCAGGAACTTGTGGCCGGTGAATTGTGTCCCATTGTCAATGATGATGGTGTTTGGAACCCCGAACCTGTGGATGATATCAGTGAAGAATAGCACCGCTTGCTCGGATTTGATTCGATTGATCGGACGAGCCTCGATCCACTTGGAGAACTTGTCGATTGCTACCGGCAAATGGGTATAGCCCCTGGGGGCCTTCTGCAGAGGCCCAACCATGTCAAGCCCCCACACGGCGAATGGCCATGTAATGGGGATGGCTTGGAGGGCTTGGGCCAGGAGGTGCGTCTGCCGCGCGTAGTACTGGCATCCTTCATAGGAGCGTACGAGCTTGGTGGCGTCAACAACCGCTGTTGGCCAGTAGAACCCTTGGCGGAAGGCGTTTCCGATGAGCGTCCGAGGTGCTGCATGGTGCCCATAGGCTCCCACGTGCAAGTCCCAAAGTAGGGCTTGACCTGCCTCGGTGGTGATGCATCGTTGGAGGACGCCAGATAGGCTTCGCCTATACAACTAGCCATTGCTGAGGACGTAAGTTTTGGCTCATCGCGCAAGCCGTTGGGCTTTGGTCCTATCTGTAGGAAGCTCTCCTCGAACGAGGCAATCAAGGAATGGGACTCGCCAGTCCATGCCCTGGTTGGCCTCGGGAGGCTCCACGTTGATTTCCATGACCTCGGGCTCGGTCGAAGGGGTCTCGGTGATAGAGGGGGCCTCAGGCCCTATGGTGGGCTCGACCGGTGGGCCCTCTTCCACCGCCGAGGCGTAGTCGATGGAAGGCTTGTGGAGGTCTCTAGCGAAGACGTTCGGGGGGACCAGGGCCCATGCCGACGCCATCTTTGCTAGTTCGTCCGCGGCCTTGTTGAATTTTCACGCGATGTGGTTGAGTTCGAGACCGTCGAACTTGTCTTCTAGGCGACGTACCAACTTGCAGTACGCCTCCATTTTGGGGTCATGGCAGTTTGACTCCTTCATCACTTGATCGACGATGAGCTGCGAATCGCCCCATACGTCGAGACGCCGTGCTCCAAGTTCGATGGCGATCTGCAAGCCGTTGACGAGGGCTTCATACTCGGCTACATTGTTGGAGGTAGCGAAGTGGAGCTGAATCATGTAGCACATGTGCACTCCAAGGGGTGAGATGAAGAGCAGACCCGCACCTGCCCCGGTCTTCATCAGGGACCCGTCGAAGTACATGGTCCAGCATTCCGCCTGGACTTGATCAGGTGACAGTTGGGTGTCAGTCCACTCAGCCATAAAATCGGCTAAGACCTGAGATTTAATTGCTTTCCAAGGCACAAAAGACAGGGCTTCCCCCATGAGTTCGATGGCCCACTTGGCTATCCTACCCGAGGCCTCTCGGTTATGAATTATCTCTCCCAATGGGAAAGACGACACCACAGTCACCGGGTGGGACTCGAAGTAGTGACACAGCTTGCGTCGAGCCAAGACTATGGTGTAGATCAGTTTCTAGATGTGGGGGTAGCGTGTCTTGGTCTCGGAGAGCACTTCGATGAGGAAGTAAATAGGTCGTTGGATGGGTAGAGCATGCCCTTCTTCCTGCCTCTCGACCACCACGGCCGCGCTGACCACTTGGGTCATTGCGGCGGCATAGAGTAAGAGAACCTCACCCTCGGCCGGTGGTACCAGGACCGGAGGATTGGTGAGTAGCGCCTTGAGCTTGGCGAGGGCTTCTTCGGCCTTGGGGGTCCAATAAAAGCGTTCGGATTTTCTTAAGAGGCGGTACAGAGGCAAGCCTTTTTCGCCAAGGCGCGAGATGAAGCGGCTCAGGGCCGCAAGGCATCCCATGACCCTCTGTACTCCCTTGAGGTCTCAGATTGGTCCCATGTTGGTCACGGCCGAGACCTTCTCTGGGTTGGCCTCGATGCCACGTTCCGAGACTATGAATCCCAAGAGCATGCCTCGGGGGACCCTGAAGACACACTTCTCAGGGTTGAGCTTGATGCCCTTCTCTCTAAGGCATCTGAAGGCTATTTCCAAGTCACTGATGAGATCACTGGCCTTCCTGGACTTGACCACGATGTCGTCCACGTAGGCCTCGACGGTTCGCCTGATGTGCTCGCCAAAGACCTAGGTCAAGCACCGTTGGTATGTGGCCCCTATGTTTCTGAGGCCGAACAGCATAGTCAGATAGCAGTACATGCCGAATGGGGTGATGAAAGAAGTCGTGAGCTGGTCGGACTCTTTCATCTTGATTTGATGGTAACCAAAATACGCATCAAGGAAAGATAGGGTTTCGCATCCCGCAGTGGAGTCACTGATTTGGTCGATTCGAGGTAATGGGAAAGGGACTTTTGGACATGCTTTATTCAAACCGGTGTAGTCTATACACATTCTCCACTTCCCATTTTTCTTCTTCACTAATACAGGATTAGCTAACCACTATGGATGGGACACTTCCTTGATGAATTTGGCCGCCAAAAGCTTCTGCACCTCCTCGCCGATGGCCCTGCGCTTTTCCTCGTCGAATCGGCATAGGTGCTGCTTCACCAGTCTAGAGCCGGCCCGAATGTCCAAGGCATGCTCGGTGACCTCCCTCGGTATGCCCGGCATGTCCGAGGGGCTCCATGCGAATACATCGGCATTCGCGCAGAGAAAGTCGACAAGCACGGCTTCCTATTTGATGTCGAGGGTGGCGCTGATCCTCAGTGCCCGGTCGTCGGAGCAGGTGGGGTCGACCAAGACGAGCTTGACGGCCTCCGTAGGCTCGAAAGTCCTGGCATGACGCTTGGAGTCAGGCACCTCGCTACCAAGTCGGTCGAGGTTGATGATGAGGGTCTCGGCCTCCACGAGAGCCTCGGTGTACTCGATGCATTCGACGTCGTAGTCGTATGCATGCTCGTACGTGGACTCGACAGTGATGACGCCGTTGGGGCCCGACTTCTTGAGCTTGAGGTATGTGTAGTTGGGGATAGCCATGAACTTAGCGTAGCACGGGCGCCCCAGGATGGCATGATAGGTTCCCTTGAACCCAACCATCTCGAAGGTGAGGACCTCCTTGCGGTAGTTAGAGGGAGTGCTGAAGTAGACGGGCAAGTCGATGCGCCCGAGGGGTCGCGTGCGTTTCCCTGGCACGATGTCATGAAAGGGCACAGCATTGCCTCGGAGCTATGATTGGTCGAGCTCCAGGAGCTCTAGGGTGTTGGCATAGAGGATGTTGAGGCCGCTGCCTCCGTCCATCAACACCTTAGTGAGTCGGGTGTTGGCGATGATCAGGTCGATGATGAGTGGGTACTGCCCTAGGTTTGGGACATAATCGGGGTAGTCATCCTGATCAAAGGTGATCACCTCTTGAGACCAGTCAAGGTACCAGGGAGTGGCCACCTTCACCGAGAAGACCTCTCGGCGCTCCCTCTTTCGCTGGCGCGCCGTGAGGCACGCTGAAGGCCCACCAAAGATCATGAAGGCATTGTGCACCTCAGGGAACCCGTCATCCTTGTCGTCGTCCCTATCCCCGGCGTCCTTCTTCTTGGCATCGTCGCTGGGGAGCCCGAGCTTGGCATAGTAGCACCGAAGCATGGTGCACTCTTCGAGGGTGTGCTTCACCGGGCCCTGATGGTAAGGGCAGGGCTTCTTAAGCATATCGTCGAAGAGCCCGGAGCCTCTGGGGCCTTGGGGATTCTTGCGATCTGCGGCCGCGACTAGACTGGCCTCAAGGACCTCCTGCATCCCCTGGCACCCCTTTTTGTTTTTCTTGGGAAGGTGGGGAGTTGAGGCCCCAGGGGCCTCATCCCTCCGCTTCCCCTTGGCATCGTTATCAGGGAAGATGGCCCCGATAGCCTCTTCGCCCGAGGCAAAGTTGGTGGCGATGTCGAGGAGCGCGGCCACCGAGGTTGGCACGTTTCGACCTAACTCTCGGACCAGGTCTCGGCAGGTGGTGCCGGAGAGGAATGCCTGGACAATTTCCGAGTTGTCGATGCTGGGCAACTCGGTGCATTGCTTGGAGAAGCGTCAGATGAAGTTTTGGAGAGACTCGTCTGGCCCCTGGCGACAACTCTTGAGGTCCCATGAGTTCCTGGGGCACACGTATGTGCCCTAGAAATTCCCGATGAAGACCTTTACCAAGTCATGCTAGTTGTGGATCTGTAAGGGAGGGAGGTGTTCGAGCCAGGCTCGTGCCGAGTCTAACAAGAACAAGGGGAGGTTGCGGATGATGAGCAGGTCATCATTTGCGCCACCTAGCTGACAAGCCAGACGGTAATCGGCCAGCCATAGCTTGGGGTTGGTCTCGCCGCTATACTTTGTGAGGTTGGCCGGTTGCCGAAACCAGGCCAGGAAGTGAGCGCCTCGGATGGCCTTGCTAAAGACTCGAGGGCCAGGTGGCCCAGGAGAAGGACTGCGGTCCTCCTCACTGTCGTAGCGACCGCCTCGGTGCGGGTGGTAGCCTCAGGTGGGTCCATCATTGTCGTGGTGTCATCGCCAACTGACCACATCATGGTCGCCTTGCGCCTCACGTCGGTCGCCGAGGCGGTCGTGCACTAAGGGGCCCTATTGGCCGTCGGTGCCCGAGCGGGCTCTAGACGAACTGAGGCCTCCCTATCCTGCCAAGGCGGTGCTATGGGAAGTTCTGAGGCGCCTCCGCGCCATCGAGAGGTGGAACTTTCGGCCTGCTGTACCGCGGCAGTCTCGAGGAGGTCTCAGAGCTCACCGTGGACCCATCGTCCCTCCAAGGAAGAGGGCTCGGGCATCGTCCGGAGTAGCATTGCCGCTGCCGCGACGTTATGGCTAGCGTGATTGAAGATAGGGGGTTGCTCGCCCCCTTCGTCGTTGTTGATGCGGTGGTTGACGTCGCGAGCCCTCCGCCAGGCTGCTCCGCCATCATCGTGACCCCGCTGCTCTTGCTCGAGAGTGTCTCGGAGCTGCTGTAGAAGGAATCGGTCTTGTTCGACCTTGGCCTGAAGTTCATGGAGCTGCTCCAGGTCAAGGCGTCGAAGTTCCTCGCGGGCGGGGTTCTCATTCCGCGCTGTCGGGAGCTCGATGCATGGAGGTGTGGCATCGCCTGCCCCTTCGTCCTCATTGCTTGCTCTCGGCATCCCGAGCTTGATGTTGAAGCACTCACGAGTGGGATCATAAGTGCCTTCATCATTGGAGTCAGAGTAGCCGAAGCAGTAGTCGCTCGTGGCCATGAAGCGGCGCATGGCTTTAGGGTTGCGAAGCCCAGAGAAGTCCGCTCCGGCCCACGCCTCGTCCTCCTCCGAGGAGTCAGCATGGGTGTGGGTCGAGGTTGTGGCGTCGAGGTTGAGGGCAAAGCGTTGGTGGCGTCCTGAGGGCTCTACGTGAGCGGAAGCGTAGGTGGAAGCATAGGCGGCGGCGACATTACTCAACCCGAAGGGGTACGGGGATAATGCCATTGCCGGGCTTCGCTCCACCGAAGTCGACTCCTCAGGAGGTAGCGGGGCAGAGCTTGATGACGGGGCGTCGCTGCATGCCACCGGCGTCTTTCCCTTGCCCAGGCTTAAGCTGGACAGGTCCCCAACCAGGGACCCTGTACCAACAGCCGGGCATGGGGTACTGGTGGAGCGTAGTGCGTCGCCCTGAGCTTGCGCGGTGTCGGGGTGGTCCCACCCGCGTTGTGCCTAGCGAGCGTGATGAGAGCGGCGTCCTGGGCACCGCCTGTGCCTGGGCTGCTGGTGCGTGGTGTCGTCGTCGGTCGGTGGGGCTCTGGGTGTGAGGAGTACCATATCGTACTCACATCCTAGAGACATGAACTCTAGTCTCCCGAACTAGATCACCGTGCCGAGACGCAGTGGTCGCACGGGGTCTGCCATCCGGAACTCGTTGGGATGACGAATCTGACACGCAGTAGATCCCCTACCTGACGCGCCAACTATTGATGTTTTGGACCGGCGGGCCCTCAACCGGCTAGTAAAAGTGTACTGCGTGCCCCTAATCCCAGATGATGATGCAAAGAGACACAAGGTTTATACTGGTTCAGGCGATAGGTGCCCTACGTCCAGTCTGAGAGAGCGATCTTGTATTCCTTGCAACGAAGTGCTTGTAGTAGGGGTTTACAAGCAGGGCGAGAGAGGGAGCTAGTCCCAGGTCTCTACGTGGAGTGGCGTGGGTTGCTTGAGATGTTGATCTCTTGCAACGAGGAGGAGCGTGAGTTACAAAGTGTTGTGCATTGTTCGTCCGTGTGAGTGTGTCTGTGTGTCTCCGTCTGTGTCTACGTTCATCTATGCATCTGTCCCTAGAAACGGCCCTGGTCACTCCCTTTTATAGTTGAAGGGGGAGGGACAGGGGCGATACATGTGTTCGCTACGTGGCGTTTTGTGAGCGGAGGCGGTATGCCGAGCCCTGTATCTTGTCACTGTGGCGGTATGGTCGATGGAGCGGTCTTGTCCTTGATGCACTGGAGTGATACACCGGTCACGCCCAATCCTGTGCGATGTGGGAGCTCCTGTGATGGCTTGATGTAGGGCATGGCGCATACTATGAACGACGTGCCGGTCGCTGTATGTTGACAACGTAGAGAGCCGAGGCCCAGCTGGTGCAGAGGCTAAACCATTGTGGGGGGGCTCGGCGGGCGCGAGTCCTGAGGCTACCGAGACCCCGAAGCGGATAGCCGAGGCTCAGAGGGTGCAGTTGGTCTTGTGCGTTGATTCCGAGGCTACAAGGACCCAGACTTAGCTTTCCACGCCACGCCATCCTTGGAGCAGGTGGGGTTAGGCAGCACAGTGCCGAATGGGTGTCAGTCGTGGGCACAGTGCCGAGCACAGCGGCCGGTAACCCCTGCCCCGTCTTGTCCCGGGCGGCATGGTGTCGATGTGACTCTCGTCTCGTCGGCCACTCCGCTGTGTCGAGCCATCGTTCGGCTGACGTCGTGGGAGTGGTTGGTCGCGTTAGTTGGATGTGATGTCCCGGTCGAGGCGGCGGTGACGGGGTAGATGCCGAGCCGGTCTCGAGCGAGTCGGAGAATCGGTACCTCATCCGAGGCCTTGCGGGCGGGGCCTCGAGCGAGGCAAAGAATCAGTACTTCGTCTGACGCCTTACGCGCAGGGCCTCAGGCGAAGCGGAGAATCAGTACCTCATCCGAGGCCTTACGGGCGGGGCCTCGAGCGAGGCGGAGAATCGGTACCTCGTCCGAGGCCTTACGCGCAGGGCCTCGGGCGAGGTGGAGAATCGGTACCTCGTCCGAGGCCTTACGCGTGGGGCCTCGAGCGAGGTGGAGAATCGGTACCTCGTCCGAGGCCTTACGCGTGGGGCCTCGAGTGAGGCGGAGAATCGGCACCTTGTCCGAGGCCTTACGCGCAGGGCCTCGGGCGAGGCGGAGAATCGATACCTCGTCCGAGGCCTTACGCGCGGGGCCTCGAGCAAGGCGGAGAATCGGCACCTCGTCCGAGGCCTTACGCGTGGGGCCTCGAGCGAGGCGGAGAATCGGTACCTCGTCCGAGGCCTTACGCGCGGGGCCTCGAGCGAGGCGGAGAATCGGTACCTCGTCCGAGGCCTTACGCGTGGGGCCTCGAGCGAGGCGGAGAATTGGTACCTCGTCTATGGCCTTACGCGCGGGGCCTGGAGCGAGGCGGAGAATCGGCACCTCGTCTGAGGCCGTACGTGCGGGGCCTCGAGCGAGGCGGAGAATCGGTACCTCGTCCGAGGCCCTACGCGCGGGGCCTCGGGCGAGTCGGGATACTGTTCGAGGTGGGCCGGGCGGTCCAGCCGAGCCTCGGACAGGGTAGGAGTTAGCCAGTAGTTGTCTCTTGGCTTTGATTTTTACAGGGCCTAAGTGATTTTTTCGGTTCTTGCTTAGGGGACCCCTTTTTATGATATCCGACACCAGGTAATTGATCTAAGCCTTGAAACAAACAACCACCTAATGCAAGCTGTTTTTTGTTTGGAAAAATTCAAAAATTACAAACTTTTGGCCAAAATATATTATTAATAATTAGATTAATATTCAAAATACTTGTAAGAAATATTTCCTCCATCCTAAAATTCTGTGAGAAGGTACTCCCTCCCGAATGTATCTAGACAAGTGCACAAGTGCTTGTCGATGTACATGACCAGAAGTTAGTTTATTTTTGGACGGAAGGATACCGATTCTCGTAGCTTGAGAGAAGTCAATGGTCATAACCTACTTTTGGTTACTTTTTGTGGGTTTGTATCGACACAACTAGTAATTTGAAAAGTGGATTGTGCGGTTAAGAGACAATGGCAACGGAAGATCCTCGTGAACTGTGCGGTTAAGAGACAATTGGCCCCATTCGCTGGTCTGAATTTTGGCTGAAACTGGCTGAAAAACGCTGTTCCGGCTGAATTGTTGTGAGAGAAAAACACTGTTCCGGCTGAAAAAACAAGCCGAACAAGCCAAATTTAAGACAAGGAAATGGGGATTTGGCTTGTTTGGCTCGTTTTTTCAGCCGAAACAGTGTTTTTCTCTCACAACAATTCAGTCGGAATAGTGTTTTTCAGCCAGTTTCAGCCAAAATTCAGACCGGCGAACGGGGCCATTGATGGCAACGGAAGACGAGCAGGAAATCTGTGTAGTAACAGGAAAACAGGAAAACGAATTCACTGCTACAGCTACCGTATTCGGTGATGCAGTACCCAAAAAGATTTGTAAAAATCGCATCATTACTACCCAAGATTTAGGGCCTTTTGGCACTGCTTATGTTGGCTTCGGCTTCATCTATTTTACGTAAATTGAGGCACTGTAGCGTGAAGCTGTTTTGTTAGTTGGGTTAAAATGAACTAGAAGTCGAAAAATACCAGTTTTCTGGCTTCACCGGCTTTAGCTTCACTGGTGAAGCTGTTTTGGATGAGCCGTGCCAAAGAAGACTTTAGTAGGAGAGGCCTGCGGCTGAAAGCCTAGCTAGAATGACTCTCTGTTCTCACCCAAATGTAGGTAGATAGTTTCTGCTGCTGATAAGTCGACTGGTGCTGATTTGTTATAAGAGAAAAACACTATAACATGATAAGGGGTGTTTGGATCTGGTGACTAAAATTTAGGAGGTGTCACGTGATGGTGTCGCATGGGGTGTTCGGATACTAATAAAAAAATAAATTACGGAATTCGTCAATACTCCACGAGATAAATTTATTAAGTCTAATTAATCCGTCGTTAACATATGTTTACTATAGCACTATATTATCAAATCATGAACTAATTAGGCTTAAAAGTTTTATCTCACAAATTAGTCGTAAGCTGTGTAATTAGTTTCGTAATTAGTCTATATTTAATACTCCATGTATAAGTCAAACATCCTATAGGACAACGACTAAAATTTAGAAGGAAAAACCAAACACACTCTAAGTCATGTTAATAAGTTCAAGTGAACAAGGCTGTACACTAGTAGGGAGAATCAAGGTAGTGCATTTTTATTTTCGAAGACTCGCAACGGTTTCAGCTTTCTCACCTTTAGATTGTCTCAAAATTCCAAAGTTTTTTCACTCTCTTTTTATCACATCAATTTTTTGACGCATGCATGGAGCATTAAATGTAGGTAAAAAAAATAATTAATTACACAGTTTGGTTGTAAATCACGAGACGAATCTTTTGAGCCTAGTTAGTCCATGATCGGACAAAGTTTGTCAAATACAAACGAAACGTACTACAGTGTTCAGATTATAAAAATTTACAATCTAAACAAGGCCCCAGATCTTTTTTTCGACCCTAGCAAGAGAATAAACTGGTGAAACCAGTTTTAGAGGAGTTGAATCTGAAGCGACGGTACACTCCTCCAAAGAGACCATAATAAGGGCATGCCTATGTTGCAGTGAATACTTTGGAACGACCGTGCTTATCAGCTAGAATCTACAGTATTTTTATCTCACAACAAAACAGTTTTAGTTGGTTTATTAGCCGACTTTAATACCAACCGAACAGCTCCAGGAACCGGTAGGAATTTTCTAAAAAAACTGAAACCTGTAGGATGTGCATCCAAATCCAAGGAAGAAAAATAAGAGCCATCCACGCATGTTGCCATCCTCGCGTAATAATGCAATATGCCTCCATTATTATACTAATTGACAGGTTATGCAATCAATCATACTAGTACAGGGAAGGTATGTGCATGCAGCACAGCAGCAGGCCTATTGCTATTGGTATTGGCCACAGAAAAAAGCAGTGGCACGCGGCACGCCCAAGCCCCCCCAATCAGTGAGGAAAGCTTCCACTCAAGCAATTGCTTGCCACAAAACATGCCAAGATGCCGACGAGAGGAGAGAGGTAGCCGTAGAGTACTAGAGAGAAACAAATGCTTGGCAGGAGTTGAATAGTAGTAGTACTAGTAGTATCCCATGCCTCCCTGCACAAGCCACCTCAAATGAAGATGAAGCAGTGCAGTGCAGTGCAGTGCAGTGCAGGCAAGGCACCTGATTGAGCTCACCTGCTGCAGCTGGACCTCCCCTGTCTTATCCTGACCGGCATTTTTTAATTTTAGTAATATAATATGTTACGTGGCCTGTTTGAAACAAACCATTTGATGGGTTGCTTGATGCTCTCCTCACCTTCTCAATCAGATTAGATTAGCGTGTTTGTGTGTTCGTCTCGAGGCTGAACTGGACCACAAAATTCTTGGCTTCATCCCTGCCCTGACCTTGCAACTTGCAAACAACCCTGTTTCCAATAGTTCCTTTTTTTTAATTTTGTCAATAATTTGGAAAATCATGAGGGCACACAATTGGTGCCTGGTCCTGGTATCTTGATTGTAGGTTGAAAACAGCGTAAACGTCGTTGTGCTTTTTACACGGAAAAATGACTGCAGATGCATCACATCAACTGAGAGCTCGCATAGAAAGAAACACTTGTTACGGCGTGTTTAGTTTCATTTGGAATTTTGGGCTAGTGTAGCACTTTCGTTTTTATTTGGCAATTAGTGTTCAAGCATGGACTAATTAGGCTCAAAACGTTCGTCTCGTAATTTTCCACCAAACTGTGCAATTAGTTTTTTTTTCGTCTACATTTAATGCTCCATACACGAGCCGCAAACATTCGATGTGATGGCTACTGTAGCACTTTTTGGAATTTTAGGTTGGAACTAAACATGGACTTACCTCTCCATAGCCTCAACTTCGGACTATAATCCTTTTGCCAAAAAATAAAGATGCGAGCAAAATTCAACAATACAGATCGATATGTTTGCTTAATGTTAGCTTTAAAATCTTTACCAAAGTGCTTGCCAACAGAATCATAAAAATTGCAGATAAAATAGTTAGACCATCCTAGACGGCCTTCGTTCCTGGTAGAAATATTACGGAGGGAGTAGTGATTCTCTATGAGACGCTACACGAACTCCACACTTGGAAAAAAGATGGAGTGATTTTTAAGATCGATTTTGAAAAGGTCTATGACAAAGTAAATTGGAACTTTTTGTAACAGGCCCTTAGACAAAGGTTTTCATGACTTGGTATGAATGGATTAAGATGGTGGTTCAAGGAGAAAATGTAGGAATTAAAATAAATGATCATCCGGGACCTTACTTCCAGACCAAGAAAGGCCTCCGGCAAAGAGACCCTTTATCTCCAATCCTGTTCAACCTGGTGACAGACATATTGGCAACTATTTTAAATAGGGCCAAACAAGAGGGTCTTATTAGGGGAATAATCCCACGTCTAATAGATGATGGACTATCAATCTTGCAGTATGCTGATGATACAATTATTATTTTTAGATCACGGCATTGACTTAGCAAAGAATATGAAATTGTTACTTTGTATCTTTGAACAAATGTCTGGTCTAAAAATTAACTATCACAAAAGTGATATCTTCTGTTTTGGGCAGGCTAGAGAGTGTGAGGAACAATACTCGCAACTCTTTGGTTGCAAACTAGGACAACTCCCCTTTAAGTACTTAGGCATCCCGATGCATGTTAGAAGATTATCAAATAAAGACTGGAAAATGATAGATGATAGACTTAAGAAAAAATTAAGCAACTAGAAAGGTAAATTGTTGTCAGCTGGGGATCGTGATAAATTCTGCTTTGTCTAGTCTACCAATGTTTATGATGTCTTTTTTGAGATCCCTAGGGTGTTTAAAAAAGATTGAATACTTTAGATCTAGATTTTTTTTGGCAATATGATCAGGGAAAAAAAAGAAGTATAGGCTAATCAAATGGCCTATTCTTTGCCAGCCAAAAGACCAAGGTGGGATGGGAATTATGAATTTAGAGCTGCAAAATAGGTGTCTGTTGAGTAAATGGTTGTTTAAGTTATGTAACGAAGAAGGCATGTGACAGGATTTGATTAAAAACAAATACCTAAAAAACAAAACGTTGAGCCAAGTTGAAAAGAAAGCAGGGGTTTCTCATTTTTGGGCTAGCCTTATGGGTGTCAAAGATCAGTTTTGGGAAGACAAGTGATTGGGACACCAGGCATTCAAACCCCAATATCCAAACCTATACAGTGTGGTGCGCAAAAAGCTGGCAACGGTAGCCGAGGTTCTACAAACTGCTCCTCTAAATGTGTCCTTCAGAAGGGCTTTGGTGGGAACAAAATTAACAGAACGACATAGCCTAGTTGCTAGTATTGTGCATGTTACGCTCAACAATACGCCAGATAGGTTGTTTGGGGTTTACATAAAAATGGGTCCTTTTCGGTGAATTCTATGTATAAGTTCCTTGTCAGCGATGGTTTGAAAGTCGCGCAGGAGATATGGCAAATGAAGATACCCCTAAAAAACAAAATCTTCATGTGGTTCCTGAAAAAGGGCGGTAATTTTAACAAAGGATAATCTAGTAAGAAGGAATTGGAATGGTAGTAGAGTTTGATGTTTCTGTAATAAACTTGAAACCATCCGACATCTTTTCTTTGATTGTCATTATGCTCGTTTTCTCTGGCGTGCAGTTCATTGGGTGTTTGGTATTACCCATCCAACAAGTGTATCTCACTTGTTTGGGGGATGGTCAAAATTGGGCCGCCCCAAACAATTTGCTCGTTTTGATAGAAGCATCGGCCCTATGCTGGGCAATCTAGCTCACAAGAAATGATTTCATTTTTAACAAAAGCTAAAAATAAACTTTTTTGCAGGTACGGTTCCGAGGGACATATTGGCTCCGATTCTAGACTCAATTACATCGCTTGGATGAGCACAAGACTTCTATTGTGGAGGCATGCAGGCTTTTAGAGTCTAGTGCTATGTTTGTGTTTGCTTCTCACAGACGGAGTTTCTCTTATCACCTTGGACATTATGATGGGTACCCTGGTTTTATTTTAAATGTGAGTTTATAATAATTAGTCTGATTCTTCCTCCTAGAGGGACGATGAAGCCCTAAATTTTGTTTCCATTATCTAAAAAAAAAGAAACAAACACTTGTACTAGTTCAAAGAAGCCACTACATTTTGAGGGAAATCTAACCGTGAGGCCATGCCATGGGCCGGCGCGGCAATCCATTTAGCAGAGTCATGGCCCATGGACAGAAAAACAAGGGTTTATATTATTTCCCTTCACAAAATATTGACTTTTACATATTTGTATTATATGTAGACAATATATTTATATGAAATAAAGAGAGTATTTGGCAGGAACAAGATAACGTTATGGAGACCCTTTCAAGGTTTTTTATCTGAGAAGGCCCTTTCAAGGACGTGTCACGTGTGTGGGTGCATGATTGAAGTCAATGCAATGCTTGTGGTGAGAGGATCGAGGAGCAGGCAGGCAGGCAGCCACTTTATGGGCAATGTCCAGGTCCAGGTCCAGGGACCTGACCTGCTAGTTCCTGTGATCAGGATTACGGGTCCAATCGTTGCCTCTATCACCAGTAAACCCTACCCCCATCGTATCAGCGAAAAGAGAGAAAAAAAAGGTGAGGCCAAATCTACATTTCCTAATCCTTGTGGTTTGACGAAGGGGGAGGGATGGAGGGAGAGAGAGCTAGTGGTGTCAAGTCGCTGCAAATGCGATGTGATGTGACCGTGGGAAAGCACAGACTCTGACACGGAACTGAAAGGTACACCACCACCTGCCTTATCGCTTCGGCACAGGCAGCACAGAAAGGAAAGCGCGAGCAGAGCAGGTCATAACACCCATCTCCGTCTTTATCTTTATTGTACTACACCCACCTGTAACAGTACTATGCTACAAAATCACCCATCAGTCGAGATCGTTGCTTTGGTTACGTGACACATCACCTATTCAATGTTATCTTTTAAGTAAAAAAAGTACAACTATAGATTAAAATGACTCCGAGAATGCAATCATAAGTTACGTAGTACAAGTTAAAATGATTCATGTTTAATTAAACTTCTAATAAATTGTATTCAAATTTATAGTTCTAAATTAATTTATTATAAAAATACATTCTATAATTAATCTAATATTATTTATTTGATAGCATAAATATTAATATTTTTTTATTTATAATTGGTTAAATTTAGTGTACTAAAAACATGACACTGTGTCTCTTCTCCGGAGGAAGGAGTAGTAGAGTAAAATATAAGATGACTCACCGTGTTGGGGCATGGGGAAATAATAATAATAACGAAAAGAGGATCAGTACATACGTACGGAGTATGTGACGGACCCGGACACATTCAGTGCTATCCTAGTCAGTGATTGATAGTGGCACCGGCACGGCACGCAGAGTGAGAGGGAGAGTCTGTTCCTGCTGCTGCTGGTGAGCCAGCCAGCCACTCGAGCACCACAGACAGACAGAAAGACGAGGGCGTTTGTGTTATAATACGTATTTTTAGTTAGAATAATATTTTTCTTTAATAATAAATTAATTGGAACAGTTTCGATTTGTTTTTTAAGCAAAGAGAACGGAGCCCCAGGTTGTGCGTTTGCAACTTGCAACGGCAAGGCAAGCGAAACGAATCCTTTACCCCACGGCAGCAACCGTACGTTCTCATTCAGTTTCTTCAGTCGTCGCGAGGCCGAGCGAGGGGCCATGGAGGCCCCGTTTAGTTCCACCCAAAAGCCAAAATTTTTTATATGGTAACCGTCATATTAAATCTTGCGGCACATGTATGGAATACTAAATGTAGACGAAAAAAAACTAATTACATAGTTAGTCGAGAAATCGTGAGACGAATCTTTTAAGCCTAAATAGTCCATAATTGAACAATTTTTGCCAAATACAAACGAAAGTGCTACAGTAGCCAAAAGCCAAAAATTTTCGAAACTAAACACGCCCTTAGGATAATCTCTGCTCTGCTCTGAATGTGCCCGTCGTTTTCTGTTAGCATCGGATTCTGAAACCAGGATAATCACAGCTCAACACGAGTCCAGTCGGTCCTCCACTCCATCTCCAACTCAAATTCTCCATCCCATCCCTGCGAGGAGAGCAAACAGAGGCAAGGCATCCATCAGGATCAGACGTTTCTCTCTCTCTCTCTAAAAAAAAAAAAACCCCGATGCCTATGGCTTGGGGTTGGGCTGGCAGCCGCATCCCTGAAACGTGCTGGGCTGCATGAAACCCGGTGTTTTTTGAGGGACAAAATTTCCTCACCTCCAGCACGAGCACTTTGCCGACTTCCATCACGGCATCACCTTTACTACCGCCAATGGCGGAGCTTCATGGCTCGTGCGCGTATGTTTTCAACATTTACTTACCATTCTCTTTTTTTTTCTTTTAGCGTATGCCGATTTCTCGGTATAGACGATTTATTTTTTTTAAGAAAAGGTTGCCCCCACTTTATGATCGTTGTGTTGAACATTTGGTCAATTTACGACTTATATTAATCCATAAAAATGACTTAAACAATAATAACAGTACCACTAACTATACTGTAACACTATCACTGCTGTAGATAGTATTTAACAGTGCAGCAACCAAGTACGCTAAAAACGCTAACAAAATAGCATATGAACAATAGTGCATAGTGGGATTAGATTTATACCCTAGGGTGGGACTGCCGGTACCCGCGGACAGTGAGCCACCATCTTCTCCGTCGTTGGTGTTGGTGCGGCCACCAGTCCTCCTCGTGTCCACCATGTTGCAGAGGAGGTCGCGCCGGGAGACTCCTACAGGTGCGGTGTCGGAGCAGTGGCACGGGAAGCTCCTGCAAGTGCGGTGTTGGAGCAGTAGAACGAGACTCTCCCGTCAGAAAGCAGAAGCCCCTGAACAGGAAACTACAGACGGGGCAGCAGTCGCACCGGGAAGCCGGCGCTCCCCAAAAACTTGATTCCCCGCCCTTCCCAAAAACTTGATTCCCCGCCTACCCGTTCAGGTACGCTTGACGGGGGGAAGTTCCGGAGGCCTGCTACCGAAGCTCCCTGTGCGCGCAGGGAACTCCAGTCGGAGATGCAGACGAACAGCTCAGCGCTCAGATGTTGCGGAGAGGAGGAAGAGGAAGTGTCGGGTCACACTCTGTCGGACAGGGGCGCCCCCTTATAGCCGCGCAGTTCCCCATCTATCCGTTAGGCCCTGTCGGGGGAATGAACCTGGACAGGGTGGTTGGGCGTTGGGAGTTGGCTGCGGCGGCTAGGGTTTCGGTTGGGCCAAGCGACAAAACCAGGCCAGGCCACGGCCCACGGCCACGGCCACGGCCACGGCCACGGCCACGGCCACGGCCCCGGCGCGTCGCGCGCGCGGGCGGCGCGGCTCAGCTCGGCGGCGGCGGCGGCGCGCGCGTGTGGCCTCCCGGTTCTCCCTCTCAACTTGTCTATGTGAGAGTCCTAAGACTCACTATTTAAGTTGAGAACCTTTTTAGTGAATTTTCCATATGGTACTAATCACTTTTCCACTT
This sequence comes from Miscanthus floridulus, assembly GCF_019320115.1. NCBI lineage: Eukaryota > Viridiplantae > Streptophyta > Magnoliopsida > Poales > Poaceae > Miscanthus > Miscanthus floridulus. Next base: position 73,722,585 of record NC_089580.1, read on the forward strand.
AACAATAATTGTGGGCCTTTGAAGTTTATTTGATTAATTAGAATAAATAATAGGCCTAGCCCGAATTAATCTAACAATCCCCACCAAACTTCAGAAGTCCACAGTTAATGTCTTTAGTTCTGAGCTTGTTTGATATACCAATGTTTCGATGGAGACTGTTAAGTTGAACATCCATCTAGAAAAGGAGTTTACACTCATTTACAACTGACCAATGGACTATGCCTTGAATTAACAGTTTTGTGCAAAGTGAGGCTCACTCGATTCCTTTACTGATACTAGGCTGCCTGTAGCATCCCCTCTGGTTGGAGCATATAAGTCATACTCCTGGCCTATTCATGATTATCTAGAGATAACCCAAATCTCATAGATTGCGACTAGCAATTGAACTCACATAGGTGTGTTCCTTTAAGATGCCCTGTAGGCCAACATCTTTGCTTCTCATTAAGCCACTCGGATCACATTGAGGTATTTACCAACCTGCCATACAGATAGGAAGAGAAGTGCATTACTCAAGAGATTGACCTTTATTAAAAAGGGTCTCTTCCCTCAGTCTACCCATAGCTTGTTTCACCATCCTAATTCACGGGATCTCCGATCACATAGGACAGGTTGCCACCACGATAGAACTTCATGTGGGTCTCAGTCCCATCTCACTCGATGCACTATCTATCACATTACGCGATAGTCCCTTAGTAAATTGATCTGCCAGATTTTTAGACGTATGGACATAGTCCAATGCTATTACTCCGGAGTTTCTCAATTTTCTGACAGATTTTAACCGCCGCTTTACATGCCTAGTGGTCTTCATGTTGTCCTTTGAACTGTTTATCTTGATAATTACTGTTTGGTTATCACAGTTCATAGAAATTGCGGGCACAGGTTTTTCAACCACCGGCAAATCCATAAGGAGCTCACGGAGCCATTCAACCTCAACAGTAGCGGTATCAAGTGCTGCAAGTTCTGCTTCTATTGTTGACCTCGTTAAGATGGTCTGCTTGCAAGACTTCCAGGAAACAGCGCCACCTCCAAGTGTGAATGTATATCCACTTGTGGCTTTTAACTCATCAGCATCAGATATCCAATTTGCATCACAATAGCCCTCGAGTACCTTCGGGTACCCAGTATAGTGAATGCCAAAGCTCGACGTTCCCTTTAGATAGCGCAATACTCTTTCAAGAGCAAGCCAGTGATCATCTCCCGGATTTGAAACAAACCGGCTTAATTTGCTCACAGCAAATGAGATGTCAGGTCTCGTTGCACTAGCCAAGTACATTAGCGAGCCGATGATTTGGGAGTATCTCAATTGATCCCTCATTATTCTTCGGTTCTTTCTCAGGATCACGCTTGGATCATAGGGAGTGGACACATGCTTGCAGTCACTATAACCAAAGCGACTCAGTACCTTTTCCACATAGTGAGTTTGTACAAGTGTTACCCCACCATTTTCTCCCCTTAGTAGTTTGATGTTTAGTATCACATCAGCCACTCCCAAATCCTTCATGTCAAAGCTCTTTGACAGAAAGTCCTTGACTTCCTCAATCACATTGAGGCTTGTCCTAAAGATTAGTATGTCATCCACATACAAGCACAGGATTACTCCTTCTCCCCCACCATAGCGGTAGTACACACATTTGTCGGCTTCATTCGCAACAAAACCAGCAGATGTCATAGTTTTATCAAATGTTTCATGCCATTGCTTAGGTGCTTGTTTTAGGCCATACAAAGACTTCAATAATTTACACACCTTTCCTTCTTGACCTTCTACTACGAAACTATCGGGCTGATCCATGTAGATCTCCTCATCTAGCTCTCCATTTAGGAAAGCCGTCTTAACATCCATCTGATGAACGAAAAGACCATGAGACGCAGCTAGGGCAAGCAGTACTCGGATTGTGGTCAATCAGGCCACTGGTGAATAAGTATCAAAGAAGTCCTCGCCTTCTTTCTGGGTATAACCCTTAGCCACAAGCCTTGCCTTGTACTTTTCAATCGTACCATCAGGCCTGAGCTTTTTCTTAAACACCCATTTACATCCTACAGGCTTGCACCCATAAGGACGATCAACAATCTCCCAAGTTCCATTGGTCATAATTGAATCCATCTCACTTTGCACTGCTTCCTTCCAGTAGTCAGCGTCGGGAGAGGAATATGCCTCAACAATGGTGCTTGGAGTGTCATCCACGAGGTATATAGTGAAATCATCACCAAAAGACTTTACAGTCCTCTGTCTCTTACTCTTTTGAGTAGCTCCACTATTATCCTCCTCAGGATTCTCAACACATGTTTGTTCAAGATGTTCTGTTGGCGCCACGGGGGAATCAACAGGTTTTTGACTAGATGTGCTAGGTTCATTTCCTCTCATAGGAAATTCATTCTCAAAGAATGTAGCATCTCTGGACTCAATCACTGCACCAACACGCATGTCAGGTACTCCAGAGCTTACAACTAGGAATCTATAGCCAACGCTGTGTAAAGCATAATCGAGGAACACACAATCTACAGTTTTTGGTCCAAGTTTGCGCTTTTTGACGATTGGCACATTCACCTTGGCCAAGCATCCCCAAGTGCGTAGGTATGAGAGAGTCAACCTTTTCTTTTCCCATTCCTCGAATGGTGTTACTTCTTTATTCTTTGTAGGAACTCTATTCAGAACATGACATGCCGTCAATATAGCCTCACCCCACCATTCGTTGGAAAGTCCCGCAGTGTCTAACATGGCATTAACCAAATTAGTTAGAGTGCGATTCTTTCATTCGGTAATCCCATTGGATTGGGGGAGTATGGAGGCGTCCTCTCATGAATAATTCCATGTTCCTTGCAGAATGAATCAAACTCATGTGAAAAGTATTCTCCCCCACGATCAGACCTCAACCGTTTGATTTTTCTTTCCAATTGGTTCTCTACTTCAGCTTTATAGATTTTAAAATAATGCATTGCTTCATCCTTTGTTTTTAGCAAGTACACATAGCAAAATCTAGTGCTATCATCAATAAGAGTCATGAAATATTTCTTTCCTCCTTTGGTCAATACACCATTCATCTCGCACAGATTAGAATGAATGAGATCTAGCGGTGCCAAATTTCTCGCCTCCTTCACAGCCTTGTGAGGCTTGCGAGGTTGCTTTGCTTGAACACAAGCATGGCACTTAGACCCTTTGACCAGATCGATTTTAGGGATTAATTTTAAACTAGCTAAGTGCGTCATACAACCAACATTGATGTGACAGAGTTAGGAATGCCAAACATTAGACTCATCATCATTTCTCACATGGTTCACAATTTTATCACAAGAATCCATCAAAGAGAAGCGGAACAAGCCTCCGCTTTCATAGCCTTTTCCAACAAAGGTTCCATACCTAGATACAACACATTTATTGGACTCAAATACAAGTCTAAAGCCATCTCTACATAATAGAGATCCACTAACGAGATTCTTCTTGATGGAGGGGACATGCTGCACGTTCTTTAGCTGCACGATCTTTCCCGAAGTAAACTTCAGATTGATCGTACCAACACCAAGTACAGCAGCATGCATACCGTTTCCCATCAGCAAGGAGCAACCTCTTTGTTCCTGATAAGAAGAAAACAAAGAAACATCAGAACAAACATGAATGTTAGCACCCGTGTCAACCCACCACTCAGGCGTGAGACAAACTGAAAAAACTGTAAGTAGATGATTACCGTACCCAGATCCTCCAGATTCGCTAACAACCATGTTTGCGGACTTCTTCTGCTTGTCCTTGTGGTCAGGGCACTCTTTTGCCCAATGGTCAGATGCACCGCAGACAAAGCAAAGGCCCTTTTCTTTTTCCTTGCCCTTCTTCTTAAAAGTTGCAGCTTTAGGCTTGACTGTAGGCTTGTTTTTCTTCTTCCTCTGTGTGGCATGAAAGTTCTTCTTTTGCACCAGATTGGCGCTAGAACCTTCCTCATGCGCTTTCTTGCCATGAGTGTCCTTTGCCCTAGCATTCTCCTCCACACCAAGAGTAGCAATGAGATCAGTCACACTGAACACTTGCCTCCTGTGCTTTAGAGTAGTGGCAAAGCTCGACCAAGTAGGTGGCAGCTTAGCGATGATACCGCCGGCCACAAACTTGTCAGGCAACTCACACTCATTGTTCTAGAGTTCCTTTGCCAGCATCTATATCTCATGAGCCTGCTCTACTACAGATCGGTCATCGACCATCTTGTAGTCATAGAACTTCTCCATGATGTACAGCCCAGTGCTAGCATCGGCAACACCGAACTTGGCCTCAAGTGCATCCCACATGTCCTTGCCAGTGTCCATATCCATGTACACTTGCACCATGCTTTCAGCTAATATGCTGATGAGAGCCCCCTTGAACAAGTTATCTGCCTCATTGAACTTAATCTCCTCCTCGTGAGAGAAAGGAGGTTCAATGCGCTTTCCCTTGATCACGTGATCACAATGCATACTAGTGAACCACAGCTTGGAACGGACACGCCACACTTTATAGTTGGATCCATCATCTTTCAATGGTGGTGGTTTTAGTGACGTAGCAAAACTAGCAGTCAAAAAAGACCTATCAAGTTTTTGGATTGTTGAACATTTGGTCAATTTACGACTTATATTAATCCATAAAAATGACTTAAACAATAGTAACAGTACCACTAACCATACTGTAACACTACCACTACTGCAGATAGTATTTAATAGTGCAGCAACCAAGTACGCTAAAAACGCTAACAGAATAGCATATGAACAATAGCGCACAGTGGGATTAGATTTATACCCTAGGATGAGACTGCCGGTACCTGTGGACAATGAGCCACCATCATCTCCGTCGTTGGTGTTGGTGCGGCCACCAGTCCTCCTCGTGTCCACCATGTTGCAGAGGAGGTCACGTCGGGAGACTCCTACAGGTGCGATGTCGGAGCAGTGGCACGGGAAGCTCCTGCAGGTGCGGTGTCAGAGCAGTAGAACGAGACTCTCCCGTCAGGAAGCAGAAGCCCCCGAACAGGAAACTGCAGATGGGGCAGCAGTCGCACCGGGAAGCCGGTGCTCCCCAAAAACTTGATTCCCCGCCTACCTGTGCAGGTACGCTTGACGGGGGAAGTTCCAGAGGCTTGCTACCGAAGCTCCCTGTGCGCGCAGGGAACTCCGGTCGGAGATGCAGACGATCGGCGACAAAACCAGACCAAACCAAGCCAGGCCCCGGCCCACGGCCCACGGCCCCGGCCTTGGCCCTAGCGCGTCGTGCGCGCGTGGGCGGGCAGCGCGGCTCGGCTTGGCTCGGCGGCGGTGGCGGCGCGTGCGTGTGGCCTCCCGGTTCTCCCTCTCAACTTGTCTATGTGAGAGTCCTAAGACTCACTATTTAAGTTGAGAACCTTTTTAGTGAATTTCCCATATGGTACTAATCACATTTCCACTTAACAATAATTGTGGGCCTTTGAAGTTTATTTGATTAATTAGAGTAAATAATGGGCCTAGCCCGAATTAATCTAACACATTGATCATAAAGTGTTTAGAAGTTTTAAGCTCATAGCGTTTAGGAACGCCCACTAGAATTCAATCGTAAAGATAAACCAGCCTAATAGCTGATAAGAAGTTTTTTAGGAAACCCAGGTGGCTCCTCGCTAGCACAAATTAATAACCGCATAAAAACATGATCACGTGCTTATAGATGCTCATAGATTATAACTTCCCGACACATGGCGCAGCGAAAGATTTAATAGAACGCGCGTAGTCAATGTAGTTGACGTCGAGGAAGTAGTCGTTTCGTATGACGTAGTGCGCAATGTAGCAGCGCCTCTATGGAAACAGCGGGGATGTAGCGTGCTACCGCTATGCGGAGTGCAAAAGGGGTTCGACGGTACTGGCTTCCCACCCGACGGCGCACGCAAATGCAAGGAGCAGAGAGCGGCGGCGGCGTGGATGCCTACGTACTGGCTAGGTTAATGACCCTGTGGCTGGTGATTAGCTTAGCCCTTGTTTAGTTCCACCCCAACTTCCAAAAAGTTGCTACAGTACCTGTCACATCGAATGTTTGCGGCCCGTGCATGGAGCATTAAATATAGACGAAAAGAAAAACTAATTGCACAGTTTGGTGGGAAAATTGCGAGATGAACGTTTTGAGCCTAATTAGTCCATGTTTGAACACTATTTGCCAAATAAAAACGAATGTGCTACAGTAGCCCCAAAATCCAAATTCCTACAACTAAACAAGGGCTTATATAATAAGCACATTAATGGGCCTGCCAAAATGGGCCATATCGGGTTGCATTGGGCCAATATCTAAGTGCTTTTGGGCATTAACTAACAATTTCCCCCTTCACTAGAGACAATTAGTATGACCACTTAATGCAATGTCATGGACTATATCCAATTGATCCATTCATCCCTTTCAGTTCTCTCTCCATAAGTGTGTGATCCCGTAGGTTAATGGAACCAATGGTCATGACACGGAAACCATTTCCGATCAATAGTTAGCATTGGCCTCTAGCAAGGCATACTAACTCCCGAAAGTCCACGAAGATCATATCTTACACAACCTATAACACTCGCCATTATTATGTCCTTCTGCCACATGACACCTAGCCATGTATAAGGCGAGTGAAGTGCTATCCTTGATTCTCAGCCATTTCTCCCTCCGTGCAGAACTTATTTTATTGACTAACCATTAATCAGGCATGGCCATGCACTTTCAGTTCCTACACATTGAGAGGGCCTAGAGGAGTCTCTCCTTGATACAGGAGGGGCATATCCCATCTTGACTTGACGCACCTTGTAACTTGCTTCAGATCATACCCAAAAGCTACTTTTATGACTACACAGTTATGGAGTAGTGTTTGGAAGCCCCAAAGTATGACCTACACAATCCGGGACTCTACGTCGATCTCAGGTCAGAGGACGTTAGTATGTGTGTCATTTGTGAGACAAATCGATAGCACATATTCACGGTGTCTCATAGTGGGTCGATCCGACATTGTGTTCCCAACACATATCTACATTGTTGGTGCCATATCCAATATCGCTATGACCCGTGAAACATGATCATCCACCCAACACATGTACCAACTTATCTCTACGTCACAGTCCCACATGACGGATAGAAAGTTGGGGATCTCATTCAGTACGTCTTCAATTTAAATCATGGAGTTTCACTAACGAACCACACATTCGTTAATCACATATAATGAAAAATGTCATGGAACATCTTGAAGGGACCGTGATGCCTAAGAGGGGGGGGGGTGAATTAGGCAACTTAAAATTCTAACTCTAAACTATGACCTCTTTTTCTAACCTTAGCAAAACCTATGCAAAAGGTAAACTATCTAAATGTGCAACTACGGTTTTGCTAGTGTGTTGTTATCTCTACCGCAAAAGGAGTAATTCAATCAATGTAAATGCAGAAGCTAAAGAGCAAGGTAGAGATATGCAAACTCTCGTCGACGACTCTAGTATTTTTACCGAGGTATCGAGAAGCGCGCAAGCTTCCCCCTAGTCCTCGTTGGAGCCCCTCGCAAGGGCCAAGCTCCTAGTCGGGTAACTCTATGGATAGCCTCGAGCCTTCCCCACGCACAAGTGGGTCTCCGATGTGCCTTCCGTCAAGCCTCTCCCGGATGCTCCCCGCCATCTTCACTATCAAGCTTCCGGCCGAAACGCTACGGGCCTTGTTCCCTCCGGTACACGGTGGCGGCCACACCACAAACACGGTTGGTGTGATCTCGCAAGACTAAAAGCCCCTCCAATGTACAACAATGGTGCTCACAAGCACTGAGTGATAAGAGGTATGCAAACCTCACTAAACACTAGGCCTAAACCTAGAGCAAGCGTATAAGCGGTGGTCTAATCAACCTAAGCACTTTGCAAAGCACCTACGCTAATCACCTAATGAATCACTAAGCACTATGCAAGTGGAGATCACTAAAATGGTGTATCAATACCCTTGGTATGTTTCCTTAGCTCCACACTACTCGAATGGTCGGTTGGAGGGTCTATTTATAAGCCCCACTGAGAAAGTAGCCATTGGGGACGAAATCCCGCTTTTCTGCTACTGACCAGACGCTGATCACATCCTGACCGGACGTGTTCGGTCGTCCCGACCATTGGAGCTGCGAACTACTGATCGGACATTGCCAGCGTCCAATCACATGCCACCGGATGCGTCCGGTCGCATTTTTGCCGCTCTGGAACCTCTCTGTACTCAACCGGACTCTGCTGTCCTGCGTCCGGTTGATTTTGCCACCAGCGTCTGGTCTAGCGTCCGGTCACGCCTGTTTCCGAGCCTCTTGATTGGAGCGTCCGGTCACTTTCCTCTAGCGTCCGGTCACCTCTGTGAGCTTGTTTCTTCGCAATCTTGCGTATGGCTTGGTTCCTATCTTCATGCTTGGACTTTGCTTGATATCTTGGGTCTTCTCTTGTGCTTCTAAGATCTTGTTTGAGGTGTTCATCATCAGATCATCACGTCGCCTTTGTCCAAGTCACGTCTTGCATCCTATTGAACTACAAAATAATCACTTGCAAATTCATTAGTCCAATTTGGCTATGTTGGTCATCAAACACCAAAATCCAAAGTAAATAGGCCAATGGTCCATTTTCCTTACACATCTCATTGAAACATGCAAATTACAAATGTTGACATGATGTCATCATCCTATGACAACCGTTAAGGTATACATCATCATAAGCCTCCCACTCGCATTAGAGTTAATCATGCCAGCATCTTATGCCCATCGCTCTTATGTGTGTCTCATGCTTTGCTTGTGGTAGCGGCTTGGTCAATGGATTTGCCATGTTTAGGTCAGTGTGCACCTTGCATATCTTCACATCTCCTTGATTAACGATCTCTTGGATTAGGTGATAGTGCCGCAGTATATGCTTGGATTTTTGGTGTGACCTAGGCTCCTTTGCTTGTGCAATAGCACCATTATTGTCACAATAGAGGTCTATGGAACTAGAGTAGCTAGGGACCACACCCAACTCAGAAACAAATTTTCTAATCCATATAGCTTCCTTTGCAGCTTCCAAAGCCATGATATACTCGGCTTCTGTTGCTGAATCTGCGACCGTCTCTTGCTTGGAACTTTTCCAACTTACTGCCCCACCATTAAGGCAGATGACATATCCTGACTGTGATTGCCTATCGTCCCTGTCGGTTTGGAAGCTAGCATCAGTGTAACCATTTACAATGAGCTCTTTTGAACCTCCATAGACTAGGAACTTATCCTTAGTTCTTCGCAAGTACTTAAGGATATTTTTAACTGCTACCCAGTGAGCATCACTTGGGTTTGTTTGGTACCTGCTCGTAACACTTAAAGCATATGAAACATCTGGGTGCGTGCATATCAGGGCATACATAATAGAGCCAATAGCCAAAGCATAAGGCACTCTACTCATCCTTTCTTGCTCATCAGGTGTCGAGGCACACTTAGTATCGCTCAAGGTTACACCATGTGACATAGTGTAGGGTCGAGATGGCGGACTAGAGGCGGGGGGGGGGGGGGGCGTGAATAGTCCTTTCTAAAAATAATTGCGCCCGCTAACCGAAACAAATGTAGAATTAAAACTATCGGTCTAGCCAAGACTACACCTCTCTATCTAAGTTCTCAAGCACTTTACAAAGATTCTAATTAGACAACAAAGATGTCGGGCTAGCTAGAGCTCACCTAATCAATTTTAGAGCAAGGTCACACAATCCTATGCACTAGTACTTTGGCACAGGGGAGCTCCTACATAACTTGTATGCAAAAAGCATAAAGCCTAAGCTCACTAGCAATGCTCAATAACAAGACAACTAATGCCAAATTATAGAGTGCAAATTACTTAGCTACACATACTAAGCAATGCAACTAACAAGGTTACTCAAACTGAATTAGTCACGCAAGGGAGCTACTTCTATGCTACACAAGCAAGAAGGTAACTAGCAAGCTACACAAGCTAACTAATTACAAGAGCAACTACACAAGCACAAGGTACAAGAAAGTAAATACAAGCTTGTGTAACAGGGATGCAAACCAATAGGAAGAACAATGTTGACACGGTGATTTTTCTCCCGAGGTTCATGTGCTTGCCAACACGCTAGTCCCCGTTGTGTCGACTACTCACTTGGTGGTTCGGTGGCTAATTGGCATCACCCGCCAAGCCCACATGTTGGGCACCGCAAGAACCTACCCACAAGTGAGGGTAGCTCCATGACATGCTCTACTAGTGTTGCTCTTCGCGATCCCCACGAGGTCAGCACAACCTCACTCACAAATCCTCATCCGAAGCACCACACAATCTTCTCGCATGCTTCAACGGAATCACAAGCCACCAAGCTGTCAAGGAGGTGGCAACCTCCAAGAGTAACAAGCACCACCGACTTGCAACTTGAACACCTAGTGCCACTCAATGCAACCTCACGTTGCAATCGCTCTAGAATCACACTCACGCTCAATCGGATGATCACTATCAAGCGGATGTGAGTTAGAGGGCTCCCAAGCACGCCTACACAAGCCACCAAGGTTTAAGGGTGCTCAACATCTAGCCCAAGGCCAAGCTCCACCTTTATTTATAGCCCCCAAGCCAAATAGAGTCGTTCGAGCTATTGGGCTGCTGTCTATGAGGGCACCGGAGACGATAGTGTGGGCACCGGACAAGGGTGGCGGTGCCCCTCCAATGGTCATCTAATAGCTAGTTTCACTAGCGATTAGGGCACCAGACAGGCGGCAGTGGCACCGGACAGGGGATGGTGGTGCCACCCTAGCCAACACCTCAATAAACAACCTCTTTGAAAAAATAGGGTGGTGCACCGCTGTCACCATGGCGGTGACCCCCTTCGTCTACCACTGAAATAGTCAGCCTCGGGTAAAAAGTGGTGGTGCCACGGCGGTGCACCGGACAACCCCTGGCAGTGCCACCGCCCTCCCCACGGTGGTGCACACCGGACACGGCGGTGACATCTCCACTGCTGCTACTCTGAACCAGGGTCAGGTGGGCACCACCCTAGGGGTGGCGGTGCCACCAGATAGGGCACAGCGGTGCCAACCCCAACTCCTTCTCGGCTGAGGCTTGGTGGGCACCACCCTAGGGGTGGCGGTGCCACCCAGGCATCCCCCCGAGCCTAGTTTTGCCTCCTTTCTTCACCTTTTCCAACACCTTTGCAAATGAGCTAACGCCACCAAGTGTTCACCACCTTGTACACGTGTGTTAGCTTTTCACAAACATTTCCTAAAGGGTTAGTCACTCAAATCACCACGCCACTCGATCCTAGCAACGATGCAAACTTAGATCACTCGAGTGGCACTAGATGACCAATATGCAAACATGTTTGCCCCTCTTTATAGTACGACCATCTATCCTAAACCCGGTCATAAACTTCTCTACTCACCTATGACCGGTGAAATGAAATGCCCTATAGGTTATAACTTTGCCTTGCACATTCCATTCCATCTCCTCTGATGTCGGTGCAACACATGCACCAACCATATCACAAATGATATGAACCACTTCATATCATCACGTGACCATATTAGTTCATCGATCTTGACTTCACTTGCTCTTCACTGTTGCTTTGGTCCATCGGCGTCAAGTCATCACTCAACTTTCCCTTCACACTTGCAACTAGTCTATCGAGCTAAGTCCTATCTTGATCTTCTCCACCTTAGTCACATGACTCAATGTCATATCTCATATGCAATGAGCTTCTTCATCACATGTGTGAGCCTTGCAACATATCCAAGCCATCTTCCCCGTCATGGCATGAGTTGCTCACACATGATGTACCTGTGGACTAATCACCTGTGTATCTCACTCAAACACATATTAGTCCACCTAAGGTTGTCACTCAATTACTAAAACCAAACAAGGACCTTTCAATCTCCCCATTTTTGGTAATTGATGACAACTCTACAAAGATATGGAAATTAAGCTCTTTTGGATTCATGTTGCTTGCCCAAGTAATTTTACCATGTGCAAATAATTTTGGACAAGTTCCACAAACCCGAATTGGTAGTATTAACTCTCCTACATATATGCTAGAGTGTTTGGTTTGAAGCTCGCATATAAGCATAGATTGAAACTGTGGGAGAGTAATTACTACCAATGATGCTAAGGTGTAAAGAATAAACATTTGAAGCATGATACCAATCGTAGTTGCACCTTTAAGTTCATCCTTAGCACCTTGAGTAGCTAGACAACAAAAATACTAGATACCCCATGAGATCAACATGATAAGCAAGGTTCTAGTATTACGTGTAGAAATACAAGTCTAACTACCGTCCTATGCATGCTAGTTATCCAATCATCAATCAAGTTCTATAACTAGCATACAACACACAAGCATGCATATCAAATTGAAAAACTTATGCAATGTACGCAAGCACATGAATATGTACATATCAAATGCAAACAATCAAAGTTCATGAGCTTTCTCCCCCTACTTGTGTGCTTCTCTTGTCCAAGAATTTTGATCCTTCTCAATTCCTCAATGTTGCTCCCTCTTTGTCCATTGTCTATGCCCAACTTCTTCTTCTCCCCATGATGCATTTCATATCTTTGTTCCAATCTCTCCCCCTTTGTCATCAATTTTCATAAAAGGTATGCCTCTTTTGATACAAAGGGTTGCATTGGGGTAGACGGTTGACACTTGAATTTTGCATTTTTGATGGACACCACTTGATTGTTGGAATGACACCACATGTATGATCTTTTTTTATGCGAAATACCGTGGGGGAGGTCCCCACGGTTTAAAGAGACTTTTATAAATTAAAGGAACAAAAGAGTACAGAGGGACTTACAAATGATAAGAGGAGGAGAGGGGGGATACAAGCACCCAGGAGGTACATAAATATGGAAATAAAGTTACAAGGCATCAAGCCAAAGCAAAACAGGTGCTTTACCAGCTTCTTTGATTCTACAGGACTGGAGAGTAGCTTCCTCCTTGAAATTATTCAGCCACCTTGCAAAGCTGGCTTGTACACCATCGAAGATGAGCCTGTTCCTGACCTTCCAAAGTTCCCACACTGCAATTAGGAACACTTCCATGAAGAGACACCTGCTGCTCCTTTGCTTACTTCTCTGGATTCTTCTTATTCGGCTACTGTCCTGGGTCTAGTTGATACCCACCTTTGCCCAACACTGTTTGGTGAATGAGCAGTCAAAGAACAGGTGATCAATGGTCTCAACACAATTGTCACTGCAGAGTACACATAGATTATTTGGCTGTACGTTGAAGTTTCTCCTTGCCAGCATGTCCCTAGTGTTAAGCCTATCCACTAGAATGAGCCAGGCAAAGAATTTTACCCTTGGTGTGACTTTACATTTCCACACCCAACTGAAGACCACTGGAACCTGATGTTCTGAGAATGCTAATTTGTAGAGCTTTGGAGCCTTATACTGAGCACCCCAACTAAACAACCTCTGGTCCCCATTGTCAGCTAGAGAAAAATTCTGGATGAGTTGACTTACTTGATCAAGTTGGTCGGAAGCTTGTTGGCTGATGGGAATATTAAACAGTTCATCAAGACTGGCTGCCTCAGACATCTCTCTGATGGAGATATTATCATTCTTGGAGTATCCAGCAATGGCAGGAAAGAGGTCCACCAAAACCCCCCCTGCCCAATTATCTTTCTAGAAAAGAGTGGATGTTCCATCTCCCAACTAAACCTTGGTGATTTTAATATAGAGATCTTTGAGTTTAAACACATCCTTCCACCAAAAGGAGCCCCTTGCTCTTTGGGAGTGGGGAACTTTATTGTCATAGTACTTGAACCATATCTGCTGTACCCAAGGGGTCTTGTCTTTTGAGTAAAATTTATGGAGCTGCTTCATGAGGAGGCTGTCATTTTGCAAATACAAATTTTTTATACCAAGACCCCCTTTTTTCTTTGGTCTCTGAACCAGTGGCCAGGCAGCCAAATTCCCACCTCTTTTACTTTCAGTATTGCCTCTCCATAAGCATTGTTTTCTGATTCTATCAATCCCCTCGATTACACCTTTTTGAAGCTTGAAGGTGCACATAGCATAGTTGACAGTAGGGGTTAGGACTGAGTTAATATACTCAACTCTCCCAGAATATGATAACAGGGTAGAACAAGCAGATAGCTTCCTCTCTACTCTATCCAACAGAGGGGCAAACTCCTCAATCTTTGGTTTAGAAGTCCCTAGAGGAAGCCCTAGATAAGTGAATGGGAAGGAGCCCACCCGACACCCTAGGGTAGCAGCAAGAATGGCAATTTTCTCACTGGAAACATTAATAGGCACCATGAAGGATTTGGAGAAGTTTACTGCAAGGCCAGTCGATGATGCAAAGGTGTTTAGAATGGCTTTTAGGCAAAAAATCTGTCTGGCATCAGCTTGCATGATGAGCAATGTGTCGTCGGCATACTGTACTATAGGAAAGTCATTAGAGGGCTGTGGGATGGGGAGCTTCAAAATTCCTTGGTCCTTCAAGCCATTGATCACATATTGCAAGATCTCTGCAGCTAGTACAAATAGCAGAGGGGATAGAGGGTCCCCTTGCCTCACTCCCCTCCTGCAACAAAAGTTTTTCCCAAGGGCACCATTCAGTAGAACCAAGGCCGAACCCAAAGAGAGTATGGCATTAATCCAGCTAATCCATCTTTCAGGGAAACCAAGAGCTACAAGCATCTCAATGATGGTGGAGTGCTCCATAGTGTCAAATGCCTTAGCAAAATCCAGCTTAATGATGACTATTTCTCTTTTAGACTGGTGGCACTGATGAATGTACTCAAAACTCCAAGCCAGACAATCTTGGATGGTCCTTTGCCTGATAAAACCATATTGATTACTATGAATCAGCTGAAGAATGATCCCTTGTAACCTATCAGCAAGTAGTTTGGTGAGAAGTTTGACACAGCAGTTTAACAGGGAAATAGGCCGAAAATCAGAAGCAGTCATAGGACTAGTGATTTTGGGGACCAGCATAATGTAAGACCCATTAATTGGAGCCAAATTCACCCTGTTCTCATAGAAGTCTGAGAAAAGCTGGTAGATATCACCCTTGATAATGTTCCAACATTTCTTAATAAAAACTCCATTAAATCCATCAGGCCCTGGGGCCTTATCAGCAGGCATGCTTCTGACAATGTTGTTAATTTCTGAATGAAGGAAAGGTTCCACTAAGTAGTTGAGGTCAACATTGTCTGGGGATTGGATCAGAGAGCTTAAGTCAAAGGCCATGGTAACATTTCCTGACTGACCCATTCTATTCCTGTATGTTAGCCAGAGATGATTGGCTTTGTCTTCATGTTGAATTAGAGTAACACCATAATCATCCTGAATCTGAGAGATTAAGTTTCTTCTATAAGAGACCGTGGCCATTGAGTGAAAGTACTTAGTACATTCATCCCCATGTCTGATCCTGTTGATGGTATTCCTCTGCCTCCAGTATGTATTCTGTTGGTTCAGCAAACTGCACAACTGGTGTTTTATGATCCTTCTGGTATTCCATTCAGGGTTAAAAAGGGGTCTGAACTCTTCTATTGTGTCCAAGTAGTGGATGACTTTGTTGCAGTTATCAATGAGAATCTTGGAACTTGATATGGATCTGCTCCATTGCTTTAAGTCATGTCGAAGCTTTTTGAATTTGGCCGATAAGATTGAGACAATATTATTCAAACCATTTCTGTTTTGTTGATTCCATGAATTTTGAACAGTACTGAGAAATGAACTATGGGACGCCCAGAAGTTCTCAAACCTGAAAATGCTAGCCCGAGGGATTTTAGTCTCAATAGAAACCCTGCATGGAACATGATCAGATGTGGGCCTAGCCAAAGGAGTGACCATGGAGTTTGGGAAATCACTGGTCCAATTAACTGAAGTGAAGAACCAGTCTAACTGTTCTAGTAAGGGCTCTTCCTGCATATTGCTCCAAGTGTAAGATCTGCCTTTTAAGGGCAACTCCACCAAGCCCAAATGATCAATGGCCTCATTAAATATTTGAGTGTCCTGAAAATTTCCCCCATTTCTGTTCCTATTCTCAAGTGATCTGTAGAAGTTGAAATCACCCATCAAAATCCAATTACAGTCATCCTGTATGTCTAGGTTCTTGAACCAATTGACAAAGATTGATCTAGCTGGTTCCAAGCAGGGGCCATATACAGTGGAGAGGTACCAAACGTTAGAATCCATCCTGGAGGAGAAACAAACAGTGATGGCGAAGGGATGGACTTCCACCATAGTACCATGAAACAAGCTGCCATTCCATCCTACTATAAATGCCACCTGAAGCACCAACAGATGGGGAGAAGATGAATTGGTTGAATTTCCTAGGAGCAAACTTCTTTACAAAGGCTAAGTCAAAATTCTCCTTTTTCATTTCTTGGAAGCAGAAAATATCACAATTACTTTCATCAATTTTGTTTCTAATTAAAGGCCATTTTTCAGATCTATTGATCCCCCTTACGTTCCAGCATAAGATATTCCACGTTCTATTCATTGATAACCATATCATCAGCATGCCCCTCCAGCAGGGCGTCCTCCGAGAGCTCCATAGGAGACACTCCACAGCTAGTTGCCCACCCCTGGAGGATGTTGAGCGGGGTGGGATCAGCAGCTTCATCAGCATTGGCCGGTGGCACGTCCAGGTTGATCATGTACTTCTTCCTGCGTTTGGATGCAGGCTCTTTCATCTTGATAACCTGAACCCCTCCCACGGCACAAGGGTTTAGGCGAGTGCCGCGGTGTATGAGGGTGTTCACCAGGGGGGTCTTGGAGCCTGGCCTAGTCGAAGTCACAGATGGGAAGGAGAGACCTACATTGTCCACCTAGGCTTCAGGAATAGGAGCAACTTGCCCAAACAGAGCAGCCCAGAGTCTAACGAGCAGAGGATCCAAGAAGGTCAGGACTGGTGCTATGGCCTTGCTGGTGTCTTCTTTCCATTCAGGAGTAGGGGTCTTAGCTTGCATTATCTGCACAGGTAGCGTGTACTTGCACCTAGTAGGGAGTTTCTGACAAGCCTTGAGGATGAAAGGAGGGACAAGCACCATGTTGATTTGAAGTGCAGATTGCACTCTAGGACTGTCTGAACCGTCAGAGGAGGTACTATTCTGAATATCAGCCATCACTTCTTCCACTGTCAGGTGAATATCCGGACCGGTTGTCCGCAGATAGTTCATTGTACTTCTAGACTGATTGAAGGAGATTGTGGCTGATCAGGATGGTGGGGAATCGCCTCTTCATCAATGTTCATGGCGTTCTGAGCACCCCGCTGTCCAGCATTGGCATTTCCATCAGCAACAGCATTGTCCCCGGGCTGGAGCTCCATGTTGATGTCCTACATCATACCCACATTGACTCCAGCGTCCTGCTGCATCGAAGAGTCTAGCAGCGCTTGAGTTATCACTTTGGGCCTCCAGAACAATGACAGACCAGCCATAGTGGCAATGGGCTTGGATAACTTGGGTCTCCACCGACGGACAAATTTGGGCCGAGCCCAACAGGATTTAGCCCGATGACCATAGTTGAAGCAGGAGAGGCATTTGACTGGGAATTTGCACCTCCAATTAGAATGACCCCAGCGCATGCATCTCGAGCATTGGTCCGAATTAAATTTGACCATCTCATTATGCCTTGTGTGACCGGTGGCCTTCTCTGGCATATCACAGGAGCGGCTCAAATTTGAATTTGAATTAGCCACCGCCTTAATTAATGATGATCTTGGAGAACAAGGCTGCTCCTTGAAACTTGGGACGTTAATGTGACTTTGGTCACTCACCAGAAAACCAGCCCCAAGACCAGGAACCTCATCGAGGGCACACTTCTTCAGAATCGGGATAGGCTGAGAGGTATGGACTGATGGCCGCTGCGTCTGAACTGAATAATCTGAATGAGCTGAATGAACTGAACAATCTGAACTGCCTGCATGAGCTATGGGAATAGAATCTGAACGATCCCCAATAAGCTGATCACACTCAAACTGCTTGGAAGAAGAAGGATCAGACGTAGCATGCACATTCAGAATCAAAGAACTATTAGAAAACCCCACTGTAAAAGATTGAGTAAGCCCAGCAGACTCATCAATCGGCGTCACAATAGAACCAAAGTTGACAGTCGGGCTACCAATCCTCCTTGGGGAATCAGAAATCCTCCTTTGGGAATCAGAGATGAGTTTAGACGAAAACCTGACATATTTTTTGACAGAAACTTTTGCCTTGGCCTTCTTAGCTCGTTTCTGACTCATGCACAGGACATCAGACCACTTCTTAGCTTCTTCTTCTTCCCATAGACGCTTTTCCCTTTCCTAGTGGGGGGCACCATTGCTCCAGAGGTGAAAGTATACATCAAAAGAGGATCCAATAACTCTGTGCAAGGCGTAAATAGCAAATCCCACAGCTTTGCAAGAGACCGAGAATCAAAAGTGGTTTCGGCTCACTTCCACCACATGGAAGAATGGGGCATGACCACCCAGGCAAGATTGTAAAACCAGAGCCACACTTTCCTCCATGAGTCTGAAGAGAAATCTTCGAAATGTAGCGAGCAGAAAAAACGAGCCCCGCGAAGAAGGGGATTCATGATGCACTAGAGAACCAAAGCGCCTACGAATATCAATCTCAAACTCCTTACCGAGTGGGAAGTCCATCCATGGAGGGTTTTCAGCAAAGCGGCAATTCACAACTGTAGTTGTTCCCTTGTGGAGATACACATGTATGATCATGTGACCTTGATACCAATTGTAGTGGGGCTCCTCCCCCTATGTCCAAGAATGGGTCATATCACTTAATAATTTTGAGCTCTTGTGTATGATGGAACTTTCTTCACTTGATGATCACTTAAAGTTGAGGATCACTTGTGAAACCATTGTCTTGTATGATTGATACCACGTATAGAAGTGTGATACCACTTGAGAGAATTTCTATCTTGGAACCACTTGTTGGTTTTGTCAATAGAAACCGTCTCTTGAACATTTTCTATCTTCATGAGTACCATTTGTTGGATATCACTTGTAAGTCGATCTAGACACCACTTGTGAATACTTCTAAAAATTTTTGACTCTAGATACCACTTGAAACAACCAAACTAGATATCCATTTGCATTGTTGTCTTGTTCTTGTACTCTTGTCACTATCATGAGCTTCCATTCTTGACTTGAACTAAATTAATTAGCCTAAGTTTCTAAGTCCGGTTTGAATCAATGACAAGCTTCTTCACACCTCTTGTAAGGGTTATCTTGCCAATGGTGTACTTGTCACTTGTTAGCAATCCAATTAAATCAAGTACTTGGGTTCACTAGCTCATGAACAAACTCATACACTACCACTAGATCAACTAATTATTCAAGCAATAGTGGTAGGCTATGAATTTTAAAATTCCATTTGTTATGCATGATCCTATAAGCATGTACTATATGCACTAACCGCATACTAGTAAGGGATGAAAATGATCATGCACATCACAATGACACCTTTGCTATCTTGGAGTAGAAGATAGTCAATATATTCCAATTAAGCTCCATAATAGCAATGTGAAGTCCAATTTATAGCTTGGTGAAGACCAATCATCAATATTGAAATCCATCCTTTACCCATATGAATTGTGAACCACTAATATGATCAAGAGCACTATCTTAAGTTGTGGTTGGCTTGCTTTTTCTTTTGATCAATGCTTGCATGAGAATATCGCTAGAGTATTCATGAATTGCTGACTTTTTGAGTGTTGCTTGCTCTCTAGATCAATCATTTGATTCTTCAACTAAGCATCTTCTATGTTTCTTAGATCACCACTTCCATGTTAGGCTTCTAAGTACCACACTTGGTTTACCTATAAAAGGTGGCAAGCCCCTACACTAGGGAGAAGTGACCTCTCTTCAAAGAACTATTCTTGATAGTCACTTGAAATGACTTGATTGATTGATCCATATGATGGACTTAACTTGATGTGTAACTTTGAATCTTTCTTTAAGTCCTTTTCTTTCTATTTATTTAAGTCTTTTTTTTCTGCCAAATGATCTTCAATTGTCACATGAACCTAAACTTCATCTTTATCTTGAGTTTGATCTTGATCTTCCAATTTGAGTACCAAGTATGTGCCAAGTACACTCCACTATCAAATGGCCTTGTACTCTTTGCTTTTCATACCTCTAGCTCATCTTAAAACTAAACTTAGGTACCTCAACCACTTGTAAACATGTTTCCAACTTGATGACCTCTCAATCAAAGTGACTCTTGATTAATCTAATAATTGTCACTTTTCTGGCAGATTCTGTACTCTTCAAAGAAATATCCATAACTCCTAATGTACAGATCCAAATACCATACAATTTGGTGGAGATGTGCTTTACTAAGTCATCTAGCATCTGTAAAAAATTGAGAATCATTTGACTTCTAGATAGCTATCAGATTTCATTTCTTCCACCACTGCTACATGCTGAAAACTGCTGCACTATAGCTAAAAAGATCCACTCCAAAACTGAAGAATCTCTTATCCAATTTTCATGAAATTAATACAACATCTAATATCATAAGTCTAGAGTATGAATACAAAATTTCAAACCAATATAAATAGATTTGGTTACTCAAACTCAGACTTGATCTCAGCTAGCTCAGTTTTTCAAATGTAGGACATATTTCTTCGCATGAGCTATTCTTTATCAAATGTGAATCAAACTTGAAACTAACTTGTTTGAATACTTTCACAAGACATACATCTATTCAATCCACTTACTAAAAGTCATCTTATGAACTTATCCAACTCAAATCAATCCAAATTTGATTTCTAATCAATTAATCCATTCAATCATCTCATATCAAGCAACATATGCATATATATCCAATTCAATTATCTTATATGCACTCAAATGAATAAGATCAACTAGAAATATACCTTGGTTAGCTCATGATCATCCAATTAGCAAGCTTCAACTATCATATTTGCAAGCCATCAAATAATCTAATAAATCACCATAACTTGAATTATAGCACTTGTATGTTGATAGCACTTTGACTTCACTCAATTGTCATGGCATTGGGTTTGGATGTGCACTAAGCTTCATAACTTGACTCAGCATATGATGAACAATAAGAGTTCCATTGAATCAAGCCTCCAATGTCAATGGTACCTACACATTCATTCACTTTTTGATGGTACCCAAACTAGTTTGGGTCCTCTCAAGTTAGGGGCAACATACTTAGGCATAGCCTTAGTATGAATAGCGGGATATTTTGCAATTGCAACCAATGAGGTACTTTTGCCATCCTTCCTAAGCATAATATTTACATCAATTGAAATAAGCTTAGGAGAGTTACCTAGGGGACATGAATGTGTCATGTGTCCCATTTTTCAGCATGAGTAGCATTTTTTCTTGGTTAGAGCCTTCTCTTCCTTGCTCTTGTATTGCTTCTCATTGCCTTGCCTCTCATGAGTTGTTTGAGCCTTCTTCTCAAGCTTGGTAGGACACTTCGAGGCAAAGTGTCCCATATCTTTACACTTGAAGCACTTAATGTGAGCATAGACTTTCTTCTCTTCTTAATTCTTGCTCATCATCTTGGCATCTTGAATAAACATTAGATGCCTTGCTCTTCCACCCCTTCTTATTTTCTTCTTCTTCATCATCATGTCACCACCATCTTCATGGTTGATCTTGATTTGCTCTTGGGGTGTCTTGTCTTGCTCAACTTGTGGCTTTGATTGAGGCTCTTTTTGTTGCTTCACCAATTGCTTGGTTGGGCACATAGAGGTGAGGTGACCCCATGTGCGGCACTTGAAGCACTTGACATGCTTTAGCCTCTCTTCTTCTTTCTTCAACTTGAGCTTTTCTTCATTGGGGCAACCATTTGCAAGTTGTCCCACTTCATGGCATTTGAAGCACATGAAATGAGATAGCCTCTTTTGTTCTTGCTTCTTCATTTTTCTTTCTCTTTTTCTTTCCCCCTTGGTCATGCTCTTGTTGAATCCAATGCCACTCATATCACCATAGCTTCTTTTGTTGCTCAACATGCGCTCAAAGGTGATTTTGGTGTTGTAGCACCTCACTAACTTGTTGCTCAAATTCTTCACTTTATTTTTGAGCTCATTGTTTTCCTTCAAAAGGTTAGTCTCACAAGACAAAGAAGTTGAACAAGCATCTATATGTGAAGAACATGGCATAGCTAATAATTCATCACAAGAGGTGGATACATGCTTCTTGCCTACATCATAAGGGTTAGCAACAATATGTGATTGCTCAATTGACCCATGTGATGAGCTCTCACTAGTTTTAGATTTTTCATTTGAAAGCTCTTTAGTGAGAAAAGCATGGTCTTGTACCAAGTTATCATGAGCAACACTAAGTTCCTCATGAGCCAATTTTAGCTCCTCATGTGAACAAGTAGTAACATAAAGTAGATGCTTTTGTTGTTCACATGTGTTCTCTAGAAATGAATTTTCATTTTCCAATTTCAAGGTTTTAGCTATCTCATTCTCTAAAGACATGGTCATGCTAGCAAGTCTACTCACAAGTTCATCATATGAATCAACATGATCAACCACATTATCATTTTGTACCTTTGTGTCACCTTGTGACATGAAGCAATGTGGTGTAGTGGATGGGCTCGTAGTAGCATCACGATCATAGCCCGAGCATGAACCATCATCATCATGATCACTACCAAGTGTGCTTGAGGTAGAATCATCACGTGCATCACTTGTGGCATTATCAATCTTGTCAAGTGATCTTGTTGTAGTATCATCATCATCATCACTTAACCATGATGTGGAGCAACCTTCCAAAATCACCAAATTATGGTCATGCATGACACACTTATGCACCTCCTCCTTGGGATCCTCCTTCTTGAACTTTCCATCATCCCATGTGGAGGAATCACCAAAGGTGTGCTTGATTGATTCCCATATCTTATGAGCGGTTCCCACATAGTTTATCCTTTTCATCAAATCAAAGCTCAAAGCATCCATTAGATAACAAGCATGTGCATCAAGTTCAAAGAGAACTCTTTGAGCTTTGGTGAGATTTCTATGGTCCAAGACATGAGTGAGACCACTAGTGACAATCCACCAAAACTTAGGTCCCTTTGCACGAAAATAATCAAGCATATGATTTTTCCAATGTGCAAAGTTTGTGCCATAAAAATTGTGTGAGTCACAATCATCTAGCCCACTAATCGCCATCCTCTCGGGTTGGTGAAGACCACAAATGACAGACCTAGTTTTGATACCACGTGTAGGGTCGAGATGGCAGACTAGAGGGGTGGTGAATAGTCATTTCTAAAAATAATCACACCGGCTAACCGCATTAGTACTTTGGCACGGGGGAGCTCCTACATAACTAGTATGCAAAAGCACAAAGCCTAAGCTCACTAGCAATGCTCAATAACAAGGCAACTAATGCCAAATTATAGAGCGCAAATTACTTAGCTACACAAACTAAGCAATGTAACTAATAAGGTTACTCAAACCGAATTAGTCATGCAATGGAGCTACTTCTATGCTACACAAGCATGAAGGTAACTAGCAAGCTAAACAAGCTAATTAATTACAAGAGCAACTACACAAGCACAAGGTACAAGAAAGTAAATACAAGCTTGTGTAATGAGGATGCAAACCAACGGGAAGAACAATGTTGACACGATGATTTTTCTCCCGAGGTTCACGTGCTTGCCAACATGCTAGTGCCCATTGTGTCGACCGCTCACTTGGTGGTTCAATGACTAATTGGCATCACCTGCTAAGACCACACATTGGGCACTGCAAGAACCTACCCACAAGTTAGGGTAGCTCAATGACACGCTCTAGTAGTGTTGCTATTCGCAATCCCCGCGGGGTGAGCACAATCCCCCTCACAAATCCTCCTCTGGAGCACCGCACAATCTTCTCACGTGCTTCAACAGAGTCACAAGCCACCAAGCCATCTAGGAGGTGGTAACCTCCAAGAGTAACAAGCACCATCGGCTTGCAACTCGAACACCTAGTGCCACTCAGTGCAACCTCATGATGCAATCGCACCAGAATTGCACTCACACTCAATCGGATGATCACTATCAAGCGTATGTGAGTTAGAGGGCTCCCAAGCACACCTACACAAGCCACCAAGGCTTAAGGGTGCTCAGCAATTAGCCCATGGCCGAGCTCCACCTCTATTTGTAGATCCCAAGCCAAATAGAGCCATTGGAGCTGTTAGGCAGTTGTCTATGAGGGCATCGAACATGGCGGTGTGGGCACCGGACAAGGGGTGGTGGTGCCCCTCCAACGGTCATCCAGCTACTAGTTTCACTAGCCATTGGGGCACCAGTAGGCGGTAGTGGCACCGAACAGGGGGTGACGGTGCCACCCCGGCCAACACCTTGAGAAACCACCTGTCTGAAAAAATAGGGCGTTGCACCGCCGTCACCATGGCTATTGATGAAATCTAGTCGACAGTCTACCAAGGGGTATACCCACAGTAGTAGATGAATCAGTGGGGGTGCGCGTGATACGAACTAGATGGTAATACAAGCACCGATACACAAGATTTAGACAGGTTTGGCGGTCAGTATAACATAATACCTACATCCTATGTTCTGATGTATTGCATGGAGATGTATCTAGATGTCGACTAGGGGACCCCTGCCTCTCCTTATATACTCTAGAGGGGTAGGGTTACAAGAAAAGTATCCTATTTAGTATTATACAATATCTTGCGGTGCACGTCGACCAGTGCCATGCACGCCTTGATCTTATGGGCTGGGCCACCTCTGATGGTGTGGCCATGTCTTGTCTTATGGATACTAGGGGCCATACCCCCACAGCTAGTCCCCGAGCACCTTGTATCCTTTGAGCAATGCTGTCTTGAACAAGTCCAAGCAGTTTGACGTGAAGCCAATCAGTTTAACTGGTGATCTGAGTAGTGGAACTAAAAACCGACTAGTTTAACTGGTGACATGGGCGGTGAAAGTCGAAGCCGACCAGTTTAACTGGTGACTTGGGCGATGAAAGTCAATGTCGACTAGTTTAACTAGTTAGGAGACCTCAGACTTAGCCAAGTAAGGCTTGCCAGAAGGATGTAAGGGGCTCAAGATAAAATTTAAAAATTCTTCCACTTTGGAGAAGTGTAGCCACTTAGACTCCATCAATAAGGAGGGTAAATCAAGAAATAAGCACTACATTCACCGCCAGGTGAAGTGTAGCCACTTAGTCCCCGAGCCTGCTGGAAGATGAAGAATGAATCTTGTAGTAGGGTCAAAGAAAAAAAGTCTAAAAGCTTGCTGACGTCATCTAACATGCGCGTATCAAGACCCAAGACGTGCTGCCCAAGATCAGCACCCTGATCCAAACAACATGGAGTAGCTTGATAGCACACCAATGAGACATAGCAAGATCCGACCACCAAGGGAGTCCTCAGATTAGCTGGCGATGCTTGCACGAAGAATCCAAACACTAAGGAGTTCCCAGCGTAGCTGGCGATGTCCGAGAACCGAGGAGTCCCTGGTGTAGCTGGTGATGTTTGAGCACCGAGGAGTCCCCGATGTAGCTGGCAATGTCCAAGCACCAAGGAGTCCCCAGCATAGCTGGTGATGTCTCAGCACTGAGGAGTCCCCGGCATAGCTGGCGATGTCCGAGCACCGAGGAGTCCCCGATGTAGCTAGTGATTTCTGAGCACCGAGGAGTCCCTGGCATAGCTGGCGATGTCCAAGCACCGAGGAGTCCCTAGTGTAGCTGGTGATGTCCGAGCACCAAGGAGTCCCCGGCGTTGCTGGCGATGTCCAAGCACTGAGGAGTCCCCGACGTAGCTAGTGATGTCCGAGCACCGAGGAGTCCCCGGTGTAGCTGGCGATGTCCGAGCATCAAGGAGTCCCTGACACAGCTAGCGATGTCTGAGCACCAAGGAGTCCCTGGTGTAGCTAATGATGAAGCATGAGCGATGAACAGTCTGGTCAACTGGGCGGCGACGAAGTGAGCATTGAGCAGAAGCAACCGATGAATAGTCCAATCAACTAGTCGGCGACAAAGTCCATGAACCTAGCGGTCCGACCAGTTGATCGGTGGAGAAGTCTGGGTACCAGGTGGTCTGATCACCTGGATGATGATCCTGCAATACAAATATGTAGAACGGGTAGTACATGATGTAAAAATATATGAACTCCAGAGAAGAATCAACAATAGCGTATGTAGCTTGATGATCAGTTGGTGTGAAGATGTATTTATATTTAATATAAACCACCCAACCATCTAGTGTGTAGCTGAGTCTCTAGCCCTAGCTAGCCTGTTAACCATAACGTGGAGCGCGGAGCCCGTGTGCATGTAGGAAGAACAAAGCGTCGCTAAGGAGCCACTACCGACCACCCATAACACAGTGGGCAGACGCTCGTGCACATGTAGGGAGGAGCTAGAGACAGGGCCATCTTTGAGGACATCCGAGCATCAACATGACTGTTCGAGGGTTCGCCATAGACTTAGATGTATGTCATCTTTAAGATGGTATACATTAAAGAAAATTGTTTGGAGAGCAAACATGGAGAAAATAGCTCAGAGAAACATTATGGCGATATACAAAGATTGGATAATATTTAGAAAAATATTAAAGCATGACTTAGCTTTAGACAGAATGTCTGGTCGGCGACGTATGGTGTTATCTGGTCGGTGTTGACGAAGTTGTGTGGCCCTCGAGCTTTCCGAACTGTCGTATGGCGGTGGTTGCGGTTGTCACGGCGCCGTTCTTCGCGGCGATCATCATTGCGATGTGGCAGGTGGTCGGAGTAAGTAGTTCAGGCGGCTCACCTAGCGGCTCACTTGGCAGCTCGGGTGGGCTTGATCTCATGTTGGAGCCATAGTCGGATGAGTATGTAGAGCTGTAGTTTAACTTGGTCAAGGGGCTAAGCGTTGATCAATCTGCTCAAAGTTCATTCCGTACATGGGATGCATGTGCCCATGCATGCAAGGCTAACTTAGTTGTCTTGCATGCCTTGATGCGTATGTGCTCTTATTTGCTGGTTGAGCATGACTTGTACTTGATGTCATCTCGTATGGTGCTACGTGTGTCGTTGCCGATGGCATCAAATCGGGATCGCATGGAGATGCTCTGGGTCGCCGGATTTGCTTCTTCGGTAGATGCTTGTCGATCTGATCTAGCAGGAAGGCTCACGCGGGAAGCACGGTGAGTACCGCTATAGGTCATAGTCACTGTTGCCGAAGGATGTTGTCGCAAACAACATTGATCTTGAGGTACGCCATCTAATTCACCATGGAATCAACACGCACATGCCCCACGGTGGGCACCACTATCGACGAAATCTAGTCGACAGTCTACCGAGGGGTATACCCATGGTGGTAGATGAATCGGTGGGGGTGCACATGATATGAACTAGATGGTAATACAAGTACCGAGACACAAGATTTAGATAGGTTCAGCCATTAGTATGACGTAATACCTACATCCTGTGTTCTGATGTATTACATTGAGATGTATCTAGATGTCGACTAGGGGACCCCTGCCTCTCCTTATATACTCTGGAGGGGTAGGGTTATAAGGAAAGTATCCTATTTGGTATTATACAATATCTTGCGGTGCACGTCGACCAGTGCTGTGCACACCTTGATCTTGTGGGCTTGGCCACCTCTGATGGTGTGGCCCATGTCTTGTCTTATGGATACTAGGGGCCATACCCCCACAATGGCGGTGACCCCCTCACTCAACAACTGAACTAGCTAGCC
Source organism: Miscanthus floridulus (assembly GCF_019320115.1). Classification (NCBI taxonomy): domain Eukaryota; kingdom Viridiplantae; phylum Streptophyta; class Magnoliopsida; order Poales; family Poaceae; genus Miscanthus; species Miscanthus floridulus. Next base: position 73,750,164 of record NC_089580.1, read on the forward strand.
TTGGGTAAAAAGTGGCGGTGCCACGATGGTTCACCGGACAACCCCTGGCGGTGCTACCACCTTCGCACGGTGGTGCACACCGGACACGATGGTGACACCTCCACTGCTGCTGCTCTGAACCTGGGTCAGTTGGGAACCGCCCTAGTGAAAGGTCCTTGTGTGGTTTTAGTAATTGAGTGACAACCTTGGTGGACTAATTGTGTTTATGTGAGATACACAGACGATTAGTCCACAGGTACATGTGTGGGAGCAACATATGCCATGAAGGTGGAAATGGCTCAGAGATGTTGTAAAGCTCACACATATGATGATGTAGGAGCTCATTGCACAAGAGACATGACATTGAGTCATGTGATCAAGGTGGAGAAGATCAAGACATGACTTGGCTTGATGGACCGGTTACAAGCGTGACGGGCAAGTTGGAGGCATTAGAGCAATGGACCGCGTGGCGGTGAAGCTTGAGCAAGACTTGGCGCCGATGGACAAAGGCAATGGTGAAAAGCAAGTGAAGTCAAGATTGATGAACCAATATGATCATGTGATGATATGAAGTGGATCATATCATTGTTGATCATATTGGTGCATGTGTTGCATTGACATTGGAGGAAATGGAATGGAATGCGCAAGGCAAAGGTATAACCTAGACCATTTCATTTCACCGGTCATAGGTGTGTAGAGAAGTTGATGATCCTAGGTGTGTAGAGAAGTTTGCCCTAGGATCGAGTGGCGCGGCAAGTTGAGTGCTAATCCTTTGGAAAATGTTTATTAAAAACTAACACACATACACATGGTGGTGTACACTTGGTGGTGTTGGCACATTTGCATAGGAGAAGAAGTTGGAGTTGATGAGGATCAGCTCGGTGAAGAAATGGAGGTGAGAAGGTGTCACTATGAGTGACCGGACGCTGGCCTCGGTAGGACTGGCGTGTCCAATCAGTGAAAGCAGAGAGCGTGCGGTCTCGGTCTTGTGACCGAACGCTGGCATGAAGAGCTACCAAACGCATAGGGCATGCATCTGGTCAGGCTGATGTATGCTGACGTAGGCAGCGCTGGTGTTGGCGCGTGGGCACAGATCTGATCGGACGTTGTTCTGTGTTTGGTCGGGCATGATCGGACATGTCCGGTCGAAAATTAGAGGCTCGGGGAGCTCTCTGGAAATGACCAGACTCTAGCCAGTCTATGTTCGGTCATCCTCACTGTGCTACGTCCGGTCGTCATGTGACCGATGGCATGCGAAGTTACCATTGAGATTGAGCAGCTCTGGTTGAACGTAGAGCGACACATTGATGGCATAGCATGATCAGGCACTGGTCTACGTTCGGTCATGAAGCATCGGACATGTCCAGTCGCATAACAGAGGCTCGGGGAGCTCTCTATAAATGACTAGACTCAGACATAGTAGCGTCCGGTCATCCTCGTGGTGCGTCTGGTTGTAACTTCATCGTTGAGATCGAGCGCTCAGTATTTGAAGTCAGGGATGACATGGTGGCCATCCATTTACCAGACACTGGTAGGGTGCGTCTGATTGATCTGATCGACGTGTCCGATCAGCCTGAAAAACACCAGTGAAGGGGTAACGACTATTCTATAAATAGAAGTGTTGGTCGGCCTTTGGCCGGTAGCTTAGCAGAGCTTAGCACACTAGAGCCTTGGTAGCTTATGTGGTGGTGCTTGGGAGCCCTCTAACTCACTCTAGCTTGATAGTGTTCATCCGATTGAGTGAGTGAGCGATTTTAGCGTGGTTGCATTGTGAGGTTCCATGAAGTGGCACTAGGTGGTCGTCTTGCAAGCTGGTGGTGCTTGTTACTCTTGGAGGTTGCCACCTCCTAGATGGCTTGGTGGTGGTCTCCGTTGAAGCCCGCAAGAAGCTTGTGTAGTGCTCTGGGGAAGAGCTTTGTGAGGGGCATTGTGCTCGCCCCGCGGGAGCCGTGAAGAGCAACTCTAGTAGAGTGAGACGCGAAGGGCGACAAGTGGTCCGGTCGGGTCAAGTGCTAGAGCTTGTGGTAAGCACTCCACGTGGGAGAGTGTGACTTGTGGGTCACCACTAGCAAGAGTACCGGCAGCAACCTTGGAGCTTGTCTCAATAGGGATGTAGCGTGTTGCTAAGCACGTGAACCTCAAGAGAAAATCACCGTGTCAATATTGTTCTTCCTGTTGGTTTGCAATTCCCTTACACAAGCTTGTAATTACTTTCATATACATTGTGCTTGTGTAGTTGCTCTTACAATTTGTTAGCTTGTGTAGCTCACTAGTTACCTTCTTGCTTGTGTAGCATAGAAGTAGCTCCCTTGCATGGCTAATTTGGTTTGTGTAACCTTGTTAGTCACATTGCTTAGTTTGTGTAGCTAAGTATTTGCGCTCTCTAATTTGGCATTGGTTGCCTTGTTATTGAGCATTGATAGTGAGCTCCCCGGTGTGCAAAATACTAGTGGCATAGGTTTGTGTGACCTTGCTCCTAGAATTGGATAAGTGAGCTCTAGCTAGCCCGGCACCTTTATTACCTATTTAGGATCTTTATAAGGTGCTTGTGAACTTCAATAGCGGGGTGTAGTCTTGGCTAGACCGATAGTTTTAATTCCACACTTGTTTCGGTTAGCCAGCGTGATTAAATTTAGAAAGGACTATTCACCCCCCTCTAGTCCATCATCTCGACCCTACAAGTGGTATCGGAGCTAGGTCTCTCATTTGTGGTCCTCACCGACCCAAGAGGATGGCGACTTATGGGCTAGATGTTGAGTGTCCACACATTTTTGATGGCACACACTTTGCACGGTAGAAAAAATGGATGATATGCAATTTTAAGTTTATTTGCCCTCAAATGTGGTGGATGGTAGATGTAGGCTTTTCTCATGTGTTGGATGAAAATAATCTAACTCAAGCACAAGAGAAATGCTTAGATCTCGACACCCAAGCTATTGACATCATGTATAGATCTTTGGATGATAGCATATTTGGAGAGATCATTGACATGAAGACCACCCATGAGATTTGGAGTTATCTCAATGAGAAGTATGGGACGGTCTTCGATGATGATGATGAGCCCAAGAAGGAGGCACATGAGGATGTTGAGCATGACCACAACTTGGTGATTGTGGAAGATTGCTCCACCTCATGGTCAAGTGATGATGATGATGATCATACCACAAGATCACTTGATAAGATTGATGATGATGCCACAAGTGATGCCAATGATGATGCTACTCCATGCACACTTGATGGTGATAATGATGGATCATGCTCGGGCTATGAGAGTGATGCTTCTTCAAGCTCTCCAACTACAGCACATTGCTTCATGTCACAAGGTGACTGAAAGCATCTAGGCCCCTAGTTGGGTTTCGGTGATTAATGACAATACGTGATTATTGTGACTAACGTGTGTTTTGCAGAGGCAATTAAGTTAGGTCACGGTAATGGAGATCGATTGGGCAATCATGGTGGTTATGCCCCTAGGATGGAAATCATTTTGGTTTTCAAAGGATGGACTAGTTCTAAGTGTCGATTGGAGTTGAGGAGACACTTAGAGTAGTTTAGGACTTTGTTTTACCTTTGGCCATACTATTAAGGGGGTATGGACGAGTAGCTTGACCTAGGTGAGTCTAGTGAGTTAGGTGTGGTGCACACTTGCTAAATCTAGCACTAGGTATCTCCTAAAAAGCCCTTAGATCCATTGGAGCAAACTTCATTCACATATGATCGAGAGTTGGAAGTGAATGGAGGGTCAAATGTTGACCGGACGCTAGTTCCAGAGTGATCGGACGCTGGCACAGAGTCCGGTTAGTTCATTTGATCAAGGTGAAATCGTCTAGATGCGACCGGACACTAAGAGGTGAGTGACCAAACGCTGGGTGCCAGCGTCTGATTGTCTCTAGTAAGGTTCCAGAGAGAGAAACTCATGACCAGACTCGTCCAGTCAGTGCTGACCGGACACTGTCCAGCGTCCGGTCACAACTTAAACACTAGAGATCGGGGAGAACTGACTGGAGCGTCCGGTCAACATGACCGGAGCGTCCGATCACCCTGCAGAGGCACATAACGGTTCATTTTTCAACCAAGGTTATAAATACCTCCTCCATTCATGTGAGGGAGTACTTTTGCTCATTCCAACAGCTAAGAAACACCTTTGAGAGTGCCAAGAAGAGCAAGGTCCTAGTGAGGTGCTTGAGATTTGAGAATCCCAAAGAGAGCCCTCACTAGTGAAAGCAAGAGTAGCCAAGTATGCATCCACCCTTCTCATTAGGCTTGTCGTGGTCAAGTGAGAGTTCATGCTTGTTACTCTTGGTGATTGCCACCACCTAAACGGCTTGGTGGTGATTGGGAGCTTGGTGATCATCCGGCGGAGCTTGTGGATGACCCAACTCAAGTTGTGAGCGGTTGTGGGTGATTCACCATGACAGAGTGTCAAAGAATCAACCCATAGAGAGCACTTGATCCTTGCGCAGATCAAGGGGGAGCTACACCCTTGTGCAGGTGCTCCAACGAGGACTAGTGGGGAGTGGCGACTCTCTGATACCTCAGCAAAACATCGCCGCATTCCTCCTTCTCTCTTTACTTTGAGCAATTCAATTCTTGTCATTTACATTCATAGAATTGCCATGCTAGAGTAGGATTAGAACATAGGTTGCTAAACTTTTGTGCAGTAGATCAATAGAAACACTTTCTAGGCACAAGGGGTTAATTGGGCCAACAGTAGGACTTAATTATTGCAAAGAAATTTAGAATTAGCCCAATTCACCCTCCTCTTGGGTATCTTGATCCTTTCAATTGGTATCGGAGCCTTGTGCTCACGTATTTAGGCTTAACCGCCTAGTGAAAGATGTTTCACGGGGATGGACCTCCTCCTATCTTTGAGGGGGATGATTTTCCTTATTGGAAAATCCGCATGGAGGCGTATTTAGAAGCTCTAGATGTTGGAATACTTAGAGCCGCCTCACAAGGCTTCCCAAAACCTTGGGATGCTACACACTTACAAGGCAATGACGTGAATTACAAGAAATGGAATGCAAAGGCTCGAAACACCATCTTTAGATGCCTTTACAAAGGTGTGTTTAACTGGGTGAGGAACCACAAGGATGCCCACGCACTATGGTCGGACGTTTGTGCACTCCATGAGGGAACAAAGAGTGAGCATGAGGAACAGTATCATCTTGTCATAAAAAAGCTTAATTCTTTTGAGATGCTTCCTAAAGAATGTGCTAATGAGATGTACTCACGTTTGAATGTTCTTATAGAGGAAGTCAATGGGCTTGGACTCACTCAAATGCAACCATCCGATATTGTAAGAAAAATCTTGAGTGTCCTCCCCATTGATAAATATGGGCACATTGTGACCGTGCTTCATCAAGGTGATCTTTCCACCGCTACACCAACATAAATCTTGGGACAGATCAATGCTCATGAGATGTACATGCACATCACACCACAAGATGGCTCATCCTCTACTAAGAAGAAAGAAAAAGACTTAGCATTCAAAGCTAGCTAAGAGAAGGGCAAAGCAATGCTTGAGTATGAGAGCTCAAGTGATGATGAAATTGATGATGCAAGTCTTGCTCTCATGGTGAGAAGAACCGCCAAGATGCTAAAGAAGCTCAACAAGAGTGTCATCAAGTTTGATGGCAAGAAGAAGTTCTTCACTAGCTCTAGAAGGAAGCCAATCTCTGAGATGGATTGCTACAATTATGGAGAACTTGGTCATCTAGCACACCAATGCACCAAGCCCAAGAAAGACAAGTTCAAGAACAAGTACAAGGGCAAGAAAGATGACTTAAGCAATGAAAAAGAAGATGAGAAGAAGAAAAACAAGCCATACAAGAAGAGAGATGGCAAGAAGAAGGACTTCCACAAGAAGAAGAAAAGTGGAAAGGCATACATCGTCGGTGATTGGCTCACGGACATTGATTCATCTAGTGGCTCGTTCTATGATGATAGTAACAACAAGAAGGTGGCCACCATTGTTTTTGACTCTTCATCATCTTCACCGCCACCACCGCCATCATCCTCTACACACCTATGCCTTATGGCCAAGGGTGATCGCAAGGTATCAAATGATAATAGTAGTGGTGATGAACATGCTAGCAATGATGATAGCGATAGTGATGATGATGAATATGAATCACCTTCTTATGATGATCTTGTTAAATTGCTAAATCAATACACTAAGATCATTAGAAAGAGTAGAGCTAAGAATGAAAAACTAGAAGCTAAGAATAATTCTCTTTTAGCTAAATGTGATGTAGCTGAAAAGGCTAGTGTTGAGCTTAGAGAAGCAAATGATGCTATATCATCCAAACTTAAGGAGCTCAAATCTTCTTAGAAAGAGCTTAAAGATAAACATGATAAACTTGAGAGGATACACAATGAGCTCGTCACTAGCCACAACATGCTAAAAGAAGAATATACTACTCTTAAGATTAATCATGATAATCTTGTCATTGCTCAAGAATATTTATCCAATGAGCCACATGATGCTACTAACAATGTTGTTAAGATTGATATAGCTACATCATGTGATGATTTGATCATTGAGAGCATTGAGCAAGGTTCTAGTAGCAAGGGCAAGCAAGTGGTTGAGACTGAAGATTATGATGAGTTTGTCAAGCTCAAGAATGATAATGAAAAGCTCAAGAAAGATCTTGAAGAGATCAAAAGCCACAACACTATTGTGCTAGAAACTCTTGATCATGATAGTGATTTAATTCTTGAAAATGAGAAGCTCAAAGAAGAGAACAAGAAGCTCAAGGAAGAGAAAAATAATGATGCACTCAAGGAAGAGAACAAGAAGCTCAAATTGGAGAAAGAGCATCTCAAGATTGGATTGAGCAAGCTCACAAGAGGCAAGCACCTTCAAAGTAAGCTACTAATGAACACTGTTATGAAGATGGATAGAAGTGGCATTGGGTGGTTAGCAAACCAAGAGAAGAAGGCTCAAGATCAACAACAACACAAGTCAAAGCCACATCCAAAGAGATGTTTTGAGTGTGGATAAGAAGACCACTTTGCCCATGAGTGCCAAACTCTACCACCACAACCCTTGCCCAAGCATGCTAGACCTTTTGCCTTCAATGCTCATTACATGCTTAGAAAGGATTCTAGTGGAAAGATGAAAGTCATGTTCTTAGGACCTCTCAACAAGAATAGGCCTAAGAAAATTTGGGTAGCAAAGTCACTTGTTGAGAAGGTGAAGGGCCCTCAACAAGTTTGGGTTCCTAAAGCTTGATCTCTTGTGTGTAGGTGAACTACAAGACTGGTGGAAGTCATTGGGTTATTGATAGTGGTTGCACACAACATATGACTGGTGATCCTCGCATGTTCACCTCACTAGATGAAGAAGTAGATGGATAAGAAATAATCACATTTGGAGATAATTCAAAGGTCAAGGTTAAAGGATTGGGCAAAGTGGCAATATCAAATGATCATTGTATCTCAAATGTGCTATATGTTGCTTCATTGAGCTTCAACTTGCTATCTGTTGGACAATTATGTGATCTAGGCTTCCAATGCTTGTTTATCGAGAAGGAAGTTGTTGTATCTAAGAAGGATGATGATCAAGTGATATTCAAAGGATTTAGATACAACAACCTATATCTAGTGGACTTCACCTCCAAAGATACTAATTTGAAGACTTGCCTATTCACCAAAACAACACTTGGGTGGCTATGGCATAGAAGACTTGCTCATCTTGGGATGAGATCACTCAAGAAAGCTAATGAAGAATGATTTGGTGAGAGGGTTGAAGGATGTGAAGTTTGAGAAGGACAAGCTTTGTAGTGCATGTCAATCGGCAAGCAAGTTGCAAATACTCATCCAACCAAAGCTTTCATGTCAACCACAAGAGTGCTAGAACTCCTTTACATGGACTTATTTGGACCAACAATATACAAGAGTTTGGGAGGAAATCTTTATTGTCTTGTGATTGTTGATGACTATTCAAGATACACATGGGTATTCTTCCTTCATGACAAATCCGAAGTTACATCATGCTTCAAGAAGTATGCCAAGAGAGCACAAAATGAATTTGAAGTGAAGCTCAAGAAGATTAGAAGTGACAACGGCAAAGAATTTAACAACACAAACATAGAAGCCTATTGTGATGAAGTTGGGATCAAGCATGAGGTCTCCGCAACATATACTCCTCAACAAAATGGTGTAGTTGAGAGAAAGAAGCCGGATGTCTCCTTTAGGGTGTTTGGTTGCAAATGCTACGTCTACAAGAAGCGGCAACACCTAGGGAAGTTTCAAAGACGTTGTGATATTGGTTTTCTTGTTGGTCACTCATCAAAGTCCAAAGCATATAGAGTATTTAGTCATGCCACCGGCTTAGTTGAAGAAACATATGATGTGGAATTTGATGAATCTAACGGCTCCCAAGGAGCACATGAGAATCTTGATGATGTAGGTGATGAACCATTGAGGGAGGCTATGAAGAACATTCTAGTTGAAGACATCAAGCCTAATGATGAAGAAGATGATGTACAAGTGATCAATCCTCCTTCTTCATCAAGTGTGCCACAAGATGATGAAAAAGATGGGAGAGTAGAAAATAAAGATACTCATGTCTCCCATGAGCAAATGGTGACACAAGCACAAGATGTTGATGCTCCATAACCTCCCCCTCAAGTGGTTGATAGAAGAAATTCACCTCTACTTCAAGCTCATCCACAAGATCTCATCATAGGGAGTCCATCAAAGGGAGTAATGACATGCTCACAAAAGCTTGCTTCATTTATTGAACATCACTCTTTTGTCTCTTGCTTGGAGCCTACTAATGTAGAAGAAGCTCTTCAAGATCCGGATTGTATAAATGCCATGCATGAAGAGTTGAACAACTTCACCCACAATGAAGTGTGGACTCTTGAAGAGCGACCACAAGGTGCAAGAGTCATTAGAACAAAGTGGGTGTTCTGCAACAAGCAAGATGATCAAGGCATTGTTGTAAGGAACAAGGCAAGACTAGTTGCAAAGGGGTTCTCTTAAGTTGAAGGTTTGGATTTTGGAGAGACCTTTGCACCGGTTGCAAGACTAGAAGCCATCCATATCCTCCTTGCATATGCATCACATCATGAAATAAAACTATATCAAATGAATGTAAAAAGTGTATTTTTAAATGGCTTTATTAATAAACTAGTCTATATTGATCAACCTCCTAGGTTTGAAGACCCTAGATATCCTAATCATGTTTATAGGTTGTCCAAAGTGTTATATGGGCTTTAGCAAGCCCCAAGAGCTTGGTATGAGCGCCTTTAGGACTTCCTCATTGAGAAGGGCTTCACCATTGGGAAGGTCGACACCACACTATTCACCAAGAAGCTTGATAGACATATCTTCATTTGCCAAGTGTATGTTGATGATATCATCTTTGGATCATCGATTGAAGATTTTTGCAAAGAGTTTGGTGAATTGATGTCGAAGGAGTTCGAGATGTCAATGATTGGAGAGCTTACATTCTTTCTTGGTTTTCAAGTCAAGCAAATGAGAGAGGGGATTTTCATCTCTCAAGAGAAATATACAAATAATCTTCTCAAGAGATTCAAGATGGATGAATGTAAGCCAATCAAGACACCAATGCCAACTAATGGATATCTCGACCTAGATGAGGGAGGTAACACGGTTGATCAAACTCTCTACCGCTCTATGATTGGTAGCTTGTTATATTTAACCGCATCTAGGCCCGACATCAAGTTTAGTGTGTGTATCTGTGCTAAATTTTAAGCTAATCCTAAGAAAACTCATTTGATTGCCATTAAAAGAATCCTTAGGTATCTCAAGCACACACCAAGCATTGGCCTTTGGTATCCCAAAGGAGCTATATTTGAATTAGTTGGCTATTCCGATTTGGATTATGTTGGTTGCAAAGTTGATAGAAAAAGCACATCTAGAGGGTGTCATTTGCTTGGTAGATCACTTGTGTCTTGGTCCTCCAAGAAACAAAATAGTGTGGCTTTGTCCACCGCGAAAGCGGAATACATTACCGCGGGTGCTTGTTGTGCACAAATACTTTATATGAAACAAACTTTGCTAGACTATGGTGTAGTTCTAGAAAAAGTACCTCTTTTGTGCGACAATGAAAGTGCGGTAAAACTTGCAAATAATCTGGTTCAACACTCTCTCACCAAGCATATAGATATCCACCATCACTTTCTTAGAGATCATGTTGCAAAGAATGATATTTCATTAGAAGGTGTAAGGACCGAGGATCAATTGGCGGATATCTTCACTAAACCGCTAGATGAAGCGACTTTTTGTCGATTGCAGAATGAGCTCAATGTGCTTGATTTTAGTAACTTCACTAAAAAAATGAGCCTGTGTTGTCCCTTGCATTGCATTGTAATATACAACATGTTTACTTTTTGGTAATGCATATAGGGCTTGTCTAACATGGTTAAGATAACCATCGAAAAGCGAGTGAAGAAGCTTAACCTTGGATCAAACTTGACAAGCAACTAGATTTACTTTCAAGTATTGCATTGCATATTCATGAATGTTGCTTTGTCGTTTATCTTCAATTGCCCTCTTATTGCCTATTTTCTTAAAAAGAATTATAGCCTAAGGCAAAACATTTTGAAAAAATTAAGGGTTTGGGAGAGGTCACTCACATCAGTCCCAATTGGTGTTTATTTGGATCTTATTGGAGTTGGGACTTGATTGGGAACAGGCAGCACGAAGGACTTTGAAGATTTGCTAGAAAAAGAGTGACCGGACGCTGCACTAGACTCTGAAGTCCAGCGTCCGGTCAGTTCACAGAAGGTGAACCTGCTACGATGGAGTGACCGGACTCTGCTATTCAGCGTCTGGTCAGATGACGTTCCTGCATCCGGTCGAGCGAAGACGATGAAGATAGGTTGGACCGGACTCTGGCTACGTCCGGTCAGTTGTGATGGGACACGTCCGGTCACGATTCTAGGGGTTTTGGACCTCTCTGGAATCGACCGGACGCTGGGTGGCAGCGTCTGATCGCTGCCACCAGAGCGTCTGGTCAATAGGAAACATGTGGTTTTAGGACTTCTTCCCTGTTTCCTTATCTGTCATGGTGGGCCACCTCATATAACCACAACACCGTATTGATCCAGCCCCGCATCGTGCTGACTTCGCCATCCCGAGCCACCGCGCTGTGCCCTAGCCACCGTATCCACCAGCGTCGCTCCTACCCACGCCACCTACTCCGTGCCACATGCCCATAGTCATGCTGCCGCGCCCTACACGCACCATGCTACATAGCCCCGCACCGCCATGCTACATAGCCCCACACCACCACGCCCTGCCTGTGCTGCTGCACCCGCGTCGTGCTCCAGCGCCGCCACCCACGCCGTGCCCTAGCACTGCCGTGCCCTTACCCTGCCTCAGTGCCACATTCGGAGCCCTGTCGGAACCCTACCGCTGATCCACGCCTGATCCAGCGTAACATTGTCTTGCTAAACCCTAGCCTCGCATTGTCGATCTGGTGGTTCCCTGATTCGTTCCTCTTCTCATCGATTCGCCAGTTCGTAAGGTAGCAAACCCTCATTTCCAATTTTGTAACTATTGCTTGCTTTCTTAGGGTTTCGTATCTCTAGATATATTGCATTTATTTGTATATCCTATCTATTCTATCATGCAGCGAGTCGGTGTCGTTGTGGTCCCATTAACAATTGTCAGTCCACTCGGGGCCAAGCTCACGAGTACGGATCGAGGCCAAGCCTTGGAAGTGACAGTTGGTAGTTGATTCTTGTCAGGGTAGTTGTTCTTTTCAACTTCATCAGATGGCTCATGTTAAGAATGTCGGAGGAGGTCCTGGTGATGAGGATTCAAGGCCCCTGCCTCGCCAGCCTGTAGATACAAAAGGCAAGGCGACGAAGAAGCTAGCAACAAAGAAGCGCAAGTACCCTGATGTAGATACAACGAGAGCAGCCGTAGTTGCAGAGGCCATAGAGTGCGCAAAGAAAGGAGGTACTCGGAGTGGTGTTGTTATTGTAGATCAGCTTTCTCCATCTGTGAGGGCTGCACTTGAGCAGGTTGAGTGCCATCATGGTGATCTAGCTAGGACTATCATGGTTGGAGGATGGCGTGTGGCTATTGATGAGAGTCAGTCTCAGGGGGAGTCACAACAGTAGCCATATCCAGCAGAGCAGACTCAGGAGGGAGAGCAGGCCGAGAAGACAGAGTAGGCACCTTAGCCACAGCTTCGCCGCTCTAGTCATACCCATACTGCAGTCACACCGAGGTCAAAGACACAACGGAGGGGTTCTCATCCACTGCCTAGACCACAGCGTCCGCCTCTAGTGACTCACTTGGATTTGAGGGCCGCCATGGCCAAATTGGTGCAACAGCTCAGATTTGTGGACTTTGGGTAGTGGTTCCCGCCGAGGAGAGATGACCGAGCTTTAGAGGGTTTCTACACACCACTGCAGAAAATTTTTTATATTGCATATCTTAACAGTGGGGCTATATTCAGATCTCAGAAGGTGTGCAACATTGAGTCCATTATAGCAGTAGCTGGAGAGCATATTCGCCCTTACCTAGCTTACCTGCCAGGACTGACAGATTTACTTGGACGGATAGGCTTATATGTTCCATCTTGGGTCCATTAGTTCTATGCTACACTCTAGACTGACCCGTAGCACATATTCATTCACTTTGCTTTCAGAGGCAGAGATTGCAGGTTGATGAGCTCAAGGGCCAGAGAGATTCCTAGGCTTTAGGAGCAACCAATCTGGCTTCATGAGGTTTGCTATGGATAGACAGCGCCTCCTAGATGCCCTCATGGCGGTATGGTGCCCCCTATAGATCTAGTCTGCCATTGCTTCACAGAGCCTTTTGGCGAGGGGTCGAGCAGGACACCTAGTGATCTCACTCCTACTGCTAGAGTGCTTGATGCTATTATGAGGAGGACCCTGCTTCTAAGGATGGGGTATCGCGAGGGCTTGACACACATACAGCTATGGCTTCTAAACTCTCTGATGCAGTAGATTGTGTTTGACATTTGGGATCTCCTTCTATCAGAGATGGAGGATACTATTGCAGAGGGGTTTAGGGGTCATAGGCAGCTACCATATGCTCACTAGATTACATTCTTGATCCATAGAGCAGTTACTATGAGTCGACCTGAGATGCTGACAGAGTATAGTGGTGCTACTATAGAGTTCCCTGTATACAACATGACTCAGATGATCCACCATAGTGCAGTGAGAACACCTAGCCAGCCGCACCGTTGTCTAGCGGTGCCAGAGATTGCAGCCCAGTAGGATGAGACCATCAGGGGCATAGCAGCTATCGAGGAGGAGCAGTTAGATGCTCAGCAGGAGGGGATGGTTGAGAGCGACCCCAGTGACAGCTCAGATGATGACTACCATGATATCCCTCAGATGCCTCCACGACAACATGACCATGAGGCCGGTAGCTCCAGTTCAACTCCACCTGCACCATAGACGGACCCCGCTCTACTTACCATACTTGAACAGATGAGGCAGGATCAGGCTAGCCAGGCTCAGGAGACCACTAATACATTTGCGTAGTTTCAGACTCGGTAGGATGAGTTCTAGCGACAACAGCAGACGATCCAGCAGCAGCAACAGGCTATACAGCAGCAGCAGCAGGCCATGCATCAGTAGCTACTTGGGTTTATGTAGTATGTAGTGATAGCTATTGGGGCTCCACCACCATAGCCTTTACCCCAGCTTGGTCAGCCTACTAGCACTTCTATGACTCTAGTTGTATGGCCCAATGGGCTTCAGAGTCAGGGACAGCCAGCACCATAGTTTCCTTCACCTATAGAGCAGGTGTCCTAGTGGTTTGCTTCGCCAATGCTAGCCCCACAGTTCACTCCTCTTCATACGGGCTTTACTCTGCCTCAGAGTTCATCAATGATCACCCCAGTTTCTAGGAGCCTTGGTGCTTCATTTAGTGAGTTGACAGGGTAGCCTACTCTACCAGAGCTACATGTCCTAGGTCCTTCCACAGTTGCACCTATTACCTGGACTATAGAGATGCTCCCTTCGTCAGTTGCATCATTAGAGCAGGCAGTGCCAGTTATAGATCTGACCTAGACCATTTTAGCATTGCTTCCAGCTACAGAGGGTCAGACTACTCAGAGCTCAGGATCAGATGATGATGGCACATAGTTCTAGCTTGCTCCTCGCACCTCAGCGCCTGACTCATCCGCTGTAGCCCCGCCGACCGACCCTTAGGTTTTGGTGTTTGACGCCAAAGGGGGAGAGGGATCGAGTATGCTAGTCTTAGGGGGAGCGATACATTTAGGGGGAGTCTATCTATTAGCTTATCTATTACATTTTGAGTTTTTATGTGTGATACATTATGCAATCATGTTTACTATTATGCATTAAACTACTTAAGTGTGTTAATGTGATCATGATATTTATGTGATATATGACATGTGTGCTCTTTACTTTGAATTATTTATATGTCATATCACTTGTGTTATGCTCATTTGCTTTGCTTTCACATTTTACTCCAATGCAAATGAGCTTTATTACTTGTACTCATGCTTATTTCATACCTTTGGAGTACATCATGTTGGCTTGGGTCATATAAACTTGCCTAACACTTTTGTTCTTATTGCTAAAAGCTTATATGAACCAAGAATGTTAAAAACCTCATCTCTTTCACATACTCGAGGTGGTATTGTCATCAATCACCAAAAAGGGGGAGATTGAAAGTATCTAGGCCCCTAGTTGGGTTTCGATGATTAATGACAATATGTGATTACTGTGACTAACGTGTGTTTTGCAGAGGCAATTAAGTTAGGTCATGGTAATGGAGATTGATTGGGCAATCAAGGTGGTCATGCCCCTACGATGGAAATCGTTTCAGTTTTCAAAGGATGGACGACAAGGTTAAGGATGGACTAGTTCTAAGTGTCGATTGGAGTTGAGGAGACACTTAGAGTAGTTTAGGACTTTGTTTTACCTTTGGCTGTACTATTATGGGGGGTATGGATGGGTAGCTTGACCTAGGTGAGTCTAGTGAGTTAGGTGTGGTGCACACTTGCTAAATCTAGCACTAGGTAGCTCTTAAAAAGCCCTTAGATCCATTGGAGCAAACTTCATTCATGTATGATCGAGAGTTGGAAGTGAATGGAGGGTCAAATGTTGACCAGACGCTGGTTCCAGAGTGACCGGATGCTGGCGCAGAGTCCGTTCAGTTCATTTGATCAAGGTGAAATCGTCTAGATGCAACTAGATGATGGGTGCCAGTGTCCGGTCGACTCTAGTAAGGTTCTAGAGAGGGAAAATCATGACCGGACGCGTCCAGTCAGTGCTGATTGGACGCTATCTAGCATCTGGTCACAACTTAAACACTAGAGATCAGGGAGAACTGATCGGAGCGTCTGGTCAACATGACCAAAGCATCCGGTCACCCCGCAGAGGCACATAACAGTTCATTTTTCAACCAAGGTTATAAATACTTCCTCCATTCGTGTAAGGTGGTAATTTTACTCATTCCAACAGCTGAGAAACACCTTTGAGAGTGCCAAGAAGAGTAAGGTCCTAGTGAGGTGCTTAAGATTTGAGAATCCCAAAGAGAGCCCTCATTAGTGAAAGCAAGGGTAGCAAAGTGTGCATCCACCCTTCTCATTAGGCTTGTCATGGTCAAGTGAGAGTTCATGCTTGTTACTCTTGGTGATCGCCATCACCTAAATGGCTTGGTGGTGATTTGGAGCTTGGTGATCATCTGGCGGAGCTTGTGGATGACCCAACTCAAGTTGTGAGCGATTGTGGGTGATTCACCGTGATGGAGTGTCGAAGAATTAACTCGTAGAGAGCACTTGATCCTTGCGTGGATCAAGGGGGAGCTACACCCTTGCGCGGGTGCTCCAACGAGGACTAGTGGGGAGTGGTGACTCTCCGATACCTTGGCAAAACATCGTCTCATTCCTCCTTATCTCTTTACTTTGAGCATTTACTTTGAGCAATTCAATTCTTGTCATTTACATTCATAGAATTGCCATGCTAGAGTAGGATTGGAACATAGGTTGCTAAACTTTTGTGCGGTAGATCAATAGAAACACTTTCTAGGCACAACGGGTTAATTGGGCTAACCGTAGGACTTAATTATTGTAAAGAAATTTAGAATTAGCCCAATTCACCCCCCTCTTGGGCATCTTGATCCTTTTAGTGACAGTAAGGTATCTAATGCAAATGTGATTGATCTTGATTCTTATGAGGAGCTTCTAGATAGATATGGTTGCATGATCAAAGCTTTAGAAAAAAAGATTGCTAAAACCGAGAAATTGAAAAATGAAAACTCTTTTCTAAAGAACACATGTGAACAACAAAAGCATCTACTTTATGTTATTACTTGTTCACATGAGGAGCTAAAATTGGCTCAGGAACTAAGTGTTGCTCATGATAACTGGGTACAAGATCATGCTTTTCTCACTAAGGAGCTTTCCAATGGAAAAACTAAAACTAGTGAAAGCTCATCACATGGGTCAATTGATCAATCGCATATTGTTGCTAACCCTTGTGATGTAGGCAAGAAGTATGTATCCACCTCTTATGATGATTTATTAGAAATGCCATGTTCTTCACATATAGATGCTTGTTCTACTTCTATGTCTTGTGAGACTAACCTTTTGAAGGAGAACAATGAGTTCAAAAATGAAGTGAAGTATTTGAGCAACAAGTTAGAGAGGTGCTACAACTCAAAAGTCACCTTTGAGCACATATTAAAGACTCAAAGAAACTATGGTGACAAGTGTGGTCTTGGCTTCAAGAAGAAGATGACAAAGGGAGAAAGAAAGAGAGAAAGAAAGATGAAGAAGTTACAACAAAGAAAGCTCTCTCATGCCATATGCTACCGGTGTCATGAAGTAGGACACCTTACAAATGGGTGCCCTAACATTGAGAAGCTTAAGAACATAAAAGAAGAAGAGAGGATCAAGCATGTGAAGTGCTTCAAGTGCCGCACTTGAGGTCATCTTACCTCAATGTGCCCAACCAAGCAATTGGTGAAGCAACTAGAAGAGCCTCAACCAAAGCCACAAGTTGAGCAAGAGAAGACACCCCAAGAGCAAGTCAAGATCTATCATGAAAATTGTGGTGACTTGATGATGAAGAAGAAGAAAACAAGAAGAGGTGGAAAGGCAAGGCATCCAATGCAAACTCAAGATGCCAAGATGATGAGCAAGACACAAGATGAGAAGAAAATCTATGCTCACATCAAGTGCTTCAAGTGTGGAAATACATCACAGTTTGCCTCTAAGTGTCCTACCAAGCTTGAGAAGAAGGCTCAAGTAATCCATGAGAGGCAAGGCAATGGGAAGCACCACATGAGCAAGGAAGAGAAGGCTCAATCAAAGAGAAAGTGCTACTCATGCTGGGAAAAGGGACACATGGCACATTCATGTCCTCTAGGTAACACTCCTAAGTCTATTTCAATTGATGATGATTCTATGCTTAGGAAGGATGGTAATGGTACCTCTATGGTTGCTATTGCAAAATATCCCGCTACTCATACTAAGGCTTTGCCTAAGTATGTTGCTCCTAACTTAAGAGGACCCAAACTTGTTTGGGTACCATCAAAAAGTGGATGATTGATTGTAGGTACCATGGCATTGGAGATTTGATTCGATTTATTTCATGTTGATCATCATATGTCGAGTCAAGTATTGAAGCTTAATGCAATCCTATCCCAATGCCAAGCCAAGAATTAGTCAAGTCCAAAAGTGCTACAACATACAAGTGTCATATTCAAGTTGTGGATGATTTATATATATATATATATTATATATATATATATATATATATATATATATATATATATGATGGCTTGCAAATTGATTGATCATGAGCTAACCGAGGTATATCTCTTGTTGATCATTTCATTTGGGTGCATATGAGTTGATTGAATGGATAGTTGCTTAGTAATCAAGTTTGGATTGATTTGTGTTGGAGAAGTTAATAAGATGACATTTAGTAAGTGAATTTAATGGATTTATGTCTTGTGAAAGTATTCAAACAAGTTGATTTCAAGTTTGATTCACATTTGATGAAGTATAACTCAAGTGATTGAAATTTGTCCTATATTGAAAATCTGAGTGATCTGTGATCTTAGCCATGTTTGAGTGATCAAAACTTATTGGATTGGTATAAAAATTGGTGTACATGCTCTATACTTATGGTAGAAGATTCTGTAAAAATTTCATGAGAATTAGATAAGAGATGCTTCGGTTTTGGAGTGGATCTTGTTAGCTATAGTGCAGCAGTTTTTAGCATGTAGCAATGGTGAAAAAATTGAAATCTGATGGCAATTTAGAAGTCAAATAAAGCTCAAATTTTTACAGCTGCTAGATAACTTAGTTAAGCACATCTCTACCAAATTTAGTAGTATTTGGATTTGTACTTTGGGAAATATGCATTTTTCTTTGAAGAGAACAGAATCTGCCAGAAAAGTGACAATTATTGGATTTATTTGCTGTCACTTTGATTGAAAGGTCCTCAAATTAAAAACATGTTTATAAGTGGTTGAGGTACCTAAGTTTAGTTTTGAGATGATCTAGAAGCATGACAAGCAAAGAGTACAAGGGCATTTGATTGTGGAGTGTACTTTGCACATATTTGGTACTCAAATTGGAAGATCAAGATCAAACTCAAGATAAAGATGAAATTTAAGTTCTAGTGACTATTGGAAATCATTTAGTAGAAAGAAAATGACTTAAACAAGTAGAAATAAAAATACTTAATGAAGGAATCATGGTTACTCATCAAGTTAGGTCCATCACTTGGATCAACCAATCAAGTTATTTCAAGTGAGTGTCAAGAATGGTTCTTTGGAGAGAGGTCACTTCTCCCTAAGTGTAGGGGCTTGCCGCCTATGTGTAGGTAAACCAAGTGTGGTACTTGGAAGGTTAACATGGAAGTGGTGATTTGAGGGACATTTGAGATGCTTAGTTGAAGCAATCAAAAGGGTTGATCAAGAAAAGCAAGCAACACCCAAAAGAGAGTTAGTCATGATATTTCAAGTGGTATTCCAAATAGTTCTCTCATGCAAGCATTGATCAAACGATGAAGCAAGCTAACCACAACAAGATAGTGCTCTTGATCATTAGTGGTTCTCATTTCATATGGGTGAAGAATGGACTCTATCTATGATGATTGATCTTTAGCAATCTATAAATTGGACTTCACATTGCTATTGGAGTAATAAATTGGAATCTATGTGACTATCCTCTACTCCAACATAGCAAAGGTATCATTGTAATGTGCATGATCATTTCATCCCTTACTAGTATGCGATTAGTGCATATAGTACATGCTTCATAGGATCATGCATAACAAATGAAATGTTTAAATTCATAGCCTATCACTATTGCTTGAATGTTTAATTGATCTAGTGGTAGTATATGAGTTTATTCATGAGCCAGTGAACCCAAGTACTTGATTTAATTTGGATCGCTAACAAGTGATAAGTACAACATTGGCAAGATAACCTATGTAAGAGGTGTGAAGAAGCTTGTCATTGGTTCAAACTGGACTGAGAAGCTTAGGCAAAACAATTTAGTTCAAGTCAACTTAGAAGCTCATGATAAATAACAAGAGTACAAGCATAAGACAATAATGCAATTGGATATCTAGTTTGTTTCAAGTAGTATCTAGACTCAAGTATTTCATCAAGAATTTACAAGTGATGTCTAGATCAACTCACAAGTGATATCCTATAAGTGGTACTCATGAAGAAAGCAAATGTTCAAGAAATGGTTTTTATTGATAAATCCAACAAGTGGTTCCATACTAGAAAATTCTTTCAAGTGGTATCACATCTACACGTGGTATCAATCATTCAAGACGATGGTTCCACAAGTGATCCTCAACTTTAAGTGATCATCAAATGAAGAATGAATCTGTCACCTACAGGAGCTCAAGTTTATCAAATGAATGACCCATGCTATGACATAGGGGGAGGTGTCCCACTAATTGGTATCAAGGTGAAAGATCCTATGCGTGGTATCTCAAGAAGCTATACAAGTGGTGTCATTCCAACAATCAAGTGATGTACATAAAAAATGCAAGATTCAAGCCTCAACCATCTACCCAAATGCAAACATTTGCATCAATAAGAAGCACACCTTTTATGGAAATTGATGACAAAGGGGGAGAGATTGTACAAAGATATGAAAGCTTTGGGAAAGATTGAGACAAAGAAGTAGAGGTTGGATAGCTTTGGGAGAGATTGAGACAAAGAAGTAGAGGTTGGACATGGACATGGACAAAGAGGGAGAAACATTAAAGAAAAGAGATGGATCAAAATTCTTAGACAAGAGAAGCACACAAGTAGGGAGAGCAAGCTCATGAACTTTGATTGGTTGCATTTGATATGTGCATAGTCATGTGCTTGCTTGCATTGCATAATTTTTTTTTAAATTTGATATGCATGTTTGTGTAATGTATGCTAGTTGTAGAACTTGAATGATGATTTGATAACTAGCATGCATAGGATGGTAGCTAGACTTGTATTTTTACGCGTGGTACTAGAACCTTGCTTATAATGTTGATCTCATGGGGTTTTTAATATTTTTGTTGTCTAGCTACTCATGGTGCTAAGGATGGTGTCAAAAGTGCAACTCCAATTGATATCACACTTTAAAGGTTTATTCTATACACCTTAGCATCATTTGGTAGTAATTACTCTCCCACAATTCCAATCTATGCATATGTGCGAGCTTCAAATCAAATACTCTAGCTCATATGTAGGGGGAGCTAATACTACCATTTCAAGTTTGTGGTACTTGTCCAAAATCATTTACACATGGTAAAATTACTTGGGCAAGCAACATGAATCCAAAAGAGCTTAATTTCCATATCTTTGTACAGTTGTCATCAATTACCAAAAAGGGGGAGATTGAAAGGTCCTTGTGTGGTTTTGGTAATTGAGTGACAACCTAGGTGGACTAATTGTGTTTATGTGAAATACATAGGTACATGTGTGTGAGCAACGTATGCCATGATGGTAGAAATGGCTCAAAGATGTTGCAAAGCTCACACATATGATAATGTATGAGCTCATTGCACATGAGACATGACATTGAGTCATGTGATCAAGGTGGAGAAAATTAAGACATGACTTGGCTTGATGGACCGGTTGCAAGCGTGAAGGCAAGTTGGAGGCTTTGGAGAGATGGACCACGTGGCGGTGAAGCTTGAGCAAGACTTGGCGCCGATGGACGAAGGTAATAGTGAAAAGCAAGTGAAATCAAGATCGATGAACCAGTATGATCATGTGATGATATGAAGTGGATCATATCATTGTTGATCGTGTTGGTGCATGTGTTGCATCGACATTGGAGGAAATGGAATGGAATGCGCAAGGCAAAGGTATAACCTAGGGCATTTCATTTCACCGGTCATAGGTGTGTAGATAAGTGGATGACCGGGTTTAGGATAGATGGCCGTACTATCAAGAGGGGTAAACTTGTTTGCATATTGGTCATCTAGTGCCACTCGAGTGATCTAACTTTACATCATCGCTAGGATCGAGTGGCATGGCAAGTTGAGTGGCTAATCCTTTGGAAAATGTTTGTGAAAAGCTAACACACATACACATAGTGGTGTACACTTGGTGGTGTTGGCACATTTGCAAAGGAGAAGAAGTTGGAGTTGATGAGGATCAACTCGGTGAAGAAACGGAGGCGAGAAGGTGTCACTGTGAGTGACCGGACACTAGCCTCGGTAGGACCGGCACGTTCGGTCAATGAAAGCAGAGAGTGTGCGGTCTCGGTCATGTGATCGGACGCTGGCGCGAAGAGTGCCCGAACGCGCAAGGCCTATGTCTGGTTAGGCTGACGTACGCTGACGTAGGTGGCGCTAGTGTTGGTGCGTGGGCACAGAGCTGATCGGACGCTGGTCTACTTCTGGTCAGGCCTGATCGGACGCGTCTGGTCGAAAATCAGAGGCTCAAGGAGCTATCTAGAAATGACCAGACTCTGGCCGGTCTATGTCCGGTCATCCTCACTGTGCTGCATCCAGTCATCATGTGACCGATGGCACGCGAAGTTACCATTGAGATCGGGCGGCTCCGGTTGAACATAGAGCGACACGTGGATGGCGTAGCATGATCGGACGTTGGTCTATGTTCGGTCGTGAAGCACCGGACGCGTCCGGTCTCAAAATAGAGGCTCAGGGAGCTCTCTGGAAATGATCGGATTCAGACATAGCAGCGTTCGGTCATCCTCACGGTGCGTCCGGTCATAACTTAACCATTGAGATCGAGCGCTAGGTATTTGAAGTCAGGGATGACGTGGTAGCCATCTGTTGACTAGATTGGTAACGGCTATTTTAGCCCATGGGGCTATAAATAGAAGTGTTGGTCAGCCTTTGGCTAGCAGCTTAGTAGAGCTTAGCACACTAGAGCCTTGGTGGCTTATGTGGTAGTGCTTGGGAGCCCTCTAACTCACTCTAGCTTGATAGTGTTCGTCCGATTGAGTGAGTGAGCGATTCTAGAGCAGTTGCATCATGAGGTTGCTTCAAGTGGCACTAGGTGGTCATCTTGCAAGCCGGTGGTGCTTGTTACTCTTGGAGGTTTCCACTGCCTAGATGGCTTGGTGGCGGTCTCCGTCAAAGCCCACAAGAAGCTTGTGCGGTGCTCCGGAGAAGAGCTTTGTGAGGAGCATTCTGCTCACCCCGCGGGAGCTGAGAAGAGCAACTCTAGTAGAGCAAGACACGAAGGGCGACAAGTGGTCTGGGTGGGTCAAGTGCTAGAGCTTGTGGTAAGCACTCCACGTTGGAGAGTGTGACTTGCGGGTCACCACTAGCAAGAGGACCAGTGGCAACCTTGGAGCTTATCTCAATGGGGACGTAGCGTGTTGGCAAGCACGTGAACCTTAGGAGAAAATCACCGTGCCAATATTGTTCTTCCTGTTGATTTGCAATCCCCTTACATAAGCTTGTAATTACTTTCATATACATTGTGCTTGTGTAGTTGCTCTTACAATTTGTTAGCTTGTGTAGCTCACTAGTTACCTTCTTGCTTGTGTAGCATAGAAGTAGCTCCCTTGTGTGGCTAATTTGGTTTGTGTAACCTTGTTAGTCACAGTGCTTAGTTTGTGTAGCTAAGTATTTGCGCTCTCTAATTTGGCATTGGTTGTCTTGTTATTGAGCATTGCTAGTGAGCTCCCCGGTGTGCAAAATACTAGATGCATATGTTTGTGTGACCTTGCTCCTAGAATTGGATAAGTGAGCTCTAGCTAGCCCGACACCTTTGTTGCCTATTTAGGATCTTTATAAGGAGCTTCTGAACTTCGATAGAGGGGTGTAGTCTTGGCTAGACCGATAGTTTTAATTCCACACTTGTTTTGGTTAGCCGACGCGATTAAATTTAGAAAGGACTATTCATGCCCTCTAGTCCACCATCTCGACCCTACACCTTGGGGTGGCGGTGTCACCGGATAGGGCATGGTGGTGCCAACCCTAACTCCTCTTTCTCGGCCGAGGCCAGGTGGGCACCGCCCTAGGGGTGGCGGTGCCACCGGACCGGGGGTGGCGGTGCCACCCAGGCAGCCCACCGAGCCTGGTTTCACCTCCTTTCTTCACCTTTTTTAACACCTTTGCAAATGTGCTAACACCACCAAGTGTTCACCACCAGGTACACATGTGTTAGCTTTTCATAAACATTTCCCAAAGGGTTAGCCACTCAAATCACCACGCCACTCGATCCTAGCAATGATGCAAAGTTAGATCACTCGAGTGGCACTAGATGACCGTTATGCAAACATGTTTGCCCCTCTTTATAGTACGACCATCTATCCTAAACCCAGTCATAAACTTCTCTACTCACGTATGACCAGTGAAATGAAATGCCCTATAGGTTATACCTTTGCCTTGCCCATTCCATTCTATCTCCTCTGATGTCGATGCAACACATGCACCAACCATATCATAAATGATATGATCCACTTCATATCATCACATGACATGTAGCACCCAATTTTAAGAACAAAACCAGATACACACCATATGCGAACCTTGGAAGTCAAATCTCACATATAGCTACAAATAAGGGTAATATCAAAAAACAATGCTCAATATATAATGTACTTAGTATAAAGGATATAACCTTAGACAACAAACGGTGGAAAGACAACTCCGATCTTTGAGTGAAGACTCCAATCCATAGGGACATCTGACTAGTTGATCACAAGCCTAACTTTTGCAAACTCTAGCAATCTGGTACCCATCTAGGATTTTTATCCAAATAATTGAAAAGTAAAGCAAGCGTAAGTACATGTCATACTCAATAGATATAACATGGGGTTAATGAGGCTCAAAAGGCTGACACTGGGTTAACTGCGATTAGCTTTTAATGAGTCATCTTTTAGCAATTAGGTGGCAACAAGTTTATCTACAAGCCCATATAAACACATGATCAGGTAAACATAAATAATGAATAGCATAAACAATAATCATTAGTGAGCATCTTCATCATCAGTATCATCAGTGTTTATCATCTATTCCGTAAGGATTCCAAGGCCGCTTGTGACTGTGAGCACGACTGATATACCAGTTTTACACTCTGCAGAGGTTGTACACTTTCACTGTGAGTCATGATTTACCCTTCCGCCCGAGGTAGCTAATCTCTTGACCTACTTCCAAGGAAGGTCGATAGGGTTCACTATGAAGCCTTTCAAAGGTTCGTCTAATAAGTTGGGGCCATTAGATTCACTCGGCAAACAGATGTAGAGCCCCCCTTCCCGATGGCACAATGACGCACAACCTATACACAAGGAGAAAGAGGCCGCACTATACCCGATTTGTCAAGCCATTCTGACGCCAATAAAGGTAAACACTAACAAGCTAGAAAATGTTCTCATACTGATCTAAAGCTAGAGCCATGTAGCCCTCATAGCTATACAGTAAGTCTCGGATGATCACTTACAGATAAGTTCTTAGGGAGAGGAATCTAGAGCACCATAAAATAGCCTAATGCTCTAGCCCCCTGGTTCCATGTTGCCAAAAAACATCTTTTAGTGTTTATTGCATATACCATTAGTCAAGTTACAAGATCATGGTCTTTAATTGAGCACTTGCATCATACTACCCAATGCAATAACCCAAAGGTGTCAAGGTACAAGTTCAAGTGCTAGGAAATCCTTATAGGAAACAAGGTAGACACATGCAACATTAATTAAATGATTAAAGGTGTATAGGACAACAAAGATGATCACATGCTATACTGCCTTAAACTTATATCCTTCTGCTAGTCCAAACCTTCAATGGAACTCCTTAATCAACACATAAAACTCACCGACTGGACAAGATCATTAAGCACCACACAAGCATCCGAACAAACATGCATAGCATTCAAACATAACTATATTAGAACAATACACCAATCAGTGAAAAAAAATTTGAATTCAAATCTACATGTTGCTACAATCACACAAACATGAAAAGCACGCTAATCGGAGCTACGGTGAAAAGATACATCTACCGATAGATTTGCTTCAAAAAGAAACTATAGGCTTTATTTATTTTATCTATATAATCATGTATAAGATACTTTAGAGAAATACCTTAACTGAGTTAAGTCAAATTACACTTGATTTAGAAAAACAGGGTAAAACTAATCATATAATTGACCAAGGTAAAAAGCCTAAGTTACTTTTAATTAGAAAAATCCAATTGCATAATCATTATTCAAGTTAGGCGTTAAATCATAAAATTCTAGAGCTCTTGACATGGAAACATTGATACTAATGCATAGTTTATGTCATTACGAATCTAACACAACTTGAACGGGTCAAATCAGAGTTAAAATGGAGAAGATATGGCCTACTGAAGGTAGTGGCAATTTTATAAATAGATGGAATTGGATTTTTGAATTTTAAAAATAAAATCTGATTTTAAACCTGCCTAAGGATTGTGGTGTAACACCTCGGTGTTAAGCATGCATTAACATTCCATCTCATGAGCATAATCATCATTTCATTATGCATAAGCAGCATCTATGCATTCCATTCTAAAGAAATGAAGTATCATTTCATGTGGTGCTTGAATTGATTGAAATTCATTATGTTTAAAACAATGTGAAATGCCATGCTCATGTTTGGATGCCATGATGTCTTGGTTTGATCACTAAGATAGCTTATAAACATTTAGGATACAATTTGGAGCAAAGTTTATATTTAAATTTTTGCCAAATTTTGCTTTTAAAAACAATTATTCAAAATTAGGGTTTTGAATTAATATTGATTTTAATTTTGTAATTCAAAATCTATTTGGAATTTGACTTTGGTCTTAAAAGCAAAGTTGTAGAGAATAAATTTTTGAGCAACTTTTATTTTTTGTCTAAAGTTTGAAAATGCTTTGAAATTGCTCAAAATTTACATTTAATGAGATAGGAATAGAAAAGAATTTGAAAAATATCATTTCACCTTAGTGGGCCTCGCGCCTCGCTTTCAGCCCAGATCATAAAGCCGGCATGCCCCGCACCTCACTCGACCTGTCTCCGCCGCGCCTCGCCCGTTAACCATGCACTCGCCCGACCGCGCCAGAGCGCGCACGCCGCGTGGCGGCCATGCGCTGGTGAGCACGCCGCGCGGCACCACCGGCCTGCGCCGTTCCGACCGGCCCGCCCCGCCTTCAATACCGCTGTCCAAGCCTCCCTCTCCTTTCTCACACATTCTCCCCATTTCCTTTCACACACCAGCAGTAGAGCAAGCGCTCGCCTCCACCACCGCCACGCTGCCTCGCCGGAGTTGCCGTCCCGGCCACGCCAGACCACCGGAGCTCGCTACGTCTTCGCCACGCCTTCACCCCGGCCTCGCGCAGCTTGTGCTCATCTCCGTTCGACATGGTAAGGCTCAAGCTGGCCGCTATTGCTTGCCGAAGCATGGCCGTTCTCACTAGAGCAGCACGGCTCTGTGGACCTCCCCTTCTCGCTCCCTTTCTCATTCTGTTTTCGCGCGCGTTAGCACCGCCTTGCCTTTGCGAACCTCGTGCGCTCCTCACCGTGCCTTGCTATGGCCGGGAAGTGCCCGCACGCAGGCATGCCATGCCACCATGTCGCCATGCGCGCCGGTGAGCTCCCTTCCAAGCTCCTCCAGTGCCCGTTCTTGGTGCATCAGGTCCGCCTCGTTGCGGGAAGCCGCTGGTGGTGACCTCACCGCCAGCGAGCTCACCAGCGGCGAAAGCCGGTCGGTCAACGACGGTCCCTGCTCGGCTTCGGCTGACGCATGGGCCTGGCTTGACCATGGGTCCCGCCTGGCAGCACCTCTGGGTGCACTACACCGGGTGCACCTAGCAGATTAGGGTAGGTGGAATTTCAGTTTTAAAGAAAATGATTTCAAAAATTGATTTAAAAAGCTTGTAAAATGTATATCTCGAGTTATATTGCTCCAAAATTGATGAAACAAATTTCGTTGTGTTCCTTGTCACCAGATCTACATGATAAAAATATTGCATGTCATTTTTGAGATACTTTAATGTAGAGCTTTATTTAATTCTTGATATTGCTAATATCTTGTGAAATGTTTAGTAAATCCTATATGGATCAGAAAATTATGATTCCAATTTGGTTGATCTATTCTTGAGATGTACTTTCTGTGAAAAATATATGTCATGCCTGTTATGTGGAAAAATATGGCTAGGTAGGTTATGTGCATTAATTGCTGATTTCTTGTAAAATTGCTAGGATAAAAATATGAATAATACATGTAGGTGAAACTTTTTGTACAGTGATTGTATGCTATGAAGATCATGGGAAAAATAACAAATCTGTTGTTTGACACTTTTCGTAGTACAAAGTATTTTCATGCTCAATTATCCACCATAGCTTGTCATTTTTGTGTAGGCTGTTATACTTATCTAAATGCAATGAAAATTTTATGGTAGTCTACTTAGAGTAGTACTATGCTACTGTAATTTTGTTAGATTTTTATGAGCACCAGAAGTATATGTTGCTGTTGTAGCCCTAGTTTAAAATGAAATAAACAAATCTTCTTTAACGCGTGATTAGTTAATAATGTTTGCTTTAGTGTATCTTTGAAGCATCTTAGATTGCTGTGGTGACTTGGCATGTTAGTACCGTGGTTGTAGTAGTAGTATAATAGTATATGTTCTTGGATGATGTTGGCTACCTTGTAGAAGGGCTTTACTTCTACTATGCCCAATAAAGTTGAACATGTTCATCTACATTTCATGTATCACTGATCATTACATGTCATCTCTTCGATGCACCTATGCATTAGCACTCATACATCTACATCATACAGGATCGCAGGAGGAGTTGCTAGCAGTAGTTTAGGAAGAGCAGACCAGGACAGATCCACAAGAAGTCCAGGCATAGGAGGTGCCAGAGGAAGAGGAGTCAGGAGAGGACTTGCCCGAGTGCGTGGATCATCAACCTAGTTCATTCGAACGAGGCAAGCCCCAGAGCATTCTAAGTCTCCTACTTTATAAAAGCAATTCTTTCTATATATATGAGTTTATATATTGTTGCATTAAGTGGTAGGAGTTGATTGAAACCGTTGATGCATTTATTACTATCCTTGCCTACCTTACTACCTTGTTACCCTGTTAGGTCAGGATCGAATAACTGCTTAGCATTGCTTAGACCGGTAGCGATCGGTGATAATCTGATCACCTACATTATAGGTGGTTACTGGAAGAATTTAGCTATGGAAAGAATGATATCCTGGAATTAACCATGTGTGATGGATAATTGGAGACCAGACGGAAAAAGT
This sequence comes from Miscanthus floridulus, assembly GCF_019320115.1. Classification (NCBI taxonomy): domain Eukaryota; kingdom Viridiplantae; phylum Streptophyta; class Magnoliopsida; order Poales; family Poaceae; genus Miscanthus; species Miscanthus floridulus. The sequence goes on from NC_089580.1 coordinate 73,778,830, forward strand.
TGGAGGCAACCAGACAGGGTTCTGGGGTGCTATTAGTTTCCATCTATGTCGATTAAGGACCGATCATTGCTCGTCCCTCTTATCATGTTGAACGCATGCCTCACATTTTGCTGGCTGAATAAAGTACCTTTCGACCGCGAAGCTAGTGACACTATTTGAGCCAGGACAAACCTGGATTGGCAGACTGGTGCTGAAGGGGGTATGATGGGGACGCTAAGAGTGAGCCCAAGGTGCGTCCTGGTAGTCGGGCGATCCCTGGGTAGTGTGGTCCCGGCTGTTATCCCGTGGATACTTGGAAAGTGTCATTGGTGATCTAAGCGACCCTGACAGGGGAAGCGTGGTTTGTGTGAGGAATAAATCACCAGCTGGTTAGGAATTGATTCGAATCGCCATCGCTCCTGGATAGTGAGCACTTGACTCGAGCTACGACATCGTAGTAATTATTATGGAACAATGATGGTTATCTAGATGGTATGAGATATGCTAAATCTAAATTGGTAACTAGATGTTATTGATTAATCAAGTGATTGCTATAGTACAGGTGCTTACCTAGATGGATAGGTCATAATAAAGATGATGCAAAGTACTTAAAATGGTTTATTCCTGATAGTTTATGCTTTTCACAAACAAGTTAGCTAGCCCACTAAAGAAAGCCTTGCATAATCCTTGGTATCGCCATATTTTGGTTTAAGACGGGTAAGTCTAGCTGAGTACCTTCTTGTACTCAGGGCGTTGTTCCCATTGTTGTTGCAGATGGTCAAATGTACTACGGCTATTGCATTAACTGCCTATACCCAGCGATGGGTGACAACTAGGACCAAGGGCAATGGTCACTCCGTATCTCTTCTCTGATGCTTTTATAAGAAATGACTACCTACTGGCACTGTATTGGAACTAAAAGTGTGTGTGTGACTTGAAAACTATTTGCTTCCGCTATTTCAGATCGAACCTGGTTTGTAATAACTTTATATTCTAAACTCTGATGTATCCTAATGTCATTGCGAACTTTATGTAACATGTGACGGTACTTGCTAAACTTGTACGATCTTGGTTTGTATGTCGATTGGTTTGAAATCCTTCGTGGTTTCACGGACTACCGGGTTATACTGGCTTAAGTTTGTTAAATTATCTGCTTCGGTGGAAGATTTCCTTACTTAATCTCGTATAATTGGTTGGTTCTGTTATAGCTGACATTAGAGCAAGGTTTAGCAGGTTACTGTTCATGCGTGTATTTAAAACAAAAGGGTTTTGTGTTACAAAACTAATTGCAAACTATAGTATATAGGTGTTTCAACCTCTAATTAAAAACTTAAGAGTGTGCCAGTGGTCATATCCTTTATGCCCAATTAAGGACTCTAGGTGGCTTATTTAAGTACTGACTTGGGGGGTCTCTGCATCATATTTCTATTTTGTTGCTCATACGGCGTGCTATTATATGAGTGCCATTCACTTGAGTGGTATGTATGGATCCATTGCCTCTACGCCTCGGTAAGTGAGAGTTGTGAGAGCATGATCAGATACACTGCCGATCTAGGGAAGTGCTTATATGATGCTGGATTATTTACATGCCATACACATGTTTGTATGAAAGTATCCAATGTGTGGGGAAATTCTGTCCTGTGGTGACGATGCCATTGATAGGACGATGGTTTGGGTAGTTGCTACCGTTGTATGTGTATCTAGGGATGCGTGTAGAACGAGTAGATTACTTTACTACTTTCATGCATATTTTTCATACTGTTAGGGTTTGGGCTGAAGTGGATCTTTTGCAGGTACATAACAGTGCTGTCGTGTAGTATGTATTAGCTACGTTTATCAGAGACTATTGTATGCGACCGTCTATGCCGCTAGCAATTGTTATTTTCCTAAGTTTGTGAGAACATATGGAACGTGCATGCATCATGTTGTTACATATCATTCATGGAATTGTTCCTCCCCTTATAAGTTGATTATCTCATTTTGATAAAAATGACAACTTAAACTTGTTCTCACATGAGTAATAAAACAAATTTGCTACAGATGACACGCACAAAGCAGACCGCTCGCAAGTCCACCAGAGGTAGAGCTCCCCACCATTAGCTTGCTCCACATACCCGTCAGCGCCACACGTTTCTTGGAGAGTTTGGGATGCCTACACTCTTGTGGAGAGTGCTAAGCTATGTAGGCTATCCTGATGGAATGGAGCCCCACTACTTCTGGACAAATGAGCAGTTGGGAGAAGGTCTCTTGGTTACTGTGGAGGCTGTTGTTCGTCCCCAAGGTGACGGTTCTAAGTGGACTGGTTGGCGTTATGAGTCAACTGGCAAGACCGCTAAAGAAGCAGCTGACAGGGCAGCCTTTGGGATACTGAGGGATATCATGGACCATTTTCCTTAGGAGTTGGCAACCGCTTTAGTTGGAGTCTTTCCGAGGGGCAACCCCTCCACTGACTCATGGCAGCAAGTGAGAGGAAGATCTCTGGAGATTGGTGCAGCAGAAGGACAGAACAGTGATAACCCTACCATGAGCACCATGTTTGTAGTGATGAAGGCTTTCAATGGAGTAGAAGGTAGCCTGAGACGTGTGTTTGGTGCTCTTGGTCATGCCTAAGATGACCGACATCAGCTTCAGAGGGATCACGACGCCGAGATTGAGAGGCTCAGTTGACTCATCAGAGGGATTAGGTGACCCAGAGGACTGGAGCCTATGAGGGAGACATGTGTGCACTGAGAGAGCAGGTCGAGTGTCTGACCACCGCCAACAGGAATGTTGAGCGCATGTTGATCCATGTGCTCCACCAGAGGAATGAAGCCTGGTCCACAGAAGATGTTCTAAGAGCTCGATAGGTTGAGCTGGAGCAGCAGTTGGCCAATGCAGAAGAGTACAACGACAACCTACATGAGGAGGTTCATCAGCTGAATAACCAGCTCCACCCTTATGTTCTGCCTAGAGCAGCAGAGATGGATCTAGATGAGGACGAGGATCCCAAAGAGCCTGAGGCACCAGCTAATGATGACGACGATGATGTAGATAGTGACGATGTCGTCATCTCCGACCTAGACAGCGACCACGATGAGTAGACTAGTAGTTGTTGCGCTAGCTACTAGGGTTTCGTTTGCGATGACCTTTTGCATGGTTGACATGTCTGGCATGTACTCATGAGTAGAAAGACTAAGACGTTGATGTAATGTTGGAAAACTTGGATGTGTTTGTGGCGATATCTGAATGTCAAAAGTCCAGTGTATGAATGCTGGCAATTTGGTTGTATTGGACGTGATGTGTGCGTTTCAGTAATCTAATTAGTAATGTTGTGTTAATTGGAATGGCTTATTGTGCCCCTGTTTTAATTCTCTCCAGTGAATTCAGTACGACATAATTTTTCATTCACCTGCAATTTCTACAACATCGCCTAATAATTACTGTTACTGAAATATGCAGATGTCGAACACTCGTCGTACCGTGTATGACACGGCTGAGGCAGGTGGCGGTGCCGCTGGGAATGAGAACCGTGATCCACCACAACCACCTCCTCCTCCATCGTACACCGCAGAACAGTTCTTCGCACAGTTCCTTGGAAGTTAGTGCAACATGGAGGGCATGCAGCAGAACATGGAAGCTGCATTGCGCCATATTGCCGACAACACCCGCCGTGGGTTAAACCTAGGTGGACATGAAGCAAATCAGCATAGCAGTTTCAAGGACTTTATGGACACCAGACCACCAATTTTCAAGGAAGCGGCAGAGCCCTTGGATGCAGAAGAGTGGATAAATACCATGGAAGATAAGTTTCGCGTTCTAAGGATGACAGAAGTATTGAAGACGGAGTATGCAGCTCATCAGCTGCAAGGCCCTGTAGGAATGTGGTGGAAGCACCACCGCACCACTTTTCCTCCCAATGCCCACATTACTTGGAGGGAATTCACTGACGCCTTTCATGGAGTTTACATTCCCCCTGGTTTGACTGAAATGAAGTTTGGAGAATTTCTAGCACTAAACCAAGGCACCAAGACGGTGACCCAGTATCTACACACATTCAATAATCTAAGTCGCTATGCCTCTGACATGGTGAATACCGATGCCAAAAAGATCACTAGTTTCAAGTGAGGTCTGAATCCCAAGATGATGAAGCACGTGGGTACTAACACAAGAACTAGTTTCAATGACTTTGTTAGTGACTGCTTAAAGCAAGAAAAGAACAACAATGTATATGCTACATCCAAGACTCACAAGAGGGCTTTTGAGTCAGGTCTGTCCCAGCCAAGGGCCCCGATGGCAAATCGTTCTGCGTATCGTCCGCCTGCCCCTGGTGCAAGGTTTAGGCCACCCCAACGGAGGAATCAGAATGCCCAGCAACCTCAGAGGAACCAGAAGCCATTCAAGATGGCGGTGCCACAGGCCAAGACCGGACAAGGCAGTTCATCTGGAGCTGCTACTCAAGTAAGAGGATCGTGTTTCAACTGCAATCAAACTGGGCACTTTGCAAAGTTTTGCCCATATCCTAAGAGGCAGCAGAATTAGTACCAAGCTCGTGTGCACCACACCACCATTGATGACATCCCGGAAGGAGAGCCCATGACAGCCGGTATGTTTTCTATCAACAATCATCCCGCAGTCATTTTGTTTGATTCTGGATCATCGCATTCATTCATAATTCAAGCATTTGCAAGAAAGTATGAGCAAAAGATAGTTGAATTGGAATGTGCTTATCAAATCAGTTCAGCTGGGGCTGATCTGTTAACTAATCAGATAATCCAGGGGATAACCCTGTGTATAGCAGACATGCAGTATATGCTTAGCTTGATATTTATGCCAGGACTAGTTCTAGATGTGATTATAGGAATGAACTGGATGACTAAGATGTGAGTAGTGATTGATGTGGGAGGAAGAAGCATTTCTCTCAAAGAACCTGTTGGAGAAGGTACATTTCAAGTAACCTTACCTCGGAGAATAGATATGACCAGTATAACTTGTGTAGTCCAAACTACTCTTCTAGCCAAGATTCCAGTAGTGTGCGAGTTTCCGGACGTGTTTCTAGAGGAGTTACTCAGTCTTCCACCGGACAGAGATGTTGAGTTTGCCATTAAGTTAATCCCTAGAACACCACCGATCTCAAGAAGGCCTTATCGGATGCCTCCAAATGAATTAGCCGAGTTGAAGAAACAACTCCAAGATTTGTTGATTAAGGGTTTGATTCACCCAAGTTCATCGGAATGGGGATGTCCCGCACTGTTCGTGAAGAAGAAGAAGGATAACTCCTTACGGATGTGCGTGGACTACCGGCCACTAAATGCGATGACAATTAAAAACAAGTATCCTCTACCTCGGATTGATATCTTGTTTGATCAATTGTCCAAAGCTAAGGTGTTCTCCAAAATAGATTTGAGATCAGGGTATCATCAGATCAAGATTAGACCACAAGATATACCCAAAACCGCGTTCTCCACCAGATATGGTTTGTACGAGTATCTTGTCATGTCCTTTGGTTTAACAAATGCTCCTACATACTTTATGTATCTGATGAATTCGGTCTTTATGCCAGAGTTGGATAAGTTCGTGATTGTGTTCATTGATGACATTCTAGTGTACTTAGAGAATGAACAGGATCATGAAGAGCATCTAAGAATTGTCTTGACTAGACTCAGAGATCACCAGCTGTATGCTAAGTTTAGTAAATGTGAGTTCTGGCTAAAGACAGTTCCTTTTCTCGGTCATGTGCTATCTGAGAATGGAATCTCTGTGGATCCTAGTAAGGTACAAGAGGTTATGGACTGGAAGGCACCAAGCACAGTTCATGAGGTTTGGAGTTTTCTTGGATTAGCCGGTTACTATCGTCGTTTTATACTGGACTTCTTGAAGATTGCTAAGCCAATGACAAGTTTGCTACAAAAGGATCATAAGTTCGTTTGGACAGAGGAGTGTGAGGCAGCTTTCTGCACCTTGCAGAATTTGCTAACCACTGCTCCTGTTCTGGCGCAACCGGATATAGAGAAGCCATTTGATGTGTTTTGCGATGCATCAAAGAATGGTTTAGGATGTGTTCTGATGCAAGATGGAAGAGTCATTGCTTATGCCTCACGTCAGTTGAGGAAGCATAAGGTTAACTATCCTACGCACGATTTAGAGCTTGCGGCTGTTGTGCATGCTCTAAAGATTTGGAGACACTACTTGCTTGGGAATGTGTGCAATATCTTTATAGATCATAAGAGTCTCAAGTACATATTTACTCAGTCTGAGTTGAATATACGACAAAGAAGATGGTTAGAGCTAATAAAGGATTATAATCTGAATGTGCACTATCATTCGGGAAAGGCAAATGTAGTGGTAGATGCCTTAAGTAGGAAGTTGTAATACCTCAGGTGTTAGCCTTGCAAAACTTGACTTGCATAGCATGAGCATGATCATAAAGCATTCATATATAAGCTTTGACACTTGAAACATTGGATTGAAATATCTGCAACGTTTGCTTATTATCGCATGTTTCTTAAACATATGCAACTTTTCTCGTTATTTCCTATCTCCATGTGTCTATGCATATGATCATGAGTGGACACATGTACTTGGTGGATGTGAGTCACACAAACATGTAGCAACACCTAGGGTAGCAAATAGGACCTTGTTCATGGTTGCATTTCATGAACCAACACTTAAGCTTTCTTGTGATTACACTAACTAGCCCTATGAGTGACTACTACATGAAATGATTGAATGACCTTGCAAATTTCTTAAACATGTTTAGAGTATCTTTATGAACAACTTTGATATTCATGGTTAGGGGTAAAAAGGTCATTAAGCCATGCTTTGATGTGTATCATCATGTAAATGTGATATGTTTGACCAAGTTTGAACTTGGTGTTAGAGACCTTGCATGGAGGAGATCACTAAAGCAAAGTTGTAGTATTTGACATAAGGAACAACTTTTATCTTTGGGTCACTAACTGATTCAGCTCCTAGCATGTGTGAAATTGGATCACAAAAATCAGAAAAATCAACATTTGCAACACTTAGCCGTTTTTGTTCTAAGTCATGCCCTGACAGTGCTGTCAGCCCGGCCTTTGGTACGATATAACTCAGTTTATGTTGCGAATTAGCATGAGATCATTGAACAACATTTGGAGATGGTACTTAGGACTACGACTTTTGTTCTGAAAGAATTCACTGAATCGCTTTGCATAGGGAGTTATTTCGATTGCAAAACCCGCTGTCAGGCTCGGCTTCGTGGATGACTGATGAACTGAACCAGTGCTCGGTGGCCGACCGACGCTAGAACGCGAACGCCGCGTGGACGCGATGAAGGCTGCGCGTCGCCGCTGCTCTGATCCGCCGGGCAGCACCAGGCCTGAGCCGGCCATTATCACCCCGCGTGCACCCGCTCCATTTCCACTCACTCATGCCAGCTCTCTCGCTCTCTAGCTCCCTCCCTTGCTCTCGCCACGGAACCAGGCAATGCTGCCGAGCTCCCACAGCACCGCCGTCGCCATAGCCTGCGTAGGCTCACGATGAGCCGTCCATTCATCACCGCAGCAGCACCACTAGCTCCCCAGCAACCCACTGCGTCCTCCCATGTCTGTTGGTAGCACTGGGTAAGCAACAGCACCATGTGCTAGCTTGCCGGAGCTCCGCCGCTAGCCCTGTCTCCGTGGCCACGTCGCCACCGTCCACCCTAGGCCGCGATAGGGCGCTAGCTAGCTCCGCCGCAGCTCGATGATGCTCGGCGTAGCATTCGATCGAGCCACTGTAGCCCCCACCATCGTAGCGCCTTTGTCCCGCCACGCCGATCCACCATGGCCGCCGTCGTCGTCACTAGCGTCGACCATAGGGTCGGCCAAGTGGTGCGATAGATGCGCTAGGTCGCGTAGGTCACTGGGTGATGATGTCACCGCCGGCAAGTTCGCCGTCGGCGAGCCCTGGCCGCGTCCGTAGAGTAGCGCCGCCGGCTCTGTTTCTGTCTCAATGATAGGTGGGGTCAACTGACCAGTGGGTCCCGCTTGTCAGCGACTCCATGTATTAAAGCCAGTTCATTTTGAATGCAGATTTCATATGTTTTGTAATTTTTGTATCTTCAATTTGGTAGCTTCAAAAATTGTGAAATAAAATGGTTAGTGTTCCTTAGGAAGTGTAGTATTTAGGAAAAATATGTTCTTGACATTTACAGTAGAAATTTTTAGAGATTTAAATAGGGATTTGAAATGTGTTTTTGAATTCATGCAAATTTGTTTATTTTATATCTAGAGTTCCTGTGCTCCAAAAATTATGAAATTTTTGTGGTAAGCTAGTATTAGCATATATGAGCTCTGGTAAAATTTTGAAGATGAGTGCATGTGTAGATTTGTAGTTATAGATTTTTCTTTTATAATTAGGAGATCCTTGTGTAAATTTTTATAAATTATTTAGGAATCAAATACTCATGAAAATTGTTGGAGGGTATACTAGTAGTATATGGATGCTAAGAAAAATAGGAAATCTGTTGCTTGACACTTTTCAATAAGGTTTTCTAATTATGCTATTTCAAGCATTGCTGCCTTGTCATTTTTGTATAGGATGTTCTACTTGGCAAAATGACATGGAATTTTTATAGTGGTCCTTTGATAGCATTAGAAGGGCACTGTAAATTTTTAAGAATTTTTGATGCACATTTGATATATATTTATTAATTAACCTATGTATCAAAATAAAATAATAAAGTCATATAAAGAAATAGTTTAGGCTTCACCATTATATTATATTAAATGTATTTGATATGCTTAAACTATTGGTAGATTTTATGTTGTCAAATTTTGAATGATTACATGAAGTAGAAGTATTGTTACTTTGTATTGCATATTGAATAGTTTCCAGACAGATTTGGGAGTTTGATGAGTTGCATGTTGAAAATGATGTGTACTATAAAAATGGTTAATAACAAAGTTGTAGAGAATTTGATAAGCTTTCCAGAAAGTCTAGGATCACTAGATTTGGATTAGTAGAACTCTAGTTATGAGTGAAACAAGTAGCTACTGTTTTGTGGTATAGTCGATGCATTGTGGAAGTAGATAATTAAATAATCGAGAAGAGATATGCACCTACTCAATAAACATGATGCACTTGTTAACATATATGCATTCATAATAATTATGCCATATTCATGCATCTAGGATTGGAGGAAGAGATAACGTTGCTGGAATTCGAAGAAGCAGAGGAAGGGGACCAGCAGGAGAATCCGTAAGCCGCAGCTCCCGAAGGCACGGAGCAGAATCCTGAAGAGCTTCCGGAGTGTCCTGACCATCGCCCTACTTCCTTTCTGCAAGGCATGCCCCGGAGCATTCTAAGTCTCCTAGTAATTTACAAATATTTACTTAAGTACTTATGATTGATGCATTAGGTTATAAGAGTTGAATGGAACCACTCGATGCATGTACATTCCTTGTCCAGATATTACACCTTTAACCAGTATAGGTCCAGGATCGAATATATGCTTAGCCATGCTTAGACCAGTAGAAGCCGAGTGATGTCCTGTCACCTGCGAGACATAGGTGGATACCGAAGCACGGTTGGCTATATCAGCTATCGTAGAACAGAACCATGAGGTAAAAGTAAATCAAGACCGGACGGGAGGTCGATAGAGAAGCAACAAGACATGGAGGTCTTGGGTGTGGATCTATCCCCATCTGTGTTGACCGTTGTTGGAACTTCTGACAAGATTGAATGCATGCCTCTCACTTAGCTGGCCGAATAACTCGTTCCGACCGCAAAGCCGAGTAATTCAATTCAGGCCGAGACCCGTTCTGTTGTGCGCTCCTTCCGAGGAACGATCAGACTGAGCCCAAGGGTAGGCTGGGCCTGAGCATCCTAGCATCTAGTGTTCTAGATTGTGCGGCGTGGTATGGACCCGCGAAATGTGTACCTGAGTTGTACCAAAGGTGACCTAAGGCTATCATGGCTGGTAGACTTAGGTTTGTGTTAGGAATCAATTCCCAGCTGGTTGAAATCGATTCGAATCGCTGTCTCTCCTGGATAGTGAGAAACTTGATTAGCTCCAACATCGTAGTAACTGTGTTATGAAACATGATGGTTTGGATGAATATGGAATTACAATACCTGCTATGGTTACTATTGTATGCTTCTAAATGATGTACCACTTGCTTGGCACAGGATAGTTGCTAATCTAGAAATGGATAGTTATAATTAACTTGATAAAGGAATCATAATTGTACAATGGGTCAATTGCCTTTTACGCAAAATGTTGTCAAATTACGTCCACTTATACAGCCTTGCATAATCCTTGGAGTCATTTTATTTTTGGTTCATGACGAGTAAGTCTAGCTGAGTACCTTCTCGTACTTAGGGTTTTATTTCCCATTGTTGCAGATGGCACTGTGTATCATGGTTATTGCAAGAGTTGCTTCTATCCCGCTATGGATGAGGAGTAAGCCTTGGGCAGGCTTCTTTATTAATTCCTATCCTTGCTTTTGTGGACCGTGATCCGACTTGGCACTGTATCAAACTACGTTGGAAACTTTATTTTCGAACTTAATTGCTTCCGCTTTATTTATCAAACTCGGTTTGTAATAACTTTTATTCGTACTCTGATGATGAAAGGTATCTATGAACTTTATGTAATATGTGGCATGTATGTTGAATCCTGTATGATCTTGGTTGTTGTAAATCGTTTATCGAGACCCGTCGTGGTACTCGACGGACTACCAGGTTTATATGGGTTCAAGTATGATAGTGCGACCGCTTACGGGCTACCATTGTACTTGTACTCTTATAAATTGGTCGGTTCTGCGACAGAAGTTGCATTCTCTTGTTGTGCAACCTTTGTTTGAAGATGGGTTCAATTTGTTGCATCCTGTGGTGTTGCATAGTATCCAGGTTAGTTGTACCTTGGAAAGCAAGATCATTGAGGGTCAGCAAACAGATAAGGGAATATTTCATATCAAGGAGAAGATAAAGAAAGAACAGTCCAAGCACTTTAGAGTGGATGAACAAGGAGTGTTATGGTTTAAGGACCGTCTGGTTGTACCTAAAGATCGAGAGCTCAAGAACAAATTGATGGACGAAGCTCATCACTCTAAGCTGTCTATCCATCCTGGAAGTAACAAAATGTACCAAGAATTGAGACCTCGTTATTGGTGGACAAAGATGAAGAAGGAGATTGCAGCGTATGTTGCTCGTTGTGACATGTGTTGTAGAGTGAAAGCTCTTCACATGAGACCCGTAGGAATGTTGCAACCTTTGTTAGTACCAGATTGGAAATAGGATGATATAAGTATAGATTTTATCACCGGTTTCCCCACCACACCAAAGGGGAATGATTCGATTTGGGTAATTGTAGATCGCCATACCAAATTCGCTCACTTTTTACCAGTCAAAACAACATTTCGACCACCTCAGTATGCTAGAAGTACATTGTAGAGATTGTCCGATTACATGGTATACCAAAGACTATCGTGTCTGACCATGGGTCATAGCTTACTGCTCATTTTTTGGAGCATCTTCATAAGGGTTTGGGTCCTAGCTTGATTCGGAGTACAGCTTACCACCCACAGACAGATGGGCAGACAGAGCGAGTTAATGCTATCCTAGAAGATATGCTTAGAGCCTGTGTGTTATCGTCTAAAGGTTCATGGGAATCATGGTTACCTTTGGCAGAGTTCGCTTACAGCAACAGTTACCAAGAGAGTATCAAGATGGCTCCATTTGAAGCATTGTATGGCAAGAAATGTAGGACACCATTGAATTGGGTTGAGCCTGGAGAAACAAGGTTTTACGGAATCGATTTTGTTGACGAGGCTGAGAAAAAGGTCTGTATTATCCAACAAAACATGAAAGCGGCATAGTCACACCAAAAGAGTTATGCCGATAAGAGAAGGAGACCGCTTGAGTTTGAGGTAGGTGACTATGTTTATCTAAAGGTTACTCTAATGAAGAAAGTACAACGGTTTGGAGTAAAAAGAAAACTTGCTCCTAGATTTGTAGGACCGTACAAGATCATAGAGAAGAACGGTCCCGTGGCATATAAGTTATAGTTACCAGAAGCGATGGGTTTGATCTTCCTAGTCTTCCATGTATCACAGTTGAAGAAGTGCTTGCGTGTTCCGGAAGAGAGAATAGAACCTCAGAGCATTCAGCACAAGTCAGACTTGGAATACCGTGAGCAACCGGTTCGAGTTTTGGACACTAAGGACCGAGTCACTCGGAATAAAGTGGTAAGAACATATAAGATACAGTGGAGTCATCATGATGATGGTGATGCGATGTGGGAAACAAGAGAATATCTGCAAAACGCTTATAAGGATTTTTATAACAATTGGTTCATAACTCAAAATCTTGGGACGAGATTCTTATAAGTGGGGAGGGCTGTAACACCTCGGTGTTAAGCATGCATTAACATTCCATCTCATGAGCATAATCATCATTTCATTATGCATAAGCAGCATCTATGCATTCCATTCTAAAGAAATGAAGTATCATTTCATGTGGTGCTTGAATTGATTGAAATTCATTATGTTTAAAACAATGTGAAATGTCATGCTCATGTTTGGATGCCATGATTTCTTGGTTTGATCACTAAAATAGCTTATAAACATTTAGGATACAATTTGGAGCAAAGTTTATATTTAAATTTTTGCCAAATTTTGCTTTTAAAAACAATTATTCAAAATTAGGGTTTTGAATTAATATTGATTTTAATTTTGTAATTCAAAATCTATTTGGAATTTGACTTTGGTCTTAAAAGCAAAGTTGTAGAGAATAAATTTTTGAGCAACTTTTATTTTTGGGCCAAAGTTTGAAAATGCTTTGAATTTGCTCAAAATTTACATTTAATGATATAGGAATAGAAAAGAATTTGAAAAATATCATTTCACCTTAGTGGGCCTCGCGCCTCGCTTTCGGCCCAGTTCACGAAGCCGGCCTGCCCCGCACCTCGCCCGGCCTGTCTCCGCCGTGCCTTGCCCATTTGCCACGCACTCGCCCGACCGCGCCAGAGCGCGCACTCCGCGTGGTGGCCATGCGCCGGCGAGCACGCCGCGCGGCACCACCAGCCTACGCCGTTTCGACCGGCCCGCCCCGCCTTCAAGACTGCTATCCAAGCCTCCCTCTCCTTTCTCGCGCATTCTCCCCATTTCCTCTCATGCGCCAGTAGTAGAGCAACCGCTTGCCTCCGCCACCGCCGCGCTGCCTCACCAGAGTTGCAGTCCTGGCCACGCCAGACCACCGGAGCTCGCTACGTCTTCGCCACGCCTTCGCCCCGGCCTCGCGTAGCTTGTGCTCGTCTCCGTTCAATGTGGTAAGGCTCGAGCTAGCCGGTGTTGCTCGCCGGAGCACGACCGTTCTCACCAGAGCAGCACGGCTCCGTGGACCTCCCCTTCTCGCTCCCTTTCTCATTCTATTTTCGCGCGCGTTAGCACCACCTTGCCTTTGCGAACCTCGTGCGCTCCTCCCCGTGCCTTGCTGTGGCTGGGAAGTGCCCGCACGCAGGCATGCTGCGCCACCGTGTCGTCATGCGCGCTGTGGCAGAACCTCCTAAGGAATTGGGCCCACGTGCACCTATCATTGTCTTAATAGACCTCGGATAGCATACACGAGTTCCCAACAACTCAACAGGTCTGTCGGGTGTCCTCGGGAAACCCGAATCATCCACGATTCTCTGTTCAAACAGGATCCCAATCACAGTTATTGCAGATTACAACAGTTTATTCAAATATATACTAGAGTAAAAGATAGCGGAAGTCTTAAGATAACATAGTTACAAACCAGTTGTTTTCAAACTTACAATACCATAAGTGTTATACAACCATAGAAGCGGGATAATATTACATTAACTTTATTTATCATACAAACTAGTGCCTTGTCCAAAGGCCATTCATTACTCCTCATCATCGTTGACTTCAAACACCGACATGTAGCAGGGACCAAAACAAGCCTACGCATGCGACTCACCTGCAACAAGGGTTAACAAACCCTGAGTACAAAAGCACTCAACAAGACTAACCCGACGTAACGGGGTGTAAGACTTTAGAGATGCAGGGGTTTGGGGCAAGGTAAGGATGTAGTAAGATTCAAAAGTTCTTTGCCAAAAGCTTACTATTCTTATCCTATTTTCAAGTTTTTACCCCTAAGTCCTTTTAGTTCATTATCTCAAATTAAATGTACATTTCCCATATTCCAATCCTTCTCATTCCATTCTTTTCTCATATTTTAGTAATTCACCAGTCCTGCATTGCTTCTGTAATGAATCGAGTCTCCATATCCGTGGAGCACCGGCAATTCGAATTGATTCAAGTCCCAGCTGGGGATTCCTTATCACACGACATATGTAGAACTTAATCTTGCATATATCAACCTCACTACCGGATCCTCCTATACTAAGCCATCTCCACGCCACCCGAGAGCACAGCACACCTCAAATCCGGCCATATTCCAGCCACGAGGGTACACGCTACTCCTACCATCTCTCCACTCCCAGTGCGTGGGCATTCATCTTAGTATCGGATTAGCCGAAGTAGGCTTACCGGAGTATGTGACCAGTACTACAAAGTGTCTCGTTCAGAAGATCCACAATGAGTGGCCTTTAAGCGACATAGTCGGCAACATTACCCAAAATTCAAGATAAGTCACCCGACTAGTCTCTAGTTCATTCAACCTTCTTTCTTTCTTTGGCCAGTATGCCATCTTTGATTGTATCAAAACTTTTACTTTGAAAGTCTACCATAAAGCATACTAAGCAATCTACGCCTTTGTAAATGAAAACATCTTCAAGGATGGTAAACAAGTAACAAGGTAGGTAATGCATCAAGTAGGTGACATTTGAATTAATCAACTTAATGCAATAAGTAACATAGGTGATAAACTTTTCAAAGTAATCAAGGTAATGGCATAATGCATAAACTGGGGCTTGCCTTCGTTGACGATCTCAGGTTCCGGATCAGTACCACGATTATCGAATCCCGTGACAACTAGGGATTCTTCTAGAACTTGCTCAACTAGAATTGTTTCACTCTCGGGTTCTACACGAAATGATAACATATGCTTTAACATGATGATAATGTAAACATGATGCTTTCATGGTACATGAAATGTAAAAACACCCTGCAAATGATTTTATTTCACGGTACAGTTGCAAGCCAACAAAACCAACTTGCAATCCTACCATTAAGAACCACACATGTGACTTGACCAAATGGATCTTGAAACCCTACTAGTCACAAAACATGACCAAAACAAGATCCAACCCTAATCAAACACTTAGGGTTTGCTTTTATCTATTTTTGAATTAATTTGGAATTAAGCCCAAAAATGAACTTGTTCCAAATGACCTGAAAATTTTATGTAAGATTCCTCATGACAAATTAGTGTACCAAAACAAATTTCATAATATTTGGAATTATACAGTGACCTACAAAAATCATGGAAATTGCATTTTTCAATTAATGGACGAAATATTTGAACATTAAAAATTTATTCAAATTTCAAGTTTCAAATTTTTAAATCATACTAGAACATGTACAGAAGCTACACACAAAATTTCAGAATTTTTGGAGCTATCATGAATTTCCTACAAATTCCCAAAGTTTTAGCACTATTCACAAATTCAGAAAATAAAAATCATCACTGTTCTTCTTCCTCACTCGCACTGACAGGCTGACCCCACTGTCAGTGACTCAAAGCAATCATGGCGGCGCTACCCTCACTGACCGGCCGCAAAATGCGCCGATGGTGACGCTCCGTCGAAGCCGACCTCACCAAAATGATCTACACCTTACTACGAACCCATCCCCGTCCTTGGAATGGCAAAAGGTACACCGGAGAAGACCCCACACCGGCCATGGCAGCTCGAGCACGTTGGCTCACGACGTAACCCCGGCAAAACTGCAGTAGAGTCAAAAGCGAAGTGAACTTCACGTTCAGTGGCTCACCACGGTCACGTCGGTGGGCTTGGTGAAGGCGGAGATGGTCTGGAACGGCCTAGCCACGTCGAGGCGATGGTGGCGAAGCTTTGGCCAGGCTTGAGGAAGAAGCAGTTGCGCCGGACGACTCCGGCCAACCCAAGCGGCGTAGGCAAGACGCCGAGAAGCGCAGGACCAAGACGATCGTGTAGGCTTAGCTAGGCACGGCGGATGCTGCTCGACGGAGACTACGGCGAGCGGCGGAGCAAGCTGGCGGCGGAGCAGAGCAGAAGGTGAAAAACGGAAATGACGACGGCATGCTCCTATTTATAGCAAGAAGGAGGGCGTGTGGTGTTGACAGCACACAGGCGAACTCACCACGGAGGTTTGGGCGTGTCACTGTGCGTGAAAGCGGTGAAATCCGATTAGCGGTGACCTCCACGTGGCGCCGGCGGCAAGCAGAGAGGTGGAGGTGATTTTTGAAATAATTACATAACTGCCACTGCGTCCATTTTTCAAATTACTCACAAATTTTCTAAAGAAGTTGAAAATCTCCAAAAATGAAAGTTGTTCAATTTTTCAAACTCTACAACTTTGCTTCTAGAAATATTTTCAAATTCTACCTCCATTTTGAAATTTGAATTTGGGGTACATTTGAGCATTTGAATCATTTCAAAATTACTCCAAATTTTATATGTAAACTTGAAAAACTTTGAATACCAAAGTTGATCTACATAAAATAATCTCCAACTTTGCTTTTTGCCTCAACCCCAAATTCCACATGGATTTTGAATTAGTCAAAAGGGGCAAAAGGACTTTTATAATTTGAATATGAATTCAAATTTGATTTGTCTTCCTTTTACTTAAATTTTGATTTTTGACCAGTAACATGGCCCATTAGGGTTATTTGAGTCAAATGACACATGGCCTCACATGATCACATGAAATTTGACCCTTGTGGTCATGATCTTTATTTAGGGTTTTTGAAACACTTCACATGAAATAACAACATTATGAAATAAACCTTATTTAGTGAATGCATTCAAAACTTTATACTATATGAATGCTTTGCAATGCACATGATGACATGTCAAATTTTAGTATTAGGTCAAAACACCAGAGGTGTTACAACCCTTCCCCCTTAAAGAAATCTCGTCCCAAGATTTAAAACTTAAGGCTAAGTAATGGAAAAGGAAATGTGTCAAGCTAACACATCATAACTTTATTCAAAAGGCTAGTGAGGGGGTTTTCCATTCTGTTGACAAACGAGACAAGTTACAATATAGACAAGGTATTGCAACTAGATAGAAGCGAAGAAGTAAGGAAAATTCTCTTCTAAGTAATCCTCGGACTCCCAAGTAGCTTCATCTTCAGTGTGTTGATTCCATTGTACTTTGTAGAACTTGATTGTACATCTGCGAGTGACTCGATCTTTCTGATCTAAAACTCTAATGGGGTACTTGGCATAAGTCAAATCAGGTTCTAGTTCTACATCACCAAAGTCGATCTCTTGGTCAGGTACTTGAAGGCACTTCTTTAACTGTGATACATGGAAGATATCATGCACCGCTGACATGTGATCTGGTAGCATGACGCGATAGGCGACTGGTCCACATCGTTGTTGGATCTAAAAAGGACCTACATATCGGGGTACCAACTTTCCCCGAATCCCAAAACGATGAACTCCTTTCATCGGTGATACCTTGAGGTAGACATAATCTCCCACTTTGAATTCTAGCGGTCGTCTCCTCTTATCAGCATAGCTTTTCTGTCGGGACTGAGAGTTTAACTTTCTCTTCAGCTTCCTTGACCACATCCAGTCCAAAGAACCAACGTTCTCTAGCTTCTGACAAATTTAAAGGTGTTTGGCAGCTACGGCCATACATTGCTTAGAATGGTGCCATTTTAATGCTCTCTTGATGGCTGTTGTTATATTAGAATTCAGCTAAGGAAAGGCATTCATCCCATTTAGCACCAAAGAAAAGAACACATGCTCTTAACATATCTTCAAGAATTTGATTTACCCTTTCAGTCTGTCCGTCTATTTGCAGATGATAAGCAGAACTACGGATAAGTTTAGTTCCCAAAGACTCATGTAGACTTTTCCAAAACTTGGATATGAACAATGATCCTCTGTCAGAGACAATGGTCTTGGGTGCCCCATGCAGACTGAAGATTCTATTAAGATAAAGCTTTGCATACTGTTCCGCTCGATATTTATCTCTGACTAGTAAGAAATGAGCTATCTTGGTTAGACGATCAACAATAACCCATATTGAATTGTAGCCTGCAGATGTCCTGGGTAATCCCACGATGAAGTCCATACAGATATCTTCCCACTTCCAAGATGGAACTGGCAACGAATGTAATGGACCTGCAGTCTTCATATGAACTACCTTGACTCTCTGGCAAATATCACACTTGGCCACATATTGAGCTATTTCTATTTTCATTTTGGTCCACCAATATCTCTTTATCAAATCATGATACATTTTGTTGCTACCCGAATGAATGGAGTATCTTGTAGAGTGAGCTTCATCAAGAATTTGCTTTCATAGCTCCAGATTTTTGGGTACTACCAACCTATCCTTGAACCATACGACATCTGATTCATCAATCTTGAAACATGTTGGTCTCCCAGATCTGACTTTATCCTTAATATGGGCTATGCCCTTACTTTTCTGTTGAGCAACAATGATCTGATCTTTGATAGTGGACTCAACTACAATATTGGACAGAGAACCTTGTTCTATGATTTGTAAATTCATATGCTCCATCTCTTGACACAATGTTCGCTGCATCAGTTCTACAATTAGGCAATGATAATGACTCTTGTGACTCAGGGCATCGGCAACCACATTAGCCTTGCCCGGATGATAGTGCACATCTAAATCATAATCTTTAATAAGTTCCAACCATCTTCTTTGCCTCATATTCAACTCTGACGGGGTCAAGATGTATTTCAAACTTTTGTGATCCGTATAGATATGACATATATTGCCCAATAAATAATGTCGCCAAATCTTAAGTGAATGGACAACAACAGCTAATTCAAGATCATGGGTGGGATAATATTCTTCATGCTTCTTGAGTTGTCTAGAAGCGTATGCTATGACTCTGCCTTCTTGCATAAGAACACAGCCGATACCAATTCCAAATACATCACAATAGATATCAAATGGCCTCTCGATATCAGGTTGTGCTAATACTGGTGCAGTTGTCAACAACTTCTTCAATGTCTGAAAGGCCTCTTCACATTCTGTTGACCATACAAACTTAGTTTGATTTTTCAACAGTCTAGTAATTGGCTTCGCAATTCTAGAGAAGTCAGGGATAAACCGACGGTAATACCCTGCCAACCCCAAGAAACTACGAACTTGATGAACAGTTGTAGGTGCTTTCCAGTTAAGGACTTCTTCTACCTTGCTCGGATCAACAGCTATACCTTCAGCAGATAGTACATGACCCAGAAATTGTACTTCCTCCAACCAAAATGCACATTTACTGAATTTGGCATATAATTGGTGATCTCTTAATCTTTGTAGAACAATACAGAGATGTTCCGCATGTTCCTCTTTGCTTTTAGAGTAGATAAGAATGTCATCAATGAACACCATGACAAACTTATCCAACTTAGGCATAAAAACTAAGTTCATCAGGTACATGAAATGAGCCGGGGCATTGGTCAACCCAAAAGACATGACTAAATACTCATATAGACCATATCAAGTAGTAAATGCTATCTTTGGCACATCTTCACGTCTGATCTTAATCTGGTGGTAGCCTGATCTTAGGTCTATCTTCAAAAATACCTTAGCTCCCGCAAGTTGATCAAAAAGCAAATCAATTCGGGGTAAGGGGTATTTGTTCTTGATGGTGACTTCATTTAATGGCCGATAGTCAACACATAACCTTAAGGTTTGGTCCTTCTTCTTCATGAAAATAGCCGGACATCCCCAAGGTGATGAACTGGGTTGAATGAAACCCTTGTCTAACAACTCTTGTAGTTGCATTTTTAATTCTGCTAATTCTTTCGGTGGCATCCTATATGCTCTTCTAGACACTAGTGCTGTCCCTGGTTTCAGATCAATTCTGAACTCTATGTCTCGGTCTGGTGGCAGACCAGGCAGATCATCGGGAAAGACATCCGTAAACTCACATACCACTGAAATTTTCTTGGCTCCTTCAACAATAGTTGCACAGACTATTTCCACTGTACTCTTAGGAAAGGGAAGTTGGATGAGAAGTTGGGTTTTGCTGCCAGGTGCATTTATCCTTATGGTTCTACGCAGGACATCTATGATAGCCTCGTGCTAAGTTAACCAGTTCATACCAAGGATCACATCTATATCTTGATCCTTTAATATCAGCATATTGGTAGGGAACTCATAACCTCCCAAATCAATAGGTACATGCTGAACTACCTCCCTTGTACAGATTCGTCCCCCAGGCGACTATATATGATAGGGTTCTTTTGTTTCCCCAATAGCTATCCCATGCTTCACAACAAATGTACGATTGATGAATGTATGGGATGCACCAGAATCAAATAAGGTAATTGCAGGATGCTTAGCAGTGGGAAACATACCCATCATAACTGGTTCTCCTTCTAGAATAGATTCCACTTGCATATAGAATACCCTTCTAGTTTTCTTCTCTGCCTGACCCTTTTGATGGTTCTAAGCATTGCCCTTGTACTGATTCTGAGCTTGATTAACAGGGGCTTTGGATGCATCAGGATTGTTCTTCCTAGGATATGGACATTCTCAGGAAAAATGTCCAGGTTTACCACAATTATAGCATGGAAAATTGTGATTCTGGGGAGTAGCATTGCGGTTTGCATTATTTGTATTGTTCTGCTGCTGCGGTGCTTGATGAGTATAAGGCGTATTAGTTGCAGGGCGAATGAAGATTTGCTGCCTGCTTTGGCCTTGTTGTGGGCGGAATGGCGTACGGCCATGATTCTGAGGATGGTATACTATCTTCTAACGCTTGCCACTTGATGATCTGGAAGCAGATATTTTCTTCTTCTTCGCCTCCTTGTGTCGGCGGTAATTCTCTTCCAAAGCCATAGCAATGTTGATTGTCTCATGGTAAGTTGCATTACCACAGGCTGCCATCATTGTCTGAAGTTTAGTGTTCAAGCCTCTAAGAAAATGATTCTTTTTCTTCCTATCAGTATTCACATACTCAATAGCATACTACGACAGGTGGTTGAAACGCCCAACATACTGCATCACCGGGTGCTCCCCTTGCATAAGAGCCAAGAACTCTTCCATCTTCATGGTCATCACACTGTCCGGAATATAATGTGCCCTGAAGGCATCCTTGAACTCCCTCCAGTTGTTTGGTGACCAGTGGGCTGTACTGCTACCAAATTTGCCCACCAGGCACCAATAGCTCCTCAGAGTTGCTGTGCCGCAAACCTTGGTTTTTGAACCTCAGTACAGTGGATCAGCTTGAACTTTTGCTCTATTGTCCTAAGCCAATCATCAGCTTCTAAAGGTTCGTCTGCCTTAGAGAACATAGGCGGACGTGTGTCAGTAAAATCCACATAAGTTGACTCGTCATTTCCATTACGACGGCCATGATGAGGGTATGGTGCCTGCTGGTTCTGCGCCAACTCCCTTAACAGCCTGGCATTCTCTGTCGTTGCATTGACGAGTGCAGCTATGGCATCTGCCATAGTCAAGGGCATTGGTGGAGGATTTGGGCACTCATCATCGTCGTGCGAGCCACTAGCACCAGTTCGAGTGATAGGACGAGGCATCTGTTAGAGAAACACGTTTACTTACATTATTCTTTATTGAAAGCATTTAAAAGATTTCATACCACAAAGGGTCCTTATTTATATTACATGTCTTGTATCCCACAAGACAACCCTGGTTTTCTAGGAAAGCAGTAAAGGAACTACTACTACTCCAAGCTTTCAGTCTTCGGCATCCGTGCCCGTATCAGATGAAACCTCATCTTCATCTGAGAAGTACACTAACTCCTCAGGATCCTCCTCCTCTTCTTCATTCTCGACTTCTCCTGGATCTACAATCATTTCTTCATCGGTAACCTCACCATCCCCATGAGGAGGATGAAGTTGAGCATTCAGCATATGGACATTCTCATGTAGAATGGCATTGTCCATCTCCAGGTCCTCTATGTAGAACTCCAACTCATTGATGCGTTCATTGGCCACGTCTTCTTGTGTCCAGGCTTCATTCCGTAGCTCCATGGTCATGGTGATACCCCTTTGCATTTCCGCCAGCTCTTCTTGATCTTTGGCATGAACTCGACGAAGAGTGTTGAGCTCCTTGTTAAGGTTCTCGACGTTGGCGGGGTTGCTTGAAGATCCTTCCTCTCCTAGGGTCTTAGCACTTCCTTCACCAAGCTCGTGATTTCTTGGTGCCAATTGGTGACGAGGGACTCCATGAGGTCCGGTGGACTTACGTGTGGTTTTCTTGGTCTTAGCCATAGCCTGTAGAATTTAAGGTAGGACTATAAGAATAGCTTGAGGATAATGGAGGTTAGCAAGAATGGGATTGACATTACTTACCCAACCACTATTAAGGGGAATTATTATGCAATGTGCTCAAGCATGATGCATGAATCGACCTTACAAATCTCAGTACAAAACATTTATATAATTATAAGTACTAGATTTTTTTTAATACATAGGACAAACCTAATCATATTATCCGCCACAAACTTTCAAATAAGACAAGATTGAGACTAGATCAAAGGTAAGAAGAAAGAAATTGAACTTTCAAAATATCAAGTTTACTTTCTTTGATCCAAATCATTTTGAAGTTTTTCCAAAGTAACCTACAATGATCTTAGATGGGAACTGCTCTGATACCAACTGTGGCAGAACCTCCTAAGCAATCAGGTCCACGTGCACCTATTATTGTCTTAACAGACCTCGAATAGCATACACGAGTTCCCAACAACTCAACAGGTCTGTCGGGTGTCCTCGGGAAACCCGAATCATCCACGATTCTCTTTTCAAATAGGATCCCAATCACAGTCATTGCAGATTACAACAGTTTATTCAAATATATACTAGAGTAAAAGATGGCGGAAGTCTTAAGATAACATAGTTACAAACCAGTTGTTTTCAAACTTACAATACCATAAGTGTTATACAACCATAGTAGCGGGATAATATTACATTAACTTTATTTATCATACAAACTAGTGCCTTGTCCAAAGGCCATTCATTACTCCTCATCATCGTTGACTTCAAACATTGACATGTAGCAGGGACCAAAACAAGCCTGCGCATGCGACTCACCTACAACAAGGGTTAACAAACTCTGAGTACAAAAGTACTCAACAAGACTAACCCGACATAACGGGGTGTAAGACTTTAGAGATGCAGGGGTTTGGGGCAAGGTAAGGATGTAGTAAGATTCAAAAATTCTTTGCCAAAAGCTTACTATTCTTATCCTATTTTCAAGTTTTTACCCCTAAGTCCTTTTAGTTCATTATCTCAAATTAAATGTACATTTCCCATATTCCAATCCTTCTCATTCCATTCTTTTCTCATATTTTAGTAATTCACCAGTCCTGCATTGCTTCTGTAATGAATCGAGTCTCCATATCCACGGAGCACCGGCAATTTGAATTGATTCAAGTCCCAGCTAGGGATTCCTTATCACACGACATATGTAGAACTTAATCTTGCATATATCAACCTCACTACCGGATCCTCCTATACTAAGCCGTCTCCACGCCACCCGAGAGCACAACACACCTCAAATCCAGCCACATTCCAGCCACGAGGGTACACGCTACTCCTACCATCTCTCCACTCCCAGTGCGTGGGCATTCATCTTAGTATCAGATTAGCCGAAGTAGGCTTACCGGAGTATGTGACCAGTACTACAAAGTGTCTCGTTCAGAAGATCCACAATGAGTGGCCTTTAAGCGACATAGTCGGCAACATTACCCAAAATTCAAGATAAGTCACCCGACTAGTCTCTAGTTCATTCAACCTTCTTTCTTTCTTTGGCTAGTATGCCATCTTTGATTGTATCGAAACTTTTACTTTGAAAGCCTACCATAAAGCATACTAAGCAATCTACGCCTTTGTAAATGAAAACATCTTCAAGGATGGTAAACAAGTAACAAGGTAGGTAATGCATCAAGTAGGTGACATTTGAATTAATCAACTTAATGCAATAAGTAACATAGGTGATAAACTTTTCAAAGTAATCAAGGTAATGGCTTAATGCATAAACTGGGGCTTGCCTTCGTTGACGATCTCAGGTTCCGGATCAGTACCACGATTATCGAATCTCGTGACAACTGGGGATTCTTCCAGAACTTGCTCAACTAGAATCGTTTCACTCTCGGGTTCTACACGAAATGATAACATATGCTTTAACATGATGATAATGTAAACATGATGCTTTCATGGTACATGAAATGTAAAAATACCCCGCAAATGATTTTTTTTCATGGTACAGTTGCAAGCCAACAAAACCAACTTGCAATCCTACCATTAAGAACCACACATGTGACTTGACCAAATGGATCTTGAAACCCTACTAGTCACAAAACATGACCAAAACAAGATCCAACCCTAATCAAACACTTAGGGTTTGCTTTTATCTATTTTTGAATTAATTTGGAATTAAGCCCAAAAATGAACTTGTTCCAAATGACCTAAAAATTTTATGTAAGATTCCTTATGACAAATTAGTGTACCAAAACAAATTTCATAATATTTGGAATTATACAGTGACCTACAAAAATCATGGAAATTGCATTTTTCAATTAATGGACTAAATATTTGAACATTAAAAAGTTATTCAAATTTCAAGTTTCAAATTTTTAAATCATACTAGAACATGTACAGAAGCTACACACAAAATTTCAGAATTTTTGGAGCTATCATGAATTTCCTACAAATTCCCAAAATTTTAGCACTATTCACAAATTAAGAAAATAAAAATCATCACTGTTCTTCTTCCTCACTCGCACTGACAGGCTAACCCCACTGTCAGTGACTCAAAGCAATCACGGCGGCGCTACCCTCACTGACTGGCCGCAAAATACACCGACGGTGACGCTCCGTCGAAGCCGACCTCACCAAAATGATCTACACCTTACTACGAACCCATCCCCATCCTTGGAATGGCAGAAGGTACACTGGAGAAGACCCCACACCGGCCATGGTGGCTCGAGCACGTCGGCTCATGGCATAACCCTGGCAAAACTACGGTAGAGTCAAAAGCGAAGTGAACTTCACGTTCAGTGGCTCACCACGGTCACGTCGGTGGGCTTGGTGAAGGCGGAGATGGTCTAGAACGGCCTAGCCACGTCGAGGCGATGGTGGCGGAGCTCCGGCCAGGCTCGAGGAAGAAGCAGTTGTGCCGGACGACTCCGGCCAACCCAAGCGGCGTAGGCAAGACGCCAAGAAGTGCAGGACCGAGACGATGGTGGCGGATGCTACTCGACGGAGGCTACAGCGAGCGGCGGAGCAAGCTGGCGGTGGAGCAGAGCAGAAGGTGAAAAACGGAAATGACGACGGCATGCTCCTATTTATAGCAAGAAGGAGGGCGTGCGGTGTTGACAGCACATGGGCGAACTCGCCACGAAGGTTTGGGCGTGTCACTGTGCGTGAAAGCGGCGAAATCCGATCGTCGGTGACCTCCGCGTGGCGCCGGCGGCAAGCAGAGAGGTGGAGGTGATTTTTGAAATAATTACATAACTGCCACTGCGGCCATTTTCAAATTACTCACAAATTTTCTAAAGAAGTTGAAAATCTCTAAAAATGAAAGTTGTTCAATTTTTCAAACTCTACAACTTTGCTTCTAGAAATATTTTCAAATTCTACCTCCATTTTGAAATTTGAATTTGGGGTACATTTGAGCATTTGAATCATTTCAAAATTACTCCAAATTTTATATGTAAACTTGAAAAACTTTGAATACCAAAGTTGATCTACATAAAATAATCTCCAACTTTGCTTTTTGCCTCAACCCCAAATTCCACATGGATTTTGAATTAGTCAAAAGGGGCAAAAAGGACTTTTATAATTTGAATATGAATTCAAATTTGATTTGTCTTCCTTTTACTTAAATTTTGATTTTTGACCAGTAACATGGCCCATTGGGGTTATTTGAGTCAAATGACACATGGCCTCACATGATCACATGAAATTTGACCCTTGTGGTCATGATCTTTATTTAGGGTTTTTGAAACACTTCACATGAAATAACAACATTATGAAATAAACCTTATTTAGTGAATACATTCAAAACTTTATACTATATGAATGCTTTGCAATGCACATGATAACATGTCAAATTTTAGTATTTGGTCAAAACACCAGAGGTGTTACACGCGCCGATGAGCTCCCTTCCGAGCTCCTCCAGTGCCCGTTCTTGGCGCATCGGGTCCGCCTCGTTGCGGGAAGCCGCTGGTGGTGACCTCACCGCCAGCGAGCTCACTAGCAGCGAAAGCCGGCCGATCAACGACGGTCCTTGCTCGGCTTTGGCTGACACGTGGGCCCGGCTTGACCACGGGTCCCGCCTAGCAGCACCTCTGGGTGCACTGCACCGGGTGCACCTAGCAGATTAGGGTAGGTGGAATTTCAGTTTTAAAGAAAATGATTTCAAAAATTGATTTAAAAAGCTTGTAAAATGTATATCTCGAGTTATATTGCTCCAAAATTGATGAAACAAATTTTGTTGTGTTCCTTGTCACCAGATCTACATGATAAAAATATTGCATGTCATTTTTGAGATACTTAAATGTAGAGCTTTATTTAATTCTTGATATTACTGATATCTTGTGAAATATTTAGTAAATCCTATATAGATCAGAAAATTATGATTCCAATTTGGTTGATCTATTCTTGAGATGTACTTTCTGTGAAAAATATATGTCATGCCTATTATGTGGAAAAATATGGCTAGGTAGGTTATGTTCATTAATTGCTGATTTCTTGTAAAATTGCTAGGGCTAAAAATATGAATAATACATGTAGGTGAAACTTTTTGTACAGTGATTGTATGCTATGAAGATCATGAGAAAAATACCAAATCTGTTGTTTGACACTTTTCGTAGTACAAAGTATTTTCATGCTCAATTATCCACCATAGCTTGTCATTTTTGTGTAGGCTGTTACACTTGTCTAAATGCAATGAAAATTTTATGGTAGTCTACATAGAGTAGTACTATGCTACTGTAATTTTGTTAGATTTTTATGAGCACCAGAAGTATATGTTGTTGTTGTAGCCCTAGTTTAAAATGAAATAAACAAATCTTCTTTAACGCATGATTAGTTAATAATGTTTGCTTTAGTGTATCTTTGAAGCATCTTAGATTGCTGTGGTGACTTGGCATGTTAGTACCATGGTTGTAGTAGTAGTATAATAGTACATGTTCTTGGATGATGTTGGCTACCTTGTAGAAGGGCTTTACTTCTACTATGCCTAATAAAGTTGAACATGTTCATCTACATTTCATGTATCACGATCATTACATGTCATCTCTTCGATGCACCTATGCATTAGCACTCATACATCTGCATCATATAGGATCGCAGGAGGAGTTGCTAGCAGTAGTTTAGGAAGAGCAGACCGAGACAGATCCACAAGAAGTCCAAGCACAGGAGGTGCCAGAGGAAGAGGAGTCGGGAGAGGACTTGCCCGAGTGCATGGATCATCAACCTAGTTCATTCGAATGAGGCAAGCCCCAGAGCATTCTAAGTCTCCTACTTTATAAAAGCAATTCTTTCTATATATATGAGTTTATATATTGTTGCATTAAGTGGTAGGAGTTGATTGAAACCGTTGATGCATTTATTACTATCCTTGCCTACCTTACTACCTTGTTACCCTGTTAGGTCAGGATCAAATAACTGCTTAGCATTGCTTAGACCAGTAGCGATCGATGATAATTCGATCACCTACATTATAGGTGGTTACTGGAAGAATTTAGCTATGGAAAGAATGATATCCTGGAATTAACCATGTGTGATGGATAATTGGAGACCAGATGGAAAAAGTTGGTGGCAACCAGACAGGGTTCTGGGGTGCTGTTAGTTTCCATCTGTGTCGATTAAGGACCGATCATTGCTCGTCCCTCTTGTCATGTTGAACGCATGCCTCACATTTAGCTGGCCGAATAAAGTACCTTTCGATCGCGAAGCTAGTGACACTATTCGGGCCGGGATAAACCCGAATTGATAGACTGGTGCTGAAGGGGGTATGACGGGGACGCTAAGAGTGAGCCCAAGGTGCGTCCTAGTAGTCAGGTGGTCCCTAGGTAGTGCGGTCCTAGCTGTTATCCCGCGGATACTTGGAAAGTGTCATTGGTGATCTAAGCGACCCTGACGGGGGAAGCGTGGTTTGTGTGAGGAATAAATCACCAGCTGGTTAGGAATCGATTCGAATCGCCATCGCTCCTGGATAGTGAGCACTTGACTCGCGCTATGGCATCGTAGTAATTATTATGGAATAATGATGGTTATCTAGATGGTATGGGATATGCTAAATCTAAATTGGTAACTAGATGTTATTGATTAATCAAGTGATTGCTATAGTACATGTGCTTACCTAGATGGATAGGTCATAATAAAGATGATGCAAAGTACTTAAAATGGTTTATTCCTGATAGTTTATGCTTTTCGCAAACAAGTCAGCTAACCCACTAAAGAAAGCCTTGCATAATCCTTGGTGTCACCTTATTCTGGTTTAAGACGGGTAAGTCTAGCTGAGTACCTTCTTGTACTCAGGGCGTTGTTCCCATTGTTGTTGTAGATGGTCAAATGTACTATGGCTATTGCATTAACTGCTTGTACCCGGCGATGGGTGACAACTAGGACCAAGGGCAATGGTCACTCCGTATCTCTTCTCTGATGCTTTTATTGGAAATGACTACCTACTGGCACTGTATTGGAACTAAAAGTATGTGTGTGACTTGAAAACTATTTGCTTCCGCTATTTTAGATTGAACCTGGTTTGTAATAACTTTATATTCTAAACTCTGATGTATCCTACTATCATTGCAAACTTTATGTAACATGTGACGGTACTTGCTAAACTTGTACGATCTTGGTTTGTATGTCGATTGGTTTGAAATCCTTCGTGGTTTCACGGACTACCAGGTTATACGGGCTTAAGTTTGTTAAATTATCTGCTTCGATGGAAGATTTCCTTACTTAATCTCGTATAATTGGTCGGTTCTGTTACATGTGGATACTATTTAAAGAAAAGTTAGGGGCTCTTTAGAAAAACTATAGGGACGACGGGTTCTATATTAAAAATCTAAGGGGGGTTTTGGCAAAAAGGCAAGGGCAAAGGAGTATGGGCTAACTTGGGCCATTGGATCTAATACAAATGGTCTAGATTACAGTAGAGAGAGAACGATGGAGAGAGGCTGCCGGCGGCGAGCTTTGGCAACAACGCCATGGCCGGCGGTGAGCGGTGCACGTGGAAATGGCCTACAAGCCATGGTTCAACTTGGGAAAGATATAGATAGCAAGAGGAGGCCAAGGCGAACTTACCATGATGAAAAATGGCGGTGCAGAGTAGTTGAAGGTGGCACGTGGCTCGGGATGGCAGACGGCGTCGATGGCGGCGCCTAGGGCTACAGCGGCATGGCGACTCAACGGACGTGGCTTGCTCTAGAGCTTGGTGGGGAGACAGCACTGTGCGGCTAGGTATTTAAGAGGCTGGGAGACTTGGGGCGCACACCAAAATAGGTGATGATGGGGCGGCAGGGGACACCGATGCAGTGGCAATGTCTGGCTTGGTGACGTTGTAGGGAGGATGAAGGCGACTGACAGCTAGGGCCGAGCCGTCAGTGTCACAAGGGAGAGAGGAGAGTGGTGCCCATGGCTTGGTTGGGCTGGCCCAGGAAGAGAGAAGGCGGGTCGCATGGGATACGGAGCAGTCTGTGGTGGGAGAGGAGGAGCTGGGCCGAGCGACTTGCTGGGCCGGCTAGGCCAGAAGAGAGGGAGAAGAGTTCTTTTTTTTCTAAATTATATTTTCAAATCGATTTTCAAACCATTTCAAAAGCATTTGAAATTATTTTGAATTTTGGACAAAACCACTCATCATAAAAATAAGTATGCATCAGCATGAATACACAAAAATATTGCTAAATTCCTATGATAAATTTTAAAGTAATGAAAATTATTATTTTTCCTATGTTTTTATGAACACAAAATACGAAATTAAATATTTTTAACCCTATTTCAAAAAGAGCAATTTTTAGGGTGTTACATGACCGTATTGATTCATCGATCTTGACTTCACTTGCTCTTCATCGTTGCTTTGGTCCATCAATGCCAAGTCATCACTCAACTTGTCCTTCAGACTTATAACTGGTCCATCGAGCCAAATCTTGTCTTGATCTTCTCCACCTTAGTCACATGACTCAATATCATGTCTCATATGCAATGAGCTCCTTCATCACTGTGTGAGCCTTGCAACATATCCAAGCCATCTTCCCCATCATGACATGAGTTGCTCACACATGATGTACCTGTGGACTAATCACCTATGTATCTCACTCAAGCACATATTAGTCCACCTAAGGTTGTCACTCAATTACCAAAACCAAACAATGAACTTTCACATAGGTATGAATCCCCTTTCGGACTCATTCATGTTGAACATATTCAACACACTACTATACTCACACCTTTCATAGCCACATCGTAACCCACATCGCAGTCCGATTTTGGCCTCGGTAGTAAGCTATCGACAGTGATGGTCATAGCCTTCACCGTCAGTATATGGGACCGACTATGGTGTACACTAACACCGCTGATTGGCTTTTGATCCATCCATGATTAGGTCCTTACTTCAGTCGCATTAGAGCATGACCCAGCTATGGATGTACACTAACACTACTGCATTGGCAAATGATCTGACTATGTCAAGGCTATCAAAACCGTCATGTGGGCACATCAACCGCCTGTGTAGTGGTCACCAACACCGTCACCTTATACTTTGACCCAACTGTCAGCGGTGCGGGTTCACTATCGGTTCGACTACCGAGACGCCTGTGTAGAGGTTAACACCACCATCGCTTCAGCGTATGATCACTAGTATAGAGGTCATGGTCATCGTCGCCTTACACCATGATCCGCCTTTGGTGATTGTTTAGTCAGTGTCGGATTACTAAATGAGTTGGCGGTGATACACTTTGATCCCTACCGCATAATACATATGGCGATGGTGTTGGACGTTTGCACCACCAATGGCGGTGGTGATAACAAAACAATAAACTGCCCTTAATAGCTTACTAAACACAAAGCATACAGATATAATTATTGCAAACATAAATCCTATTCTTACTGTCGCACCCAATTTTGCAAAGCAAAACCAAGTACTCATATATGTGCGCCCAGGATGTCCAAACACACACATATATCACAAATTGCAATAATATCAAAGTAAAGTACTTATTACATCGCATATCTCATCATAAAGTTAAATACAAAGTTTGCTCGAAGGCAATATTATTACAAACACAGCGGAAAAACTAGCCCAACTGCCACAGGGACTCCAACTGGTGAACGTCTTCCTAGTAGTCCTGGACATCCTCTGGAAACTCGTCATATCCATTATCTGTTACCCATCCGGGATTTTCATTGGATGTAAAGCAAGTGTAAGCTCACCATGCTTAGCAAGTATAACAAAGGGATCTATGAGGCTCAAAAAGGCTTGACACTGTTTGACTGCGGTTCGCAATTTTAGTTGATCAATTTTTAGCAACCTGAATTACTACTTTAATGAACAGTCCCAATTCCCAAGTGGTATTAGAGTATCATCAAGCTTTATCTCATAACCCATCCATCCATTATCCACAGTAACCACTAATCTCGAAGGATCCAGACCGCTCGTATCCGTGAGCACGGCTGTTATAACAGGTTAATTATTTCTGCAGAAATTGTACATCTTTACCCACCGAGCCGTGATTCCCAATGCCGGGGTTCGCGAGACCCACTACACCTCTTCCTAGGAAGTGTGGCAGAGTTTCACTATGAAACCCTTAGCTAGTTGCACTAACAAATCGTAGCTACAAGGAATGGCACACGTGGGCATCGCAGCACGGTGCACACCCAAACAGAAAAAGGAAAGATACCCTCTTACCCCTTACTGGAGCTACAGACGAGCTAGTACAAACTAGATAATAGGTTAAAGTCAGAGCCATTTGACACTCGGGGTTGTACGGTCCCTCCTGGGTTGCCGCTTCAGGATAAAGTCCTTATGGAGAGGCACTAGAGTACTCAACCCCGTACTCCAACCCCCTATCTGTTGCTAAAAAGTTCCATTTTATCACATTGCATATAGTCTTTAAGTATGTTTAACAATTACTTCATGTTAAGCGCTGCAGCATCTATCCAAAATGCCTACCCAATAAACCCAGGTTTCAAGGATATGTGGTACAATGAATCATCTAGGTAAAGTCCTTAAAGGCAATTCAAATTAAACTCATGCATGAATGTAAGTGGTAGTAGTTCATAGGTAACAAGGGGCCTTTGGTACACTTGCCTTCCTCAAAGTCGTCCTGGGAGTACTGCTGATCCTGCTGGGGGTCCTCAGTCACCTCGAATGGCTCACCCTCTAATCGTGATCCAATCATCAATCAAGCATCATTCCAATCATTACATGCATACAAGATAGAACTCTATTAGAACAGTACACCAAACAGTGAAAACATATGTCGAAAAGCTTACAGATCTTTTCTACGTATTTCTACGAACACATGAGCGAAAGAATCACTCAAATCGGACTTAAAACGTGAAAGTTATGCATGAAATAAGATGTAATGGCAATTCTGTAAATAAACTAACCTATTTTCGAATTAAAATAATTAAAAATCTGAATTTAAATGAAATCTGGACCGGGCTTACTATTTCTAGAAATTCCAGGGACTTGAATGAATAAAAACAGGACTAAATAAAAAATTAGTTTGAACTGGACTGGACCGCGGGTTGATTTCTGGAAAAGGCGGGGACCTTTCTGCAAAACGCGCTCGGTTGACTGGGGTTTGACCCGACGGCTGACCGGTCTGCTGACTCATCGACACGTGGCGGCACAGGATAGGTGCGGTGCACCACGCGGGCATGGGCGCGCTGACGTGGCCACGGTGGACTGAGTCCACGGTCCGCTGTGGACCGAACCGGTACCAGCTGATCTGGACCGTCCGCGCTAGATCCAACGGTGCAGGGTGGAACCCGGGCGGTGGCTCGCCGGGGAAGAAGGACCCGACGGCGGCGCCATGACCGGCGTGAACTGGAATCACCGGAACGGTGCTCCACGGCGTGAAACCGGGAATGGAAGGTACAGGGAGGGTCGCGAGCTCACCGTGAGTCGGATGGGGGCGTTCTCGGCGTTCGGGACGGGCTCCAGACGCGGTGTCGACGGCGGCGGGGCTCTGGAGAGAGAAAGAGAGCGCGGGTGAGGGCGTAGCCGGGCAAAACAGCGCCAAAACGCGAAATAGATTGTACCTACGGGCGCGGGGGAGTGCGGCGGTGCTTCGGGTGGCTTCGGCGACGAGGATAGTGCTCGGGGAGGGGGAGTTCGCCGGCGGCAGTGGTGAGCTTAGAGCGGTGGTCGTCTAGGGAGGAGGGAGGCGCTCGGTTGGGGCTTTATAGGCCGGCTGTGCGCAGAGGAAAGGAAGGAGAGCGGGCGGGATTGGTCACCTGCCATGCGCGGGTGACGGCGGTGGCCTTCCATCCGAGCAGCGCTGACGGCGGCCGGAGAAAGGAAAGAAACCGGGGAAGAAAAAGGAAACTCGGGGAAGAAGAAAGGAAAGGAGAAAGGGCGCTGACCGGTGGGGCCGGGGCGCAGCGAGAGAGCGAGCGTCGCGGTGAAGCCAAGCAGGCCGCACGGTGCAGTCGCGCGAAGTGGGCCGCAGCGAAGCGCGCGCGCGCGGGGGTGGCCAGCTGGGCCGCGTGCGGTGCGGGCCGGCGCGGGAAAGAAGCAGCGGCCCAAGCGAGCAGGCCGCTGGGACAGGCCAGCGGGAGGAGGAGGGGGAAAAGGGCCGGGCTAGCTGGGCCAGAAGGTGTCTTTCTTCTTTTTTTTTTTTTTCAAATCAAATGTTTATCAAATTCTATTTTCTCCATTTTCATTTTTAAGCCAAATTCAAATAAGTTTTGAATACAAATTACAAAACTTCTAGCCCTACACTCAATCAAAACCCATATGACTCGGCATGAATGCAACAAACAAGTTTCTAAACTTATAGTTTATTTTATTTATTCAATATTTATTATTTGGCCTAAGTTAAAAATACCTAGAAAATGTAATAAATGCTAAGAATTAATTGCTAATTTGTGGTAAAAATTTTGGGTGTTACAAACCTACCCCCCTTAGAATGAATCTCGTCCTCGAGATTCGGATGGTTCAAAGAGATTAGGATAGTCAGTTCTCAGATCTTCCTCTCTTTCCCACGTTGCCTCATCCACTGAGTGTCTGTTCCACTGAACCTTGCACATTCTTATTATTTTGCTCCTTGTGATTCTCTCCGCTGTTTCCAGGATTCTCACTGGATACTCTTTGTATGATAGATCCTCTCGGATATCTAGTTCTTCCAAGGGTAGTTGTTCCTCAGGTACTCTCAAACATTTCTTAAGTTGCGACACATGGAAGACATCATGAACACCTGAGAGCTGCTCTGGTAATTCTAGCTGGTAAGCAACTTCTCCTCTCCTGTTAATGATCTTGAATGGTCCCACATACCTAGGTGATAACTTTCCCTTGGTATGAAATCTCTTTACTCCTTTCATGGGTGAAACTTTGAGATAAACAAAGTCACCGATTTCAAACTCCAAATCTCTTCTTCTCGTGTCCGCATAGCTTTTCTGTCGAGACTGGGCAACCTTTAAGTTTTGCCTTATTGTTTGCACTTGTTTTTCTGCCAGTTGCAAAACATCTGGTCCAAAGACTTGGCTTTCCCCCGTTTGGTTCCAAAACAATGGTGTTCTGCACTTTCTGCCATACAATGCCTCAAACGGTGCCATTCTAAGACTCTTTTGGTAGCTATTATTGTAGGAGAATTCGGCATAAGGTAAACTCTTATCCCAACTTATCCCATACTGCAGAGCACAAGCTCTTAGCATATCCTCTAAGATCTGATTTGTCCTTTCGGTCTGTCCATCTGTTTGAGGATGGTAAGCTGAGCTAAAGTTCAACTTCGTATCCATTGATTCATGCAATTTCTGCCAAAAATGTGATGTGAACTGTGTACCCCTATCCGAAACAATCTTCTTTGGTACACCATGTAAACATACAATCCTTTCCATATACAACTCTGCTAACTTTGCACTCGAATAAGTTACCTTGACCGGAATGAAATGGGCCACTTTTGTCAATCGGTCAACAATCACCCAGATAGAGTCAAATCCTTTCTGTGTACGGGGTAATCCAACTATAAAGTCCATTCCAACTTCTTCCCATTTCCACTCGGGTATCTTCATAGGCTGTAGTAAACCTGCTGGCCTCTGATGTTCTGCTTTCACTCTTTGGCATGTGTCACATATAGCCACATGTTCTGCTACGTCTCTCTTTAGTCCATACCACCAGTACCTCTCTTTAAGATCAAGATACATTTTAGTACTTCCTGGGTGTATGGAATAGGCTGAGTCATGAGCTTCCCTCAAGATAGACTCCCTAATAGATTTTACTTCTGGCACACAAATCCTTTTACCGAACCATACTGTCCCTTGATCGTCCATATGGAATCCTGGGGCTTTACCAATCACTATACGCTCTGCAATATCCTTGATCCTCTCATCACCAATCTGTCCTTTACGAATCTCTTGTTCCAGAGTGGATTCTACCTCTAACTCCATGGTGTTGGCCACAATACCCAAATTTAAGTATTTGAACTCCTCACACAACTCTTCAGGTAGTTGAGTCGTATAGGCCACGTTCACATAGCTCCTTCTACTCAAGGCATCTGCTACAACGTTAGCCTTTCCCGGGTGATAGTGAATATCCAAATCATAATCCTTAATTAACTCGAGCCATCTTCGCTGCCTCAGATTCAGATCTGACTGTGTGAATATATACTTTAGACTCTTGTGGTCCGTATAAATCTCACACTTATGACCAATCAAGTAGTGCCTCCAAATCTTAAGAGCATGCACCACAGCTGCCAATTCCAGATCATGAGTCGGATAATTTAACTCATGTTTTCTCAGCTGTCTGGATGCATAGGCAACAACTCTACCTTCTTGCATAAGAACACCTCCTAGACCTTGCCGTGAGGCATCACAATAGATAGAGAAACTTTTGGTGAGATCAGGTAAGATGAGCACTGGAGCAGAAGTCAGTCTCTTCTTCAACTCCTCAAAACTATTCTGGCATTGTTTAGTCCATACAAATTTGGCATTCTTCTCCAACAACGCAGTCATGGGCTTGGCTAACTTAGAGAATCCCTCGATGAATCTCCTATAATACCCAGCCATACCCAGGAAACTCCGAATCTCACTAACATCCTTAGGTGGCTTCCAACTCAACACATCTCTAACCTTCTTGGGATCTACTGCTACTCCTCCATTAGAGATTATGTGACCAAGGAAAGATACTTCTTTTAACCAGAACTCACATTTGCTGAACTTGGCATAAAGTTGATGTTCTCTAAGCTTTTGCAATACCAATCTCAAATGCCCTTCATGTTCTTCTTCATTCTTAGAATACACTAGTATGTCATCAATAAACACGACGACAAACTTGTCAAGGTACTCCATGAATACTTTGTTCATCAAATACATGAAGTAGGCAGGTGCATTAGTCAGACCAAAAGACATAACTGTGAACTCATACAGTCCATAACGGGTCACAAAGGCGGTCTTGGGGATGTCAGTACGCCTTATCCTCAACTGATGGTATCCAGATCGAAGATCAATCTTGGAAAACACACAAGCCCCTTTCAATTGGTCAAATAGGTCATCAATTCTAGGCAATGGGTACTTGTTCTTAATTGTGACTTCATTAAGTGACCTGTAGTCTATGCACATCCTTTGTGTACCATCCTTCTTTTCTACAAACAGTACTGGTGCACCCCATGGTGATGAACTAGGTTGAACATAACCCTTATCTAGCAATTCCCTTAGTTGTTTCTTAAGTTCTGCTAATTCATTCACTCCCATTCTATAGGGTCTCTTAGCTATGGGTGCAGTTCCAGGTAAAAGTTCAATTATAAACTCGATGTCTCGGTCAGGTGGCATACCTGGCAATTCCTCGGGAAAGACGTCCGGGTACTCATTTGCTATCCTT
Source organism: Miscanthus floridulus (assembly GCF_019320115.1). Lineage (NCBI taxonomy): Eukaryota > Viridiplantae > Streptophyta > Magnoliopsida > Poales > Poaceae > Miscanthus > Miscanthus floridulus. The sequence continues at coordinate 73,815,926 of NC_089580.1, forward strand.
ATATCTTCTAAGGTTGTACCCTCCAACTGATTAACCCGACAGATTTCTGTAGCAGACTGAGTTGCCACAAACACCACTTCTTCTCCAGTTGAAGTGATAAGATTCACCGAGCTATTACCACAATTAATAACTGCTTTCTGCAACCTTAGCCAATCCATACCCAAGATGACATCGATACCGGTGGAATTTATGACTACAAGATTTGCTTGAAATTCTACCCCCCTTATGCTGAGACTAGCAGCTAAGCATATCCACTCTGCTTTCATTACCCCACCAGGTGAGCTTACTAACATGTGTTTCTTCATAACACTTACTGGAATACCATGCTTCTTTATGAATGTGTATGTTATGAAGGAATGCGAAGCACCAGAATCAAAAAGTACTGTAGCTGAGTTTGAGTTGACCGGAAACGTACCGATCACCACATCCGGTGCCTCCTGAGCTGTTTCAGCAGTAACATGGTTCACCTTTCCCCGAATGTAGTTCTGCTGTGAGTTAGTCTTCTTGGGGCATCTATTAGAGTAATGTCCCGGCTCTCCACAATTGAAGCACTTGTTGTCATTAACTGCATTTGGCGCTTTTGGTGCGCCATTCCTCTGCGGAGCATTGGGGGCATTATTCCTCACTGGTACATTGTTGGGTTGCTGCTGGCGCTGAGCTGGTGCCTTGTACTGCTGTTGCTGCTGCTGTGCACGCTGCTGCTGCTGGTTGCGGTTGAGACCTGTCTGACCTTGATAGCGCTGCTGAGGTTGAGTTTGTTGAGGGTTGGTACGGAAGCGTGAGTTGCTCCCAGATTGCTGTCCTTGAAATTTTCTCTTCTTGTCCTCCATCTGGCGGCGCTTGTTCTCAATCACTAAAGCTTTGTCCACCAGTTGCTGGAAGTTAGCAAAGGTATGGGACAACAGCTGGTACTGGAGACCATCATTCAAGCCCTCCATAAACAGCTCCTGCCTCTTTCCATCCTCGTCTACCTCAGTAGGTGCATACCGTGACAATTGTATAAACTTGTCACGATATTCAGCAACAGTCATGCCCCCTTGCTTGAGAGCCAAGAACTCCTTCTTCTTCAGCTTCATCAGTCCTGCAGGCACGTGATGAGTGCGAAAGGCACTGCGGAACTCAGCCCAAGTGATGGGATTAGCTTCGGTGCGGCCGAAGCGGAATGAGTCCCACCAATCCTGTGCAGCTCCCTGCAACTGTCCAGAAGCATATAAAACTTTCTCCCTATCATCACATTGGGCAATCTCCAGTTGCCTCTCAATGGCACGTAGCCAATCATCAGCTTGGAGTGGATCGGCAGAGTGCTTGAATACAGGTGGGTGTCCTTTCAGAAACTCTCCCCTCTTATCCCTGACATGAGGGGGTGCATTTCCATTCCCTTGCCCCATGTTCTGCATGTTCTGGGCCATCTGCTGAAGCAACTGGGTCTGCATCATCATCAGCTGCTCCATGGAGACTGGGGGTGGTGGTGGCAGTTCCTCGCCTCCCTGGTTGTTCCTCCTGGTGTTCACCATCTGTAGAGGCATCATATAAGTCTCACATGTCCAAGCATATAACTCTTACAAGATACTGGTGTAACAAGAGTAGGTGTAGACAAGAGATATATGTAGGGTATGTAAGAAGATATTTGTTCTGAATTTTTTTCCAGCGAGTTGGATAGCAGCAGTGCTGTAAAACGAGCATATCTCAGTCTCTGTTTATCTTATGATTGCGTAGTATACCTTTCTGGAAAGCTTATGAAATTCTCTACAATTTTCGTTTAGATTACTTTTCCAGATTCTGACGTTTACTTTGTCAAATACAGACGACAAGTAGTACTGTTCCAGAATTCTGACAGCACATAAACCTCATCTTAAAACAGCTGTATCTCTCAATTTATAATAGGTATTGAGGTGATTCCAGAGCCAAAAGAATGATGTTGAAGTCTACTTATCTCCATATAAATTTCATGACCTTTGAGTATCTAGATGGTGAGATATGAACTGATAAAGACAGACTGTTCCGAAAGATACAAAATGGACAGCATGATAAAACGAAACCCAACTATTTATTCATAATATTCCTAAACCTTAACCTTAACTAAATGACCGTGGACATGCCCACAAGTCATCACAATCATATCAAAGATCCAAATCAAACATTATCCATAATGATAAACATCCAACCATGCAACTAACACTTGTCCAACCATTAAAAGAAAGAAACTAAATACTCTCTCGCGTAGCTACGCGTGCTTATTACATATTTTTAAGACTCTCCTATGGGTACGGGTCAACGGTGGTGCTGGTGCTGGGGTCTCCGGACTCTCCTCTGGTCCTCGGGGGCGACTGAGCAGGTACTCCTGGCGCTTCTACATCTGGACCTCCTAGTTGCTGCTTCAGTGTAGCGTTCTCACGCGCAAGCTGTAGGTAGGCCCTTCCCATGACGTCGAGCTCGTCCTGGGTCTGATCCAAGTCGGTGTTGATCTCAGCCAAGCACAACAAGGTAGGCCTCAGCCTCAGGTTCGCCTCTCCGAGTGGTGCAGCGATGTTGCATGTAGACTGTCCGCTCCGACGGCGGGGAAGATATCGGTCGTCCTCCCAGGCGATGTCGTCGAAGTGGCGGTCGCGGTTGACCACCAATGCCTGTCGAGCTGCGTCCCTGATGACGGCCTCGCGTGTGAGCCGTGCAGTGATGGCGCGGTGGATGTAGCGCACCCGAGTCCCCTCTCGGATGTACACCTCTGTCTCCCAGAAGCCGAGGTAGTCGGGGTGGGTCCAATGCTCCGTCCTGTACTGAACAGTGCCTCCGGGGTGGTAGCGTTGTACAAGTGCGAGTAGCCTGGGGTGATAGTAGGCATCACCCTCCATGTCGTAGTGGATCTCCACGGTCCATCCCTGAGCCAACAGTGCATTGTGATCATCATCACTGTCATCACCCCCATTTCCACCGTCTCCACCATCACCACCATCTCCACCATCTCCACCATCATCACCCCCATCAGCATCAGAATCATCAGAGTCATCTCCATCGTCGGGGTCACCAGCTCCCTCCTGGCCATCCTGTTCCTGCTCCTCCATAGGATCCTCCTCAGACTCTCCTATCTCAATGGGCTCCTCGAACATAGGCCCCTCTTCTGTTTCTTCGTCCATCGGGTCTTCAAGCACGTCCTCCAGAGGTTCCCCCATGGGCACCTCCACAGGTGGTTCCTCTTCTAGGTTCCTCAGGGCTTCCACCAGATGTGCCGGGACACGCTTGCCCAAAGTGAACCTGGTCCTCCTGGTGGGCATCGGAATGGTCCTCTTGCGCGTGGTCAGCTTGGTACGAGCCATCTATAAGAATGAAAAGGTTGAGTATTAGAACAAAATAATTTTTGGCAATAGATAAAGAACAGAATATAAGCAAAAATTTTATAGCAAATTAAAGTAGTAAAATAAAGATAATGTGATCCTAGAAACGTCCATTTCTAACTAGGTTGTTCGTCCTACAGTCAGTTATAGCTCTGATACCAATTTGTCGCACCCAATTTTGCAAAGCAAAACCAAGTACTCATATATGTGCGCCCAGGATGTCCAAACACACACATATATCACAAATTGCAATAATATCAAAGTAAAGTACTTATTACATCGCATATCTCATCATAAAGTTAAATACAAAGTTTGCTCGAAGGCAATATTATTACAAACACAGCGGAAAAACTAGCCCAACTGCCACAGGGACTCCAACTGGTGAACGTCTTCCTAGTAGTCCTGGACATCCTCTGGAAACTCGTCATATCCATTATCTGTTACCCATCCGGGATTTTCATTGGATGTAAAGCAAGTGTAAGCTCACCATGCTTAGCAAGTATAACAAAGGGATCTATGAGGCTCAAAAAGGCTTGACACTGTTTGACTGCGGTTCGCAATTTTAGTTGATCAATTTTTAGCAACCTGAATTACTACTTTAATGAACAGTCCCAATTCCCAAGTGGTATTAGAGTATCATCAAGCTTTATCTCATAACCCATCCATCCATTATCCACAGTAACCACTAATCTCGAAGGATCCAGACCGCTCGTATCCGTGAGCACGGCTGTTATAACAGGTTAATTATTTCTGCAGAAATTGTACATCTTTACCCACCGAGCCGTGATTCCCAATGCCGGGGTTCGCGAGACCCACTACACCTCTTCCTAGGAAGTGTGGCAGAGTTTCACTATGAAACCCTTAGCTAGTTGCACTAACAAATCGTAGCTACAAGGAATGGCACACGTGGGCATCGCAGCACGGTGCACACCCAAACAGAAAAAGGAAAGATACCCTCTTACCCCTTACTGGAGCTACAGACGAGCTAGTACAAACTAGATAATAGGTTAAAGTCAGAGCCATTTGACACTCGGGGTTGTACGGTCCCTCCTGGGTTGCCGCTTCAGGATAAAGTCCTTATGGAGAGGCACTAGAGTACTCAACCCCGTACTCCAACCCCCTATCTGTTGCTAAAAAGTTCCATTTTATCACATTGCATATAGTCTTTAAGTATGTTTAACAATTACTTCATGTTAAGCGCTGCAGCATCTATCCAAAATGCCTACCCAATAAACCCAGGTTTCAAGGATATGTGGTACAATGAATCATCTAGGTAAAGTCCTTAAAGGCAATTCAAATTAAACTCATGCATGAATGTAAGTGGTAGTAGTTCATAGGTAACAAGGGGCCTTTGGTACACTTGCCTTCCTCAAAGTCGTCCTGGGAGTACTGCTGATCCTGCTGGGGGTCCTCAGTCACCTCGAATGGCTCACCCTCTAATCGTGATCCAATCATCAATCAAGCATCATTCCAATCATTACATGCATACAAGATAGAACTCTATTAGAACAGTACACCAAACAGTGAAAACATATGTCGAAAAGCTTACAGATCTTTTCTACGTATTTCTACGAACACATGAGCGAAAGAATCACTCAAATCGGACTTAAAACGTGAAAGTTATGCATGAAATAAGATGTAATGGCAATTCTGTAAATAAACTAACCTATTTTCGAATTAAAATAATTAAAAATCTGAATTTAAATGAAATCTGGACCGGGCTTACTATTTCTAGAAATTCCAGGGACTTGAATGAATAAAAACAGGACTAAATAAAAAATTAGTTTGAACTGGACTGGACCGCGGGTTGATTTCTGGAAAAGGCGGGGACCTTTCTGCAAAACGCGCTCGGTTGACTGGGGTTTGACCCGACGGCTGACCGGTCTGCTGACTCATCGACACGTGGCGGCACAGGATAGGTGCGGTGCACCACGCGGGCATGGGCGCGCTGACGTGGCCACGGTGGACTGAGTCCACGGTCCGCTGTGGACCGAACCGGTACCAGCTGATCTGGACCGTCCGCGCTAGATCCAACGGTGCAGGGTGGAACCCGGGCGGTGGCTCGCCGGGGAAGAAGGACCCGACGGCGGCGCCATGACCGGCGTGAACTGGAATCACCGGAACGGTGCTCCACGGCGTGAAACCGGGAATGGAAGGTACAGGGAGGGTCGCGAGCTCACCGTGAGTCGGATGGGGGCGTTCTCGGTGTTCGGGATGGGCTCCAGACGCGGTGTCGACGGCGGCGGGGCTCTGGAGAGAGAAAGAGAGCGCGGGTGAGGGCGTAGCCGGGCAAAACAGCGCCAAAACGCGAAATAGATTGTACCTACGGGCGCGGGGGAGTGCGGCGGTGCTTCGGGTGGCTTCGGCGACGAGGATAGTGCTCGGGGAGGGGGAGTTCGCCGGCGGCAGTGGTGAGCTTAGAGCGGTGGTCGTCCAGGGAGGAGGGAGGCGCTCGGTTGGGGCTTTATAGGCCGGCTGTGCGCAGAGGAAAGGAAGGAGAGCGGGCGGGATTGGTCACCTGCCATGCGCGGGTGACGGCGGTGGCCTTCCATCCGAGCAGCGCTGACGGCGGCCGGAGAAAGGAAAGAAACCGGGGAAGAAAAAGGAAACTCGGGGAAGAAGAAAGGAAAGGAGAAAGGGCGCTGACCGGTGGGGCCGGGGCGCAGCGAGAGAGCGAGCGTCGCGGTGAAGCCAAGCAGGCCGCACGGTGCAGTCGCGCGAAGTGGGCCGCAGCGAAGCGCGCGCGCGCGGGGGTGGCCAGCTGGGCCGCGTGCGGTGCGGGCCGGCGCGGGAAAGAAGCAGCGGCCCAAGCGAGCAGGCCGCTGGGACAGGCCAGCGGGAGGAGGAGGGGGAAAAGGGCCGGGCTAGCTGGGCCAGAAGGTGTCTTTCTTCTTTTCTTTTTTTTTCAAATCAAATGTTTATCAAATTCTATTTTCTCCATTTTCATTTTTAAGCCAAATTCAAATAAGTTTTGAATACAAATTACAAAACTTCTAGCCCTACACTCAATCAAAACCCATATGACTCGGCATGAATGCAACAAACAAGTTTCTAAACTTATAGTTTATTTTATTTATTCAATATTTATTATTTGGCCTAAGTTAAAAATACCTAGAAAATGTAATAAATGCTAAGAATTAATTGCTAATTTGTGGTAAAAATTTTGGGTGTTACACTTACAATAACAATGGACGCTTATCATAATATCTTTCTCAACTGATGTCCTAACACAAGTGGTACATAGATTGCAAACTAAAGGTACTGATCCCTATTGGCTTACATAACAAAATGACATAGCTATGCTCCTCCTATGTGGCACTCCTACAAGCTAGGCAAAAATAAATATAATTAGTGCATCCTTAGAATTGGTAGGCAATGCACCATGAAACCCCTCTTCTTCCTCCTAGCCAATGTCGGAAGATTATTCAAAAGCACTCAGACTCCACCTACACAAAACAACACAATTAATAATATTCAACGCACCATTCTTTTAGTTACAAAGTCCAAATTGGCCTATATATAGAATCAAAACAACTATCTACTTGAACAAAGGCATGATGTAATTACAACAAAATACAGCATATGCACCTTTACTGCTCTGCTAATGACTCTATGAATAAGAGAACATAAGGAAGATAGTGAGGTCCACCACTTATACATAATAGTTTCTAGGTACTTCTAGGATAGCCAATGGCCCAGGTTGGGAAGACATGAACTTTACTGCGGTTCATGTCATATGCAAGCAGTGATTTGTCCTCCCCAACAAGGAAAATCAAATTCCATTCTAGATGAACTGCAATCACTCTGTAGACCTCATCACAAACCTTGGTACTAATTTCAATATTCTTCTTTCCAAATAGCTCTAGCGTGGTCACCTTATGCTTCAATGTCCATTTACTAGTACCATAGTCTTGAAGGATCCAGATTGAAAGCTCATACCTTTTGAAAGTATCAGCAGTACATAAACACAACTGACCCTAAGCTTCATGGATGGAGATTGCATCACTAGTTGGCCTACAAATTTTCCTCCATGTCTTTCCCTCCATATTAATAGCAACTATCTGGGTGAACTCCAGCATGTGCATAAAACTATTAACAAACACACCTTTCCCATATATGGATACTACAATACCCTCACCCCATTTAGATTCTTTAAAGATCCATGCTCCAGTTTTAGATGAGTAGATGTTGACACCTAAGGAGTCATCATCATTGATCCCATATTTAAACACATGAAAGTGCGAGGAGACTGTTGGATCAAACCCCAAGTGAGCGAAACCATAAGAATAGTTGCTACCTGATAGTAGCAACCATTTCTTAGTCACCAAATTGCAGACAACATAGCGAAACCCAGAGTACTAGAAGAGAATGAGGCCCTGGGAGCAATCTGAGATCATGACATCCTAAATGGGGAAGGGCAAGAAGGATAAGGAGGGGTATTCACCATTGACGCTGGTGAAGTTCCGTTTGCATTTCTAGTTGCGGTAGAAGAATCCGGTGAGAATCTGGGGCAGCTCCTAACGGTAATCGGATCCCGAGATGAGGCTATTCTAGGAGCGACAGGCACACTTGTAGCTGCACAAGGAGCGGGCTATGAGGCGGCTAAGGATGAGGACCAAGACATGGTCTGTGAGGATGGCTATGCCATTCCTCTTGTTGATGGCCTCCTCCTCCATCTTGATGAGGATCTGGTGGAGTGGGGACGACGATGGAAGCGGCGATGTTGTCGCCTGAATCAAAGAAGGAGTGACTACGAAGATGTGTTCATGAGCTCATTAATAATCAGATGGAAGCTTCATTCATACTCAGATGAGTGAAGAAGGGAATAAAAATCCAAGAACAATGCATAAGGGAAGTGCGAAAGCATTACCATTGCATTTGGATCTTGCAGCATTGAGCTTGAGCGGTGATGGCGGTGATGAGTACCACCCTAGTCACCGGTGGATCTATGCTGTCTACCTGTTGGTGAGGCATACCGACACGGAGCACTAGCTTGTCAGTGGTGACAGGTGGCTTGCATGCCGCTGAGTAGGGACGGTCGCACAGTTCGGCACTGGGGAGCAGGGGCAGTGATGAGGAATAGCAACACTGAGGAGGAGAATGATACGGTGGGGAGCATCCTTTGTAAGTAACTATATCAGATGTGGGAATGCAGATTTCTACAAAACTTTGTATATACGCACCGGAGTGATGCATAGGAGTCATGCGCAGGCTTGGAAATTGACAAAAGCGGCGATGAAGGCTACCAGTGGTGATGATTGGGAGATGTTTGCACCTACTAACGATGGACGTGTCATACAGTCTATGAACTCTAAGGCGCACAAATGGAATGTTCAAGTCACAGCAAACAGAAATGAACTCAAAGTAATAACTACTAAATAAATATTATGAACATTTTTATTTAGAATGCAGAGGCATGTTACAATCGAACAACTCATGGGGAGCATTACGAATGATGTCCTCTACATCCAATGTGGCCAAGACGCCATTACGTATGGTGGAGAACTCATAGATCAAGTTCTGGCACTGCCGATAGCTCGTCTCTCCTAGGAACCTTGGCTCCACCATGGTCATGTCCTAACCCAGCCAAAGTTGGGCAGTGGCCATGGCCAAAGGGGCCCCTAGGCAAATGCAGTATGTGTCCACCTCCACGACGCATGGTAGCACAGTGCGGAGGTGGTCTGCCAGGGTCATCCCCATAGGCACAGGAGGTGAAAGCACATAGATGACATTGTTCGCTGCCGCATGGAGGTCCTGGTAGCGCCTATTGCTCTCGGCCGCCATCGGAGAGGAGACATAGGCGTTGTTGTCGGCTACCTGGTGAAGGTGGATCACCTCCGCCGCCTCACCCTGCGTGGCGATTAGCTGCTCCTAGATGATTGAAAAGGAGATAAGAAAATGCTACAACTGAAGACATGACATCGCACGTAGAAAAAGAGCAAGATCATATCATGCTGAATGCCTTACTAGCGAGGTGCGCCTGGGCCTCGGTGGCGCCAAGCTCCGCCGTGGCCGTTTCCCGCTTCACGGCCGCAACAGAGAGGCACCACCGGTCTGCCTCCCTACTCTCCTCGTAGAGGTCGGAGGTGGCTATGTCTAGCTTCTCCACCAATGTGAGGACATCATCTGCACCCCCATTGTCATCATCACAGATAGCCAGAAGTGGGGATCGGCTCTCCGGTGGCGGCAGCGCCTAGCTGCCCTCAATGTCCCGTCGTAGCATCACATGAAAGTGGGGATGAATAGGGACAACCTTCGGTGACTCTTCTGTAACACCCTAGGTGTTTAGGCTTCCACTAAATTACATGTCACTTCATAAACATGTGCATTATCCATGTCATCATGCCATTATCATTGAAACATACATAAGCAACGTTTTAAATTGTATGTGTTTCATGCTTGATTGCTTAGAGTGGTAGTGGTGCAACATATGAATGCAACATGAATTTCTCATCCCTTGAAGCATGGCAACATGGTAGTAATGTGACAAGTATAGGATAACAACAAGGTCATGCAACATGTGAAACGTTGTACTAAAACATATGAATGAATTGCTTGTTTTAATTTCTGTATCACATGTGATCATTAGAAGTGGTATAACAATTTTTGTAAAATGGTTGATCATGGTCTATTACACCTTAACTACACTTAGGTTACTTGTTGAGACATTGTTCATGTAGATCAAAATGACCAAAATGCCCCCAAGTGGAGGTTTGACTTGAATTAACCCTTGGAGTGTCATAGTTTGACTGTTTAAAAAGTGCAACATAGAGTTTATGCATGTCTGAGCAACCTAAAGCAAAGTTGTAGTAAATTTTACAAGGAACAAAAGTTGTTTTATGACCAACTCATGAAAATGTGTGGAACATGCTCAAACAAGGCCCACAAGTCAGAATGCCATGCTGATTTCACACTGAGAAAAATATTCTAAGTCATGGTACATTTCAGTTGCATCGAGCCCACTTTGGCTTCATGTAACTTCAGATCCACGGCATTTTAGGTGTTGGTCATTGAAAAGAATTTGTAGAGGGAAGGTAGGTCTACAACTTTGATGTTCAATTCCTCCACTAACTCGTCACGGTTTAGGAGCAATTAGCCGTCCAACTCGCTCTGTCAGTCACCTTCGATGATCACTGAATCGCTGTTTTTAGAAATCGGTCAGTGACCGTCATGGCCGACTGGCTTAGGCGACGTTCGCCGCGTGGCGTTCATGTGCTGCCAAGGTCACCACGTCATGCGTCCATGCTCCAGAAGAGGGCCAGCGCCTGCTGAACGCGCTCGCCACTCCATTTCTCCTTCTCGCCTTCCCCGCGCGCAGCACCATGTTCACAGCAGCTGTCCGCCATTGCCAGCCACACCTTCGCCTTTGCCTAGCTTCCACGCCGTTGCAAAAACGCGTTGCTCCATTCACCTAGAGCTTCGCCGTGATCCCCTTTACCATCTCCACCTCACCGTCGGGTCGATCGTGCCTCGGTAAGGGCGTATTCGCCGTTTTCCCCACCGCAGCCATGGCGGGACCTCGCCGGAGTTGGCGCTCCATGTAGCCAGATGTCCTCGCACCATTGACGCCCCTTCTCTCCTTTGCGCTAGCTTCTGCATGTGTTCTTGATGCTCGGAGAGCCGGCCATTAGGGTCGAGACGCCGTCGCTTCACCGGAGCTGGCCAAGCCGCGGCCGTGCATCACCGTGTCCGTCGCTACCCCCTCTAGCTGCTGTAATCCCTACAATAGATGGTACTGTTAGATGTGCACTGTTGTGGTGAACGTCGTAGCACCGTCGGGTTCGCCGGAGAAGCCACCGGCGTTGAGCTTCGTCGTCGCCCTATTCTTCTCCCCTGTTTCCCTCGCTGACGCGCGGGCCCCTCTTGTCAGCCGTCGTGGCTGAGGCGGGAGCCCAGCGTGGGCCATGTCGCGTTGGGCCATGCCAGCGCGTGAGTCGCGGGCCGCCGTGATTCTTCGGGCTGGCCCAGTAGCTGTGTAGGATTTTCCTATTTTGTTTTGTTTTGTTATTTCACAGATTTATGTACATATTCAAAAATATGTAGCTCTTAGATGGTAGATCCAAATGATGTGGTTCTAATTTTGTTGAGTTCCTAGTAATGTCTAGTATTTAATAAAAATATTATATGAGCATATGTTTTAGAAAATTTGGATGAATTAAATATGACTTTGAAATGTGTTTTTAGATGCATGCAAATTTGTTTGAATTTTATCTTGAGTTTCTTTGGTCCAAAAATTATGAAATTTTGTGGGTAGTCTATTATTTCTTATTAGAAGCTCTAGTTAAAATTTCAGAGCTAGTGCATGGGTAGTTTTTAAGTTATAGAAATTCCTTTTATTAATGGATGGATCTTGTGTGAATTTTCATAATTTTTCTATAGATCCAGTAAAGGTAAAATTTGGTGAGTGCTATTCTTATACTATAAGGATGCTAGGAAAAATGGGAAATCTATTGCTTGACACTTTTTAATAAGGTTTCCTAATTATGCTAAAAATAGACATGCCACCTATTATTTCGGATACAGCAAGTTCTACTTGCCCAATGTCTTTGAAATTTTTATGGTAGTCTATGTGCAGCATGAGATAGCTACTGTAATTTTTGTAGATTTTTATGAATAGTTTTACTATATATTGCTTAAACCACCTAATTAACAAAATAAATTGGAAAAGGATATTAAATAATTTATTTAGAAGTTGGCACTATACTTTCTGATGTTTCTTAGGTATGAAAAACAAGTTGGTAAACTTGGTTTGATCAAAGTATGCTTTTGCACAATCATTAAATAATTAAGTTAGTAACCCTGTCATTCTGGGCAGATTCTAGGTTTGCTAGAAATTGATTTGGTTAACATAAGAATCATGCTTTGGTGTTTACAAATGTTTTGTAGAGAATTTCATAAGCTTTCCAGAATGTCCTCATGCAAGTCATTTGGAATTGTAGAACTTTAGTTGTGATTGAATTAAGGGACTACTTGTATGCATATGAAACTTTAAATGTTAAATTATGTATACCTTTACTATTTCTAAGTTGTGGTAATGTTCTTAGGTGTTAGGCCTTTAACCAAAGATGAGCATCTTTATCTTAGGTTATGCAAGCTAGGTAAGTTGATCTTGTTCTTTAAGTTAAGTTAGATACATGCTTAAAGTGATTTGAATAGGGCTAGTCTTGCTCGGTAAACGAGTGTCCAGTGATGTTTTCGGTAAACATTTACTGTGATTCATTCGTCATGAGCATCATGTCATTGCTTATGCATCCATGATATTTATCTTTTGCATTGGCATGCAATAGGTGTACCGGAAGGAGTAACCCTGCTAGAATTCGAGGAACCGAGCGAGCAGCAGCAGCAGCCGACATCGGAGATTCAGGAGGAGCAGCCTTTAGGAGAAGTGCCAGACGAGGTCGCCGTTGAGTGCCCGGACCACTGTCCTTCCAACTTTGTGAAAGGCAAGCCCCGGAGCATATTAAGCCTCCTAATTTCTGAAATGCAGTTACATTATTATTATTATATATCTATATATATATATATATATATATATATATATATATTGTTGCATTAAGTTTAGGTGTTGGATGCAAACAATTGCTGCATTGGTTACCCAATCCTTGTCCAAATATTGTTACCCTGAATCCTATGTAGCTCAGGCTCATGTAGTGCTTAGCCCTGCTTAAACATGGTAGAAGTCAGGTGATTTCCTGTCACCTGCGAGATATAGGAAGATACATATGGCATGGTTGGCTATATTTGCTATCGTGGAAAAGAACTAGTCTTAATTTGAAATGAAGACTGGGCGGAGGCTTGTCGGTTTGCAGTGACTCCGTCTGCGTCGCTTAAGGACTGATTCTTGGAGCCTTTCCTATTCATGTTGAACGCATGCCTCTCTCTTAGTTGGCCGGGTCTGAAGACCGACCGCGAAGCCGAGTAGCTCAACTCAGGCCGGGAGTCGATAAGTATAAAGTACGCCTCGAAAGGGAGCCATAGGCGTGAGTCTAAGGGCAGGTGATTTAAAAGTCCTGATCGTCCTGGCAGAAGGGTAATCCCTGAGAGTGCTAGCGCTAATCGAACCCGCAAATTTGGTTCCTGAGTTGTACCAAAGGTAACCCACGGCTACTCTTGCTAAGTATGCTAGGGTGAGAGTTAGGAATACCCCCCTCAGCTGAGTTGTAATTCGATTCGAGTCACCGTCTCTCCCGGTTAGTGAGAACTTGACGGGCTTATCTCCAATGTAGATACACTTAATAACTTAATGGTTCGGAAATGATGATATGATGATGACAGCCTTATTATACCTGCTATGGTTAATATTGTTTGCTCCTAATAAGTGAGTGCTCTAGTACAGGTGCCAATCTAGTGGACAGGTAAATAATGATAAGCTTGATGCTAAGTTTAAATTGGTTACTATAATCATAAGCTCTTTTATGCAACTATGTCAAGCTAGCCCACCTGAAAAGCCTTGCATGATCCTTGGTGTCTCTTATTTCTAATTTTGTCGGGTAAGTCTAGCTGAGTACCTTCTCGTACTCATGGTTTATCTCCCACCTGTTGCAGATGACCAGTTCTACTTTGGTTGCTGCAAGTACTGCCTTCTCCCAGCTGGGGATGAAGACTAGACCATTGGGCACGGTCTCTACTAGTTCTCGTACCTGATAATGCTTTTGCGGGACATGACTCAGACTTGGCAATGTAATTGAAAACTATGATGTTCGTACCAAACTATGTTGCTTCCGCACACTCAAACTTGGTTTGTAATATTCTATTTCAACTCTAATGGATGTAATCCGAATGCTACTTGTGAAATGTTGTAACGGATGATGTGTTGTGTTGAATCACTATGATCTTGGTTTGTATGTCAAGAGTTGGTTGAAATCCTTCATGATTTCTGGACTACCGGGATTATGGGAGCTTAAGTACAGGAATTTGATCGCTTCAGTGATTGTTTTTGTACTTACGTGTTATGATTTGGTCGGTTCTGTTACAGCTGGCATCAGAGCAAGATTTGACACTAAACATGTCATCTGTGTATTTAAAACAAAAGTATTTGTGAAAATCCTAAATTAAACACTAAGTATTGCCAGTGGTCATATCCCTTATGCCCAAATAAGGACTCTTAGATGGCTTATTAAAGTACTAACTTGGGGGTTCCTGCTTGTTTCTGTTTCATCATCCATACGGCGTGCTATTGTATGGATGCCATCCGCTTGGGTGGTAATGTATGGATCAAAATACCTCTACGCTCTGGTAAGTGGGAGTTTTGAGAGCATGACCGTCCAACCGTCGGTCTAGGGGAGAGTAGTTGTGGTTGCTCGCATACTTACATGTTCAATCATGTATCTATGAGAGTACTTAAATGTGGGTATCTCTGACGGGTAGCTGTGATACTAGAGTATATGCATCAGGGGATGTATGTATGAAAGTATTTAGTTTACTGCTTGCTTTTATGCATTTTGGGAAATTGCTGGGCTGAGATGAAATTTTCTGCAGGTACACTAACAACGTATCGTTGTAGATCGACTATCTACCGTATACGAGAGAACGTATGTATGCCACCATATATTTCGCTAGCCTTTAAATTTTCTAGGTTTGTGAGGACGTATGGATCGTGCATGCATCATGTTCAAGCATACATGGCATTCTTGCATTATTCCCTCCCTTAAAATTTGATGGTCCTGACTAATTAAATTTCGTATCCCTTAAATGATTCTCCCCTTATGTTGCAACTTTTTGCTACAGATGGCGCGCATGAAATGCACTGCTCGCAAGTTCGCTAGAGGCAGGGCGCCTCGTCACCGGTTAGCTCCTTGTGAGCCCCGTCCTGAGCCTACGGAGGTGGAAAGGCTGAGGACAGAGCTGGCCCGGGTGACTGCGGAGAGGACTGCAGCTCAGCACCGTTTGGAGCAAGTAACATAGGAAAGGGACCAAGAGACCCTTGAGGTTCAGAGGTTGACAGTTGCTCACCGCAACTGTGAACGTATGTTGATTCACGTGATGAACCAACAGAATGAAGCCTGGCATGAAGAGAATGTGTTGAGAGCGCGACAGATGGAGCTAGAGCAGCAAGTGGCAGTTGCTGAAGAGTACAATGACAATCTCCATGAGGAGGTCCACCTATTACACAATCAACTTCACCCTCTCCTGCCACCTGAGGATGAGGATGAGATGGGTTCTAGTGTCATCATGGCTGAAGGTGATGATGACATGGAGGTCAATGGACCCGAGGACGTCCCCCCTGATGAGGAGGAAGATGAGGAGTTAGAGCCTGCTAGTGATGAAGATGGAGGAGAGATCTTCGACACTGACTCCAAGGACGATGCGTAGTTTAGCTTACTACTTAGCTAATGCGCTAGAGCTAGTCTTTTGTTGATCCTCATGCATGAACAAGTAGCTTTGTATCAAGTTAATTGTTGGGATGTAATATCGAACCCTATGTTACCTTGATATAAGTTTGGAACCACTGGCTTGGATGTAACCTATCGAACGTGTTGTGCTCCACGTATATGAGCTTTTGCTGAATTTCGTCTTTGCGGTCTATGGATCTCGTTGTTGGTTAAGTTCATCGCATTTATGTGTCAATTGATGCGCTTGATGAGTTGTGTGATTGTAATGAATGATTGTGCCTCTGTCGATTATAGAAATGCATTCTCTCCAATGGAATCAGTTTGGCATAATTATATAATTCATCTACAAAAATTTCCACATCGTCAGTGCTCATTGGCTATGCGCCAGATGGCTAACCATGAGGATCGGCATGTTCGCCAGGGACCCAAGCCGAACCAGTACAACAACTTTAAGGACTTCATGGACATAAAGCCTCCTATCTTTCATGAGGCAGAAGAACCCTTACAAGCGGATGAATGGTTGAGCACGATAGAGCAAAGGTTTGGATTGCTCCGTTTGACTGAAGGCATGAAGGCTTCATATGTAGGACACCAGCTCCAAGGCCCTGCAGGGATCTGGTGGACCCATCACATGACCACCTTCCCTGCTAACGTTGAGATTGTTTGGAACCAATTCTAGGCAGCCTTCAGGGGACACTTTATCCCTCCTGGTCTCATGGCCATTAAGCATACTGAGTTTATGAAGCTCACCCAAGGCAACAAGAGTCTCAATGAGTACCTCCAGGCATTCAACAACCTGGCAAGGTATGCTCCCGAGTTCGTCGATACTGACACCAAGAGAATAGCTAGCTTCAAGAGGGGACTTTCCCCAAAACTGATGAAGTCAATGGGCAACTGCAAGTGTGTCACCTTCAATGAGTTTATCAGTGACACTCTGACTCAGGAGAACAATGACAAGATATATGCTGCTTCCAAGAACCGTAAAAGGAACTTTGAGGCTGGTGCTTCCTAGTCCAAGGATCCAATGGTATCTAAGGCCCCATACCATCCACCCAATGCTAATGTCCGGTACCGCCCACCTCAGAAGAAGAACCAAGCTAAAACTGGTTTCCGCAAGGGGTATACAGTTTCCTTGCCGAAGAATACCTCTGGGCAGGGTAGCTCCAATGTTCCACCAGCAAACAGGCCATGCTAGAACTGTAACCAGCCTGGTCATTGGGCAAATAGATGTCCCCATCCTCCCAAGAATGCTCAAGGAAACGTCCGACAGGGGTGTGTTCACTATACTACAGTGGAGGAAATTCCTGCTGGTGAAGTGGTCACCGCTGGTAAGTTCCTTGTTAATGATCACCCTACAGTTGTGCTCTTTGATTCGGGTGCTTCGCACTCCTTTATGAGTTCTACTTTTGCATCTGAGCATAATATGAATGTGATTACAATTGTCAAGGGTGGTTATTGTATTAGTGCTGCTGGAAATAATATCCTGACTAACCAAGTAGTTAAAGATGTAAAGATTGAGATTGGGGATCGAGAGTTCCGTATGGATCTTGTTGTTCTACCGGGGGTAGGAATTGATATAATCCTAGGAACGAAGTGGATGAGCAGGAATGGAGTGTTAATAGATACCTCAACCCATGTGGTAATGTTGAGGGATCCTGTGGATAAGAAAGGTTTTCTAGTACAGTTACCTCGTGATATCTCTATCCACAATACAGCCAATGTTACCCTATCCAAAGCCATTAAGGATCTACCAGTTGTCTATGAGTTTCCAGATGTCTTTCCTGATGACTTGCCTGGATTACCTCCGGACCATGAGGTAGAATTCAAGATAGAACTCATTCCGAGTACGGCTCCTATTTCTCGAAGACCCTATAGAATGCTGCCCAATGAGTTGGCTGAGCTGAAGAGTCAGTTGAATGAGGTATTGAAGAAAGGATTGATTTAGCCTAGTTCTTCTCCTTGGGGTTGTCCAGCTATATTTGTGAAGAAGAAGGACGAGTCTCTACGCATGTGCGTGGATTATCGCCCCCTAAATGCTGTTACTATCAAGAACAAATACCCTCTTCCTCGCATCGATATTCTGTTTGATCAGCTCTCCAAAGCTAAGGTATTCTCCAAGATCAATTTGAGGTCTGGCTACCATCAGATCAAAATTCGTCCTGAAGATATACTAAAGATAGCTTTCTCTACTCGTTATGGCTTGTTCGAATACCTCGTCATGTCATTTGGGTTGACAAATGCTCCGGCACACTTTATGTACCTGATGAATTCTGTATTCATGCTGGAATTAGACAAATTTGTCGTCGTGTTCATTGATGATATCCTGGTATATTCTCAGAATGAAGAAGAGCATGCTGGACATCTGAGAATTGTTCTAACTCGATTACGTGACAATCAGCTTTATGCTAAGTTCAGCAAGTGCGAATTCTGGTTGAACAAGATACCTTTTCTAGGTCATGTGTTATCTGGAGATGGAATTTCGGTTGACCCTACTAAGGTGCAAGAAGTCCTTGAGTGGAAGGCACCTACTACGGTCACAGAAGTCCGAAGTTTCCTAGGATTGGCTGGCTATTATCGTCGCTTTATCCCGGATTTCTCTAAAATCGCCAAGCCCATGACTCGACTACTGCAAAAGGATGAGAAGTTTGTGTGGACTCCGAAGTGTGAAGAGGCTTTCCACACTTTGTGGACCTTACGAACCTTTGCTCCTATATTGGCACAACCTGACATCGAGAAGCCTTTTGATGTCTACCGTGATGCATGTGGCACCGGTTTGGGGTGTGTTCTTATGCAGGAGGGGCGAGTAATTGCTTATGCTTCGTGCCAGCTCCGAAAGCATGAAGTCAACTATCCTACCCATGACTTAGAGCTAGCCGCAGTTGTTCATGCCCTGAAGATTTGGAGACATTACTTACTGGGTAATGTGTGCAACATCTACACTGACCATAAAAGCCTCAAGTACATTTTTACTCAACCCGAGTTGAATATGCGTCAACGGCGATGGTTAGAATTGATCAAAGACTACAACCTTCAAGTGCACTACCATCCTGGTAAGGCAAATGTGGTTGCTGATGCCTTAAGCAGAAAGGCCCATTGCAATTCCTTGGTTAGTGAAGACTTTCATCTGGCACACCTCCTTCATCCTGTGGTACTCCACACTATCACTGTGGATTGCTCTCATAGAAGTCGAATTATCGAACTCCAGAAGACTGATGTGGGTGTGTTTCACATCAAGCGAAAAATGAAAGAGAAAGAGTCCAAGCACTTTAAGGTCAATGACAAAGGAATTCTCTGGTTTAATGATAGGCTTGTGGTCCCCAAAGACAAAGAACTTAGAAATCAAATTATGGATGAAGCCCGTTCTTCTAAATTGTCCATCCACCCTGGTAGCAGTAAAATGTATCAAGATCTCAAGGTGTATTATTGGTGGACCAAGATGAAGAAAGAAATCGCAGCTTACGTGGCAAGGTGTGATAACTGTTGCAGAGTCAAGGCTATTCACATAAGGCCCGGACTATTGCAGCCACTCTCTATTCCTGGCTGGAAGTGGGAAGAAATTAGCATGGATTTTATTGTTGGACTACCCACTACCAAAAAGGGTTGTGATTCCATCTGGGTTATCGTAGATCATCTAACTAAATCTGCTCACTTTATTTTGGTCAAGTCTACCTATCATCCTCACAATTATGCTGAGATTTATTTTCAACAAGTGGTACGTCTCCATGGTGTACCCAAATCCATTGTTTCTGATCGAGGACCGCAATTCATGGCTCATTTTTGGGAGTGCTTACATCAGAATCTTGGCACTCATCTAATCCGCAGTTCTGCCTATCATCCACAAACATCAGGACAGACTGAGCGTGTTAATCAAATTCTTGAAGACATGCTTAGAGCTTGTCTTATCTCTTGCAAAGGCTCTTGGGAAGACTGGTTACCTCTCACTGAATTCTCGTATAACAACAGTTATCAAGAAAGTATCAAAATGGCTCCTTTTGAAGCTCTTTATGGCCGCAAGTGTAGAACTCCTTTGAACTGGGTGGAACCCGAAGAAAGAAGATTCTATGGTATTGATTTTGTAAAAGAAGCCGAAGAGCAAGTCTGAACTATACAGAAGAATATGACTGCCGCACAGGCTAGACAAAAGAGCTATGCTGACAAAAGAAGAAAACCTATTGAGTTTGAAGTAGGTGATCATGTTTATTTGAAGGTATCCCCTATGAAAGGAGTCAAGCATTTTGGAATTAAAAGGAAGCTTGAGCCTCGATATGTTGGACCCTACCGCATTATCGAGAAAAGTGGAAGAGTAGCATATAAGCTCGATCTACCACGTGAGATGGGAGCTATATTCCCGGTATTCCATGTGTCCCAGCTGAAGAAGTGTCTTCGTATTCCTGAGAAAAGAATAGCAACAAGGAAAGTCAACTTCAAATCTAATCTTTCTTATGAGGAAAGGCCCATGCAAGTCCTAGATACTCAAGAAAGAGTGACTTGTACATGAATAGTTAAATTATACAAGGTAGTTTAGAGTAATCATAGTGAACGGGATGCAACCTGGGAGCAGGAAGATTATTTAAAGGAAAATCATCCAACTTTCTATACTAAATGGTACGCTTTCCAAATCTCGGGACGAGATTTTTCTAAGGGGGGAGGGCTATAACACCCTAGGTGTTTAGGCTTCCACTAAATTGCATGTCACTTCATAAACATGTGCATTATCCATGTCATCATGCCATTATCATTGAAACATACATATGCAACATTTTAAATTGTATGTGTTTCATGCTTGATTGCTTAGAGTGGTAGTGGTGCAACATATGAATGCAACATGAATTTCTCATCCCTTGAAGCATGGCAACATGGTAGTAATGTGACAAGTATAGGATAACAACAAGGTCATGCAACATGTGAAACGTTGTACTGAAACATATGAATGAATTGCTTGTTTTAATTTCTGTATCACATGTGATCATTAGAAGTGGTATAACAATTTTTGTAAAATGGTTGATCATGGTCTATTACACCTTAACTACACTTAGGTTACTTGTTGAGACATTGTTCATGTAGATCAAAATGACCAAAATGCCCTCAAGTGGAGGTTTGACTTGAATTAACCCTTGGAGTGTCATAGTTTGACTGTTTAAAAAGTGCAACTTAGAGTTTATGCATGTCTGAGCAACCTAAAGCAAAGTTGTAGTAAATTTTACAAGGAACAAAAGTTGTTTTATGACCAACTCATGAAAATGTGTGGAACATGCTCAAACATGGCCCACAAGTCAGAATGCCATACTGATTTCACACTTAGAAAAATATTCTAAGTCATGGTACATTTCAGTTGCATCGAGCCCACTTTGGCTTCATGTAACTTCGGATCCACGGCATTTTAGGTGTTGGTCATTGAAAAGAATTTGTAGAGGGAAGGTAGGTCTACAACTTTGATGTTCAATTCCTCCACTAACTCGTCACGGTTTAGGAGCAATTAGCCGTCCAACTCGCTCTATCAGTCACCTTCGATGATCACTGAATCGTTGTTTTCAGAAATCGGTTAGTGACCGTCATGGCCGACCGGCTCAGGCGACGTTCGCCGTGTGGCGTTCATGCGCTGCCAAGGTCACCACGTCGTGCATCCGCGCTCCAGAAGAGGGCCAGAGCCTGCTGAACGCGCTCGCCGCTCCATTTCTCCTTCTCGCCTTCCCGCGCGTAGCACCATGTTCACAGCAGCCGTCCGCCATTGCCAGCTGCACCTTCACCTTCGCCTAGCTTCCACACTATTGCAAAAATGCGTTGCTCCGTTCACCTAGAGCTTCGCCGTGATTCCCCTTTACCATCTCCACCTCTCCGTCGGGTCGATCGTGCCTCGGTAAGGGCGTATTCGCCGTTTTCCCCACCACAGCCAAGGCGGGACCTCGCTGGAGTTGGCGCTCCATGCGGCCAGCTTGTCCTCGCACCATTGATGCCCCTTCTCTCCTTTGCGCTAGCTTCTGCATGTGTTCCTAATGCTCGGAGAGCCGACCATTAGGGTCGAGATGCCGTCGCTTCACCGGAGCCGGCCAAGCCGCGGCCGTGCGTCGCCGTGTCCATCGCTACCCCCTATAGCTGCTGTAATCCCTGCAATAGATGGTACCATTAGATGCGCACTGTTGTGGTGAACCCCGTAGCACCGTCGGGTTCGCCGGAGAAGCCACCAGCGTTGAGCTTCGCCGTCGCCCTATTCTTCTCCCCTGTTTCCCTCGCTGACGCGCGGGCCCCTCTTGTCAGCCGTCGTGGCTGAGGCGGGAGCCCAGTGTGGGCCGCGTTGCATTGGGCCGCGCCAGCGCATGAGTCACGGGCCGCCGTGATTCTTCGGGCTGGCCCAGTAGCTGTGTAGGATTTTCCTATTTTGTATTGTTTTATTATTTCACAGATTTATGTACATATTCAAAAATATGTAGCTCTTAGATGGTAGATCCAAATGATGTGGTTCTAATTTTGTTGAGTTCCTAGTAATGTCTAGTATTTAATAAAAATATTATATGAGCATATGTTTTAGAAAATTCGGATGAATTAAATATGACTTTGAAATGTGTTTTTAGATGCATGCAAATTTGTTTGAATTTTATCTTGAGTTTCTGTGGGCCAAAAATTATGAAATTTTGTGGGTAGTCTATTATTTCTTATTAGAAGCTCTAGTTAAAATTTTAGAGCTAGTGCATGGGTAGTTTTTAAGTTATCGAAATTCCTTTTATTAATGGATGGATCTTGTGTGAATTTTCATAATTTTTCTATAGATCCAGTAAAGGTAAAATTTGGTGAGTGCTATTCTTATACTATAAGGATGCTAGGAAAAATGAGAAATCTGTTGCTTGACACTTTTTAATAAGGTTTCCTAATTATGCTAAAAATAGACATGCCACCTATTATTTTGGATACAGCAAGTTCTACTTGCCCAATGTCTTTGAAATTTTTATGGTAGTCTATGTGCAGCATGAGATAGCTACTGTAATGTTTATAGATTTTTATGAATAGTTTTACTATATATTGCTTAAATCACCTAATTAACTAAATAAATTGGAAAAGGATATTAAATAATTTATTTAGAAGTTGGCACTATACTTTCTGATGTTTCTTAGGTATGAAAAACAAGTTGGTAAACTTGGTTTGATCAAAGTATGCTTTTGCACAATCATTAAATAATTAAGTTAGTAACCCTGTCATTCTGGACAGATTCTAGGTTTGCTGGAAATTGATTTGGTTAACATAAGAATCATGCTTTGGTGTTTACAAATGTTTTGTAGAGAATTTCATAAGCTTTCCAGAATGTCCTCATGCAAGTCATTTGGAATTGTAGAACTTTAGTTGTGATTGAATTAAGGGACTACTTGTATGCATATGAAACTTTAAATGTTAAATTATGTATACCTTTACTATTTCTAAGTTGTGGTAATGTTCCTAGGTGTTAGGCCTTTAACCGAAGATGAGCATCTTTATCTTAGGTTATGCAAGCTAGGTAAGTTGATCTTGTTCTTTAAGTTAAGTTAGATACATGCTTAAAGTGATTTGAATAGGGCTAGTCTTGCTCGGTAAACGAGTGTCCAGTGATGTTTTCGGTAAACATTTACTGTGATTCATTCGTCATGAGCATCATGTCAATCCTTATGCATCCATGATATTTATCTTTTGCATCGGCATGCAATAGGTGTACCGGAAGGAGTAACCCTGCTGGAATTCGAGGAACCGAGCGAGCAGCAGCAGCCGACACCGGAGATTCAGGAGGAGCAGCCTTTAGGAGAAGTGCTAGACGAGGTCGCCGTTGAGTGCCCGGACCACCGTCCTTGCAACTTTGTGAAAAGCAAGCCCCGGAGCATATTAAGCCTCCTAATTTCTGAAATGCAGTTACATTATTATTATTATATATCTATATATATATTGTTGCATTAAGTTTAGGTGTTGGATGCAAACAATTGCTGCATTGGTTACCCAATCCTTGTCCAAATATTGTTACCCTGAATCCTATGTAGCTCAGGCTCGTGTAGTGCTTAGCCCTGCTTAAACATGGTAGAAGTCAGGTGATTTCCTGTCACCTACGAGATATAGGAAGATACATATGGCATGGTTGGCTATATTTGCTATCATGGAAAAGAACCAGTCTTAATTTGAAATGAAGACCGGGCGGAGGCTTGCCAGTTTGTAGTGACTCCGTCTGCGTCGCTTAAGGACTAATTCTTGGAGCCTTTCCTATTCATGTTGAACGCATGCCTCTCTCTTAGTTGGCTGGGTCTGAAGACCGACCGCGAAGCTGAGTAGCTCAACTCAGGCCGGGAGTCGATAAGTATAAAGTACGCCTCGGAAGGGAGCCGTAGGCGTGAGTCCAAGGGCAGGTGATTTAAAAGTCCTGATCGTCCTGGCAGAAGGGTAATCCCTGAGAGTGCTGGCACTGATCGAACTCGCGAATTTGGTTCCTGAGTTGTACCAAAGGTAACCCATGGCTACCCTTGCTAAGTATGCCAGGGTGAGAGTTAGGAATACCCCCCTCAGCTGAGTTATAATTCAATTCGAGTCGCCGTCTCTCCCGGTTAGTGAGAACTTGATGGGCTTATCTCCAATGTAGATACACTTAATAACTTAATGGTTCAAAAATGGTGATATGATGATGACAGCCTTATTATACCTGCTATGGTTAATATTGTTTGCTCCTAATAAGTGAGTGCTCTAGTACAGGTGCCAATCTAGTGGACAGGTAAATAATGATAAGCTTGATGCTAAGTTTAAATTGGTTACTATAATCATAAGCTCTTTTATGCAACTGTGTCAAGCTAGCCCACCTAAAAAGCCTTGCATGATCCTTGGTGTCTCTTATTTCTGATTTTGTCGGGTAAGTCTAGCTGAGTACCTTCTCGTACTCAGGGTTTATCTCCCACCTGTTGTAGATGACCAGTTCTACTTTGGTTGCTGCAAGTACTGCCTTCTCCTAGCTGGGGATGAAGACTAGACTGTTGGGCACGGTCTCTACTAGTTCTCGTACCTGATAATGCTTTTGCGGGACATGACTCAGACTTGGCAATGTAATTGAAAACTATGATGTTTGTACCAAACTATGTTGCTTCCGCACTCTCAAACTTGGTTTGTAATATTCTATTTCAACTCTGATGGATGTAATCCGAATGCTACTTGTGAAATGTTGTAATGGATGATGTGTTGTGTTGAATCACTATGATCTTGGTTTGTATGTCGAGAGTTGGTTGAAATCCTTTATGATTTCCGGACTACCGGGATTATGGGAGCTTAAGTACAAGAATTTGATCGCTTCGGTGGTTGTTTTTGTACTTACGTTCTTATGATTTGGTCGGTTCTATTACATCTTCCATTGGGTGCTTCATTGCCTAATCCGCCATTAAATGAGATGTGAAAGATGGGGTGTCGAGGCGGAGCACTGGACGAAGAAGATAGAAGTTTGAGAGAAAAGGAATCATGTACTTGCTTCCCCGCCTTAGCCTCCGCTTTTATAGAAGGATGGGCGAGATAGGCGCCCATTGGAGTTCCCTTCGATTGTATTGAGCAAGAGTAGGAGTTAAGGTGAGGCCACATCTCGCATGATCTTAGTGGAGCACACTTCTCCTAGGAGAAGTAATAGTGATGGAACGGTGTTGGAAGTTGGATGGAGAAAATTGACTCCACCAGGTGTGTGGGGGTATGACCCAGATACCCACGGCAGACCACATGAGCTACGCCCCTAGGGGTGGCCCAATCCACAAGACGAAGCCTTGTGGGGCATGACGCTGCTTGGCACCTCCCGCAAGACACCAGGAAGATATCCTGAAGATACTACGAGATATGTTAGGATACGTATGATCCCAAGATTCCTACAATCTGTTATTACTTTCTGGTTATCTCCCAGATCTAACCGACTTGTAACCCTGCCCCCTAGACTATATAAGGAGGGTAGGGAACCCCTTCAAACACACGCAATATCATACGATAGTCAATACAATCCAATAGACCACATGAGTAGCACTACTACAAAATGTTTATCCGCGGCGGCCGTTTTTGGTTTCCCGCGGCAGGCAAACCGGTCCGTCACTGCCGGGAAGTCACGGTAAATCATGGCCTTCCTGCGGCGGGCTACTTTGCCCGCCGCGGTTAATCGATTTACCGCGGCGGGCACCTAAGGAAGCCCACCACGGTAAATCATTTGGAAAAAACAAAAAAAAAAGAAGAAAAGCCCACACGGGCTTGGATCTGGGCCACACTGGACCTAGATCTCGCCGTCGACATCGATCCGCCGCCGTCACCTAGATCCGCCGCAGCTCCAGCCCGGTCGCGCCACCGTCAGATCCATCGTCGGCGCCTCTACCTGGACCGCCCCCCGCCTAGATCCGCCCGATGTAGAAGAGGAAGGAGGCGCTCATGGTAGATCAGGCCTCCCAGGCCACGCCACCGCCGGATCCACCACCGGGGCCTCCACCGGGGCCGCCCCCGCCTGGATCTACCTGCCGGCACTTGGATCTACCCGGTGGAGAAGGGGAAGGAGGAGCTTGCGGCGGATCCGGCATCCTTGGCCATGCCACCGCTGGATCGGCCGTCGAGACCTCTGGCAGGGCCGCCGTCGCCTAGATCTGCCAAGCGGAGAAGGGGAAGGAGGGGCTCGCGGCGGATCCGGCCTCCCCGGCCACGCCACCGCCGGATCCGTCGCCAGGGCCTCCGCTAGGGCCACCGTCGCCTGGATCTGCCTGGTGGAGAAGGGGAAGGAAAGGCTCGCGGCAGATCCGGCCTCCTCGGCCGAGCCACCGTCGGACCTGTGGCCATCCATGCCTGGATCCGTGGCCGGTGCCCTCGATCCACACCTAGATCCACGTTCGTCCACACCGACGCCCCTCGCCTGGATCCGCGGCCGTGACGCCGTGCCACCGCGTGCCTCGAGCCACCGTCCACCGCCTGTTGAGGGAGGATGAGGAGGAGAGGAAGGGAGGAAGAGGGACACTGTGCCTCGTGCGAGAGGACCGAGAGGTGTGGTGGCTACCGCCGGTTGAGGGAGGAGAGGATCGGAGGAGAGGGAGAGAGTGGCTGCCGGTTGAGGGAGGAGTGGTGGAGAGAGAGAGAGGTGGAGTGAAAACCCTAAAACCCCCGTATATATAAGCCCGATAAATCAGAATTGGATATGGGCCTCGCTGGTGTGCCTATTGGGCCGTGGCCTTTTCTGTGGCGGGCATTATAATGTGTCCGCCATGAAAAATCGATTTACCGTGGTAGGCACCTTAAGACGGCCGCCACGGTTAATAGGGTATTTTCTGTGGCGGGCATCTTAATATGCCCGCCATGGTAAATCGTTTTACCGTGGCGGGCAAAAATACCCGCTGCGGAAAATAAAAAGTTCTCGCCACGGTAAATCGTGGGATTTACCGTGACAGACAAAAATAGGAGCCCACCACGGAGACCTTCGGGATGACGCTGCACAAATTAAATTTTGTAGTAGTGTAGGGTATTACGTCATATTGACGGCCTAAACCTGTCTAACTCGTGTGTCTCTGTTGCCTTCTTGTTCTCGATTACACGCATCTCTGCTGATCAATCTACCTTCGTGGGATACCCCTCGGTGGACTGCCGACAATTGGCGTGCTAGGTAGGGGTGTGCGTGCTGTTTCTATGTCAAACAAGATGGTATTTTTTATAGGCTCTTTGTCCCTCCTGTAGCCCGACTAGATCTTCACGGTCGAATCGATCTCCTGGATCATCAATGCTGACGGAGTCAAAGAGCTCATCGAGCTGGTGTAGATCGATACTGCGCCGATCACACCAACACCTATGACTGTAGATCCGATCTTAGAACCACCTCCAAGGTCGCATTCATTGACAACTCACCGCCTGCTTCCCTGCTACCAGAGGAGGCAAATCAACAGCGACAATCTGATCGTATCCATCGATCAGGTCGGCCAGAAGCTCATCGATTGCCTCTCCATCATAGAATTGGCTCTGAACACTCTAGTTTAGCGCTAACCACCCTTTGATCTAGATCTATCGAAGGCTGCTCAAGAAACTTTAGGGGTTGCAGCTCTGCCCTTCGGGCTCACCAATGTCGCCACCACCTACCAAGATGCCCTAAGGGGCAAGTTTGCCAACTAGGTTGGAGATGTCCAACCTCCCAATGACTAGATTGCCGACCAGCCTCCGCCGGCCATCAACATGTTGCACGTCATTCGATGCCCTAGAGCATCCCTCCAAACCATCTTGGAGGACAATCTAGACTCTGAGTCCTAGGGCTCTACGGAGACTATCACCGAGACCACCACCAAACTACTTCCTCTCCCTCCTTTCCGTGGTGGCACAATCTTCAATGTCAGCATCTATAGCCCCCCATGGGAAGGGGAAACCAAGGAGGACCACGCTGCCCGCGTTAATAGGAACATCAACCATGCTCATCACCGAGAAAATGAGGCTGCCCTTGCGATGGCTGAGGCTCAGCTTGACTCATAAGGAAGGCCACGCCAACTCCAACGCAACCTCGACGATGAGTTTGTTCGTGTTGATGGCCATGACATCTACAAAACCCCAAGCACCAACCTAGCCATGGCCGCCAATGAGCTCGCCCAGCTCCCACAGACACTGGAGGTCACCAAGGTCGTTGCCATGCTTAAAGCGGTGCACTACTAGGTCAATGAGATCCGCCAGGATCAGAGACCTTCATACCCCACAAGCTTGATTTGCTGATTAGCCACGCCAAGATCCGATTGCCACCCAAGTTGCTTCATCGACCAGCACCACGATGATAGGCAACCCCTCTAAGGGGAGCTAGGGGCAACCACATCGAACATCACCGCTAACATGACCAGGAGGTCAACCAGGATGTCTGAGTGTACCTCAACAATCTCCAAGATGCGTGACAACGTATTGACGAACGCCATTTCGGTCACCATGAAGAAGAAGTACGCCGTCGCCAAGAGTACGAGCAAGAGTATGGTAACCTAGACTCAGCTCTCGAGCCGCTCAATGCCAGCAATGCTATAGATCATGGCGCTGACAACCCCGAAGGGCCCCCGACATTCACAAGGGCACTCTGAACACTCTAGTGGCCCCATGGTTTCAAAATCACTGGGGTCGAGCCCTACGAGGGAAGCATGAACCCCACACAGTGGCTATAGGCTTACGCCACTACTGTCCGCACCACCAAAGGAGATACCAGTGTCATGGTGAATTATCTTCCCATCATGCTCATGCCAACCACCATGAACTGGTTCACAAGCCTTGCCCCAGATTCCATTTGATCCTGGGAAGAGCTGAAAAAGTCTTCACCAACAACTATATGGCTATGTGTACTCGGCCGAGCACCTAGCATGATCTGAACCGCATCTATTAGAAGCCATCTAAGCTCCTCCATAGCTACATCAAATGCTTTTCTGAGATGAGGAACTCTATTCCTAACATCATGGAAGCTGAGGTCATCACCACCTTCGTCCGAGGACTCCATCACCACGAACTCCGCTCCAAGTTCAACTGCAAACTACCCATGGGGATTAGCGAGATGATCATGACTGCTAACTAGTACACCGATGTTGAGGAAGCCAAGGTGCGCTTCAGAAAGGGTGCGAGCACTCATCGCCCAACTCGTCGCAGCGACGATCGCCCCGATGACCGGTGCCATAGTGACCGCCGCTACAATGACCACAGTCACCATCGAGATAGTGGCCGTGACCAGCCAGAAGGATCCAAGTCTGGTCAATATTGCCGCCGCCGGCCAGACCACATCAAGGTGGTCGCCACCATCTTCGAGGGCCTCACCTCCACCGAGCGCAGAAGAGAACAAAAGCTCGCAGCCCGCTGGGTGCTCGCCATCACTATGGAAGATGCTGCTGCCAACCCCAGCTATCGCCCTTGGTCTGAGGTCCCTATCACCTTTAGTAGGGCTGACCAGTGGGCGGACATCCCCTACATAGGGCATTTCCCACTCATCCTTGATGCAACCATCCAAAAAGTGCTTTTCAGAAAAGTGATCGTTGATGGTGGGAGCGCTCTGAACCTCCTCTTCACTGGAGCTCTAAAGGAGCTGGGCCTCAGGATAACAGATCTCACACTATCTGACTCCCCCTTCTAGGGTGTGGTACCTGGCAGTGCATCCAAACTGCTTGAAGAGATCACCCTACCAGTACAGTTTAGCATGGCAAGCAACTACCGTGTCAAGCATATCAACTTCTACGTCGCTGACTTCAACACCGCCTACCACGCCATACTTGGTCGGCCAGCTCTAGCCAAGTTCATGGCTGTACCACACTACACTTATCTAGTGTTGAAGATACCTTCACCTACAGGAGTCCTAGCCCTATAGGCCAACCTCTCCATCACCTACGCCTGTGAGATAGAGAGTCTCGCCCTCGCTAAAGCCACCAACCTCTCCATCCAGATGGCCAGTGTGGTCACCAATGCCAAGACGATGCCCGCCGATGACCTGGAGATCCCATTGCTGGAGCCTCCTCGCGCCTCCACCAAGTCCAAAGAAACCAAGAAGGTCGGCCTCCGCCTTGATGACCCCTCCTAGACCATGAGGATTGGGGCTCACCTCGACCCCAAATAGGAAATCACACTCATCTCCTTCCTATGTGCCAACGCCGACGCGTTTGCTTAGGAACCTGCAGACATGCTGGGGGTACCATGGGAGAAGATCGAGCACTCCTTGAATGTCTCACTGACTGCCAAACCGATCAAGCAAAAACTTCAATGATTCACGCCAGACAAGGAGGCTATTAGGGTAGAAATAAAATGGCTCCTAGCTGCTGGATTCATAAAAGAAGTGTAGCATGCTGAGTGGTTAGTAAACCCTATTCTCGTTCAAAAAAGAATAAAGAATGGAGAATGTGCATTGATTACACTGATCTTAACAAACACTGCCCTAAAGACCTCTTCGGTCTGCCTCAGATAGATGAGGTTGTAGACTCCAACGCCGACTATGAACTGCTCTCCTTCCTTGACTATTACTCCAGCTATCACCAGATCTCCCTCAAGGAAGAAGATCAGATCAAGACATCATTTATCATGCCCTTCGGCGCGTACTGCTACACCACCATGTCCTTTAGACTCAAGAACACCAGGGCAACCTATCAAAGGGCCATCTTGATGTGCCTCGATTAACAGATCGACCACAACATCGAAGCTTACATCGATGATGTGGTCGTCAAGTCTAAGACCACCGACAATCTTATCGCTGACCTCAAGGAAGCATTCGCCAACCTAAAAAGGTACCGATGCAAGCTGAACCCTTCAAAGTGCATCTTTGGAGTTCATCCGATATACTCCTGGGCAACATCGTTAGCACCCATGGCATCGAACCCAACCCCGACAAGGTCTCTGCCATCACCAACATGAAATGTCCGACCTATGTTAAAGACATACAGGAAGCTTACGGGCTGAATGACTGCTCTAAGCCGCTTCATATCCTGCCTCGGTGAAAAGGGACTATTGTTCTTCAAACTCCTCAAGGCCCCCGAGCGCTTTTCCTGGTCGAAGGATGCAGATACAACTTTCGAGCAGCTCAAGTTATTTCTAACGAAGCCTCCGATCATGATGGCACCTCGACCAGATGAAACTCTACTGATCTACATCACCGCCACTTCTTGCGTCATTAGCACAGCTATCGTCGTCTAACGCGAGGAGGCCGGGCATGCCTATAAGGTGCAACGTCTGGTCTACTTCATCAGCAAGGTCCTTAATGAGCCCAAAACTCATTATCCTCAAGTTCAAAAACTGCTATATGCTATTCTGATCACGTCACGCAAGCTCCGCCATTACTTTGAGTATTACAAGATTGCCATGGTCATCGAGTTCCCTCTAGGGGACATTCTCTACAACAAAGAGGCCAACAGCTATATCATCTAGTGGGATATCGAGCTCGACACTTACTCCATCGAATTCAGAAGCAGGCCTACCATCAAGTCACAGGTGCTCACTGATTTCATCGCTGAGTGGACTAAGATCCAAGAGCCCATCACCGCTACTTGGCCCGAGCACTAGGTGATGTACTTTGATGGTGCCCTCAACATCAATGGTGCTGGTGCGAGCATTCTATTTATTACGCTAACCAAGGATAAGCTCCAATACGTTCTCCGAATACATTTTCTAGCCTCCAACAACGCCGCCGAATACGAAGCATGTCTCCATGGACTCCGTATAGCTATTGAGCTCGGTGTCAAATGCCTCATGGTATACGGGGACTCCGTGTTGGTCATCAACCAGCTCAACAAAGATTGGTCCTACTTTAGTGAGAAGATGGATGCATACTACACCGAAATTAGGAAGCTTGAAGAGAAATTCTACGGTATCGAGTACCACCACATAGTATGAGATCAAAATCAGCTCGTTGACCACCTATCCAAGTTTGGCTCTTCTCACACCGTGATTCTGCCTAGGGTCTTCGTTCAAGATCTTTTGGCACCATCCATTAAGGAAGACAAGGAAGTTCAAGAAGTTCCCCCCGCCAAGCAGTTGGTACTTACAGTACCTTCGCCAGCCGTCGATTAGAGGGAACAATTCATCAAGTATCTCACCAGCGCCGAAGTACCCGCCGACAAGACTGAAACTAAATGCCTAATCTGTCGAAGCAAGCATTATGTGCTGGTGGACGGCAACTTGATGAGGAAAAGTGCCAAGGAATGGATACTACAGAAATGCATCACCCAAGAAGAGGGAGTGAAACTACTTCTTGAAATTCACTCTGGTTCCTACGGCAACCACACAACCTCAAGAAATCTGGTCGGCAAAGCTTTCTGAGCTGGTTTTTACTGGCCCATGTCCATCTCCGATGCAGAAGACCTCATCCGACATTGTGAAGGATGCCACTTTTTCGCCAAGCAATTACACGTACTGGCACAAGAACTGTAGACCATCCCAGCTTCCTGGCCTTTCGCATGCTAGGGACTAGACATGATCGAGCCTTTCAAGTCAACGCCAAGTGGTTTCCGGTACGTGTACGTCACCATCGACATGTTCTCTAAGTGGATTGAAAACAAACTGCTTGTCTCGGCTACTACAAAGAAGGCAGTTGAGCTCTTTGAAGATACCATCCACAAATTCAGTCTCCCGAACAACATTATCACCGACCTTGGAACTACGTTTACTGGCCACCATTTTTGGGGCTTCTACGAAGACCGATGCATCTCTGTCAAATACGTCTCCGTTGCCCATCCTAGTGCCAACGGCCAGGTCAAACGGGCAAACGGCATAATCCTTGATGCCCTCAAAAAGAGGCTATATCAGAAAGAAGAAAAGCATCTAGGCAGATGACTTAAAGAGCTACCAGCTATGGTCTAGGGACTGCACACTCAAGCTAGTCGCAGCACCGGTGTGTCTCCATATTTCTTGGTCTATGGCTCAGAAGCCATACTACTAGTGGACATTGCCTTCTGAGCACCTAGGGTGGAACATTATGATGAAGAGCAAGCTACAGTTGTTCGAACAGAGGATGTCGACAGGGCCAAGGAAGAATGCTAGATCACCTGCGTTCGCACATCCAAGTATCTAGAAGGCTTGTAGAGATATTACAACTACAACATCAAAGGTCGTTCATTTGCTGTCGGCAACCTCGTTCTCCACAGAAAGCACAAAACCGAGGGGATGCACAAGCTCTCCTCCCCCTAGGAAGGGCCCTACATCATCAAAGAGGTTACCCGACTAGGGTCTTATCGGCTATGTGACTTGGATGGAACCGATATCCCCAATTCATGGCACATCGAGCACCTTATACGTTTCTATCCTTGAAACGCTCTAGATATGTATTCTCCACTCCATGATGAATAAAGTTTTGGTCGCCATAATTTGTCTCCATTGTTTCTCCATTACGATTTAATCTCCACTCACTGAGCTCTAAACTACTCCTTAACGAACTCCAATATGAGATCGCCATAAATGCTCTGCCATGTTTCTCCATATCTCCAACATGTGATCACCATAAACACTATGCCATGTTTCTCCATATCTCTGAAATGTTTCACCGACCACCGAGTAGCACATGCTCTGTTCTGTGCTCTATGGAAAAGACCTAGTCTCCGATCTCTCCATACACCTGCTATGGGCTCCACGCTCTGCGTTATGGGTGGTCGGCTATGGTTCCTTGGTCACACCTGTTCCTCCTATATGTGCACGGGCTCCACGCTCGACGTTATGGACTATGGGCTAGCTAAGGCTGAGAGCTCAGTAAAAGAACTAACTGCTCAAACACCACTAATACTATGTATATCTCCAAGTTAATTCACCAACCGTCGAGTAGCATACGTTCCGCTCTGTTCTCTATGGAGAAGACTCAGTCTCTGATCTCTCCCTACACATGCTACGGGCTCTGCGCTCTGCGTTATGGGTGGTCGACTGTGGTTCCTTGGTCACGCCTATTGCTCCTACATGTGCACGGGCTCCGTGCTTGTTGTTATGGACTATTGGCTAGCTAAGGCCAAAGAGTTCAGTAACAAACTAACTGCTCGGGTGCTACTTATACTACGTATAATTGCATTAGTGTTAACACTATACCGATTTTCACCACAATACTAGCAAACTGCATAAACATGCACATGACACTTCACAACATTTATACATATACATGTAAATGTCTGTCTGTGCCCTTGTGCGCTCTAACTACTCTATTCAGGTATTACAACATGTTCTTTGAGCAGATCATCGGGCTTCGTCATCATCATCCATCTCACCGAACAGGTCGATGTCGCTGACCAACTTCTTCACCGTGTCTTCCACCTCATCTTCTAGCTGCTGGTGCTCTGTCGTGCCCGTCCCTCTAGCGAATCTGGCCCCTATCACCTAAAGGTCAACGGCTAGGAAGTGGGACCGGACCATAGCAAGGGCGTGAGTAATGACGGTAACAATGGCGTCGAGGTTGAAGCCCTTGAAGTTCTCCCACGCCACCTTGCACCTCTCGATGATAGTGTCTAGACACGGCGGCCTGCCGTCGGGCTGAGGAGCCACCTCTAGGTCAATGCAGTCGAGCACCGGTTTGACTCCATCAACTATGGCGTCAAATTTGTTCCTCTAGGTCCTAGCATCCTGCTCTAGCACATCGAACTATGCCTTGACCCTATGACGGTAGTTTGCAGGCATTAAAAGATTCCATCAAGCACTAAAGTTACTCCAATAGAAACTCTGACCATGAAGTACTCACCCTTCAGCTCCTCGGCCAGTTTGTCCGCTTGCCCTGACTCCTTTGCCTTCTCCTCTCGGAGTTGCTTGATGGTTTGGCATAGCTGGCCGAGCTCCACATCTTGCTCTACAAGCACAACAGTCATCAGCCACAATATGACTTTTCAATAATGCAAAGCACATTCGCTGATACGCCATACCTACTTTCTATCGAAGATGCTTCTAAGCTGCTCGGACTTCTGCTCTAGTTGCTTGGAAGCACTCATCAGCTACTCGAAGATAGTGGCCAGCTACGTGGACTTGCCCCATAGCTGCTCGAACACGATCGCCAGCTGCTCGGATAGGACGCCCTTCTGGTATTCTAGGTCCCGTGCATTGGCCTCAACAAGATCTCACTCACGCTGGGCCCTCTAGATGATCTTCTCCATAAGCTTCATCACCTCTTTGAGCTTTTCATTCTCCTTGGCAAGGGGCTCCATCCTCTTGATCAGTCAGTGCCGTTGTTCGGTAGTCCGAGCTATGCCCTGCAAAAACAACAAGATTATGAAGAACTCCTTTCTTCGACAACACAAACGGCCATCACCAATGCACTACTGACCTTGTTCTGCTTCACTGCCATTGATAGGGTGGATTCCAGTCTCCTGAGCTCCCTAGTGGTGTCCTCCTCTAGAATGACCACCACCTCATCGCCTCGCTTGCGGAGGATTCGGACAGCTTGAGGTCATGATTCCTCACGGTCGATCTCTTCCACATCCTCCTCCTCCTCCTCCGCAGCAGGAGGCACCACTAGGGGGCTCAGTGGCTAGACAGCATGTCCAACCATGCCCTACGATGCCTCAAGGGGTGCCATTTGCTCCTTAGGAGCCACCGGCCCGACCGCCCTAGACTCAGGCATAGCACTGGCATCTTCTGCATTCACCACTACAGACCCAGCGGTTTCCGCCATTGCCTCGGGCATCGCCACTGACCCATCGGCCGTCGATGCCAACCGTTCACCGCCGCCAAGTACATCAGTAGCGGCGGTTGACTCTTCTGTAGGCCACCGAGTACCCGGGGACTCTAGGACATGGTCTACCAGCGTTGCCTCTGCCCTAGGACCAGCCCTCGGCTGTTTGTCAGTTTGGACGGGCGGCGTCGGATCCTCTATACCTCTCACAATGCATCAGATTAGCTTGTCAGTTGCCAAAAGAGATAAGGATATGACAACAAAATAACTTCAAAGCAAGGATGCTTACGTGTCGGCCTACCGGTATACTTTTATGAACCGGCGTTGTCTTGTAGAGCCCCTAGGCGCGGCCCTAGGGTTGACTCCCGCACCCTGTGGTGGAGGTCCCACGCCCTCCGCTATCGGCCTTGCCTCCTCTTGTCACTCGGGGACTCCCGTCGCCTGCTGCTCGGGGACTCCCATCGCCTATGGCTCAGGGACTCCTAACACCTTCATGCTCGGTGGAGGAGCCACTGGAACTTCGTTGTCATCTGACCACTCGGACATCACGGTACTCCGCGTTCGAGTGATCTGGTCGCCACCAAACGAGATGCCGCCTGTCTTGCAGGGGACAGCGCAAGCTATTTTCCTCTTCTTTCGGGCTAGCTCATCTGCCTCTGCCCTCTTCCCCTGGATTTTCTCTGACACCGGGGGGGGTACTCTCTGTCTGACCAGCATCTATGCCTTTAGACTCTGACGAGGCATTGACCGCATCTTCCTCATGTTGACTTGGTGGCCGGGCGTCTACTGCTTGTGGCCAATCACCCCCCAGCACGCCCAAGAAGTACACCGCTCTTTCCTATGAATGGATCTTTGCATAAGTGAAACAGTGCACTGCTCAACAACAATCATGGATAAAAAGCATCATGAACAAAATAATTGCGATGGGTACCTAAGGAGGTGGATTTGTATAGTTGAAGGCCCTTGACGGCCTTGGTACACTGAATGAGGCATTTGTTGAAAATAGCTCTGCGGCCTGCTCTAGCACATCATTCCTTGTCAGCCTCCCCATTCTCTCTCGGGTGCCGTCATCGTCGCCCTTGAAGTGAAAGCCCGGGTGGGCCCTCTCCTTGTAGGGCTAGACATGGTGCACTATGAAGCTCGCCGCCACTAGTCCACCATTAATCTCCATGCCTCTTATCAGGTCGAGGAGTTCCCTCACTTGCTCCATGTCAACACTGCTCGGCTTCTCCGACCAGCTCTTTTGGCTCTCCGGGATGAGGTGAATGTTGCAGCAGATTGCAGGATGGCTCTGCTTCATGTAGAACTACCTGGCATTCCACCCCTTCAGAGAAGTATTCAGTGGTACAGTGATGTACTCGCTTGCCATTCCATCCAGAAGTTGCAGATATACGCCGCCGCCGCCGCCCTTCTTCTTCAACCAGAATATGTATCTAAAGAGGTTGAAGTGCGGAAGAACCCTAGATACATTTTGTAGAAGATGGTGTTTGGGTGGAGATTACACATACTAATTACCTAAAACACCAATAGATCCCTCAGGAAAGGATGAATAGGAAATCCCAGCCCACACCAGAAATAATCCTCAAACACCACTACTTCATTAGTATGGGGCATTAGGAAGGGCTCACCGCTGGCTGGCCGCCATTCGGTGGTGACTCGGTCTGGAAGATCACCTGCCTCAACCATCCTATTGATCTCTGCCTCCCCCATCCTCGATGGCACCGATTCCTCGTCACGGCTGGCTACGGCGGCCACCTTCTTCGGTTTCACAGCTCCCTTTTTTGGCACCATTTCTCAGATCTGATTTGGGATTGGTGGTGGAAGCACATATGAATCTAGAAGTTTGACGACTGAGGAGGAAGACAAAATGGCAAAGTGGCAAAGGTGGGAGCGCGGGGTACGGCGGTGTAGTTATAAAGCACTCCCCCCACCCTTTCGCATTCGAGGGTTTCTAGGAAACCGCTCCTGGATTACTGCCTCTCCGAATTCTTTGCAACAGCAAGGTGGGCCGTTACCTAGGCTTTCACGCAACCATGGCCCGTATCGCCCATTTATCTCCACAATTTGTTACTACTCACCAAATATTCGTCGACTCCTCCGCCAACCGGTATGGCTCAGTAATTACTAATGTACAACCATTACTCTGGGCTTTTCTCCACAATTTGTTTTCTCCAAGATTTCGTCTTATGGCTCGGGGACTACGTCAACACTATGTCTCGGTTCCTCACCACATTGGGGATTTTCTTCTAATGACTGTTGTTTCTGACCCTAGCGCCATGTGACTATGTCACCTACTGTTAGGCTTGAGGACTAAGTGGGCACACTTCACCTCGCGGTGAATGTGCCTTTTCTCATTTTGAGGCTATGCCCGGGGACTGGCTGCCTGCTCGGCTGGTCTTCTACTTTTCTTCTACTTTGGACCCTGGCACCACGTGGCTATGTCACCTACTGTTAGGCTCGGGGACTAAGTGGGCACACTTCACCTTGCGGTGAGTGTGTTTGCTTTATTCTAGAAGACTCCACACCTCTTGAAGCTGAAGAAGACTACCTCCCTTTCTCGTGGTCGGACTTGAAGTGGGCACACTTGGTCTGCTATGAGGAAATTTTCAATTTTGAACTTGAGCTCCTTACACCCTTATGGCAAGCTGTACTTGGGTTGCGCTGCTCGGCGACTGCTCACAACTGCTCGGCAACTCATCACGGTGGTCGGACCATGAGTTTGACTGCTCGGCTTTATTCGCACCTGCTCGGATAAGCTCAAGACAGCATTGCACAATGGGTATAAGGTGCTCGGGGACTAGCTGTGGGGGGTACGACCCTGGATACCCATGGCAGACCACATGGGCTGTGGCCCTAGGGGCGGCCCAGCCCACAAGACGAAGCCTTGCGAGGCACGACACTACTCGGCGCCTCCCACAAGACACCAGGAATATATCCTAAAGATACTATGAGATCTGTTAGGATACATATGATACCATGATTCCTGTAATCTGTTA
The DNA here is from genome assembly GCF_019320115.1 of Miscanthus floridulus. Lineage (NCBI taxonomy): Eukaryota > Viridiplantae > Streptophyta > Magnoliopsida > Poales > Poaceae > Miscanthus > Miscanthus floridulus. Next base: position 73,854,624 of record NC_089580.1, read on the forward strand.
TTACTTTTCGGTTATCTCTCAGATCTAACCGACTTGTAACCCTGCCCCCTAGACTATATAAGGCGGGCAGGGACCCCCTCCAAACACATGCAATATCATACGATAGTTAATACAATCGAATAGACCACTGGAGTAGGGTATTATGTCATACTGACGGCCAGAACCTGTCTAACTCGTGTGTCTCTGTTGCCTTCTTGTTCTCAATTACATGCATCTCTACTGATTAATCTACCTTCGTGGGATACCCCTTGGAAGACTACAGATGATATTCTGTTGACAACATGGCTTGGCCCCTCTAGCACTAACCACGATCTTAGGGGAGATGAAGTGACAAACCGCTAGCCTATTTTATTCTTATTGACTGCTTTGAATTATCTTTTGTAATGGTAGAGGTGGGTAATTTACATGCAAAATTAGGGGGTTCACATGGTTTACGCACACGGTTTACGTGGTTCACACGGTTTACACCGTTGGATCCTCTAATTAGTAGTTGTAAGATAATTAGATAAAAGAATCTTTCATTCTAAATTTTTTTCATATTTTCACACACAGTTTATGCGATTCACATGGTGGATGACGATTGACTTTCCCGAGACATTCAACATCCCTGTGCCATGGAACCTTCAAGAATAGAGCGATCATAAAATCCCAAGAGGTTTTTTTGGAACTCACCTTGCTCCACTCCAATCCCCCTCCCTAGTGCTCCGCTCTACCGTGACGTCGCTCCCTGACCCAAGGATCTATCTTTTGTAGCCGCCATGCATGTCCTCGTTCCATGGAGAAGCTCCTGATGGATGTGGCTATTCATATTGCTAGCCAAATTGCTATGGCTGCAACGGATCCCATGGAATATCTTAGCAACCTACGGGCAACCTATTCGTAGATGCATAGGGTCTGTGGTGACACTGTAGTGGGACAAAGCATACCTCTATGGTGGGTGCTGCTGTGTGGGATACACCTTGGACCTAGAACCAGTTCTACGACCATGAGTACCACGCCAAGCTCATCGTCAGGCTTGCTAGCGTCGGCAACCCGGAGGCCTGCTTCTATGCTGGGATGTGCACCATCTTCGTAGAAGACCGCAGTGCATTCATGCCACGGCTCAACATGCTTGAGTGCTCCACCGCGGCAGCCCATGGTGTTGCTGCATTTGTTCTCTCCCTTGTGCTCCATAGGTCTAATAGCGGTACCAGCAACGACAACATTGCCTAGAGGAGGTTGAGGAAGGTCAAGGTGATGAAGCGGGCCCAGCGGCGAATGTGATGTGGAAGAACGAGATATGTACACGGTGCCTCCAACAAGCAATGTTCGTGTTGCAGGACTTGGCTAGGTGGCCGGTGCCGAGTGAGTCCAGTCCTTTGCCTCCTTTGGCCATGTCGGTGCGTTGCTAGGATAGACATTAGTATGGAGGCATAGGCTATGGCGTCCATGCAGGATGGGAAGGTTGGGAGGAGTGGGCTATGTTCTGTAGCGAGGTGTGTAGGATCCGCAATGAGTGTGATAGGTTCTTTAGACCAATGTAGTAGATTCTATGCAGATCAATGTTGATATGTATATATCTGGATGACAGGGATTTGTATGATAAACTCTTAATTCTCCTTAATACAATGATACGGAAGTACGATTCCTTTCTAAACTCATTGCAGTTACCTTCCTTCTCATATGATGTGGTTTAGATTACCTAGCACATGTTTCCAATTTCTTAATACAAGTTATTCAAGTCATCTCCACTAATAAACATGAGTGGGGAAGGCAACAGTCAAGGTCCATGACATCAAGGGCCACCCATGTGAGTCACGGGCGATGGAGTAGGGAAGACGATGTGGACCATTTGATTCTCTGCACTTTGAGATCTAACACTAACGCTGAATCACCATATGAAACGGCGATGGGGGCTGCAATAATGACAATTTGCAAACATGGCAAACCAATTTGCAAATTAACCAAGGCAAATACTTCCACCCTAGCACCATCTCAGTGAGGTGCTTTATCTCACATCTGTGCAGCCAAGGCAAATACTATGACACTTAAAAAATAGAGAAACAAGCATCGTCATTCAGTTATTAATTGTTTTTAAGGCAAAAACTATATATAAACGACACAATAACAATCATCACGGCAACTTCATTCATAACTTCAGTTACATTCCATAGTTGTACAATAACAAAGACCTATCAAATGCTACTAGATGTATGTTGGTATAAATTAATGCACACAGAATAATCCACAAGCACACGGATATTATACCGATGTAGCACTTCACCGGGAGTACCCAGTTTTATATCGAACTTGAGGAAACATGTGTGAGAATAACCAAATCTAACTTATCCCAACTTCATAATCAAGGCTAGATAATAGGAGCGTAGAGGAGACTACTAAGGTCTTCTAGTTCTAACTTCGGTAAGTTTTGTCTTCTATTGTTCAATTTTGGGGATAAGACTAGAGAAAACACATACAGAGTATGTTTCCTACAGCAATAATGTCCTGCTAGGCCTACTAACAGGAGGTGGACTATAGAGAATTCAACAAGGCTATAAGAGTCACCCTCGCAAGCTACCACCAATCCAGAAAATAGGGTACATCTATGAGTAACCGAGTCTAAGCACCACACTTACACTACGAATACTATTTTAACCCAGGAGCTACAAGGATTAAAGTACTCAAAAGAGAGTCACAAACCAAAAGAACGATGTGAACAAGATGCTTACTTGAATTAGAAGTCGATTACTAGAGAAATCTTAGAAGCAAGCTCAAGAAGAACTTGATTCCACTAGGTACAAGTCGTAGAGAGAGTACCGATAGGCTGGGACTCCTCCAAAACTCTTCCCTCTCACTCTATCTGTCGACACAGAATTTTCGTCTCCGTGCCGAGGACACACGCAGCAAGCTAGAAGGGTGTAACACCTCGGGTGTTTAAAATACTAAAAACCTGACATGTCATCATATGCATTGTAAAGCATTTGGTATTTGGTGAAAATTTTGAGATGCATACACTAAAACAAGTTTATATTCACGTGGTATGTGTTGAATTGTATTGGTTGACTTAAATTCAAAGTTTATTTGGATTTTTGAATTTTTCGAGAAAACCCCGCTTTTTAACATTTAAATCCTACCCTAAAAATCCATTTCAAAATCTAAGCATAATTTGGGGTTGATCCCAAAAGCAAAAGTGTAGAGCTTGGCAAGTTATACAAAGTTTGTTTTTGGAGTTTTTCAAGTTGTTTAGAAAAATTTTGAGTAATTCAAAAAAGCGTAATTCGTTAAATTTCCCTATTCAAATTCAAAAGTTCATTTCAAAATTTAGACCGAATTAGGAGATGGTTATAAAAGCAAAGTTGTAGAACTTTTGATTTTGAACAACTTTTATTTTGGAGATTTTTGAGTTGTTATGAAAATTTGAGAGTAATTTGAATTTGAAACCGAATGGCAAATCTGTAAATTCGATGAACAGTGTCCACCGCCGAAGCTACATGGCCGGCGATCTTCGGTTTGCTTCCAGGCGCGGTCGTGGCCGTCTTTGGCGTCGCGCTGGCGCGGTGAAGGCCATAGCGCAGCTTCCTTGAGCTTCTGAGCCGTGTTATAAGAACCGAGACGCCGTCGTCGTCGTTTTTCTTCCTCCTCTGTTTTTCCCGTCACCATCGCCGCAGCTCCGTCGAGCTCTCGCCGTCGACCTAGCGCCGTTGCCGTCTCGGCAAAGCGTATCCTAGCTCCGCTAGTTCCTTGCGCACCCAGCCAGCTAGCTTTAGTCGCTTGATTTCATCGGGAACTCGAGTTGCATCGTCTTCTTCCTCGCGGCCGGCAACTTCTCCGCCGAGCGCGATTCGCCGCGGCCAGAGCTCCACGGTGCATCTCCGTCCTTGGTTTTGGCTGATTTTGTTTTGTCTCGATGATGTAGTACTTAATCCATAGCTGGTTGCTCATTTTGACCACTGCAGTCGCCGGTACACCATCACCGACGACGTTTTGCTCCGCCGTGATCACCGCGATCGTCGTCATGCCTCTCCGTTGCTTCTCAGGCTCGGCCAGTGACTCCAGTGTGTTCGGGGTGAGCTCCTGGTTCTACCCAAGTTGTTTGTTTCATCGTTACCAAGCCCCTATCGCCGGCGTAGCGCAGCCGCGCTGCCGTGTCTGCCATGCCCGTCGTCATGCTCATGCGCCGCTGTAATTGGTCCCGATTGTGCCACCAATCGACGCGTAGGGGTGTAGGGGTCATTTCAGTACCTTGGTCGTCGCCGTTGAGCTCGCCGTCGGCGAGTTTTTGCCGGTCAGCGCGCGTGTCGCCGTGGTCAAAGCGCGAGGTAGGAGATGACAAGTGGGACCCGGTTGTCAGTGACTCAGCGTTCTGAGTGGATTTTCTATTTTTCAGAATTAAATGAATAGTGCTGTAATTTGTTATTTTTGTGTAGAATTATTTAGAGCTCCAAAAATTATGAAAATTTTTGTGTGAATTCTCTATGATGTATATTATGTGACAAAATTTTGAAATATTGATTTTCAGTATTTTTGGGGTATGATAAAAATTTCTCAATTAATTAATAAATGACTTTCCATGATTTTTCTAGGCTTAATTAATTATCCAAAAATTATGAAAATTATTTTGCCACTTAGTTATCATGTAATGAACAATTACAAAAAATTTTAGCTCAATTAGAATAAGTTGATTTATTTCATAATTTTGAATTAAATAATTAATTCATAAAAGCAAATAGTAACCTTTAATGATTTAGGTTTTGTTTGAAATTTTGGATTGAGTGATGACCTTGGGTCATTAGTTGGGAATGATCCTTGGCAATTGATGTATGTGTTACGAAAAATATTTAGTTTGTTTGACTTACAACTGTACCGCGAAGGAAAGTTGTATTCAAATTGTTAATTTTTGTATCCATCATCGAGCATCATATTTCATATTCCGCATCATGTTAAACATGGTATTGTTATTACGTGTAGTGAACGAAGATGAACACGTGGTAGTTAATCAAGTTGTTGAGGAGGTTAATCCGTCTGTTGAGGTCGGATCGAATACTTGTGAAACGTCGCAGGAGCCAGACATTTCCGTCAACGAAGGCAAGCCCCGGATGCATACAACCCTACCTTGTATTTTACAAATTGATTTCGCTTTTGCTTCTCTTTACTGCATTAAGTGATTAGGAGTCAGGTGAAAACCTAATTGGTGCATTACCAACCTTGTTATTCCATATTTACCATATTATCAGTTTTAAATTCGTATATGCTTAGTTTTGCTTAGCTATGCTTAGAACGATGAAAGTCGGGTGATTACCTGTCACCTGCAAGTTTTAAATGGAACATTGGTTAATTATGTTAGCATGTGATATGGGAATGTGGAGTAATAAATCTAGACCGGGCGGACTCGGTGTGTGTGAGCCACAAGACATGGAGGTCTTGTGAGCGGGTTCTTTCCGCCTGTGTCGATTAAGGCACGTCCGTTGTTGAATTGCATGAAGTGAGAATTTGTAGTACTAACCACATACTCCGGTAAGCCTAAACTTGGCGATTCTATTACGAGAATGGCTACTCGCGCACTGGGAGTGGAGAGATGGCGGGAATAGCGTGTACCCACGTGGCTATGGGCTGGATTGGTGGAGTACTGTATTCTCGGGTGGCGCGGACCCGTTCTTGCTTTAGAGGATCCGAGGGTAGGTTGATATATGTGAGTCGGGGACCTGCATATGTCGTGTGGTCTAGAATCCCCAGCTGGGTTTAATCGGTTCGAATCGTCGTTGCTCCTCGGTTATGGAGACTCAACTCACTATTCATCATCGTAGTATTAATAACTAGAACTTGAGAATGGTGGAGGAAGGTGTTGGATATGAAATTTCATGATCTCATTACGGATCGTGTCATCTTTGTATATGATTTTATGAAGTTTAAATTGTTGAAATAAAGAATTTTGTCAAAGAGCTTTTACGCAAAATAACTCTGATTATTGCTAAAACCATACCTTGAATCCCTGAGCCTGCATTCCTGAGTTCTATCAGTTTTATTTCGGTTAAGTCTTGTTGAGTACTTTTATACTCAGGGTTCGTTGACCCTGGTTGCAGGTGAGCCTCATGAGCAGATCTGTTTTGGATCGTGCTGCATGACAGTTATACCTTGTGATGACGATGTGAAGTAAATGTGTGGCCCTTGGGCAGGGCAGCCTCATTGTGTGTTTTGTATGATATTATAATGCCACTCTACTATTTTGTTTTGTAATAAACATCGAACCTAGTTGTGAGGTTTGAAACTATGGTTTTGTAAATTATGTTATTGTAAGACTTCCGCTGTTTTTACTCTGGTATTGATATTTGAATAAATGTTGTAATACTACAATGACTCTGTAACGTGATCCTGCTCGGAAATCGTGGATGATTCGGGGTTCCCCGAGGACACCCGACAGACTTCTTAAGTTACTAGGAACATATGCCTAGTTGTCAAAGGTCGTTGAACAGTGACAAGTGCATGTGGGTCCTATAAATTAGGAGGTTCTGCCACAAAGGGTCCGCTCGATGGAGCAGATCTGCCTAGCTTCAGCGCAAGGGTGGCCAATCCTGCACAATCCTCCCGACACGTGCCAGTCAATTTGACCCTACAATTGATAAGGAGAGAAAGCTCATCAGTAATTAAGGGCAGAACGTGCCGGTGTTGCCAGACAGTCCCGAATGTGCGGCTCTGAGAGCCGATATGAGAGGAGATCGACTAAATAGTCGATTCCAGCATATTTATAAGAATAAATCGATTAAAGCTCATGGGGTCGTATAAGAAGAATCGGTTATCATTGAAGATAAATATTATTTAAGCAAATATTAATCAATGGCAATAAGATATCAATGATGATCGATTTATACTAAGCCAATGATTACAAGTAACTGAACTCCCGTTTATATAAAGAGACAATTCAACACCACTTAACAATTTAATAAAGAAAAATCTAATGAACATGTTAGATCTCATCCATCGCCATGACCAATGGGGCATGAGGCAGAATCATGCAGGCCATAGTAACAACAATAGACTCGACGACCCTATCTCATTACTAATATCAGTGGGGCATGAGGTAGAATCATGTAGGCCGTAATACAATAATAAGATCATGGGGCTAACATATCTTTCAACTTATCTTTACTTCAATGATCTCGTAATGTGAACTGTTCATGAAAGCGCTCGATATCGGCTAAATAGCCAATTTAGGCATAGCGCACAGTTAAGGTCATGCCTTCTCAGGAACGGGTCTACCAGCTAACGATCCCCACTCCATGGTGCCAATAGTGGGGTGAGAGGCAGAATCCCACAGGCCATGATGACGGGCCATGGAACGGTTTTCATTAACTAATAGATGTACTCAAGATCAGACATGCCTTAACCGTAGGCCATGCACGATTAAGATTGATGCAAAACAACCTATAAAAACATAACTCATCACTTAAGATGTAGATTAGATTAATTTTAAATTAGCAAATGATGAGTTAAACAAGATATAAGGCCGATCCAGATCAATCTCAATCGGGCAGAGTGATATTACTATAATTAGATAAACAATGAAAGTAATAAGCAATATCGGTAACTTAATGAATCTACCAAAGACTGCCATACTAAGCTAGAGCCGATAACTTGACCTTGATCTAATTCAACCATTGGGGTGTGAGGCAGAATCACACGGGCCATACTTGAATTAGACAAGAGTCGATAACTAGCCTATACCAGAGTCACAGTGGGGGTCGACCGTGTAACACCCTAGGTGTTATGGTGGCACTAAAACACTTGCATCACATGAGCATGTGCTTCATCATCTCATTCATAAGCATCATACCATGATGAATGTACCATTTCTTGTGTGTTTCTATTTGGATTGTTTGGTTGTATGATAGCAATTGTGTGTGCTCATGTGTGGTCTATGCAAAGGGGTGTCAAATGTCCTCTTAAACATCTTAGCTACACTTAGAATGTGATTAGCAATAATGTTCATGTTGACCATATTGCCTAATTACACTTCCAAGTAACGGCTTGACCTATGTTGACCCCTAGAGCTCTTATCTTTGACTATTTAAAAAGTACAACTTAGAGTGTTTGCATGTCTGAGCAACCTAAAGAAAAGTTGTAGCAAATTTTATAAGGAACAAACTTTGTTTAGAAGCTAAGTCATGAAAATGTGCACAACATGTTTAATTTGGGCCCACAAGCCAGAAATCAGTGCTGATTCAACACTTAGAATTTTTCTAAGTGTTTAATGCATTTCTAGTTTGATGGAGCCAACTTTGGTTTGATGTAACTCGTTATTCGTTGCGAATTAGCTAAAGGTTTCTATAGAACAATTGTAGCCCTATAGTAGCTCTACATCTATGCTTCAAGAGGATCCTGCTAACTCACCACCGTTTATGCGTTTGATAGTCATTTAGTTGAGCTGTCAGACGTTGGTGACTCGACTGAAACGGAGCTACAGTGCTTCGGCCGTTCAAGTCGTGGCTGACCGCCGTCTGGCCGAGCGCGCCAAGTGGAGGCCGTACGCCGGCGTTGGCCCCACTAGTCAGGCCATCGCAGACACGACGACGCCACGCGCCTGCTGGCTAGCCTATTTGCTTCGCCTGTGCCGCATCTTGCCTCGCCCGTTCGCTAGAACCAAGCGCCGCGCCTCCGTCGTTGCCGAGCAAGCCGCGCCATCGCCTAGCTCGCTCGCCGCCGCAAAAACGCTGCCTCCAGCTAGCTCAAAGCTCTACCACGACCTCCTCTACCTCCTCCACCTCTTAGCTGAGCCTTTTGAGTCAAGGTGAGGGCACATTGTTCTTTTCCGCCGCCACTGCCATGTGCGCACCCTCGCCGGAGCTCGAAGCCGTCATGGTCGTGCTAGCTAGGATTCTTCTCACCCTCCGTTTCCTACCTCTCTAGCTCCATAGTGACACCGTGAAGCTCGTACCGAGCTTGGGTGGGGCAATGGGGGCTCGCCATCGCCGGTGTGCCGCAGCGACCTCGCCGCTGTCCGCCATTGCCGACGCCGTCATAGCTAGAGTTTGGTAGCGGTTGGGGAAAGGGTATAGGTAGGTGCGTATCGTCGCTAGGAACACGCCAGTGCCATTGGCCTCGCCGAAGATGTAGCCACCGGCGAGCTACGCCATTTTCGCGCCATCGCGTGCGCCATGCCCTATTTTCAGTCGCTGACCGGCGGGGTCCACTGATCTACGGGTCCCACGCGTCAGTGACAGTTTAAGTGAAAGGATAGTTCATTTGTGCAGTTTTGAATGCAATTTTGTAAAATTGATAGCTAGTGTTTGGTAGATCCAAATGGTGTGATTCAAGTTTTGGTAGAATCACAGTGAAGTCTAGTATTTAAGAAAAATATGACATGAGCACATGATGTAGAAATTTTGGATGAATTAAATAGGAACTTGAAATGTGTTTTTAAATGCATGCAAACTTGTTTAAATTATATCTTGAGTTTCTATGATCCAAAAATGATGAAATTTTGTGGGTAAGCTATTCTTGCTTAGTAGAAGCTCTCGTAAAAATTTGAGAGTCATTGCATGTATGGTTTTCGAGTTATAGAATTTTCTTTTATCATTGATTGATACTTGTGTAAATTTTTGTAAATTATCTAGGAATCCTATGACCATGAAACTTGGTGGGTAGCATCCTAGTACCTTAAGGATGCTAGGAAAAATATGAAATCTATTGCTTGACACATTTCACTAAGGTTTCCTATTTATGCCATTTTAAGCCTATATGCCTTGTCATTTTGGTGTAGGATGTGATACTTGTTCAAATGATGTGAAATTTATATAGTAGTCTACTGGAGACATATCTAAGCTACTGTAATTTTTGTAGAATTTTCTGTATAATTTGGATATGTGTTTATTATTTAACCTAATTATCTAAATAAATTAATAAAGGAATGAAAATGATTTATTTAGGAAGGGCCACTATGTTTGCTTATGTTCATTTGATGTATGTTAACTGTTGGTAACCTTGGTAGTACTCGTGGTGCTACTCATGTATGTAATGAAATGTTATTTTCGCTATAATTCTGTTATAGTGACTTTCTGGACAGAGTTTAGAGTTAAGCAGATTAACCGGTGAATTTGATGTTTGCTGTGAAATTGGTCAACAACAAAGTGGTAGGAAACTTGTTAATATAGCTTGTGTCAAAGTTTCAAGACATTTGGCCTAGTAGTTTGAGAGTCATGTCAGTTGGAAGATAGCGCTCCCAACTGCCTGCTCTCTGGAATCCACGGATAGTTTTACAAGATCAGTCTGGGTGACCTAGTTTGAGTTTGAATTAGACTTTGGTGTTTAAATGAAAGTCGTAGATAATTTTATAAGCTTTCCATAAAGTCTTAAATCATGGTATTTGGATATGTAGAACTCCAGTTATGGATCAAACTTGTAGCTGCTGTTTGCAGCCTAAAAACTGTTGCAGTGAATGACTTGTTTGCTTTACATGAGTTGACGTGATGATTTAGATGCTAGGCTAATTAAGATAAATTGTTAGTTGCAGGTGCTAGACGTCTTACTGAAGATGAACAACTTTATCTTAGGTTATTAGAACTTGGTGAGTGTGCCGTTCTTGTTTTCTAAAAGAGATATGCACCTACTCAGTAAAATCGATGTTAATCTTGTATCATTATGTCTTTCATGTGCCCATTCATACATAGCTGTACATTTCATCATCACCTTCCATCTCATGTGTATGCATGATTTTTATACTATGCATATGCATGCAATAGGTGTTTCAGAGGGAGTCACGCTTCTAGAATTCGAGCCAGTACTTCTGGAGGAGCAGCAGCAAGCTCAGGAGCAGGAGGTGCAGGCCCCCGAAGGAGTCAACAAAAAAGTTCTTGAGTGCCCCGATCACCAACCTTCATCTTTTCTGAAAGGCAAGCCTCGGAGCATTCTAAGTCTCCTATGTTTTGAAAATGGTTACTTTGAGTATCTTTATTTATTGATGCATTAAGTGATAGGAATTGGATGCAAACACTTGTTGCATATATATATATATATATATATATCTATTCCTTGGCCAGTATTCGTACCCTGAAGCCTATTTAGGTCCAGGAGCGAATCAAAGCTTAGCCATGCTTAGACCGGTAAAAGTCAGGTGATTTCCTATCACCTGCAAGTTAGGATGATGTCCGGTCACGGTTGGCTATATTTGCTATCGTGGAAGATAACCATGGGTTAATAATGAATTGTGACCGGGCGGGATGTTGATAGAGAAGCAACAAGGCAAGGAGGTCTTGGGTGTGGATCTATCCTCGTCTGTGTCGGTTAAGGACCAATTCGCTATACGTCCTCATGTCATGTTGAACGCATGCCTATCACTTAGTTGGCCGGATAACTCGTTCCGACCGCGAAGCCGAGTGGCTCAATTCAGGCCGGAAGTCTGGGAAGTGAAAGTGCGCACCCTGGCGGTAGTAAGGATGTGCAGGGAGCTATTAGCGTAAGTTCAAGGTGAGATTGACCACCTAGCAGAGTGGACTCCCTAAGGGTGCGGCGCTGCTCAGAGCCATGATTCCTGAGTTGTACCAAAGGTGACCTAGGGCTACCTTCGCGCGATATGCCTGGGTTTGTGTTAGGAATACCCCTCCAGCTGGATAGGAATCGATTCGAATCACCGTCTCTCCCAGATAGTGAGAACTTGACTAAGCAACGGCAATGTAGATGCACTTAATGGAACTTGATGGTTAAATCGATGATGATGATGATACAACATTATACCGGATATGGTTACTAATGTTTGGAGTTAAATCAATTGCTTGCTCTAGTACAGGTCCTAATATAGTTGACATGTTAATATTGATAACTTGCTGCTTACTCATAATCTAAATTATGCTCTCATATCACTAAAGCTTTTATGCAAAATGGTTGTCAAGCAAGATCCACCGATAAAGCCTTGCATACTCCTTGGTGTCATTTATTTCTGGTTTACGACGGGTTAGTCTAGCTGAGTACCTTCTCATACTCAGGGTTTATTCCCCCTTGTTGCAGATGACGTGCTCTATAACGGCTACTGCAAGTATTGTCTCCACCCTATGGGGGATGAAGACTAGATTATGGGCATGATCATCTATGTTATCTTATCTTACTGCTTTTGCTGGATATGACTACGGTGTTGGCTTGTATTTGAACTAAGTGTGTGTGATGGTGTCAAACTACTTTGCTTCCGCTATTTGTGAACTCGTTTTGTAATAACTATGTGTACTCTGATGTATGAGGTACTTGTGAACTACTTGTGAAATGGATGTAACATGTGGCTTGTTATGTTGAATTACTGTGATCTTGGTTGTATGCAAGTTGGTTTGAAATCCTTCGTGGTTTCAGTTGACTACCAGGTTTATATGGGTTCAAGTATGACGGTTTGATCACTCCGGTGATTGCTTTCGTACTTGTGCTCTTATAAATTGGTCGGTTCTGTTATAGCTGGCATCAGAGCTAGATTCAATATTAAACATGTCATATGTGTATTTAAAACAAAAGCTTTTGGTTGCAAAAATCAGTTTTGACAACTTATAGCTACATATATATAGGTGTTCAAATCTGAAATTTTATCTAAGTATGCCAGTGGTCATATCCTCTATGCCCAAATAAGGACTTTCAGGTGGCTTATTTAAGTAATGACTTTGGGGGGAAAATTGCTTGCATTCTATTCCGTCGTCCATATGGCATGCTATTGTATGGATGCCATCCGCTTGGGTGGTAATGTATGGATCAATTGCCTCTACGCCCAGGTAAAGTGAGTTTTGAGAGCATGACCGTCCAACTATCGGTCTAGGGGAGAGTTAGTTGTGGTTACCGGAATGTTTACATGTTGCACACATGTACATATGAAGGTACTTAATTGTGGGTGTATCAATCGGGTAGCTTTGGATACTGAAGTATATATATCCGGGGATGTATATATGAAGAGTATCTTAGTTTACCCCTTTCATTGCATGCTTATTTCTTTTGTTGGGATGGGCTGTAATGAAATTTTCTGCAGGTACACTAACAATGCAACGTGTAGCTCGACTAGATACGTATATGAGAGAACATATGTATGCCACCGTCTATGTCGCTAGAATGTTAAATTTTTCTTAAGATTCGTGAGAACGTACGGAACGTGCATGCATCATGTTTACTCATGCCATTACATTTTTGCATTACTCCCTCCCTTATCTTTAATTATTCCATTATATATTTCTCATCCTTTAAGATAATCCTCCCACACCCAAATTGCAACATCACCACAGATGGCCGCACTAGCACTACCGCCCAGGAGCAGCACATTCCTTCATGTGTTTGGCACCCCAACCCTATTGTGGAGGGTGCTACATTTAGTAGGATACACGGCGTCGCCTCGTTATACCTAGATGTAATCTCTGAAACTTGCATGTTGGCTCCATTTGGATGTGAGCTTTAAATAAAAGTCCAGCTTTGAAGTTGGCAAAAATTTGGCATGTGAGCGTATGCATCGCGTGAATGTGCAGAGTAAAGTTATGGTGATGTTATGAGGATGAATTATTGTGCCGCTATTTATTGTATGAAATTAATCTCTCCAATAAGTTCAGTTTGGCATAATTCTACAATTCATCTACATTGTATCTGACATCGTCCATCATTACTCACAAATGCACTTCTGCAGATGTCGCGCAATCTGCGTTTAGGCCGTGCTGGGGGTAGTGGTGATGATGATCTTCCACCACCACCATCGCCCACACCATCTGATCTGTTGGCCATGCTCGTGGAAGGTCAACGTGCGTTGGACGATGCTATGCGTACCCTAGCCCAGCATCAAGCACCGGGCCGCAACCAACGACAGGGACCAGAGCCCAACTAGTTTAGTGAATTTAAAGAATTCCAAGATACCAAGCCATCCGTCTTCAAGGAAGCTGAAGAGCCGCTCCAAGCAGAAGAGTGGCTAAACACGCTTGAGCATAAGTTCCGTTTGCTTAGGGTGATAGAGCAGATGAAGGTGGAGTATGCTTTGCATCAGCTACAAGGACCAGCAGGTATATGGTGGCGACATTATCGGTCCACCCTACCAGAAAATACCTAGATCACTTGGAATCAATTCTAGGAGGCTTTCAAGAGTCATTATATTCCTCCCGGGTTGATGGCCATAAAGCACAATGAGTTTATGAAGTTGGTGCAGGGCACCAAGACACTCACTGAATATCTTCATGCCTTCAATCATCTGGCAAGGTATGCTCCAGAGTTTGTTGATTCAGAATCAAAGAAAATCGCCAGCTTTAAGAGAGGACTTAGTCCCAAACTGATGAAGTCCATGGGGAACAACAAGAGTGTCACTTTCAATGAGTTCGTAAGCGATGCTCTTACTCAAGAGAATAACGATAATGTCTATGCCGCTTCCAAAAATCACAAGGGGGCCTTTGAGGTAGGTGTCTCTTAGGCTAAAGCTCCAGTAGCGAAGACTCAGTTTCACCCACCGACTACAGCCGTTAGGTACCGACCGCCACAAAAGAAGAATCAGGCAAAGACTGGTTTCAAGAAGGCATTTACTGTACCTCTTCCAACGGGCACCATAGGACTAGGAAATTCTTTTGTTCCGCCAGCTAATAGGCCCTGTTGGAATTGTGGCAGGATAGGCCATTGGTCTAAGAATTGTCCGTATCCTTTGAAGAACAATTAGAAGCAAGGGAATTCTGGTGCTCGTCAAGGACATGTTAACTACACCAATGTGACAGAGATACCCTCCGAAGAGGTGGTGACTGCGGGTAAGTTTATTGTGAATCAACATCCTACAGTTGTACTATTTGATTCCAGTGCTTCGCATTCCTTTATGAGTCCAGCTTTTGCATCAAAGTACAATCAGAAGGTAGTTACACTATCCACAGGTAGTTATTGCATTAGTGCAGCTAGAAGTAGTATTTCTACCAATCAAATAGTACCTGGTGTGAATATCAAAATAGAGGGACAAGTGTGTACGGCCGATCTGGTAGTTTTACTGGGACTTGGTATAGATATAATCTTGGGGATGAAGTGGATGAGTGGTCATGGAGTGCTCATTGATACTTCCACTAGGGTCGTTATGTTGAGGGATCCTATTAGCCAGGAGGCTTTTCTAGTGCCACTTCCTAGAGAGTTGGAAGTCCACAACACTGCTAATGCTATCCAGACCCCGAGAATTGAGGACGTCCCTGTAGTGTGTGAATTTCTAGATGTATTTCCTAATGATTTACCTGGTTTACCGCCGGATTGAGATATAGAATTCAAGATCGAGTTAGTGCTGGGCACTGCACCTATTTCTAGAAGGCCTTATAGGATGCCGCCCAATGAGTTAGCAGAGCTTAAAGTTTAGTTCTAAGATCTGTTAGAGAAAGGTCTTATCCGACCTAGTGCTTCTCCCTGGAGTTGTCCTACTATATTTGTGAAGAAGAAGGACAAGTCATTGCGCATGTGTGTGGATTATCATCCACTCAATGCTATCACAATCAAGAACAAGTACCCATTGCCCCGCATTGATATTTTGTTTGATCAGTTGTCTAAGGCAAGGGTATTCTCTAAAATTGATTTGAGATCTGGTTATCATCAGATAAAGATTAGACCGGAGGATGTGCCTAAGACTGCTTTCTCCACCATATATGGGTTGTATGAGTATCTTGTTATGTCTTTCGGCCTGACCAATGCTCCTGCATACTTCGTATATCTGATGAATTCAGTATTCATAGAGGAACTGGACAAATTTGTAGTTATCTTCATTGATGACATCTTGATCTTTTCTATAAATGCTGAAGAACATGCCGAGCATTTGAGAGTTGTTTTATCCAATCTACGAGAGCATAAGCTTTATGCCAAGTTCAGTAAATGTGAGTTTTGGCTTAAGAAAGTACCTTTCTTGGGTCATGTGTTGTCTGATGAAGGGATTTCGGTTGATCCGTCTAAGGTGCAAGAAGTCATGGATTGGAAAGCACCAACTTCAGTGCCTGAGGTTAGAAGTTTCCTTGGTTTGGCTGGATATTATCATCGATTTATCCTAGATTTCTCTAAGGTAGCCAAGCCCATGACCAGGTTGCTTCGAAAAGATGTGAAGTTTGTTTGGACTCTGGAGTGTGAGGCTGCTTTTTGCACTTTAAGGACCTTGTTGACATCAGCTCCTGTTTTGGTACAACCTGATATCGAGAAACCTTTTGATGTGTTTTGTGATGCATCAGGTACCGATTTAGGATGTGTCCTTATGTAGGAAGGTCGGGTTATCGCCTATGCCTCACGTCAGCTAAGGAAGCATGAAGCCAATTATCCAACTCATGATCTTGAGTTAGCTGCTGTTGTCCATGCTTTGAAGATTTGGAGGCATTACCTGCTCGGTAATATGTGCCATATTTATACCGATCATAAAAGTCTCAAGTATATCTTCACTCAACCAGAATTGAACATGAGACAGAGAAGATGGCTAGAGTTGATTAAAGATTATAATTTGGAAGTCCATTATCATCTGGGTAAAGCAAATGTTGTTGCTGATGCTTTGAGTAGGAAATCTCACTGCAATTCTCTCTTGGAAGCAGATTATCATTTGGCACATCTATTATATCCTGCTATGTTACACAGTATTACTCTTAGTTGCTCTCTGGAAAGTAAAATCATCGAGCTTCAGAAAACCGATGTGGGTGTGTTCCACATCAAAAGAAAGATGAAGGAACAAGAGACAAAACACTTTCATATTGATGAGAAGGGTGTTCTATGGTTTAAGGATAGACTTGTAGTACCGAAGGACAAAGAGCTTAGAAACCAAATCTTAGAAGAAGCTCACTCATCCAAGTTATCTATCCACCCAGGAAGTAGCAAAATGTATCAAGATTTGAAATCTCGCTTTTGGTGGACCAAGATGAAGAAAGAAATTGCAGCCTATGTTGCAAGGTGTGACAATTGTTGTAGAGTCAAAGCAATTCACATGAAACCTACTGGACTTCTCCAGCCATTGTCTATACCAGGATGGAAGTGGGAAGAGATTAGTATGGAACAAAGTCTGCTCATTTCATACCAGTTAGAGTTGACTATTGACCAAGTGACTATACTAAGTTATATTTTAATCAGATAGTATGTCTCCATGGTGTTCCTAGAACCATTGTATCTGACAGAGGACCTCAGTTCATCACTCATTTTTGGGAACAATTACATAAGATGATAGGGACCAACTTAGTTAGAAGTTCTGCTTATCATCCACAAACCTCCGGACAGACGGAGCGGGTGAATCAAATATTGGAAGACATGTTAAGAGCTTGCGTCATATCATCCAAAGGTTCATGGGATAAGTGGTTACCCTTGGCTGAATTTTCATATAATAATAGTTATCAAGAAAGTATCAAGATGGCCCCGTTCAAAGCGTTGTATGGTCGCAAGTGTAGAACTCCTTTGAACTGGGTTGAATCTAGAGAAAGGAGATACTATGGCATTGATTTCGTTGAAGAAGCTGAACACAAGTCCGTACTATCCAGAAACATATGAAAGCAGCTCAAGCTAGGCAGAAAAGCTATGCGGATAAAAGAAGAAAGCCCATTAAGTTTGAAGTAGGTGATCATGTTTATCTGAAGGTATCACCGATGAAAGGTGTGCAGCGTTTAGAGTAAAGAGGAAGCTTGCACCTAGGTATGTAGGTCCATATCCGATCATAGAGAAGAGTGGGAATGTAGCTTACAAGATAGAGTTACCTTACGAAATGAGAGCTATCTTCAATGTTTTTCATGTCTCTCAATTGAAGAAATGTCTCCGTGTTCCCGAGGAAAGAGTTTCACTTAGAGATGTCAAGTTGAAATTAGATCTATCCTATGAAGAAAGGCCAGTGCGGGTTATTGACACAAGAGAAAGAGTAACCCGGAACCGTGTGGTCAAGTTCTACAAGGTTATGTGGAGTAACCAAGGTAGTGAAAGCGATGCAACGTGGGAATGGGAAGATTATTTGAAGGATGTATACCCTACCTTTTATTCAAAATGATACGCTTTTCAAATCTCGGGGTGAGATTTTTATAAGGGGGGAGGGTTGTAACACCCTAGGTGTTATGGTGGCACTAAAACACTTGCATCACATGAGCATGTGAATCATCATCTCATTCATTAGCATCATACCATGATGAATGTATCATTTCCTATGTGTTTCTATTTGGATTGTTTGGTTCTATGATAGCAATTGTGTGTGCTCATGTGTGGTCTATGTAAAGGGGTGTCAAATGTCCTCTTAAACAACTTAGCTACACTTAGAATGTCATTAGCAACAATGTTCATATTGACCATATTGCCTAATTACACTTCCAAGTAATGGCTTGACCTATGTTGACCCCTAGAGCTCTTATCTTTGACTATTTAAAAAGTACAACTTAGAGTGTTTGCATGTCTGAGCAACCTAAAGCAAAGTTGTAGAAAATTTTATAAGGAACAAACTTTGTTTAGAAGCCAAGTCATGAAAATGTGCACAACATGTTCAATTTGGGCCCACAAGCCAGAAATCAGTGCTGATTCTACACTTAGAATTTTTCTAAGTGTTTAATGCATTTCCAGTTTGATGGAGCCGACTTTGGTTTGATGTAACTCGTTATTCGTTGCGAATTAGCTAAAGGTTTCTATAGAACAATTGTAGCCCTATAGTAGCTCTACATCTTTGCTTCAAGAGGATCATGCTAACTCGCCACCGGTTATGCGTTTGATAGTCATCTAGTTGAGCTGTCAGATGTTGGTGACTCGACTGAAACGGAGCTACAGTGCTTCGGCCGTTCAAGTCGTGGCCGACCACCGTCTGGCTGAGCGCGCCAAGTGGAGGTCGTACGCCGGCGTTGGCCCCGCTGGTCAGGCCATCGCGGACACGATGATGCCACGCGCCTGCTGGCTGGCCTATTTACCTCGCCTGTGCCGCATCTCGCCTCGCCTGTTCGCCAGAACCAAGCGCCACCCCTCCGCCATTGCCGAGCAAGCCACGCCGTCGCCTAGCTCGCTCACCACCGCAAAAATGCTGCTTCTAGCTAGCTCAAAGCTCTGTCGCGACCACCTCTACCTCCTCCACCTCTTAGTTGAGCCTTTCGAGTCGAGGTGAGGGCACATTGTTCTTTTCTGCCGCGACTGCCATGTGTGCACCCTCGCCGGAGCTTGAAGCCACCGTGGTCGTGCTAGCTAGGGTTCTTCTCACCCTCCGTTTCCTACCTCTCTAGCTCCATAGTGACACCGTGAAGCTCGTACCGAGCTTGGGTGGGGCAATGGGGGCTCGCCGTTGCTGGTGTGCCGCAGCGACCTCGCCGCCGTCCGCCATTGCCGACGCCATCATAGCTAGAGTGTGGTAGCGGTTGGGGAAAGGGTATAGGTAGGTGCGTATCGTCGCTAGGAACACGCCAGTGCCATTGGCCTCCCCAGAGATGTAGCCACCGGCGAGCTATGCCATTTCCACGCCGTCGCGTGCGCCATCCCCTATTTTCAGTCGCTGACCGGCGGGGTCCACTGATCCGCGGGTCCCACGCGTCAGTGACAGTTTAAGTGAAAGGATAGTTCATTTGTGCAGTTTTGAATGCAATTTTGTAAAATTGATAGCTGGTGTTTGGTAGATCCAAATGGTGTGATTCAAGTTTTGGTAGAATCACAGTGAAGTCTAGTATTTAAGAAAAATATGACATGAGCACATGATGTAGAAATTTTTGATGAATTAAATAGGAACTTGAAATGTGTTTTTAAATGCATGCAAACTTGTTTAAATTATATCTTGAGTTTCTGTGATCCAAAAATTATGAAATTTTGTGGGTAAGCTATTCTTGCTTAGTAGAAGCTTTGGTAAAAATTTGAGAGTCATTGCATGTATGGTTTTTGAGTTATAGATTTTTCTTTTATCATTGATTGATACTTGTGTAAATTTTTGTAAATTATCTAGGAATCCTATGACCATGAAACTTGGTTGGTAGCATCCTAGTACCTTAAGGATGCTAGAAAAAAATATGAAATCTGTTGCTTGACACTTTTCACTAAGGTTTCCTATTTATGCCATTTTAAGCCTTTATGCCTTGTCATTTTGGTGTAGGATGTGATACTTGTTCAAATGATGTTAAATTTATGTAGTAGACTATTGGAGACATATCTAAGCTACTGTATTTTTTGTAGAGTTTTCTGTATACTTTGGATATGTGTTTATTATTTAACCTAATTATCTAAATAAATTAATAAAGGAATGAAAATGATTTATTTAGGAAGGACCACTATGTTTGATTATGTTCATTTGATGTATGTTAACTGTTGGTAACCTTGGTAGTACTCGTGGTGCTACTCGTGTATGTAATGAAATATTATTTTCGCTATAATTCTATTATAGTGACTTTCTGGACAGAGTTTAGAGTTAAGCAGATTAACCGGTGAATTTGATGTTTGCTGTGAAATTGGTCAATAACAAAGTGGTAGGAAACTTGTTAATATAGCTTGTGTCAAAGTTTCAAGACATTTGGCCTAGTAGTTTGAGAGTCATGTCAGTTGGAAGATAGCTCTCCCAACTGCATGCTCTCTGGAATCCACGGACAGTTTTATAAGATCAGTCTGGGTGACCTAGTTTGAGTTTGAATTAGACTTTGGTGTTTAGATGAAAGTCGTAGATAATTTTATAAGCTTTCCAGAAAATCTTAAATCATGGTATTTGGATCTGTAGAACTCCAGTTATGGATCAAACTTGTAGCTTCTGTTTGCAGCCTAAAAACTGTTGCAGTGAATGACTTGTTTGCTTTACATGAGTTGACGTGATGATTTAGATGCTAGGCTAATTAAGATAAATTGTTAGTTGTAGGTGCTAGACCTCTTATTGAATATGAACAACTTTATCTTAGGTTATTAGAACTTGGTGAGTGTGCTATTCTTGTTTTCTAAAGAGATGCACCTACTCGGTAAAATCGATGTTAATCTTGTATCATTATGTCTTTCATGTGCCCATTCATACATGGCTATACATTTCATCATCACCTTCCATCTCGTGTGCATGCATGATTTTTATACTATGCATATGCATGCAATAGGTGTTCCGGAGGGAGTCACGCTTCTGGAATTCGAGCCAGTACTTCCGGAGGAGCAGCAGTAAGCTCAGGAGCAGGAGGTGTAGGCCCCCGAAGAAGGAGTCAACGAAGAAGTTCTTGAGTGCCTAGATCACCAACCTTCATCTTTTCTGAAAGTCAAGCCCCGGAGCATTCTAAGTCTCCTATGTTTTGAAAATGGTTACTTTGAGTATCTTTATTTATTGATGCATTAAGTGATAGGAATTGGATGCAAATACTTGTGGCATATATATATATATATATATATATATATATATATACATATATATATATATGTATATATATATATATATATATATATTCCTTGGCCAGTATACGTACCCTAAAGCCTATTTAGGTCCAGGAGCGAATCAAAGCTTAGCCATGCTTAGACCAGTAAAAGTCAGGTGATTTCCTGTCACCTGCAAGTTAGGATGATGTCCGGTCATGGTTGGCTATATTTGCTATCGTGGAAGATAACCATGAGTTAATAATGAATTGTGACCGGGCAGGATGTCGATAGAGAAGCGACAAGGCAAGGAGGTCTTCGGTGTGGATCTATCCCCGTCTGTGTCGGTTAAGGACCGATTCGTTGTACGTCCTCATGTCATGTTGAACGCATGCCTATCACTTAGTTGGTCGGATAACTCATTCCGACCGCGAAGCCAAGTAGCTCAATTCAGGTCGGAAGTCTGGGAAGTGAAAGTGAGCACCCTGGCGGTAGTTAGGATGTGCGGGGAGCTATTGGCGTAAGTCCGAGGTGAGATTGACCACCTGGCAGAGTGGACTCCCTAAGGGTGCGGCGCTGCTCAAAACCGCGATTCCTGAGTTGTACCAAAGGTG
Source organism: Miscanthus floridulus (assembly GCF_019320115.1). Classification (NCBI taxonomy): domain Eukaryota; kingdom Viridiplantae; phylum Streptophyta; class Magnoliopsida; order Poales; family Poaceae; genus Miscanthus; species Miscanthus floridulus. The sequence goes on from NC_089580.1 coordinate 73,876,430, forward strand.
ACCTAAGGCTACCTTCGTGCGGTATGCCTAGGTTTGTGTTAGGAATACCCCTCCAGTTGGATAGGAATCGATTCGAATCGCCGTCTCTCCCGGATAGTGAGAACTTGACTGAGCAGCGGCAACGTAGATGCACTTAATGGAACTTGATGGTTAAATTGATGATGATGATGATACAACATTATACCGGATATGGTTACTAATGTTTGGAGTTAAATCAATTGCTTGCTCTAGTACATGTGCTAATATAGTTGACATGTTAATATTGATAACTTGCTGCTTACTCATAATCTAAATTATGCTCTCATATCACTAAAGCTTTTATGCAAAATGGTTGTCAAGCAATATCCACCGATAAAGCCTTGCATACTCCTTGGTGTCATTTATTTCTGGTTTACGACGGGTTAGTCTAGCTGAGTACCTTCTCATACTCAGGGTTTATTCCCCCTTGTTGCAGATGACGTGCTCTATAACGGCTACTGCAAGTATTGTCTCCACCCTGCGGGGGATGAAGACTAGATTATGGGCATGATCATCTATGTTATCTTATCTTACTGCTTTTGCTAGATATGACTACGGTGCTGGCTTGTATTTGAACTAAGTGTGTGTGATGGTGTCAAACTACTTTGCTTCCGCTATTTGTAAACTCATTTTGTAATAACTATGTGTACTCTGATGTATGAGGTACTTGTGAACTACTTGTGAAATGGATGTAACATATGACTTGTTATGTTGAATTACTATGATCTTGGTTGTATGCAAGTTGGTTTTAAATCCTTCGTGGTTTCAGTTGACTACCGGGTTTATATGGGTTCAAGTATGACGGTTTGATCACTCTAGTGATTGCTTTTGTACTTGTGCTCTTATAAATTGGTCAGTTCTGTTACAGACCGGATCGATGCAGGCATACGAACAGAGGTATAAACCATGACGGTACTTACAGACAAGCAGTGGAGGTCGACCGGATCGATGCAGCCATACTCGCTGAAGAACTCACTGAGATCTACTCTACTCCTACTCCTATGGGGTGGTCAGAGCCAAAAAAAGTAATTGACTTGTATTTGATTGATTGTTGTTTTTTACAATAGCCGGGGTTTGATATTTATACCCGGAGTCTAAACATGAACCTTACTCGAGTACGACTCAATACAATCTTTGGCATAATGAAAACATTCCTAATTTAAGATAACTTGGACTCTAATCTTTCCCTTTTTGTAGAGTCCAGCATGTCTCATCCTAGCGCCGATCGTAGCCTCTATCATCATCTGCTGGCGCTGTCTGAAGAAAGCTGATTCTAGTGCATCCGAATCAACTAGCTCCGATCTCCACGTAGTTGATTCCTTGATGATGACATGATTTTCGGGAGCTTCCAAATCCCTACAACTCTTCTTCCAAATTCTAGTGTAAACACTATCTCTCTATCTCTAATACAAGACTATATCCTATCTAGGACTAATCTTCTCTTGATTGCTAGCCCTAATCCTAGTGAACATATGAATTAGGGTTTCTGGCTTCTCAGCTCTTAGGATCAAATGCGGCTTATGCCTATGGGAAGAGGTAGGGGCTAGATTATATAGCCCTGAGGGTCCAATGTGAGCCCTTGGATCAAACCAACTTAAGCAACAGCCTAGATGCATCGTCAAAGGCTGTGGGAAACCAACGTAGGAAGCTGGCTGATAGGTGGGCCCACCAGGGGCCGGGTGTCCTGATAGTGGGGCCGGGCGGCCCCACATGTCATCCTCTAGTCCTCTGCTTCGGTGATGTGGCTCCTAGATCCTTCTAGAGTCTTCCCACGTAGGTACCACGGTGGGATTCCGTGTTTTCCTTTGATGATTCGGTCCCCCTTGGCAGTTTTCTAATTAAATCCTACTAGAAACACAGATTCACCAAAACTCATGGAATTTGTTAGTTTAAACCCCTAAGTCTACTTTAGTGATTCATTTATACCCTTATGCATGTTTAATTGGCGTATAAAATATGTATGATAACTACCATCGACAACCCCCCCCACACACTTAGGCTTTTACTCGTCCTCGATAAAAGGTTGGATTACTGAAGACATAACCTTAGGACAAGACATCATCATAAAACCATTCCCAGTTATGTAAGTACCGTAGGATTCAAAGTGTGTAGCATGAAACATTGGGCAGTTGAAGAATGGAAGAGCTTGAAACAGATCACCATCTTCCGTCAGTCAAGTCAATTGGAGAAACATTTTAAGATTTTTGAAAACAAAACATAGCTTACCTTCTCCTTTTGTAGTACTCTCAAATCACTTTGTATATGTGGTATTTTTTAATCCTCACTAGGGCATTGATGATTTTGCCTTCTTTTTGCCTACTTCTAAAAGCTTATGTGGAGCTCAGGTAGGGATGAATATAAAAACATACTCGCATTGCATATATTGTAAAGTCAAAACAAGGATCCAAGGAGAAAGATGTCATACTCTTAGATCAAGATGTGCATGTGTGTGGATATATATGGTGGCTATCCTAATTCTACTATGCTCCTTGAAACATATCTCTCTTGATTAAAACTTGAAAACTTTTGCAAGAAAACATGGGCTATCTTATTCATCTCTTTCTTTTTTTTCAAGCAGGCATCTGAATACCCATTGTTCTAGATATCTCGAACACTTGTCCATTTTTTCCAATACTCTTTCTTTGAATAACTTTTGCATAGCCACATGCCTCTTTTTCTACAATTGAAACTTTTCAGGAAAGATATTTACAAGAACTTGGAGCATTTAACCTATCAAACATATTTTTGTGTCTATTCCTAGTGTAGGAGTAGAACATTTTTGGGTGGATGAAAAATATGTTGTTGCATACTCCCAATGTAGGAGCAGCAGATATATGTGGAGTGTACGTGATCTTGATCTTGAGAGCATGATAAGTTCCTCAACAAGGGTCACAAGGTTTGACCAAACTCAATACAATGACAAGTAGTATATGTAGAAGGTTTCTCTAATCTATATTTGGCTCTGGTAGGACATTACTTACCACAAAGGGGAAGTGTAGCTATTCTTTTTAACTTTTTTAAAATAAAATTCTCCAATAACGAAACATCAAGAATCAAGTTCTCATTATTCTACTATACTCATTCCACAACAACTTAAGCAACATGGGGTCCCTAGTAATAAGTTCCCAACAGTAGCATGACTTCCAGGAAAAGTATTATGTGAGTCTACCTTTAAGTCATGACTGAAATAATCTTTCCTTAGGTTTTGAAGTTGTTTATTAATGGATTTTCAATTCGGTTTGAAATGGAAATCGAAACATATAAAAACAGAGTGTATTGGGATCATACCTAACCATGGATGAAGAGCGAGGCAAGGCAGTGCTGTGGTGGGCTAGGCGGCCCATGTAAGAGGCCGGGTGGCCTGCTCTCAGTTCTATCTCGTCCAACTTTGGTGAGCGCGGTTCTCATATTGCCATTCTTCACATTCATGCACTTGCATTGTTGTATCTCATCTAGGTACGCTAGATGCACCACGTGAAGGACGTGATGTTGGAGCCGAACCCAAAGATGGAGTTTGGTGAATCCATCCAGAAGATGAAAGGACTATGCAAGTGCCGAGATGGGAGATGCTGGCCAAGTGAGTGTCATCTAACAAACATTGACCTAGTGTAGGATCCCAGGCAAGCCCCAGAGCATTCTAAGCCTCCTATATTTTCTAAATATCAACTTGAGTCCTTTTATGTTGATGCATTAAGTACTAGGGGTTGATTGGAACCACTTGCTGCATATACTTTCCTTGTCTAGACAAATATATCTTGAATCCTTTGTAGGTCTAGGATCAAATATATGCTTAGCCATGATTAGCCCGGTAGAAGTCAGGTGATTTCCTATCACCAACAAGATATAGGAAGATATCTGGTCATGGTTGGCTATAATTGCTATCGTGGAAATAACCATGTGTTGATGAATAAAAGAAGACCGGGCGGGATTGTGATAGAGAAGCAACAAGGCATGGAGGCCTTGGTGCCTATTTATCCCCATCTATGTGGGTTAAGGACCGATTCACTGTTTGTCCTCATGTCATGTTGAATGCATGCCTAGCACTTAGTTAGCCGGATAAGCCGTTCTAATCGCGAAGCCGAGTAGCTCAACTCAGTCCGGGACTCGGTAAGTGAAAGTGCACACACTGGAGGAAGTAAGGATGTGCGGAGAGCCAGTGGCATGAGTCCAAGGGTAGGCCAGGCCTAAACTTCCTGGTAGACTGGTAATATCCTTGAGGGTGCAGCAATGATTGGACCCATGACTATACCTGAGTTGTACCAATGGTGACCTAACGCGACTCCGATGGGGGAAGTATGGGTTTATGTTAGGAATAACTCCCCAGCTAGTTGGAATCGATTTGAGTTGCCATCTCTCCTAGATAGTGAGAACTTGACTGAGCAGCGACAACGTAGCATTAATTGATAGAACTTGATGGTTATGATGATGCTCAAATTGATACACCGGATTTGGTTACTAATGCTTGTTAGCTTAATCACGTGATTGCTCTAGTACAAGTGTTAATCTAGAGATGCTTAATTGAATATTTATTCAATTTGATGCTAAAGATATTAAATCTCCAAGTTATGTTACTTAAGCTTTTATGCAAAATGTTGCCAAGCTAACTCCACCGTTAAAGCCTTACATGATCTTTGGTGTTACTTTATTTTTGGTTTATGATGGGTAAGTCTAGCTGAGTACATTCGAGTACTCAGTGTTTATCCCACTATGTTGTAGGTGAAGTTCTCAGCTTCCTGAAGATGGTGACTAACTGCCAGTGGACTCAGCGACTCTATATAGTGTTCTTATCTATATGCTTTTGTCAGAGAATGTCACGTATGCTAGCAATGTATTTGGAACTTATATTATTGCAATCAGTTGAAAGCTATGTTGTTTTCACTAATTGGTTTGGAAACCCAAACTTGTATTATTATTTGTGAAGTCATTGCAAACATTATTTCTGCTGCAACTCTGTGTATATGATGTGTATTTGCTTAATCGTGCGATCTTGGTTGTGATGTGGATTTCCCGAGGTCCTTCGTAACACTCGGTGGACTTCTTGGGTAGGTCTTCTAATTGGTTGTCCTATCAACAGGTCAAACTCCATAATATCAAAGATATAAAAGCTCAAATGAACTCTAGTTCCATTGACATGGATAGGGAGGACATACAAAATTCCCAAATTCGGGAGAATATGTCCTAAAAGACCTTTCAATAACTTTATTGTGGGGGTTAATGCCATGTGTTCCAATAAATCAAGAGCAAAAGATGCAGACATGATATTAATACCCACATCTAGATTGTAAAGAGCATCGAAAGGAGCTTTATTAATTTGGTAACGAATGGATATAGAAGGTGAATCTAAATGAATCACATTAGAGGAAAGCTCTAATTCTTCTATCCATTCATTGCTTATAATAGACACTAGTTCCTTCATTATCTTTTTAAGGAAAGCTTCCTCAGAATGATCTAAAGGTTCTTTATTCAATGATTTCCTAGACTTCTGGGGTCTCCTCATGGTATGGTAATTCGAGGTATTTCCATATTCATCGAAAAGTTCATCCTCGAATTCAAGCATAAAATCCAAAATTGGAGTTTTCTCCTTTTTCGGTGGCTCAGGATTTGGGATAGCTGAAGTTGGTGATGGGTCTGGTAAGGATTCGGGTTCAGCTATCTAGGATTCTTCCTCTAATGGTTCCTCTTCTACTTCCTCAGGGATGTTCTCTAAGATTTTTGTAAGAATGCTTCTCCCCGCATTTGCAGAGACATGCAAGAATGAGCCTCCTAAGGCTATGTGAAGAAGCATTGAGGATCCCCAATCAAGACCCATGTAAAAATGTTGAAGGAGAATAGGGTCTTGGATGGCAAGGTCAGGGCCAGTATTAAAGCGTTCCCATGCTATGCCTAGAGATTCTTTTTTTTGTTTAAAAGATAGAACCTCTGAATGAAGTTTGACTACCCTAGAGATGGGAAAGAATTATAAGCAAAAGCCAGAACATAGGGCTCCCCAATCTCCTTGTCGACTCCCTATAGTGAGATTGTACCAATGTTTAGCTTTCCCCGTCAAGGAGAAATGAAAAAGCGTCCATCGTAAGGTTTTGTCTGACATGCCCGCAATGCGCAAGCATGCACAGGTCTGCTCAAACTCGTTTAGGTGAGAATAGGGGTTTTCATCATCTTCGCCCAAAAAGGGTTGATCCTGAACCATATTAACTAAACACGGGCGCAGCTCATAGCCAGGTGTTAGGATAGGCTTTAAAGACTCTATTGGCTATAGGCTTGCACTCGTGGGTGCACCATATTGGTAAATGGGCGTGGATTCTAGATCTATGGTCAAAGAATAAAATAATAGAAGAAAAGATAAAAGTACAATACAAGGATAAGCTAGGTTCGAAGTTAACTCAGCAACCGTTTCCCCGGCAACAGAGCCAGAAATGTTTGTTGGTATAAATTAATGCACACAGAATAATTCGTAAGCACACGAATATTATACCGATGTAGCACTTCACTAGGAGTACCCAGTTTTATATCGAACTCGAAGAAACATGTGTGAGAATAACCAAATCTAACTTATCCCAACTTCACAATCAAGGCTAGATAATAGGAGCATAGAAGAGACTACTAAGGTCTTCTAGTTCTAACTTTGGTAAGCTTTGTCTTCTATTGTTCAATTCTAGGATAAGACTAGAGAAAACACAGACAGAGTATGTTTCCTATAGCAATACTATCCTGCTAAGCCTACTAATGGGAGGTGGACTATAGAGGATTCAATGAGGCTATAAGAGCCACCCTCACGAGCTACCACCAACCCAGAAAATATGGTACATCTATGAGTAACTGAGTCTAAGCACCACGCTTACACTACGAATACTACTTTAACCTAGGAGCTACAAGGATTAAAGTACTCAAAAGAGAGTCGCAAACCTAAAGAACAATATGAACAAGATACTTGAATTAGAAGTCGAATACTAGAGAAATCTTAGAAGCAAGCTCGAGAAGAACTTGATTCCACCAGGTACAAGCCATAGAAAAAGTACCGACAGGCCGGGACTCCTCCAAAACTCTTCCCTCTCACTCTATCTCTCTATCTCTAATACAAGACTAGATCCTATCGAGGACTAATCTTCTCTTGATTGCTAGCCTTGATCCAGGTGGACAAATGAATTAGGGTTTCTGGCTTCTCATCTCTCATGATCAAAATGAGGCTTATGCCTATGGGGAGAGGCAGGGGCTAGATTATATAGCCCTGAGGGTCCAACGTGAGCCCTTAGATCAAATCGACTTAAGCAACAGCCAAGATGCATCCTCAAAGGCGGTGGGAAACCGACATAGGAAGCTGGCTGACAGGTGGGCCCATAGGGGCTAGGCGACCTGATAGTGGGGCCGAGCGGCCCCACATGTCATCCTCTGGTCCTCTGCTTTGGTGACATGGCTCCTAGATCCTTCTAGAGTCTTCCCATGTAGATACCGCAGTGGGATTCCATATTTTCCTTTGATGATTAGGTCCTCCTTGGCGGTTTTCTGATTAAATCTTGCTAGAAACACAGATTCAGCAAAACTCGAGGAATTTGTCAGTTTAAACCCCTAAGTCTACTTTAGTGATTCATTTATACACTTATGCATGTTTAATTGATGGATAAATTATGTATGATAACTACCATCAATAGTGTACAATAACAAAGACCTGTTGAGTACTGGTACATCCCATAGTCGAGTCTAGAGACAGGCAGTGCAAGCTAAGGATGAGGCAGCACCTCTCAAAACTTCCACTAGTATCTGCACCTCTCATGGTCGAGAGAGAGAGCAAGAAGAGGAGCATCTTAGTGAGGTGCTTTACCTTCGTTGCTGCACCTCTCATGGTCGAGATAGAGAGCAAGAGGAGCATCTCCACCTCTCATGGTCGTGAGCATGTGCATTCCTGCATAGGATGACTAATTGTCAACATGTAAGTTTAGCAGTAGGAAAAAATGAAGGAAACCATTTTTTGTCCACCTTTCTTGTGTAGTAACTTCCTTGTTGATTAGGATATGGTGGTGCTCACATCTCATGGTCACGAGGAGGGCATGGAAGAGAAGCACCACCGTCATCGCTGCTGCTCTTGAGGAAGGAGGATCGCTAGGGCACCGAGATGGTGAATCAGCACAAGAAATGTGTAGGGCAAACCAAGGATACCAAAGTGCATTGAGTACCCCTTGGCTTGCCCAAATAAGCGAACCCCCTTAATCGCAAAACTTCCACTAGCACCTACATCGAGCAGCCCCCGCTGCGCCTAGATGCCAGTAGTACCTAATCTTGAAAGTCTTTTCCCAACACCGTTGGTGCTGCTAGAGGAGTTGGAGAAGGAGCGCCATAGTGATGAAGAAAATATAGATGGTTGGCTTAAGAGCTTTGTCTGTATCTATCTGTATCTAAGGAGGAAGGAGTGTGTGGATTGCCAAGAAGTGCATCCAACCCTGGCTTAAATAGGCCAACCTTGAAGATGGAGAAGCAGAGAGGAGCAGTTAATATAAGCATCATGGAAGACGAGGCATACTCCGTAGGAAATTAATGATGATGCAACTATGTTGTGGGTATGTGGGAAATAGGGAAATAACTCACACTAAATTTACTACCGCCGGTACACCAAACGGTCGTGTAGGGCCGGCGTCCATAACGCCTATCCCAGTCGGCTCAACGTTCCAATTGATGGTGGAATTCAACCCCACTACCAGGGCCGCATTGACGGTTTTCAACTGCTAGTTTTATTCCTTATGAGGCCTCCCTATCGGTCCAACCGATGGTGGAAGTATCACATAGACGCTTTTATCGCTACGACAGTTAAAGTGGTGATAGTGAAAAGTAAATCTATAGTAGTGACACCTTGTCCATGTACGTGCTTTGACTTAATAAAATTAAGCGCTTAGACCTATCTCTATAGATCTTTATACCCAAAATGTAGGATGCTTCTCCAAGGTCCTTCATAGAGAGACTCTTTCTTAGCGAAGCCTTAACATCGTCCATAAGTGGAATATTATTCTCAATCAGTAGTATGTCATCCACATACAAGACCAGAAACATGAGTGTGCTCCCACTAACTTTCTTGTAAACACATGGTTCTTCTTCATTTTTTTAGAAGCCAAACAATTTAACTTACTCATCAAAACAATGATTCTAGCTCCGGGATGCTTGTTTTAGCCCATATATAGAGACTTCATAAGTCTACAAACTTTTCTAGCATTTTGTTGGTCGACAAAACCTTCAGGCTGTGTCATGCACGCATCCTCACTTAGGTTTCCATTAAGGAAAGCCATTTTGACATCCATTTGCCAAATCTCGTAGTCATAATACACGTCAATTGCTAGAAGGATCCGGATAGACTTTAGCATAGTGACAGGCGAAAATCTTTCATCATAATCAACACCTTGAATTTGATGAAAACCTTTTGCTACCAGTCTTGCTTTATAGATGTAAACATTTCCATCAGCGTCTGTCTTTTTCTTGAAAATCCATTTACACTCAATGGCCCTCACGCCATCGGGTGGATCAACCAGGTGCCAAACCCGATTATCTCTCATGGACTCTATTTCGGATCTCAAGGCTTCATGCCATCTCTCGGACTCCGGTCCCATTACCGTCTCTGTGTAAGTGTTAGGCTCCTCATTGTCCAACAACAAGCTGTCACGCTGCCCCGTAGTCAGTAACATGTACTTTTTAGGTGTGCGACATGCCTGTATTGATCTTCGTGGTTGGGGTTCAGCATGTTGGTCAGTGACGATCACCGGCTCATCTTGTTGCACCTCCTCATCAGCGGAAACTGGAACATTTTCTTGTGTTTCTCGAACCTCTTCGAGTCGCACTGTGCTCCCACTAACTTCTTTTGAGAGAAACTCTTTCTCAAGAAAGACTGCATTCTGAGCAACAAATACTTTGTTCTCTTGATGGGTGTAGAAATAATATCCTTTGGTTTCCCTAGGATATCCCACAAAGATACACTTATCAGATATGGGCTCGAGCTTTGTTGGCGTCAAACGCTTAACATAGGCATCGCAGCCCCAAATCTTCAAGAACGACAAACTAGGATGTTTCCCAGTCCATATCTCATATGGTGTCTTCTCCACAGATTTAGATGGTACACGGTTTAGTGTAAACACAGCTGTCTCAAGCGCATACCCCCAAAAGTACAATGGAAGATTAGTTTAACTCATCATTGACCTCACCATGTCCAACAAGGTTTGGTTTCTCCGCTCTGACGCACCATTCCATTGTGGCATTCCGGGTAGAGTTAGTTGTGGAACAATTCCACAATTCTTTAGATGATCACTAAACTCATGGCTATTCTCCACCACGATCCAATCGCAGGAATTTAATTGCCTTGCCAGTATGATTCTGCACTTCATTTTGGAACTCTTTGAACTTTTCAAAGGATTCTGCCTTGTTCCTCATCAAATAGATATGCCATATCTACTCAAGTCATCAGTAAAGGTAATAAAGTACTAAAAACCACCTCTTGCGGTTGAGTTCATTGGGCCACATACATCTGTATGTACTAGGCCTAATAGCTCACTTGCTCTCTCACTTTGACCAACAAAAGGAGCTTTAGTCTTCTTTCCATGTAGGCATGACTCACATGTCTCAATTGATTCATAATCAAAAGAATCGAGAAGACCATTCTTATGGAGCCTATCTATGCGCTTCTTGCCTATATGGCCTAAGCGGCAATGCCACAAGTAAGTAGGATTAGAATCATGTTTGTGAACTCTCTTAGCATTAACATTATTGATTTTAGTTTCCTCAAGATTAAGAACATAAAGCCCGTTCACAATGGGACATCTCCCATAGTACATGCCATTCATAAAAATAGAACAACACTTGTACTTTATTACAAATTCAAAACCATCATCCTCTAAACATGAGGCAGAAATAATGTTCTTATTCAATGCAGGAACAAAATAACAATTATTAAGTTCCAGCACTAATCCAGAAGGTAGCGATAGTGAATAAGTGTCGACAACCAACGCAGCAACCTTTGCTCCATTCCTGACACGCAAATCCATGTCATATCTTGTAAAGCACCTAATTATTTTCAATCCATGCAACAATTTGCAAGTGTGAATCATTGCACCAGTATCAAATACCCATGCATCATTAGGACGTGTTGCAAGATTAATTTCAATGACATTAATACCTTGAACAGATGTCGCACCTCCATTCTTTTTCTTCTCTTCCAGGTACTTCTTGCAATTCCTCGACCAATGTCGTTTCACACCGCAGTGGAAACAAACATCATCAGGGGAGGGGTCAGCCTTTTATTCTTTTCTTTGGCCTTAGTTGCCTGCTTAGAAGTATTACTTTTGGTAGGTTTCTTAGCCTTGGCTGGACGCTTTTGCTTCTTACCCTTCTGGACTGTCATCACATAACCAGGAGCCTTCCTAAGGCTCACCTCTGCCGTCTTAAGCATCCCATGCAACTCGATCAGTGCCTTCTTCAAGCCATTCATGTGACAGTTCAAAATAAATGGCTCAAAGCTAGCTGGTAGAGACTGTAGTATCACATCGGTGGCGAGGATCGTCATCGAGGGGAAAACCTAGTCTCTGCAAGCTCTCAATGTAACCAATCATCTTGATTACATGAGGGCTGACCAGAGTGCATTCAGCAAGCTTGCTACCAAATAGGGCCTTCGAGGTGTTAAATCTGTCAACTCTTACCTGGTTTTCAAACATGCCACGCAGCCCCACGATCATATCATGCGGGTTGGTGCTCTCATATTGCTTCTGCAGCTCAGAGTTCAAGTAAGCAAGCATCAGGCACTGCACATCCATAGCATCATCAGTGTGCTTCACATAAGCACGATACGTATTAGTGTTGTGCGCGACATTTTGAGGCTCATCCGGGTAAGGCGTATCAAGAACGTACTCTTTCTTTTCCTGCCCGAGAACGATTCTCAGGTTTCTGTTCCAATCAACTAAATTAGTTCCATTTAGCTTTTCTTTCTCTAGGATCGATCACAAATTAAAACTTGAGTTGCTCGACATTTTCTACAACAACAGAGATATGGAACGGTTAGCATTACTTTCATTAAAACATTTTTAATAAAAGAAACCCCACTATGTTTTGCGAACGTCCCCCGACATTGCATAGTGGGACAAGACCCCACGTTCCCTATGGAACTAGTGAGCTTTAGCATCACCGCTAGCATCATAGTGAACTGAGTAGGCAACGCTTGCGAATCGCATCCAATGTGACTCTCGTTCGTTGGTTGAAATCATATATCTCGGCTTCCAATGCTATGCCCCGGAACCCATGTCCGACTTGATAGTTTCGTCAAGTAAATTAACACTATGCTATGGTGTCCGACACCACCCAATAGATCAAGGTAGAAGATGATGCCCTACTTTGGTAGACCCATCACCTACTAACAAGACCCAAAAGGTGCGGCTGTTGGAAGGGCATAAAAACTTTTTTTTTTATGAGGGATTTTTATACTCATCGCAGGCAGTGTATAAATATAATGTCACTAGATAATCAAATTATTGTGATAGTATGGCCTCTCTTCGTCCAACGAAAAATAGTGTGTCCAGACGACCGCCAGCAACAGGTGAGGGTGCCTACTCCTAGGCATCCCAATTTCAACGCCCTCTTCTGGACCGTGTGGTTGCCAGTGTGGTCGCCAAGTCATCTTGTCTCATGTCGATATATTACATAATTTAATTTGCCTATTACATGCTAATAGAAAAATAAAAGAGTAAAATGCATTAGAGGTCCACTAACTTTCGAGGGGGTGTCATTTAGGTCCATCAACTTTCAAACTACGGTTTTAGGTCCCTAAACTTTTTAAATGATTCATCATAAGTCCATGCCTCTTTGTTTATGTTTATAATTTGGGAAAATTGGTTGTGTAGCATTGAAAGATAGCGATCTCCGTAAAATACCATCAAAAGTTTGCGCCCCCGTAAAATACCACCAAAAGGTTGGACCATAAACTAAAGTAGCATAAGAAACGGAGCTGTTATCTCGGTCAAAAATACCCCCAACCAGTGATCGTGTGCGTGACATTTGCCATGGCTTGGGCGTGGCTGGGCCGGAGCTCGCCCACACGTCGTCGGTGCCGGCGTCGAAGCAGCAGCCGAGCTGGTCCACAGCGGGCATCGTGGTCCGCCTGAGGCTTCCTCACGCGTGGACGTCGGAGGAGGATGCGCGCCTATGGCCCCTAGCCAAGGTGAACAACACTGAGGCCGCCGCGGCGCTCTCGAAGGAGATCAGCCACGTGCTAACCGAGCTCCATGTCGAGTCCACCGGTCGAAGCGTCTGCTGCCGCACTTGCCGAGGTCATGGCCCTAGAGTTGGCACCCTCGGTGGCCACCGCCACCGCCCAGCGCCTGCACCTGCACCGCGCCAGCTCCTGGGGCAAGGTGCGTGTGGCGGTGCTCGCGATGCTCGCTGCTATGACCGCCGCCGACGTCGCGTTTGCCACGCCAACAAGTGGTACGACCATGCCCTGCCTCCACCAGATCTTGACCGTTTGTTACACGTACATGCGTAATAGCTGTCGTTACCTTGTTTGCATTGATGTATCATTGTTAGTTTGTTACTGTACAATCTTAGAATGGCTCGGCGCTGCATTGCTGAACGTTTTGCTCCATTCCTCTGATGAAACTGAAGTAACATCTCGGCCCTGCTGTATGCATAGTTGTGACTTGTGAGTCACGGGGCAGCACCCAATCGAGTGGAGGCATCGTGCAGGTCCACGCAGAGGCGGTGCGTAGGGGCAGCCAGCGGCCTAGCGGAGGCGCCGCGCAGTGCGCAGACGCCCGTGGCGGCTAGTGGAGGTGGTGCCCAGGCCCGCGTGGCGGCCGGTGGAGGCAGTGCGAGACGCCCACGGTGGCCGCGCGCTGACACCCGCGACGATCGGCGGAGGCGGTGTCAGGGGCGCGAGCGGCAGACCCGAGCGCAGAACCGAGAGCACCGCATGCGTGCTTCCCGTCTCGGTCTCGGATGGGTGAGAAAGGATAAGGTAAGGGCAAATAAGCTGATCGAATGTTACTTCTAGTTCATGGTGTAACCTTTCAGTGATATTTTACGGGGGCACAAACTTTCGATGGTATTTTACAGAGATCGCGATCTTTCGATGCTACACAACTAATTCTCCCTTATAATTTTACAGAAATCTCCCTCTATTTGTTTTTCTTTTACATACTTACCCCTCTTCGTCTTCTCAACGCACGGCGGTGTGCAGCGTGAGCAAGCAGGACAGGGGCCTCGAGCAGGCGACCGTGCTGCGTGCGTGGGCGTGGAACTGACAGGGGCCTGGATGCACGTCAATCCCCACAGCGAAGTCCTGAGGTCGTGCGTGGAAGAAGAGGCTGTGGTTGCTCTTGCTCTGCCTGGCTTCCGCATACATGCATGCACCGGGCTACATATAGCCTCTGGAAGCCCGCGGCGTTGAGCTGCTTGATGGTGACGGGCTGGGCGGCGAGCCCCGGGCGCATGCCGGCATCATCCACGAAGCCATTGTACACGGCGTCGAAGCCGTCCTCCCCGAGCAGGAAGCTGCTGGAGAAGTCGTTGCGTGACGCCGCGGAGCTCGCCGAGGCCGAACGGAGTCCAGCTGCAACGGGCCTGCCATCTCCCGACTCCGTCGCTGCTTCACGCGAAGTACCGCGTCTGGGACCTACCTCGATGATGACCCCGGCCTGCGTGCTCGCTGTGCTCACCAGCCAGCTCCACGACCATGCACGCTCGCCTGCATGCTCCAGGTTCCTATCCCGTTTGATCGCTTTGCACCGTGTATGCTTGTTGCGCTCTCTCGCCAGACCCGTACGCTGAGAAGATGAAGAGGGGTAATTATGTAAAAGAAAAAGAAATAGAGGGAGGTTTCTATAAAATATAAACATAAACGAAGACCTCTCGTGAGTCACTTAAAAAGTTTAGGTATTTAAAACTGCAGTTTCAAAGTTGATGTACCTATATGACACCTTTTTCAAAGTTAATGGACCTCTGGTGTATTTTACTCAAATTAAAATATAAATTGCATCACATAAGCACTCCACATGACGAGACGCAGGCCAAATACAATAAATGAACAGCCTCAACTCAGCTGTAATAAATAACGACACACAAGCCGCACTAAATATTACATACAGATCATCACATATGATTTTGAGGCCATACTATCACGTCATTCTCTGAAAAAACGAGTTAGACATTTCTATGAACAATGTTACAGATTTTTTTTAAACACGCAGTTGGCTCCGCCAGCCGATGACGAATAGAACATATTTTTTGCATGCTGCTACAAATTAACAAGCATGGCATTCTAGCCGAAATAGCCATACAACTATGTATCAATTGCTTCGCTATACGAATTCACAACCTCGTGGTCAGCCGCGCGAAGCTCGCGCGCTGTCGTAAAGACGGCCGATTAACCAGTCACATAATGAGGAAGCAAAAACGGAGTACAACAATCCAATACTCGCATAATGTTATTCGTTAAAACGATCCATTCTATAGCTAACCGCATTAAAATAATCTAGATAAAAAATAACGCAAGCAGAAACACGGGTGGCTACTCGCTAGCATAAATTAATAACCACATAAAAAAGAATCACTTACTTTTAGATAATCATAGATTATACCTTCTCGACGTGCAGCACAATAGAAGATTTAGTATAGTCGATGTGCATGAAGCAGTCGTTCCGTATAACTTAGTGCGCAGCCCAGCAACACCTCCCAGAAGAGCGGCGGCGCCAAGTAGCGTGCTAGCGCTGATGCTCGCGGACTGCAAAAGGGCTTCCCACCCGGCGGCGCACGCACATGCAAGCAGCAGAGAGCGGCGGCGGCGTGGATGCCTCCGTACTGGCTAGGTTAATGACCCTATGGCCGGTTATTAGCTTATACTCCGTATAATAAGCACACTAATGGGCCAGCCAAAATGGGATATCGGGTTGCATTGGGCTAATATCTAAGTGCCCTTAGGCATTAACTAACAAAGTTGTCTATAAAATCATGTAAAAAACTATACTGATAAGAAGTTATGGTGATAAGATTTCTCCTGTAGATTTACATAAGAGTTTGTGTATAAATTTTTACTTTTTCGAAAATGGAAAGTTATCGAAACAATTTTTCATAAAAGAGAAGTAGCGGAGGTTTATCCCATGGTTCACTGATTTTTTATATCAAACGAACATTCGCTGATAAGGGAGTCGCATGGATGGCTCCGAGCTTCTTTTCCAAAAGACCCGAAGTTTCTAATGGCAGCTTCCTCATCTGCTATCAGTATAACGTCAAGAAACGGAGATTACTTCCATGTCAAAAAAAAAAATTAGATTGTTGGTAGGCTTACTGCGACCGTGCGACGAAGGCAATCAAGTGAAGTAATTTGACTGCACGCACATACATACCTGAAGGATATGCCGGATCAGCTCCTACAGCCCTTCTGTCCTGGGCTGAGGCACCGGCGAGGAGAGCTGCGTCACGCCAGGCCAACGGCTAAACTGGCCCTGGGCTGCATGTCACCTAGCGACGACGGCCTACGAAGTTAGTCGGCGACGCCAGCCCGCCCACCAGGATGCATCTGTGTGGCCCATTCCAGGAAGCCGGTGAATTGGTCCTAATGGTCAACACACTTGCACAAGCAAATAGCTTGAATTATTACTAACAGTAATTAATACCTCTAGATCTATCTGGTAATGATTCACAAGTCACAAGTGATACTATGCCTTCACAATAAACACTCCATACCTCGTCGGTGTCTCTGTTCCATGATCATATTCTCTTCAGTATCGCATTCATAGGTACAACCAACTCTGTTATCTATACCGTAAAGAGCGAAGGAATTGAAAACTATTTGCACCTAAAAATTTCTTACCCACCTACACTAGTGCAAAAAAAGATTTTTAGAGACGATCAAAAGAGATCTTCAGAGACGGTTTTAAAACCGCTACTATGCTAGCGATTGTAAAGATAAGTGATTTTCAGAGGCGGTTTTAAAACCGTCTCTCAAAATTCATTTTTTGAGGCGGTTGACTTAAGTCAACCGTCTCTCAAAATAATCATTTTTTAGAGGCGGTTGACTTAAGTCATTCGTTCCTAAAAATAATTTTTAAAAAAAATTAAAAATCATTTAGAGTCTAATAAAAATAAGAAAAATATTTTTATTGTAGCCCGAAGGGTTGATGTGGGGGTACAACCCTGGATACCCACGGCAGACTATATGGCCTGCACCACTAAGGGCGGCCCAGCCCATAAGACGAAGCCTTTGCGGGACTCTACTCGGCGCCTCCCTCAAGACACCGGGAAGATATCCTGAAGATACTACGAGATCTGTTATGATACGTATGATCCCAAGATTGCTGTAATCTGTTATTACTTTTTGGTTATCTCTTAGATCTAACCGACTTATAACCCTGCCCCCCGGACTATATAAGGCAGGCAGGGACCCCCCCTCCAAACTCATGCAATATCATACGATAGCTAATACAAACCAACAGACCACATGAGTAGGATATTACGTCATACTGGCGGCCTAAACCTGTCTAACTCGTGTGTCTCTGTTGCCTTCTTGAACTTAATCACACGCTTCTCTACCGATCAATCTACCTTCGTGGGATACCCCTCGGAGAACTGCCGACGATATTCTATCGACAGTTGATGCGTCAGGTAGGAGTTTGCGTGTTGTTTCCTTTGTCGAACAAGATGGCTTTTTCCGCAGACTCTTCGTCTCTCCCACAGCCCAGCTAGATCTTTACGGTCAGATCCATCTCATGGATCATCAACCCTGACGGAGTCGAAGAGCTCCTCAAGCCGGTGCAGATCAATTCTGCGCCGATCACCCCCGCACTTGCGACTGTAGATCTGATCTCGGAACCGCCTCCGAGGTCGCCTTCATCGATGACTCACTGCCCGCTACCAGAGGAGGCAGATCAACAATGATGATCTGATCGCATCTATCGATCGGGTTGGTCTGAAGCTCGTCGATTGCGTCTCCATCGCCGAATCGGCTCTGGACACTCTAGTTCAGCATCGACCACCCTCCAATCTAGATCTATTAGAGGCTGCTCGAAAAACTCCAGGGGCTACGGCCCTACCCTTCGGGTTCACCAACACCGCCGCCGCTTACCCAGATGCCCTAAGGGGTAGATTCGCCGACCAGGTTGGAGATGTCCATCCTCCCGCCGACCAGATCGCCAACCAGCCTCAGCCGGCCGTCAACATGCTCCACGTCGGTCGACACTCCGGAGCGTCCCTCTAGACCATCCTAGAGGAGAATCCGGACTCCGAGTCCTCGGGCTCTACGGAGACCGTCGCTGAAACAACCACCGAGCTGCTTCTTTCCCCTCCGTTCCGTGGTGGCACAATCTTCAACATCAGCGTCGACAGCCCCCTCAGAACGGCGAAACTGAGGAGGAACGCGCCGCCCATGAGAACCGGAACGTCAACCGTGTGCAGCACCGAGCAAACGAGGCTGCCGTTGTGAGGGCCGAGCAGCAGCTTGACTCGCAAGGAAGGCCCCTCCAGCGCAACCTCAATGATGAGTTTGTCCGTGTCGACGGCCACGATGTCTACAAGACACCGAGCGCCAACCTTGCAGTGGCTGCCAACGAGCTCGCCTGGCTCCCGCAGACACCAGAGGTCGCCAAGGTCGCCGCCATGCTCAAAGCGGTGCACTATCAGGTCAATGAGATCCACCAGGATCAGAGACCTTCATACTCTACAACTTCGATTCGCCAATCAGCCGCGACAAGAACCGATCGCCACCAAAGGCGCTTCACCGACTAGCACCGCGACGATAGGCAACCCCTCCAGGGCAGAGCTAGGGTCAACCGCAATGAACATCACTGCCAACACGACCAGGAGGTCGACCAGGACGTCCGAGTGCACCTCAACAATCTTCGAGATGCACGACGGCGTATCGACGAACACCGCTATGGGCGCCATGAAGAAGAAGTACGCCGCCACCAGGAGTACGAGCAAGAGTACGGTAACCCGAACTCAGCTCTTGAGCCGCTCGCCACCGGCAACGCTGTAGACGACGGCACCGACAACCCCGAAGGGCCCCCAGCATTCACAAGGGCGCTCCAAACACTTCAGTGGCCCCGTGGGTTTAAAATCACCAGGGTCGAGTCTTATGAAGGAAGGATGAATCCAACATAGTGGCTATAGGCTTACGCCACTACTGTCCGCGCCACCGGAGGAGACACCAGTGTTATGACGAACTATCTTCCCATCATGCTCACGCTGGCCACCATGAGCTGGTTCACAAGCCTTGCCCTAGACTCCATCGGATCCTAGGAAGAGCTGAAAAAAGTCATCACCGATAATTATATGGCTACGTGTACTCGATCAGGCTCCAAGCATGATCTAAACCGCATCAACCAGAAGTCGTTCGAGCTCTTCCGTAGCTACATCCGACGCTTTTCTGAGATGAGGAACTCCATTCTCAACATCACGGAAGCTGAGGTCATCACTGCCTTCATCCGAGGACTCCACCACCGCGTGCTTCGCTCCAAGTTCAACCGCAAGCCGCCTACCAAGATTGGCGAGATGATCACGACCGTCCAACAAGCCGCTACGACGACTGCCTCGATGACCAACGCTACAATGACCGCCGCTACGACGACTGCAGTTACCATCGTGACCGTGGTCGTGATCAGCCAGAAGGACCCAAGTCTGGCCAAAATCGTCTTCGCTGGCCAGACCACATCGTCGCCGCCGTCAATGAACCTCGCGCCAAGCGCAACTACGATGAGCAATACAAGAAGATCCTCGATGGCCCATGCCCTCTCCACAAGAACACCAAACATAAGATGAAGGACTGCCTCGGCTTGGCCAAGGAGTTCTAGGACAAAAAGCTAGACGATGACACCAACGACAGAGCCGGAGGCCGCTGACCACCTGGGGGCAATAACAATGCCTTCTAGGACCACGATAAGGTGGTCGCCACCATCTTTGAGGCCCTCGCCTCCACCGAGAGCAGAAGAGAATAGAAACTCATCGCCCCATGGGTGCTCGCCGTCACTACGGAAGATGCCGCTGCCAACCCCAGCTATCGCCCATGGTCTGAGGTCCCCATCACCTTCAGCAGGGCCGACTAGTGGGTGGACATCCCCTACATAGGGCGTTTCCCCCTCGTCCTCAACGCAACCATCCAGAAGGTGCTTTTCAGAAAAGTGCTTGTCGACGGTGGGAGCGCTCTGAATCTCCTCTTCGTCAGAGCCCGAAAGAAGTTGGGCCTCGGGATGACAGATCTCACACCCTCGGACTCCTCCTTCTAGGGTGTGGTACCTGGCAGGGCATCCAAACCACTTGGAGAGATCACCCTACCAGTATAGTTCGGTATGGTAAGCAACTACCACATTGAGCACATCAACTTCTACGTCGCCGACTTCAACACCGCCTACCACGCCATACTTGGTCGGCCAGGTCTGGCCAAGTTCATGGTTGTACCACACTACGTGTATCTGGTGCTAAAGATGCCTTCACCTATAGGAGTTCTGGCCCTATGGGCCAACCTCTCCATCGCCTACACCTACGAGATAGAGAGTCTCACCCTTGCCGAAGCCACTGACCTCTCCATCTAAATGGCCAACGTGGTCACCGAAGCCAAGATGGTGTCTACAGATGGCATGGAGATCCCAAAGCTGGAGCCTCCCCACGCCTCCACCAAGTCCAAGGAAATAAAGGAGGTCGGCCTCAGCCTCAACGACCCCTCCATGACCGTGAAGATTAGGGCTCACCTTGACCCTAAATAGGAAAGCACGCTCGTCTCCTTCCTACGTGCCAATGCCGACGTGTTTGCTTGGAAACCTATAGACATGCCGGGGGTACCATGGGAGAAAATCGAGCACTCCTTGAATGTCTCACCGACCGCCAAACCGATCAAGCAGAAACTCCGCCGATTCACGCCAGACAAGAAGGATGCTATTAGGGTAGAAATAAAACGTCTCTTAGCTATCGGATTCATAAAAGAAGTGTATCACCCTGAGTGGTTAGCAAACCTAGTTCTTGTTCAAAAAAAGAATAAAGAATGGAGAATGTGCGTTGATTACACTAATCTTAACAAACACTGCCCTAAAGACCCCTTCGGTCTGCCTCGGATAGATGAGGTTGTAGACTCCACTGCCGGCTGCGAACTGCTCTCCTTCCTCGATTGTTACTCTTGCTATCACCAGATCTCCCTCAAGGAAGAAGACCAGATCAAGACATCGTTCATCATGCCCTTCGGTGCGTACTGCTACACCACCATGTCCTTCGGACTCAAGAACATTGGGGCGACATATCAAAGGGCCATCCAGATGTGTCTCGATCAATAGATCGGCCGCAACGTCGAAGCTTACATCAACGATGTGATCGTCAAGTCCAAGACCGTCGATGATCTTATCGCCGACCTTGAAGAAATGTTCGCCAACCTTAAAAGGTACCGATGGAAGCTGAACCCTTCAAAGTGCATCTTTGGAGTTCCATCCGATATACTCCTAGGCTACATTGTCAGCGCACGAGGCATTGAGCCCAACCCTGATAAAGTTTTTGCCATCACCAACATGAAATAGCCAACATGCGTCAAGGATATACAGAAGCTTACAGGCTGCATGGCTACTTTAAGCCGCTTCATATCACGCCTCGACGAAAAAGGGCTACCGTTCTTCAAACTCCTCAAGGCCTCCGAGCGCTTTTCCTGGTCGAAGGAGGCAGACACAGCCTTCGAGCAGCTCAAGTTGTTCCTAACAAAGCCTCCGATCATGATGGCGCCATGGCCAGACGAAACTCTCCTGATCTACATTGCCGCTACTTCTCGTGTCGTCAGCACAGTCATTATGGTCGAATGCGAGGAGGCCGGGCACACCTATAAGGTGCAATGTCTGGTATATTTCATCAACGAGCTTCTTAATGAGCCCAAGACTCGTTATCCATAGGTCTAGAAGCTGCTATACGCCGTCCTGATTACGTCGTGCAAGCTCCGCCACTACTTCGAGTATTACAAGATCGCCGTGGAAACTAAGTTTCCTCTAGGGGACATTCTCCGCAACAAAGAGGCCAATGACTGTATCATCAAGTGGGCTGTTGAGCTCAACACTTACTCCATTGAATTCAGAAGCAGGCCTACCATCAAGTCTTAGGCGCTTGCTGATTTTGTCGCTGAGTGGACTGAGATTCAAGAGCTTATCGCCGCTACTTGTCCCGAGCACTGGGTGATGTATTTTGTCGGCGCTCTCAACATCAACGGTGCTGGTATGGGCATTCTGTTCATCACGCCGACCAAGGATAAGCTCTGATACATTCTCCGGATACATTTTTCGGCCTCCAACAACGCCGCCGTATATGAAGCATGTCTCCATGGACTCCATATAGCTGTTGAGCTTGGTGTTAAACGCGTCATGGTATACGGGGACTCCGCGCTGGTCATCAACCAGCTCAATAAAGACTAGTCCTGCTCCAGTGAGAAGATGGATGCATATTGCACAAAAATCAGGTAGCTTGAAGGAAAATTCTACGGTATCGAGTACCACCACGTGGTATGCGATCAAAATCAGCTCACCGACCACTTATCCAAGTTAGGCTCCTCTCACGCCGTGATTCTGCTGGGGGTCTTCGTTCAAGATCTTCTGGTGCCATCCATTAAGGAAGATAAGGAAATTCAGGAAGTTCCCCCTGCTGAGCAGCTGGTACTTACGATACCTTCGCTGGCCACCGATTGGACTGAACAGTTCATCAAGTACCTCTCCAGCGCCAAAGTACCCACCGATAAGACTAAAATCGAAAGCCTAATCCGATGAAGCAAGCATTACGTGCTGGTTGACGGCAACTTGATGAGGAAAAGTGCCAAGGAAGGGATACTGCAAAAATGCATCACCCAAGAAGACGGAGTGAAGCTACTTCTCAAAATTCACTCTAGTTCCTGCGGCAACCACGTGGCATCGAGAACACTGGTCAGCAAAGCTTTTCAAGCTGGTTTTTACTGGCCCATGGCCATCTCTGATGCAGAAGACCTCGTCCGATGTTGTGAAGGATACCAATTTTTCGCCAAGCAAATACACGTGCCGGCACAAGAGCTGCAGACCATCGATCCTAGCTTCCTGGCCCTTCGCATGCTGGGGACTAGATATGATTGGGCCTTTCAAGCCAGCGCTAGGTGGTTTCTGGTACGTATACGTCGCCATCGACAAGTTCTCCAAGTGGATCGAGTATAAACTGCTCATCTCGGCTACTGCAAAGAAAGCAGTCGAGCTCTTTGAAGATATCATCCATAGATTTGGTCTCCCGAACAGCATCATCACCGACCTCGGAACTACGTTTACTGGCCATCACTTTTGGGACTTCAGCGAAGACCGGTGCATCTCCATCAAATACGTCTCGGTTGCTCATCCTAGAGCCAACGGCTAGGTCAAACGGGCTAATGGCATGATCCTTGATGCCCTCAAAAAGAGGCTATATCAGAAAGAAGAAAAGCATCTGGGCAGATGGCTCAAGGAGCTACCAGCTATGGTCTGGGGACTGCGCACTCAAACTAGTCGTAGCACCGGTGTGTCTTCATATTTCTTGGTCTATAGATCAGAAGCCATACTACCAGCGGATATTGTCTTCCGAACACCTAGGGTGGAAAATTATGATGAAGAGCAAGCCGCTGCTGTTCGGACAGAGGACATCGACGGGGCCAAGGAAGAACACCTAATCATTTGCGTCCGCACAGCCAAGTATCTAGAAGGCTTGTAGAGGTACTACAACCGCAACATCAAAGGTCGTTCATTTACTGTCGGTGACCTTGTTCTTCGCAGAAAACAAAAAACCGAGGGAATGCACAAGCTCTCCTCCCCCAGGGAAGGGCCTTACGTTGTCAAAGAGGTTACCCGACCAGGGTCTTATCGCCTATGTGACTATCGGTGTTTCGCACAAGCACCGACAAGTAAATTTATAATGATGCGCATTAGGCTCGGATGGTGCGCTAAAGGACACAAGATTTATACTAGTTCGGGCTGAATGTCCCTACATCCAGTTTGTTGCTGCTCGTGTTATTAGCACAAAAAATGGTTCGTAGTAGAGGTACAAACGATCGAGAGAGGGAATGGTCCCAAGTCTCAGATGGAAAGGTTGAAAGGAGGCCAAGAGCTTGGTAGCAGCTTGACTGTGTGTGTTGTGCCGTCAAAAGTCCGTCCCCCTGTTGGAGGAAGCGCATCCCCTTTTATAGATGAAGGGGACGGCTTTACAAGTGTGAGGGCTAGGATGCGTACTCTACCTAGCCTTGTGGCTCACGTCTACCCAGCCTGGTTTCCCATTCTGATGGGTGCGAAAGGATGATAAACGCCTACAATACTGTCGATGCATCTGTAGAATGTCAGGATGGTTACAGAGCACTACCCCTCGTAGGGTATGGACTGTAGTACAGTGGCTTTGACTTATGAGCCTTACCCAGTCTTACTCCGCACGCCTTCTAGTTCCTATGAATCTTTGTCGGAGGGACGCGGGGTCGTGGTCCGGAGTAGCGCTGTGGGCAAGGTCTTCTGATCGGAGAGGGCGTCCGGAGGCTGAAACGTGTGCTCCGATCCAGTGAACCCGAGGGGGCGGGAAGCGGGCGCCGCTCCCTTGGGACCATAATGTGGTAACGGTTGCCCTTCTCGCATCCGTCGCCACTATAAAACCACGGGGTTCGCCCCTAGGGTTCCGTACTTCGCTTCCTCGCCTTCGCATCCGCAGCTTTCGCTGCCAATCACCTTAGCTTCCCACGCCAAGACTGCTGCCACCATTAGGTTTGCATCCGCGTTTACCGCCGCCGTCGAGCTCGCGTCCGCGCCGCCGCCCTCGTTGAGTTCGCACCCACCTTCCCCCTGGCGTTTCGATGGAGCTGTGGGGCAGATTCGGCATTACTTCTCGGCGTTTGGAGGGCCTCGTCCGCCGTGGCCTCCTCCGCCCGCTGTCCGTCGTCGGGGAGTGGCTGCTGCCCGGTGATGAGAGTGAGCCAGCGCCGCCCGAAGGGTACGTCGTGTCTTTTGCCATCTTTCATGAGCGGGGATTTGCCGTACCTGTGCATAGATTTCTTCGGGGGTTGTTGGATTATTACCAAGTGGAGTTGCAGCATCTTACCCCAAATGGTGTCCAACATATGGCGGCGTTTGTTGCCCTATGTGAGGGTTTCCTAGGGATCGATCCCCACTTCGATTTGTAGCGGAACTTTTTCACCGTCAGTTTGCCGAAGAGGAAGATTGGGGGGAAGGATGTGAGCGTGGCGATGGGATGTGCCAGCATTCATCTGCGCCCCACCCGGTCGAGGGACTACCCGCTGATGCGTCTGTCATCCTCAAATAAGGGGTGGCACTCGCAGTGGTTCTACGTCAGGGATGACCTGAGTGCCACATTGTCGAAGTACTCTGGGCGCCTTATCTACGAGGCCCCAAAGTCATGGCAGTGGGGTTGTCCGACTCCGGAGAAGAAACACCTTGCCGACCTTCTCGCCGCCATTCATGCTCTGAAGGTCCGGGGCGTGAAGGGGTCGGGATCATTTCTGAGTTTCTTGACCTTTGGGATACACTTTGAAAAGTACGCTCACAATCTAGAGTTGAGGATTCCTATATTTGGAGATTCTCCATGAATGGGCGCTTAAAGGGGCCTCCTTCAGGGTATCGTCCTTTTATGGCCTTGGCGAAGAATATGGAAATCTTGGGCTCCAGGTAAATCAACATTTTTTTATGTGGCTGGTAGCATATGGTAGGTGCTGGACAGCTGATAGCCTTACTAAGAGAGGATTGCCTCACCTAGAAGATGTCCCCATTGTGATCAAGAGGAAGAAACCGTCAACCATCTGCTATTGTCCTGTATTTTTGGCTTTTCGCTAGACAATTTTGGTTTAGACTGCTGCAAAAAATGGTATGCAGTTCCTCGATGATTGGTGAGAGAAATTTTTTTGGAGGGATCGATGAGCAGACTAAGTAGGGCATCAACTCTCTTGTCATCCTTGGCGCTTGGACCCTTTGGAAGCATCACAGTAACTGTGTTTTTTATGGAGGGCCTCCAAACTTGAATAGAGCTTTACAGCTCGGTGGTGAGGAGCTGCATTTCTAGAGTTTGGCTTGGGCTAAAGGTGTTTCCTACCTTTTTGCCCTGAGGCCAAATTGAGATTAGGTTTAGATCAAGATCGGGCTGTTTTTTTCTTTTTAATAGGCGCCTGTGTTATTTTGAAGGACCTGTTTGTGTGTGTGTGTTTGTTTGTAAGGGCTCTTTCCCTTTTTTCCTTCTTAACATAATGATGTGCAGCTCTCCTCGTGTTCGAGAAAAAAAAAAGAAATATAAAATTAACAGTCTTTCTGGTTTCACAAAATTAACCACCAAAGAGACAGCTTGCATATGTTCCAGAAAATAAATAAATAAACACATTTACTTCTCTTGGTGTAGGAGTATTCCCTAGTACACATTACTTGAACCCACTCCAGTTTCTGCATCGGTATCTATGTGTGAAATCAATCAGTTTGTAAACCCCAGGCTTCCAGGTGCATATGTTGTGGCAGGAGACAAAGATATCACTTATTCAAACTTGCAGTTAACTCCAAGTTGCAAAAAAAAAAGTTGAACAGTATAGATGGATTTTAAGAAAAAGGCATTAAGGCCTAAAAAACACATTCAACACTAATAATAGCTTTTTGGAGGTGCTAAAAAAAGATAACAAAGTAACATATATTTTAAAAGAAAAGATTCATAAATAACTTTTGAAAATTGAGAACTATGTGAAATACACAATTTATTGATACAGAATGCAGGACAATCCATGCAGCTTCAGTGGGCTTCTCATGCATACACTTTAAACTCGAGTCTGATACAAAATCCAAATTCAAATGCAGTGTTCAATATTGTTTTTCCTTGTGGAATATTCACAGAAAAATAGCAAAACTTCACTTCACAAAGAAGAATTGAAGACTGTGGCTAGTGCAAATATCATGAATTAAAATTCCATAAAATAGCTGCGCAAATTATGAAGGCTTTGGTGAGGGCTAGGTGCACACATGACGCTCCTGCAATGTTGGTCGTACAACTCAATTCTAGATTTAATCGTATCCAGACGCACGTGAAAGAAACTTCTCAGTAAGAAAAGAGAGATGAATATGCACAAGTGAGTTATTGTAAAAATGGCACATCATTAATGTGCTGTCAAGATTAGCAGTTTGGATTCGTCTTTCCAATTCCTCTCTTCAGAGATGATCTGAAACTCATCCTGAAACTTGCAGGATCTGAAACTCAACCTGAAACTTGCAGTATTCACTTGGGATGTTTCCTCCTCGTGGCCATGAACTTCTATTTTTTGCACATCTGTTCAGTTGGCGAACAGAGATTTCCATTTTCCATGTATGCTGTTTGGTGAGTATCTCAGAGATCACAGCCTGATGCTTTGGTGGGAAAAGCCAGAATGCTGGTTAGAATCGTTCTGAATTCACAGGAGGTGCAGTCAGCAACTGTTGCACCACCAAAGCATTATGCAGAGGAATTGATGAATTATTTTGCTTGCTCCGATTGAACTCAACAGGATCCAGCAGTACAAACTTTAGGATCTAATAAACTTCAAGCTTAGGGGAAAGAAGGCTCAAACTGTGACCTCTAAGAAACGAAACTGAAACTTTCTGACGGATCTACTAGCACTTGATGTTCTCATCAATTGCACTTTATACCAAGTAGAAAACTAAAATGAAAGCCTGATGCCTAAGTCTTCAGGTGCACACACCATCTTTTTTTTTGATACGGGAATGTTTATTATGTTTCAAGATCAATACACAACATCTTATATTAATATAGTCCTAATACATGTGAACGGCTCCAACTTCATAAATCATAACACCTGGCATGACTCAGTTCTTTCAAGCCACAACTCAAACTTGAAGTTGCATTCACCTTTTTTTAAAATTAAAATTCTCTGATCACTGACTTCAAAATGCTCTTTCAGAGTTCTGTCAGACACCTGAAAGTTCGTCATCTCAATTGAAAGCATTTGATGCTCAATTACAAGCTTCTGAATCTCACAAGAAACTGTTTGACTCTGAAAGTATAGGAACACAATTTGAAGCTTTTCCATCCCATCTAAAAGTCTAAGACTTGATAATCTTTGACAGAAAGCTTGCAGACAAGTTCCTGAGTTTATGTATAACAGTTAGCACTTTGCAAGACAGCACTGCTACTGTGCTACAGATGGAAATCCCACTCAGCATCATCAGTGCCAAAAGCCGAAGCAGCACTAAAACCATATCTGACTCAATCTGCCCTCTGCCCATCTATCTCGCTCTGGCATACAAATGATCTCAAACTAATTCATGTCTCAAAACACTTTATTTTTCATGAAAAAAGGGGGGGGGGGGGGGGGGGGGGGGGGGGGGGGCGGGGGCGCTGATAATCAAACTAAGACTGACCCAACATAGCGAGGCCTTGTCTTGATTGATGGCACTGGGGACCTTCGCCCACCGCTCCTGAGCCCGCCCGCCCGCCGGCGGCCCCCGTGGCCGCCGCGTCTGTCCGCTCCTGAATCTGAGCGCCCTCTGCTGTTCGCCTGTCCGGCGGTACGGCGTTCACCGAGCTCTGTTGCTGGTCCTCCTCGACATGGTGATTCCGCTGCCGCTGTCCCTGGACGATGGCTTCGGGTGCTGAATCAACTCTGGCCCAGAGTGTTGAATCAGCTCCTTCTCGCTGGAGTTGATTGAGGTGGTTTCTCAAGGTGGTGTCTGGCCACTTCTGGAGGAACGGTGCCTACTACTGGGGCGGCGTTTGGTTCGTGGGATAAGGAGGACGGGAAAGGGCCAACGACCTCATAGCCCATGTTTGGGTTTATGGATCGAGAAATACAGTGGGTTTGGGTTTGGGAAACTAGAGCCTCGTATCCCACCAAAACTATCCCGCTGGGAGGGGTGGGTTACAAACGGGATACGACACCTGTGTCGTCTTCCTTGTTGTTAGGAGCGGTGCGGCACGCGTGGACTCAAGCTAGGGAGGGAGCTTGAAGGCGAGGTGGAGCAGAGAACCGTCGCTTCGCGTTGCACCGCCTCAATCTGCTCCGCCGGCCGTAGCTGCCTCGCCAAGCGCGCGAGACACCGCCGCCGCCGTCTCGTGGAGCCTCGCATGCGGCGACCTTCGGAGGCACGAAAGCAGCGCACGCGCCGGTGGCCGCAGCTACGGAAGAGCCGCTCGCCTCTCATGCGCCGCCCGCGTGGGGGTGAGCCGTCGGCTGGGAGCTGCGAGCACTGTGTGCCTTCATGATTGGATCTGTAGAAGCTAGATGCCTGGAACTGAGCGCAGCTATCTCACGAGGAAGAACGATTTTTTTTCTGTTCTTTTATTTTGTGGGCCCCACCTCATAACTCATCCCAATCCAAGATCTGGTATCCTCATCCCTAGCCCACACCATCTTTTCTATCCTCGTAACCCAACCCATCCCCCATGGCTAACCAAACGCCACCTGGAGGGATTGCCCTCAAGGTGTTCGACTGCGGGCCACAATCCAAACTGATGATCACTGCCAGCACAATCAAAGCTGGTGACCGCTGCTGCCTGTGAAGGTTTGATCCCCCCTCTCTTCGCTCTCCCTGTCTTTGCTCCATGGATGTCCATGGTCTCTCCTTTAAGCCTGGTCTCCGGGTCCAAACTGAGATTTGGCATAGATTTGGGGTTCCTGTTTCTCGCTCAGGGCTCTCTAGTAGCTCTTTCGCTCTTGTGGCCTCTTTTGGGCATTGTAAGCTCTGCCTCTCGGATGAGTCAGTTGGCCTGTTGATTCAGGCCATCATTGGTGGTGTGGTTAGTCATTTTCGTGTCTTCCAGCTCTCCCCCCGGGTTTTCAAGTTCTTTATTAGCCATCAACAAGTGGGCTTCTTTGTCCGACGTCTGATTTCCTATGAGTGTTTCACCCATAAGATCTTTTTCCACCTTTGGGGAGGTGGTGGTCCGAATTGGCGAAGTGAATTTCTTGCCTTCAGTAAAGAAGAAGCTGCTTCTTGGTCATCTGTTAGCAATTCTTCTCTGCGCTCTGCTCATTCTCGTCCTGGTTTTTCTTTCGCGGATGCGGTCAAGAGCCCACCCTTGTCTAGTGCTAATTCAATCCCACTGGGAAATGGTGGATTCAAGCTCTCCTCCAGCTTGATCTCGCTGGGCAATGGGGCTTGCAAGCAACCATTCAGGAAGTCTGTGTTTGACAGAATCATCTTTCCAATAGTTTCTGTGTTTGAACGCCTGCAGCCAGCTGAGTTTGAAAGTTCTTCCTTAGTTCGTGAGCAGCCGTTTAATCCAGGCACTAATAAAGCACGGTGCTCTAGATGCCTGGCTTCAATCCATTCAAGGAGCAGCTGTAACAACGCCATTAAATGCTTTGCCTGCCTTGGCTGGGGACATGTGGCGACAACATGTCTCAAGGCTGTTGATTCAAAAGGCAAATCACCTTTGGATGCAAACAATGGACCGGCGGTCCTGTCCCCCTACTCTTCTTGGTTTCGCCAGCAAGTCGAGCGGCCCAGTGGGCCTTCTTCTAGCAAGCCCCCAACCTTTGAATCCTTTAGTGACCTTGCAGCTTCCCTGGCTAAGAAAACGATGCAGCAACCCTTGGTGCCGCAGCGTCCGATCGTTGTAAATTGGAATGTCCCCTCGTCTTCTAAGGTGGGACCAGTCTCATGCACCCTCTCAGTGGGCGGTGTCTTCTCAGTTTCAAGGGCACTTGATATATCTACGGCACTCACGCCTGATCAAGCAACTCAACGAGAAAACCCCAACTCATCTGCTATCTCACCACCGCAAACACTCCACTCTGCTTCTACTTGCACTGATCCTGTGATGGCCTACCAAAGGGGCTGATCCTACCCCATTTGTTCCAAATGGGATGCATCGGCTGAACGTGCCTGGAAGGGTGCCCATGGTGCGTGCAGTGGCAAGATCAAGGCCACAACGGAGGAATGAGACAGTGGCCATCGTCACCATCAACCCTTTGGCCCCGTTCGCGTGCCCTTGAACCCGGCTTGATCCGCTTCTTTTTTTATTCGAAACAGTGTTTTTCTCTCACAAATTCCTCCAGCATTCCTCCAGAATTCCTCCAAGCGAATGCCTGGTATTGCTCTGCATTTTCCTAGTGTTAGAGAAGTTCTTGAAGAGTTCTTTGAAGAGAGACATATCACTTTCACTGATATTCAACCAAGTCATCTTGGTCAAGAGCTTGTTTGTTTCAACTCTCCCAATGATAGAGATGCCTTAGCCATAAATAGTCCATTACCTTTGGGGGATGTTCAGGTCACTTTTACTAGGCATAATCAAGGGAGCAACTGGCGTAGAGTAAACTTCAATCATGAATGTTGGCTCATGTTGATGGGTTTTCCTCTGGATTACTGGGAGACAGATTATATTCAGGATGCAATATGTTCTTTTGGCAGAGTTGATAATTGGGTAAACAATAGGAGGCGTCTCACTAGATTGCTTGTCAGAGCTAGGGTTGCTGATCTGCAAAGCATACCACTATGGATTGTTTACTCTGATGGAGTGGGAAATGATCTAGATTCATGGACAGTTCAGTGTGAGAAAGTGAGTCATGACTTTGTTGGAGGTGGTCCTCCACCTGAAGACCCTGCTCCACAACATCTGGATCATCTTGCTCCCTTTGACTTCTTTGGTCTGGGGCAACCTAGTGTAGGACCTGTTGATGGGGGGCAACAAAACAACCAATAGTTTCAGTCTCAGTTTGGACAGGGCAATGCTGGTAACAACCAAGTTTAGGCTGGTGAGGCTGATGACCTAGCAATTGCTGATAATCAAGAAGTTGAAGTTGAAGAGGTTAATCCCAATGCTCAGTGGGATTTTTTAGCAGCTCAAAATGTTTAGAATGTCCCCTGGGATCAGTGGCCTGCCCCCCAAGTTCAGCAGCCACCTCCTGCTCAAAATCTCAATAACATGAAAATTGATTTGAATGTTGGTCTCCCAAACATGGATATGCAGGAAGTTATCATTAATCCTGCAGCTGCTCCTGATGCTATGAATGAAGGCTTCCTGGAACTAAATGACCTCATGCAGGAAGCTAATGAAGAGGTCATCAAGTTGGCAGCACAGAACCATGGTTTCAACCTAAATGATCTCCCTGTAGAGCCAGTTCAACAGTAAGTTAATGAAGAAGTCCAAATTCCTCATGTCAATCTGCCAATTGAACCTATAATTGATGATAGTGATGAAGAAATACCCTATCATATGCTGCTTAATGAGAATGAGCTAGATTCAGAGGATGAGGAAAATGAAGAATAGCCAATAGAAAATGCAGAGAATCATGTTATGCAAGTTGGAGCAGTGCTGATGAGAAATGAAACCTTAGTGGATCCCATCCTCCTCCATAAGTGGAATAGCTCTATGGACAGTTTCAATGAAGCCTAGTTGGCAGCTTTGGAGAATTTCCCTAGGAAAAATGTAAAAGTTGCAGCTCAGTGGGCCCCCTTTTTCACTTCTTTGCTGCATTCACCAGCAAACTATAAGTGGGCTAAAGGGTTCATAGAATCTAAAGCTTGGGCCTTCTTCAATAAGAGCCTGAAAACTTCCTCTATCAGAATCCTAGACAAGTGCCCACAGAACAAGTTGTCCTTGTCATGCATCAATTCTGAGTTCAGTCCATCACTGCTGTTGTCAGAATCTATCAATGAAAGTACACAGTCAGCTGAAAACTTGCCTGCAACTGAAAGTCTGCCTACTGGGAAACAAAAGAAGAAGAAGAACCCACCATTAGTTGAAAGTTAAGTGAGAAGGAGCCCTAGACTTAAAGAAGTAAACAAGGGTTTCAAGGCTGACTGCTACACCAGTAAAAAATGCTTGGTCTGCAACTCTGATCCACCTGAGCTCTCACAGGTTATGATCAAGAAGCTGGGTCACAACCTCTGTCAAATTGATGAGGGTCTCCTTTCGGAAGAACCTTTGAATCAGAAGAAGAAGAAATCTATCAGCAAGAAGATCCTAAAGGAAAATATCAAGCCTAGCAAAGTAATTTCTGATGTTCAAGATGAAGAGGAAACTCTAAGTCAACTAAAGAAAAGAATCAAGAAGACCGCCGCGAAGAAGGAAGCGAAGAAGAACAAGAAGTCCAGAGGTGATGACCCTGACTTTCAAGATGAAGATGGTGCGAACCCTGAAGCTTCAGAGGGTGCTACACCAACAAAGGAAATGAAGAAATGAGGATGTTTGTGCAGCTCAAAGATGAAGATTGGCGCTGCACTTATGAGTTGTGGGCAGTTTGCCTTTCTTTTTTCTTCTTTGCTTGTTTGGCATTGTGTGTGTAGTTTATCTTAAGAACTTGGTTAGGTTTTTTCTCGGTAGCTGTTAAGTGGTTCTGGTCTGTGTCAAACTTTGTCTGTTTTATCTGGTTTCGGTTTGAAGTGGCTATGACTAAGTACTTGGCACTCTTGTTTGCTACCTTTAAGTTCAAGCTCCCTGAAGATTATGAACTTTCTAGTTACATAAGTTGCTTGTTGTTTGCTCTCAAAGTTATTAGCCATGAACAATCAGAACCACAGATTTTGAAAAGTCCTCTATTGGAATGTCAGAGGTATTAATTCCGATGAGGAATGTGATCCAATAAAGAATACCCTAGTTGAAGCTGGCTGCGACGTTTTTTGCTTCCAAGAAACAAATAGACAAATTTGGGATGCTTAATTCCTCAGAAAGTTTAGTCCCCTGGGTTTTGATTCCTTTGAAATTTTGCCATCTAATGGTGCATCAGGTGGTCTTATCATCGGTTGGAAAAGCTCTGCATTTAGGGGCCAGTTGGTTTTTCAGAATAGCTTTGCCATAACTTTCAAACTCACTGCCCAACATAACAGTGATTACTGGTTCTTAACAAATGTCTATGGGCCATGTACTTATGAGGGAAAAAGAAGCTTCATTCAATGGTTCAAACATTATACAGCAGTGGTTGGGGAAAATTGGCTTGTTGTAGGAGACTTCAACTTACTAAGAAAGCCTGAAAACAGAAATAAGCCAGAAGGAGATGTGAATGAGATGTTACTCTTTAATGCTATAAGCTCCCTTGGACTCATAGAGCTGCCTCTGTATGGTAAAAAAATTCACCTGGACAAATAAACAACCCTCACCTCTAATGGAGAGACTAGACTGGTTTTTCACTTCAAGTTCGTAGACCACCTCCTACCCAGAAACTTCTGTCAGTACTCTAGTGATGCAGACCTCTGATCACTGGCTGTGCAATATATCCATCTCAACATCTATCCCGAAGAGTCAAATTTTCAAGTTTGAGAATTATTGGCTACAACAACCTTCTTTCATACAAATTGCATAGCAAGGTTGGGAGGCAGTTAGCAGTCAAGCTGATAAGGCAAAAACAATCACTGCCAAATTCAGAAATATGAGGACAGTTCTTAGAAGTTGGCAGAAAAATCTCTCAAGTCTCAAAAGAACACTGAATAATGTCAAGGTTATCTTATCCCTCATGGAAATCATAGAAGAATGCAGGGATCTGACAGTGATGGAGTGGAATTTCAAGGAAACACTAAAGGAGAAGTTAAGCCATCTTTTAGAACAGCAAAGGGTATATTGGAAACAAAGGGGCAAAGTCCGATGGGTCAAGGATGGGGATGCTGTAACTAAACTCTTCCATGCAAATGCAACTATCAAACATAGAAATAACTTAATAGCACAGCTACAGAAAAACAATGGAGAAACAGTCCACAACCATGCAGAAAAAGAAATCATTCTCTGGGATGCTTTCAAAGAAAGATTGGGACATTCGGATTTTAACACTATGGCTTTTAATCTCAGCTATTTCTTGGAAAGTAACTCAGAGCTGTCCTGGCTTAAAGAACCCTCCACCACAGAAGAAATTGATGCAGTGGTAAGAAATCTGCCTAATGACAAAGCTCCTGACCCAGATGGATTTAATAATAAGTTTATCAAGAGATGTTGGCACTTCATTAAGGAAGATTTCTATGCACTATGTTTCGCCTTCCAAGACAATGCAGTAAATCTTCAAAGCATAAATGATTCTTATATCACCCTCATCCCCAAAATTGATGGTGCTCAACAAGTTGGTGACTTTAGACCAATTTCTTTGCTGAATTGTTCCATCAAATTGATCACAAAGCTTCTAGCAAATAGGCTGTTATTCTTCAGTTGGTACATAGAAACCAGTATGGCCTCAGAGTATAGACAACAGAAAGTCGACTCCGATCTTCTGGTGAAGACTCCAAATCCACATGGACGACTGACTGGTTGACCACAAGCCTAACTCCTTTAGACCGACAATCTGGTACCCATCCAGGATTTTTATCCAAAGTATAGAAAAGTAAAGCAAGCATAAGTACATGTCGTACTTAACAATTATATCATAGGGTTCATGAGGCTCAAAAGGGCTGACACTAGTTTAACTGCGATTAGCTTTAATAGGTTATCTTTTTAAGAAATTGAGTGGCAAAGAATTTATCATTCCCATAAACACATGATCAGGTAAATATGAGTAATGTATAGCATAAACAATTAATCATTAGTATCATTATCCATTAATGATCATCTCTATTCCATAAGGGTCCAAGGCCGCTCGTGACCCTGAGCACAGCTGATATATCAGTTTTATAATCTACAGAGTTTGTACACTTTCACTGTGAGTCGTGATTTACCCTTTCGCCCGAGGTGATCAGCCTCTTGACCCACTACCGAGGAAGGTCGGCAGGGTACACTATGAAGCCTTTCAAAGGTTCCTCTAACAAGTTAGGGCGGCTAGGCGTATGTGGCCCTTCTCTAGGAGTGGCACGCGTGGGCATCATAGCATGGTACACATAACCTAGCAGAAAAGGAAACATACCATCGTGCGCCATAAAGATAACCACTAACAAGCTAGAAAAGGTCCTCATACTAAGCTAAAGCCAGAGCCATATAGCCCTCACAGCTGTACTGTAAGTCCTGGATGATCGCTTACAAATAAGTCCTTAGGGAGAGGAATCTGAAGCATTTAGAAAGTAGCTAAACACTCTAGCCCCCTGTTTCCATGTTGCTAAAAAGTCATGTTTTAATGTTTATTGCATATACCATTAGTCAAGTTACAAGATCATGGTTTTGATTAAGCACTAGCAAAAACTACCCAATGCAATGTCCCAAATGTTTCAAGGTACAAGATATCAAATATCTAGGATATCCTTAATGGCATTAAGGTAGACACATGCAATATGAATTAAGTGATTAAATGTGAATAGGTAACAAGGATGGTCCCATGCTATACTTGCCTTACACACCAATCCTTCGGTAAGCTTTACTCTTCACGTCCTTCTTCTTCTGGATCACCACGTATATCTCACCGACTAGACATAATCGTAGAACACCACACAACACATCCATACACATACATGCATAGCATACAATTGCATCTATATCAAAACAGTACACCAATCATAGAAAAATAAGTAAAAGAGATTGAAACACGATTCTACGCATCGCTACGAACACACAGTCGCGAGAGACACGCTATTCGGAGCTACGGTTGAAAAGTTACAACTACCTAGAGATTTGCTTAATTCATGGAAAAGAAAACTATAAGCTTCATTTATGTTAACCATATGATTTCATATATAAAAGATATTTTATAAACAATATAGATTAAATTAAGTCAATTTAAGATTTAAATTATAAAACAAAAGTAAAACAAATCATATTTTATGTATAAAACCCAGTTCCATAATCATTAATCAAGATATGATTTAAACTATGATTTTTATGAAATAGTAATATAGTAAACATCATTACTAATGCGTAGATCTCATCGTTATGAAACAAACGCAACTTGAACGGACTATTTTAGAGTTAAAATGAATAAGTTACGATTTAAACAAGTTTTTCTATAGTTAGATAATAGATTAAATCTACCCATGAATTTTAGATATTGAAACATGCCTAACAGTTGTATAAACATGTAGAAAACATAAATACGGTCCTAACGTAATTCGAACGGGTCAAATCGGACTTAAAACACAAAAGTTACGCATGAAATAAGATTCAGTGGCATTTCTATAAATATTTGAACTCATTTTTGAATTAAAATAATTAAAATCTGAAATTACACGGCTGCTGGACTGCGGGTACTAATTCTGGAAAACACAGGGTCTAAAGTGAATGGGAATGGAACTGAAATGTATTTATTTTGAATTGAACTGGACTGAGGGATGATTTACTGGAAACCGAGGGACTAATTCACAAAACATCCAGCGGCTGACTGTGGTTGACTGCGGCTGCTGACCGAGCAGCCACGTGGCCGCACGTGATTGGCGCAGTGCACCACGTGTGCGTGGGCGCGTGCTGACGCAGCGCCGTGGACCGAGTCCACAGCCACGGTGGACCGGTTACATATCCAACCGGTTTGATCTAATCCCGGTCGTCCCTCCAAGATCCGATGGTGCTAGCACGATAGGGGCAGCGGGTCGTCGGGGAAGACGCACATGACGGCGGCGCCATGGCCGGCGACGGCTGACGTTCTACACTACGTCATTCTAGGGCGCAAAACAGCGAATGGAAGGCACATGAAGGTGAAGAAGCTCACCGCGAATCGATTGGAATGAAGCACAGCGTCCGGGGAGGCTCCGAAGCGGTGGTTTGTCTACGGCGGCAGCTGGAGAGAGGAATAACGCGCGGGTGAAGGGAAATCCAGGCAAATCAGGGCCAATACGAGGAATCGACGGTACCTACGAGCGCGGGGGAGTACGACGGTGCTCCTAGGTATGTCGGCATCGAGGTCTGAGGCGCTGGTCGGCGTATTACCGCGGCGGTGGCGAGCTCGAGCGTGGAGGGAAAAAGGAGAAGAAGGGGGCTCGGCTCGGGTTTTTATAGGCGACAGCCGCTGCGGCGTAGAAGGAAGGGGAGCGGGGCAGAATGGGCGCTTTCCATGTAGGCGCGGTGGGTCGGTGGCTTGCCGCGCATGGCAGCTCCATTGACGGGGCGGAGGAAGGAAAGAAGCAGGGGAAGAAGAAAGGAAAGAAGGGAACAACGGCTGACGGATAGGGCCTGCAACGTAGTGAGAGGGAGGAGCGGCACATGCGGGCGGGCGCTGAATGCCGAGCACGTGCGGTGCGGGGCAGGCCGAGCAGAGTGGGCCGCTGAGCGATGGGCCAGTGCGGAGCTGGAAGGGAAAAAGGGAGGCGCGGTCAATGGCCGAGCAGAGCAGGGCGAGCGGGCTGCATGGAGCAGGCCATGCGACGAGCTAGGCCAAGGCTGGGAAGGAGGGGAAAGGAGGGGCGGCTGGGCCGATTCCTGGCTGGACTGAAAAGGTGGGAAGGAAGATTTTTTTTCCCAAATCAAATTCTTTTCTATTTCTAGTTTTTAATTCTAAGCTAAATTCAAATCAAATTCAAGTATAGTTTCAAATATACTTCCCTATTCAAATAAAATTGAACAATTTTGTTAGGCTTTCCAAGATAAACTTTACAACTTTAATAATACTTTTATTTTTCTAATTTTCTTTTCCTCCTTTTCTTTTATTTCAAAGCCATTTTTAATTTCATTTCAAAAGCATTTTAACTATTTTGACTTTTCAATTAAAACCACTCAACCAATAAAATGAAATGCAATGGCATGCATGCTCAAACATGTTGCTACCTTATGATGTATTTTAATTTAATGAAAATTTTTATTTCCTCTATTTCATGTGCACAAAAATTCCAACTTAAATCATTTTAACTCTATTTCAAAAGAGGCAAATTTTTGGGTGTTACAATTCTACCCCCCTTAAGATGAATCTCATCCTCGAGATTCGGAAGACATTGACTAAGAGATGGTAATACTCCGTCCTTGGATTCTTCTTTACTTCCTCGAGCAGTTCCATCGTCTTGATAAAGATCCACTTTACATACCTGTTGCCCTTACTCCAAGTAATTTGCCTAACTAATTCCAAAATTTTGACAGGTTTCTTGAACAACTCTCAGGTAACCCTAATCACTAGGCCATAATTCTATTTCCTCATATGTTCACCTTCCAACAAAGCCCCCTTATGTTCTTGGTCCAAAAGAGAATCTACCACCAATCTTCAAAACCTTAATGATCCTAGTGAAGTTGCTCGAACTGGGAATACAACTCTTAATCCTTGGTGTTACTCGAACCTTCTTAGCACAATTCTCTGTTGCTAAGGGCATCGGCCATGACTTTGATTCTCAAAGTGATAGCACTTTTTCAAGTCATA
This sequence comes from Miscanthus floridulus, assembly GCF_019320115.1. NCBI lineage: Eukaryota > Viridiplantae > Streptophyta > Magnoliopsida > Poales > Poaceae > Miscanthus > Miscanthus floridulus. Next base: position 73,915,536 of record NC_089580.1, read on the forward strand.
ATCAATCTCATTCCAACGAGGATATCACAAGCTCAAGACCAACTTGGTGAAAATGTCCTATATACTCTTGTGATCCTCCTAGATGTCACTTTTACTTTCAAGAAGATGGTACTTCCATGCTCTACAATGGATAGCTCCAGATAACATGTTAGTTCAACTCACGCATATAAGGACACATCCCACACCTTCACGAGATGCATTATTGTAGATACAAAGCTCTTGTCATGATCTGACAAAGCTAATACTTAGGTTTTACTTTGACCTCTTGGACTCCTTCAAACACTTGGCTGACGTCTTGTGATCCAAACTAACTTAAAAGCTTCTCCAGTAGCTCTACCAAAATCTTGATGATCTTGGATAAACCTTTCTTGAACTTCTAACCAAACCTCATTGAAACTCTGAGTTCCTCTTGAATCTTTGGGTACCACCACGCTTCCGCTACGCAAACTAGAACGTAGGACACTTCATTTTGCAAATTATTCAACTTGGCTACCCCCTTAAGATAAGGTAAAGTAGGGGATACCAAAGTATAGCTTGCATCATCTTGTGATTGAAGTCTACTGTTGTCCAGAAATTCCTCATGACTTTTGATCATCCAAAATCAGAGATATGAATCGATAAAGATACGTTGCTCCAAAGACGGGATAGGAAAATAGAAGAAAACCATAACCCAACTATTTATTTCATTAATCCTTATACCTTAAACCTATGAACTAAATGAAATTGCAGGAACACCCAACAAGATCATTACAATCATTACAAAGATGCAAACAATCATAAGCATAATGACAATTCAACAAGATAGTAAAGATGCACAACTCAATCATCGACTCAACTTGCAATACTATCGCTTTTATTACATAAGGGGCACAACTCCTATCCTTATCTAAGGATCTTGGATAGTCTAGCATAACTTCTTCATTCACCCCTCTCACCAATTGCTTCTTTTAGGTTGGTTATCACCGACACTTTCTGGTGACAGACCAACAGTGATCTGATTATAGCTACTTCCATGGTGTACTTGTTGATTCTTCTATGGGCAAGATTTAACATAATGTCCACTTTCTCTTAGCTGAATCTTTAGTGATGTCATACTCCATAGAATTGTTGCTTAGAGTATTGTCAGCTTGCTGACTCTGTAAGTTCATCTTTGTTTGACTGGACCGCTTTTTAGCTCACTTGATCTTTCGGGGTTGAAACTCCTTGTAGGTGATTGTCCACCCATGTATGCATACCTCATGTGGAAAGAGTGGAGTAACCTTAGCTTGAGAAACTTCTAATTCTTTAGAGTCTGAGTTTATCTGACTAGGGATTGGAGCTGGATGTGACGATATAATAGAACTCGAATGTTGATTGCTTCCTGATTCTAACTCTGGTGAGACCTCCTTTCTCTTCTTATCCACATTGTCCTAAGGTACAGGCTGAATACCTTCATACTCAATTCTTTCTCCTGACGGTGTGGTTAGAAGCACCAACCGCTGGGCATACTTGATCACTCCTTTACATGCAGACATCCATCCCATTCCAAGAGTAACATCAATGTCCACTAACTCTAATACAATAAGGTTTGCTTCAAATTTTACCCCCTTTATGTCGAGACTAACTCTTGGGCATTTGCGGTTTGCCTTCATTTCTCCTCCTGGGGACTTAACTATCACTAGTTTCCTCATTACGACCCATCTATATAGACAAAGATAGAGGATTTGAGAATAGAGACAAAGTTTTCATAACAGATAGAGGCTGAAGTGAGCATAACTTTTAGCAAATAACAAGGATGGAGGGAAAACAAGAACTAAGCAAGATAAAAGTATGCTAAAACGTCCAGCTCTATCTAGGCTTGCGTCCTACAGTCAGCATTGCTCTGATACCACTTTGTAGCACCCGGTTTTAAAGACAAAACCAGATACACACTATATGTGAGCCTAGGAAGTCAAATCTCACATATAGCCACAAATAAGGGTAATATCAAGAGACAATACTTATTACATAATGTATTAGTAAAAGGGAAAATAACCTCAGAGTATAGACAACGGAAAGTCGACTCTGATCTTCTAGTGAAGACTCCAAATCCACAGGGACGACTGATTGATTGACCACAAGCCTAACTCCTTCAGACCGACAATCTGGTACCCATCCGGGATTTTTATCCAAAGTATAGAAAAGTAGAGCAAGCGTAAGTACATGTCGTACTTAACAATTATATCATGGGGTTCATGAGGCTCAAAAGGGCTGACACTCGTTTAACTACAATTAGCTTTAATAGGTTATCTTTTTAAGCAATTGAGTGGCAAAGAATTTATCATTCCCATAAACACATGATCAGGTAAATATGAGTAATGTATAGCATAAACAATTAATCATTAGTATCATTATCCATTAATGATCATCTCTATTCTATAAGGGTCCAAGGCCGCTCGTGACCGTGAGCACGACTAATATATCAGTTTTATACTCTACAAAGTTTGTACACTTTCACTGTTAGTCGTGATTTATCCTTTCGTCCGAGGTGATCAGCCTCTTGACCCACTACCGAGGAAGGTCGGCAGGGTTCACTATGAAGCCTTTCAAAGGTTTGTCTAACAAGTTAGGGCCGCTAGGCGTATGTGGCCCTTCTCTAGGAGTGGCACGCATGGGCATCGCAGCACGGTATACACAACCTAGCAGAAAAGGAAACATACCCTCATGTGCCATAGAGGTAACCACTAACAAGCTAGAAAAGGTCCTCATACTGAGCTAAAGCCAGAGCCATATAGCCCTCACAGTTGTACTGTAAGTCCCGGATGATCACTTACAGATAAGTCCTTAGGGAGAGGAATCTAAAGCATTTAGAAAATAGTAAACACTCTAGCCCCCTGTTTCCATGTTGCTAAAAAGTCATGTTTTAATGTTTATTGCATATACCATTAGTCAAGTTACAAGATCATGGTTTTGATTAAGCACTAGCAAAAACTACCCAATGCAATGTCCCAAAGGTTTCAAGGTACAAGATATCAAATATCTAGGATATCCTTAATGTCATCAAGGTAGACATATACAATATGAATTAAGTGATTAAATGTGAATAGGTAACAAGGATGACCACGTATATCTCACCGACTAGATGTAATCGTAGAACACCACACAAACATCCATACACATACATGCATAGCATACAATTGCATCTATATCAGAACAGTACACTAATTATAGAAAAATAAGTAAAAGAGATTGAAACACAATTCTACGCATCGCTACGAACACACAGTCGCGAGAGGCACGCTGTTCAGAGCTACGGTTGAAAAGTTACAACTATCGAGAGATTTGCTTAATTCATGGAAAAGAAAACTATAAGCTTCATTTATGTTAACCATATGAATTCATATATAAAAGATATTTTATAAACAATATAGATTAAATTAAGTCAATTTTAGATTTAAATTATAAAACAAAAGTAAAACAAATCATATTTTATGTATAAAACTCAGTTGCATAATGATTAATCAAGATATGATTTAAACCATGATTTTTATGAAATAGTAATATAGTAAACATCATTACTAATGCGTAGATCTCGTTGTTATGAAACAAACGCAACTTGAACGGACTATTTTAGAGTTAAAATGAATAAGTTACGATTTAAACAAGTTTTTCTATAGTTAAAAAATAGATTAAATCTATCCATGAATTTTAGATATTGAAAACGTATCTAAAAGTTGTATAAATATGTAGAAAACATAAATACAGTCCTAATGCAATTCGAACGAGTCAAATCGGACTTAAAACACAAAAGTTACGCATGAAATAAGGTTAAGTGGCATTTCTATAAATATTTGAACTCATTTTTGAATTAAAACAATTAAAATCTAAAATTACACGGCTGCTGGACTGCGTGTACTAATTCTAGAAAACACAAGGTCTAAAGTGAATAAGAATAGGACTGAAATGTATTTATTTTGAATTGAACTGGACTGAGGGATGATTTACTAGAAACCGAGGGACTAATTCACAAAACGTCCGGCGGCTGACTGTGGTTGATTACGGCTGCTGACCGGGTAGCCACGTGGCCGCACGTGATTGGCGCGGTGCACCACGTGTGCATGGGCGCGTGCTGACGTGGCGCCGTGGACCGAGTCCACAGCCGCGGTGGACCGATTACACATCCAACTAGTTTGATCTAATCCCGATCGTCCCTCCAAGATCCGATGGTGCTGGCGCGATGGAGGCAGCGGGTCACCGGGGAAGACGCACATGACGGCGGTGCCATGGCCAGCGGCGGCTGACGTTCTACACTACGTCGTTCTAGGGCGCAAAACAGCGAATGGAAGGCACAGGAAGGTGAAGAAGCTCACCGCGAATCGATTGGATTGGAGCACGGCGTCCGGGGAGGCTCCGAAGCGGTGGTTCGTCGATGGCGGCAGCTGGAGAGAGGAAGAACGCGTGGGTGAAGGGAAATCTAGGCAAATCAGGGCCAAAACGAGGAATCGGCGGTACCTACGGGCGAGAGGGAATACGGCGGTGCTCCTAGGTACGTCGGCGTCGAGGTCCGAGGCGCTGGTCGGCGTATTACCACGGCGGTGGCGAGCTCAAGCACGGAGGGAAAAAAGGAGAAGAAGGGGGTTCGGCTTGGGTTTTTATAGGCGACGGGCGCTGCGGCGTAGAAGGAAGGGGAGCAGGGCAGAATGGGCTCTTTCCATGTAGGCCCGGTGGGTCGATGGCTTGCCGCGCATGGCAAGGCCATTGACGGGGCAGAGGAAGGAAAGAAGCAGGGGAAGAAGAAAGGAAAGAAGGGAACGACGACTGACGGATGGGGCCTGCAATGCAGTGAGGGGGAGGAGCGGCGCGTGTGGGCGGGCGCTGAAGGCCGAGCGCGTGCGGTGCGGGGCAGGCCGAGCAGAGCGGGCCATCGAGCGGTGGGCCGGTGCGTTGCTGGAAGGGAAAAAGGGAGGCGTGGTCAACGGCCGAGGAGAGCAGGCCGAGCGGGCTACGCGGAGCAGGCCATGCGACGAGCTAGGCTGAGGCCAGGAAGGAGGGGAAAGGAGGGGCGGCTGGGCCGATTCCTGGCTGGGCTGAAAATGTGGGAAGGAAGATTTTTTTTCCCAAATCAAATTCTTTTCTATTTCTAGTTTTCAATTCTAAGCTAAATTCAAGTATAGTTTCAAATATACTTCCCTATTTAAATAAAATTGAACAATTTTGTTAGGCTTCCCAAGATAAACTTTACAACTTTAATAATACTTTTATTTTTCTAATTTTCTTTTCCTTCTTTTCTTTTATTTTAAAGCCATTTTTAATTTCATTTCAAAAGCATTTTAACTATTTTGACTTTTCAATTAAAACCACTCAACCAATAAAATGAAATGCAATGGCTTGTATGCTCAAACATGTTGCTACCTTATGATGTATTTTAATTTAATGAAAAAATTTATTTCCTATATTTCATGTGCACAAAAATTCCAACTTAAATCATTTTAACTGTATTTCAAAAGGGGCAAATTTTTGGGTGTTACACTTTCCTATTTGGAGGAAAGCGTGGTACCGATGTGCACCATTTTGCCCTCGGTGTTCCTGGGGTCTATGAGGACCTCCTTAGAGCCTTCCGCTGGCTTGAAAGACCCGGGCGACCTCTTGGGATCGAGCGGTTCTTCGGTGACCTCTTTCCTGATGTCCGCGAGCTCTCCGAAGGCGACGATTGCCGCGGCGTGATCGCAGCACTTGACCTCGCCCTCATAGGCGCGCTAGAAGGAGGTGTCGACGGTGATGACCCCACCGGGGCCCTACATCTTTAGCTTGAGGTAGCTGTAGTTAGGGACGGCCATGAACTTCGCATAGCATGATTGTCCTAGGATGGTGTGGTAAGTCCCATGGAACCCAACCACTTCGAAGGCGAGGGTCTCCATCCTATAGTTGGACGAACCCCTGAAGGTGATAGGCAAATTGATCTGCCCAAGTGGCATGGCCTGCTTTCTAGGCACGATGCCATGGAAAGGCGCTTCAGTTGGCTGGATGCGTGCCCGGTTGATGCCCATAGCGTCGAGCGTCTCGGCGTACATGATGTTGAGGCCGCTACCTCCATCCATCACTACTTTGGTGAGCCACTTTGTGCCAAGAATCGGGTCGACCACGAGCGGGTATCTCCCTGGCTGCAGGACGCTCTCCAGGTGGTCAGTTCGGTCAAAGATTATAGCGGACTCTGACCACCGGAGGAAAGTAGGCATGGCCGGTTCAATTGTATAGACCTCGCAGAGTGTGACCTTCTAGCGGCGCTTGGAGTCGTAGGCCTTCGATCCTTCGAAGATCATGAGGCAGCCATCCAGGGTTGGAAAGCCACCATCTTTCTCCTTAGCGTCGTCCGTGGTGGGGTCAGGGTCCTTCCCATGCTCCCCTTTGTTGGAGCCTCCGGACAAGAACCGCCTTATGAGGCTGCAGCCCTTGTATAGATGCTTGACTAGAAAGGCATGGTTTGAGCATGGACCCTCGAGTAGTTTTTCAAAATAGTTTGGAGTGCCCTCTGTGGGCTTTCGACCACCCCTATGGTCAGCGGTGGCCATGACCGAGCCCTCGCACCATTGCTTCTTGTTCTTCTTTTTGGTGGGACGATTGGAGGCGCCTTCACTAATGTCCTCGTCTTGCCTCGCCTTGCCATTGAGGCGATCAAAGATCGTTCCGACCGCTTCTTCGCTTGAGGCATGGTTGGTGGCGTGTCTAGGAGTTCCTTGGTGGTTAGCGGGCCCTTGCATCCTAGCTTGTGAACTAGGGACTTGCAGGTGGTTCCAGATAGGAAAGCTCCTATAACGTCGGCATCGATGATGTTAGGTAGTTCGTTGCATTACCGGGAGAAGCGTCGAATGTACCCATAGAGGGTTTCTCCAGCCTTCTGCCGGCAGTTCTTGAGGTCCCACAGGTTTCTAGGGCGCTTGTATGTGTCCTGGAAGTTTCCCACGAAGATCTCCTTTAGGTCTGCCCAACTTTGGATTCTGTTGGACGGAAGGTGTTCCAACCGTGTTTGTGCTGAATCGGCCAAGAATAATGGGAAGTTGCGGATAATGAAGTCGTCATTATCCGCTCCATCGGCTTGGCAGGCAAGCCGATAATCCTCAAGCCATAGTCCGGGGTTCGTCTCCCCAGAGTACTTTGGGATGTTGGTTGGTGGTCGGTACCTTGGCAGAAAGGCAGCATTGAGGATGTGTCGGCCAAAGGCCTAAGGCCTTGTCATGCTGGGGCTCGGGCTTCGGTCCTCGCCACTGTCGTAGCGCCCACCACGATGAGCGTGATAGCCGCGGCTAGCTCTCTCTCTCGAGCCATCGTAGGTACGCTTGCAGGCGTCGAGGGTGTTGCGTGCGTCACAGTTGCGGCCAAGACGCTAACACACTAGGATCGGGGTGCGCCGCCCGTGGCCTTGCGCCTCCTAGTGGACTGATGCGTCCCTGCTGGGGCGCTCTGAGAGCGTGCGCTGGCTGGCATCGAGCTCGCGTCGCCGAGACAACGAGCTCTCGGCCAGCTGTGCCACCGCACGCTCGAGCAGCGCGCGAATCTCATGGTGGGCCCGATGATCCTCGGGTGTCACGGCCTCTAGAAGACCATGGAGCAAGGCCGCCGCAGCGGTGATGTTCTAGCTTGCCTGGGCGAAGCGAGGGAGGGCTTCATCATCGGCGATGATCCTCTAGTTCACATCGTAGGCCATGGCGCGTGCGAGCCCATCGTCTCCGTGGCGCTCGGTCTCCCGATCAAGCTCCGTGCATTCCTACTCAAGCTAGAGTCACGCTTCCTCGATCTCTCAGTGTTGGGCTTTCAGCTGCTCCACCCTCATGCGAGGTGGGGCTGTTGTCTCCCCCTTGGCCTCGTTGTCGAGGTCGTTCGCCGGGGTAGCCTCCTCCTCGGGGACGCTTTTGACGTGTCCCTCAGGGGTGCCCGTCATGAAGCATTCACGAGAGGGGTGATGGCTCCCCCTGCTAGAGTCAAAGCCAGAGGGCGACTCCGGTTCCTCTACGAGGAGGTCGCGGAAAGATTTCATGATGTGTTCGATCACCCCCATGAACTCGTTGTTCGTGGGAGATGGGATCATGCGTTGGGTCAGAAGGTGGCCAACGGTCACAACGGCGTTGCAGAGATCGAATGGGAGCACCGTCGGGGCGCTCCGGATGATGTATTTCGGGGAGAACGGCTCTCCCCTGGTAAGCCGCAGCTCCTCGAGCATCTTGGTGATAGCGTTGAGGCCAGCAGAGTGGAAGGGTTGAACGATGATGGGTGCCCACGCCAGTTCTCCCTCCACCGTGACGATGAAGTCCAGGTCCCCGAAGTGCACGTGTGCACCCAGGACCTAGCTGATTCTGTGGCTAGCCATCCACGGCCTGATGTTAATGTTGGAACGCGCAAAGAACCCCTACCTGGCGCGCCAACTGTCGGTGTTTTGAGTAAACACCAACGAGTAAATTTATGTTATTGCGCGTCTAACCCAGATGGTATGCTAAAAGACACAAGGTTTAAACTGGTTCGGGCAGAATGTCCCTACGTCCAGTTCGTGGCTGCTGCTTGTGTTATTAGCACTGAAAAGTTCACAGTAGGGGTTATAAACGGGAGAGAGAGGGACAAGTCCTAAGTCTCTGATAGAAAGGCCGAATGGGTGCTGAGAGCTTGGATGCTGCTCAGCTATGTGTGATGTGATACGTGATGTGTTGAATCGATCCTCTTAGTGGGGTGCCCTACCTTCCCTTTTTAGGCCAAGGGAGAGCAGGGATTGCAGATGGGAGAAAGAAGAAAAACTAGAGGCAAAGGAGGTCCTTCAAAGATGCCGGGTCTTCCTTTTCCTCTGTGCAGGTCCCTGACATGGCAGGCGGCGCCAGAGATAGCTCCATGCTGGGTGCTTGTCCGCTGATCCTGATAGGGCCGTGTTGGGCGTCTGTCCGCTGATGATGTCATATCCTGGCATTTGTCAGCAAGTTATCACGTCCCATCCCGCCACGGCGGACCAGGGTGCTGATCCACGGCCATATAGGGGAGCAAACGGCGTAGTGACCGCATGTTCGTTATTGTAGGTGATGCGAGTTTCCTCTTGGACCGTAGTGGTTGTCATGAGCTTCCGTCAGGATCCATGCCCGAGGGCAAATGGTGGCGCCCACAACACTATAAGACAAATGTCGGCACCTACAACATTGTTCGGGCTCTGACATGCCTGGAAGGTCTTAAAGCGCCCTTCTTGTCATATCCTGACGGTACTTTCCTACAGGCGTGCAGGGTATGGTCCTCGGTATTGCGGTTGACTTGAGTGCCCTACCTTATCTGGGTGCGTCGTTAGGAAGGAGTCGTGCGCAGACGTCGGGCGAGGCGGAGCCAACTCTCGGGGGTCGGGCGAAGCGGAGCCAGCCCGTAGACGTTGGGTGAGGCGAGACAGCCCTCAGATGTCGGGCGAGGCGGAGCCAGCTCTCAGACGTCGGGCGAGGCGGAACCATCCCTCGGGAGTCAGGCTGAGGCGTTCCCAGCTCTCAGACGTCGGGAGTCAGGCTGCGGCCTTGGTGGTTTGGACGAGGCAGGGCCCACTGGGAAATGTAGTCGCGTTATTGATCGCTCTGATGAATTAGCGTTGATGGGTATCAACTCCTCTTCTTCGGGTACCCTAGTATTGGTCCCCGACAAGTCTGCATTCCAAAAGAAGGAGGCTTGGGTGTTCTTAATCTGCAAACTCACAATGAGGCTTTGCTACTGAAACATTTGCACAAGTTCTTCAACAAGTGTAACTTACCTTGGGTAGAGTTAGTCTGGGACAAGCATTATAGAAATGGAAGGCTGCCAAATGCAATTGCCCCAAAAGGGTTCTTCTGGTGGAGGGATGTCTTGAAACTGGTTGATAAATATAAAGGAATGGCCAGTGTGGTGATATATAATGGACAAACTTGTTTACTTTGGGATGATATCTGGAACAGTCAATAAGAAAGCTTCAATTTCCAGAATTGTACTCCTTTGCAAAAAAACAAATTGATAAGTTTAAGCAAGGCACATGGTACTGCTACTCTTCATGACCTTTTCAACCTGCCATTGTCGGTAGAGGCTTATAACCAACTTCAAGAACTTCAGCTAGAATTTTCAACAACAGCACTAAATGAAATGAATGTCAATTGGGTTTACATTTGGGGCTCTGCTTAGTTTTCTTCCTCCAAAGACTATAAAACACTCACAGGTCACTCACATGCTGATCCAATTTTCAGATGGTTGTGGAAAACCTCTTGCCAAGGAAAACACAAATTTTTTTTCTGGTTGGCTCTTATTGATAGGCTGAGCACTAGGAACATGATTAGAAGACGAGGAATGCATCTAGATGATTACCAATGTGTCCTTTGTCAGAACTCCACAGGGGAAACAGTCATGCATCTGCTCTTCTACTGTCCTTTTGCCAAGGACTGTTGGAGTTTGATGGATTTTCACTTTGCTGATCAGCTCTCAATTCAACAAAATTTTCAAGCCTGGAAATCTCTACTAAAGGTTGAATTTTCCCTGGACATCTTCATCCTTCTCTGTTGGGCAATTTGGATAACAAGAAATGATGTCATCTTCAGAAACATGAATCCTTCGGTGCAAGATTGCAAAAGGCATTTGACAGTGGAGACTCTGTTGCTTCTGCATAGATGTAAAGCTATAATTGCTCCTTCTCTAGAATCACGGATCAATTCCAATTTGTAATCTTGTGGACCTTTTTCCACTCTTGCTGTCCCCTAATCCTCTTTCTTCTTTTTCTTTTATCCCTCCCCTCTCCTGGGACGTTTGTAATTACACTCTTTGTTTATTAATGCATTTGCAGTAGGAGCCTTTGGCTCCTCCTGATTCTTCAAAAAAAAATCATCCTAGAAAACTACATATAACTAACCCACAAAATTGCATCATTTAATACTGCCTAGAATCTGAGATTATCTGAGACTTGTTATGATGAGGACATGCCACCGCTTGCTCAAGTTTCACATAAACAAGTGTATGAAGGGCCAATTATACGTAGCCATTCAAATCTACTCCAAAAAGAGGTGAACTCACTCCTAGCTGAAATTAAGTTTAATATACATGAGAATATTATACTACCTAAGTGTTCTACTTTGGTTGTACTTAGGTATACAAATAAAGAGGAGGATGATACTCTACATCGGACTAGCACCGAGAAAAACAGACCATCAGATCTGATCAGCACAGTGAAAAATAGACCATCAAATCGGACTAGTACAGTGAAAAATGGACCAGCTGAAAAGAAAATATTCATAACTCTCAACTCCGTGAAGCTTTGGAGGCGCATGAGGACATTTTGAAAAGCTTATCAAGTCTAGTTTTCAATGGCACAAGTTCCAAGTACTTTGGACTTCCCAATGCTGAGATATGAGCAGATTAGTGAAGATTGCTCAGAAGGTCAACAGTCTTCCCAGGACAGAATGTTGGTCCAAATTCCCGTGCAAATCTGTACCAATCTACAAAGTTTCATGGTGCATGTTGCACATGGCTGGAAAGCTCTTCGAGTCTAATTTCACACCTAACAAACGGTTCGTCATTTGGACTTCTCAATAAGGAGTTATGGCTAGATTAGTGGAGACTGCTCAGGAGGCCAACAGTCACGCGAGACCACTTCGGGAATCCATCTCGTGGTAACCTTTCACATAACCTATCTTCAGAAACTCCATTTCGTTTTCACACTCAACTAGGAGGATTGTTCCTAGTATAAATATCCCCTGCCTCTAAGCTATTAGGAACCTTTAGATGAATTGATAAACCCCTCATATTGCAGCCGAGCTGCTGAGTGCCTTACTCAAACCTTTTGTTCATCCTTTCTTCTTGGACTTGTGAAGTGATTCCTCTGGGTTCCCCTAGTTCGTGCTCTACGGTTTCCAGTACGGCTACACCGTTTTGTGTGGATTAGCACCGGATTGTGGTTCTGTGGTTGTTCGGAGATCGAGTCGAAGTCTTTGCGGTTTCGGTGCCTCTCTCCCCGTCGCTTGGTCGCATCCAACCTTTGTTAGGTATAAAACTAGTTACCCCGCTGTTCGCAGCAAGTTATCTTTGATTCGTGACCTACTGCCGTGAAGATCGGGCCACCCTCAAGGACGTTCCTTATCATGTTATGAAGGTGAATTCCTCACCATGTGTCTGCAAGTGGCGATCATTCCCACCCTACCCCTAAACCTAGTCAATGCCTTTGTATCTCTTTATATGAAAACACATGCACAGAAATCTAGACATGAAAAACAAACCGAGCATGCGAATTCAACATGTAACATCAGTACATAACCACTGCTCCCCATTTAGAAATGGCAGAAAAGAAAGGAGAGATATGCATAAAAAGGTGAGACTCCTCATGTTACATATAAATGCAAAGCAAGTATACTTGAGAGAAATTATTACTAAATACCACAAATACTCAACTTGATACAATGCATGGAACATGACTAGCTTCTGAATAATACTCTCATGTTCTTATAACAAATTTCTCTTTAAAGCACAAATGTTACCAATAATACCACAAATGTTCCTACCAAGAAATACTCAACAAACACTTGGACGGTAAACCAAAATATAGCACTTAGTCTGTTGGCAAATTACAATATTAGGAACAGAGATGCCTTAATGTGAAAACACAACAAACAAGTGGCTAATCAGGTTTCTGTAAAACAGTATAGCCTAACCGGTGGCCCAGTAGTCAAACCCTACAAATGGGTCAGCTTTTGACAAATCATGTACTTGCTCATACCAGATATGTTCACAAGATACAGGCCGACTAGAATGAGACACAAAATCAAACCGCGCACCCCTTGAAGCTCTCTCTTCGATCTGGAGCAATGTCTGTTGTCTTTCAATCCATGCTTTGTTATGATAATTACTAACATCTACTTGGAGCACCATTGATTCGAGGACTCTAGCATTCAATACAAAGAACTCAACAAACTTAACGTGTGCATTCTTTCCTAGATAGGTTGACAACACAATTTTCTTTAGACGAATGTCAAGGGTACCAATAAGGTTCCGATATTTCTGACGCCATGCATTTGTCACCTTTGTCTTTGTTAACTGAAAAGGCAGAAGTAATATAAAAATGGTGACAACCTAACTTTAGAACAAGAATCGATGCAAAAGTAATAGCTGAGAAAAGAATGCAGATGGAAGCTCTATTACGGAGTATGTTTAGTCACCTGGCCATAAGCTGTTGACATCTTGATGTACAAGTTCTCCAAGCAGGGAAAGCATTTCATGAAGGCAATGACCTCATCCAAACTAAAGTTGTTTTGTGTTAAAGCTAGAACTCTCATACTGGGCAGCACCGTTGTCGAGTTAACAACATCAGATCCCTGCATTAATTAAGCACGAAATAAATAGATACTGAGGGCAAAGCTAACTAGATCTCCTCACCCAGGAATGTGAGAGTGCCAAGGATGCAGAGACAGTACCATAAAAACTGAGGTGCCGAACTCCAGTCTGGGGCTTTTAATATGCAGCTGGCCCAAAATCTTCAGTCTCGGAGCTGAGACTACTGAGATGACCATTTTTTTGGGAAACCAAAGATCAAGAAGAAGGAATCTTTCTAGAAAGGGTGCATCCTCGATGGTGAACTGGTCTAACATGGTGTCTCCCCAAGAAGCATGTACACCGATGCTCCTAAGGGTTCGGGACACAATCCTGATGCGAGAGCAGCCAATGCTCTGAGTTATCATCAAGCTCTGCAAGAGAGGGCAACCAGCGAGCAGGGCATACAGAGAGTTCTCGGAAATTTTGACGTGCATAAGGCTCAGCTGCTTGAGAAGCGGCAAGATGAGGCCGTTTCAATCTGGGAAAGTGCAGTGGCCGAAGCTGGCGACGCGAAGGGTGGACAAGAAACGGCGCGCCGATTCAGGCAGCGGCCGCGCCGGGCTCCCCTGACGCTTGTGCCAAGAGCCGTAGTGGAAGTCGAGCTCCTGGAGGCCGTCGAGGGCGGGGGTGCCGAGCCAGGCGTCGAGCGTGGCGGCGGGGTGGGCGTCGTTCTCGAAGTAGTGCCTGGGGATGGAGAAGCGTCGGCCGGGGCCCCGGTGTGAGGAGAGGATGCCGGAGATCTGGGCCAGCGGGATGCGGCGCTCGCTAGGGGCCCGGCTGTGGAGGTCGAGGTTGAGGGGTGCGGAGCGCCAGATGTGGCACCACCGGGAGGCGATGGCCTGCGTGCGGCCGCCTTCCTTCGTGTGTAGGAGGGAGACGATCTCGCCGAGGACGGCATCGGGGAGGCGGCTGATGTGATCGTCCTCTTCCATGGCGGGCGGCGGCGTGGCGGCGCAGAGTTGGAATTGGAACAGTGTTCATTCGACTCAAAGCGGTCATGTTTTTTTTTTAGAAACTGTATCTGTCGTGGAGTATCCAGCCCAACCCATTGACATCAGCAGGTCAGGCCGATTAGAGCCTGCTGCAGTGTGCCCATACCATAACCATAGTTTTTTTTTAATAAAGACGCTTAAAAGAGTGTCACATCCAGAAATTAAAATTAAATATGACTACACAGCTAGTAATATTGTAAGTCATTTAATAACTAGATTAGAGACCATAAAGGCTCATCTGTTGCTGGCCTTGCTGATAAGATTAGAGAAATGATCACGATATTATGGACCAAGAGAAGAAATATTGCATACAGGCTACCTGAAGGCAGGATACTTACAGCTATTATGCTTCAGCTCAAGGCAAATACTAGAGGTTTGGCCACATGAAAATTGTACCAGCTGGTAATTGGAGTGCAGAGGTGTGGGACCATAGCAGGAAAGTTGAGAGGCATATTGTCAAGTTAAACCAAACGACATGTACTTGTTTTGAATGGCGGCACACTGGTAAGCCATGTAAGAAATGCGGTGAAAAAGGTCACATGCAACCAATGCAAAGGGAAAGAAGATGATTAGAGGGCCTATGACTTGCAAGAAATATGGTGAAAAAGGTCACAAGCAAGCTAGTGACAAGTGCCTACTCAATAGGACAGCAAAAAAAAAGGTAAGTATTGATTTTCTTTATCAAAAACTTGAATCAACATGTCATTATTAATTAATTTATTTTACTTGTAGCGAGCGGAAGTAACCTAGTAAGAATGTAAATAAAGCTGCACCAGGAGAACTTAGCACCCACAGAGACCAACTAGAGAAGAAATATTACGGGATAGTCCAGGAATGGTCACTAGAAGGTAATAAATATTAACACATTTACCATATAATAATTCTTTCCATACTTCTAATTGTCGTACCATATTTCTGTGTAGCCGGCTTACGCTCATGTTAGGAGAGGGCACCTCTTCAGAAACCGACACCACTAGTCCTGTCAGGATGTTTAATACAGTTGCACCAAAAAAAAGATGACACCAAAGAGAAGGCTATATATTAGATGAATGATAGTATCTATGACGAGACGTAAACTCATGTTTTATTTGATATGAGATGGGACTCGTTTAGAATAACACTATGGTTTTGTGAGATGAACTTGTTTATGCTAAAGTCATGCATTTATGAGATGAACTCATTTGTGCTAAATTTATAGTTTTATCTATTACATGTTATTGCATATGTCTCATTTTTTGTTAATTATTATTAGATATTAATCTGTGAATTATTACATGTTACTGCCCAGGCGGCGGCCAGCCTGCCCAGGCGAGCCAACAAGGCCAGCCACCGGCCAACCAACGTGACCCGCACCCCAGACCCTGTAGGTAACAGCAGAAGGGCAAGAGTCCTTTCAGGTCTCCAAGTACATGTACACAACTTAAAAAAGAGATGAAATACAATGGCAAGGAAATCAATTGTGCAACGTTTGGAGATCCATTTTTGCGAAGTAGATGTTTGGGGTCCCAAATATGTGAAGCGCATTGTTTAGAGTCCTAAATATACAATTTTCTCCAAACATCGACTTTGCAAAAAAGGGTCTCTAAACATTGCACAATTGATTTCCTTGTCATTATGCGTGTTTCGTCTCTTTTTTTATTTCAAATACGTGTATTTTCTCCCTGAACGGACCCTTTTGCCATTCTGTCCAACGATTGCATGGAGCCCGACCTCGACGTATCGTTTTCATCCGTCCTTTCGTGTGCACGCCGCCGCTCGCCTGATCCTTTCCTCCACGCGCCGCCCATGGAGAACATTGACTCGCTGCCGCCGGATCCTGAAGGGCCGCCGGCCTCTGCCCTAGCCTCGCCGGCGTCTGGCCTGCCCGGACTAGCCATGCCAGCCTCTGCCCTAGGGTAGGCGTCCTTTGGCCTCGCCCCGCCTCCCTCAGGCCTGGCCGTGCCGGCCTGTGGCGTGGCTGCGCCCAACCCCAACGCCATGGATGTTGAAACCCCAACGGAGGCCACTGCGATTGCCCTAGCGAGGTCGTTGCTGCCCACTGCTCCTCCGACGATAGAGTATAATCTTCCTATAATTGATGTGCAAAGGTGATGCCCTAAATTATTTCTATTGTTGTTCCTGTACAGTAGTAGAGTCATGTTATAAAAAATTGATTGCACTTGCACTACTACACTCGGACCTTTCACATCCACGTCGTAACCCCCACCGCAGTCCAATTTCGGCTTCGGCAGTAAGCTATCGGCAATGATGATCATAGCCCTCGCCGTCGTTATCTGAGACCGTTTGTGGTGTACACTAACACCGTCGTATTCGCTTATGATCCGTCCCTGCTAAGGTCCTTACTTTCGTCATATTGGAGCACGACTCGCCTGTGTGGGTATGCACTAACACCGCCGCATGGCATATAATCCGTCCGTGATCATATCCTTATTCCATCGCATTGGAGCGCGACCCGCCTGTGTCGAGGTGAACATCACCGTCGCTTCAGCGTATGAACCGTCTGGGCATAGGGCATGGTCACTGTCGCGTATGAACCGTATGGGCATAGGGCGGTCACCGTCGCATTGTAGTACGATCCACCCTTGATGATCCTTTAGTCAGTGTCTGGTTACTATACGATTAAGTGGTAATACACTACGGACCCCTGCCACATCAGACGAATAGTGGTGGTGATGGCCGTCTGCTTCACCAACGGTGGATATGCATATGGTTTTCACAATGTATTTACTAATTCAGCTGGACCTTAATAACTTACTGAACATACACCATACAGATTTAATCATTACACATCATTCATCATGTCCACAATGAAGAGTACTTGTTATAATAACAATGCTTGACACTAACATAACAACTATATCAACTGATGAATTAACACAAGCGGTACATAGATAGCATAATAAATATTCTGCTCCCTACATACTTACGTAACTAAAATGAGGTAGATGTGCTCCGCTCCTTCATATTAGCACTCCTTGATCAACTTGGCAGCTAATGCAGCATGGAACCCCTCTTCTTCCTCCCATAGCCAATGCAGGAAAATCGTTCAAAAGCACCGACTCTCCAAAACATGCACAATGCAAAGGTTTACTGCTCTGAACAAAATTGGACTATATATATAGCCTCAAAACAACTCCCAACCTTAACAAAGATATGTTCTAACAACAAAATACATCATATGCACCTTCATTGCTCTACTAATGACTCCATGAACAAGGGAGCATAAGGTAGATAGTGAGATCCGTTCAAATAAATACTCCAGGTACTTCTAGGATAGCGGTCGACCCGGGCAGGAAGGACATGAACTTTTCTGTGGCTCTTGTCATATGCCATCAATGTTCTGTCCTCCCCAACAAAGAAAATGAAATTCCATTCTAGGTGAACTGCAATCACTCTATAGTCCGCATTGCCTCCCTCAGAACAGAGTCCAATATTGTTCAGTCCAAATAGCTGCAGCGTGTTCACCGTATGCTTCAATGTCTATTTACTAGTACCTAGTCTTCAAGGATCCAGATTGAAAGGTCAGACCTATTGAAAATATCAGCAATACATAGACACAACTGACCCTGATCTCTGTGGATGGACATTGTAGGATCTGGTGGCCTAAGAATTTTTCTCCATGTCTTTCCCTCCATATCAATAGCAACTATCTAGGACACCTCCAGCATGTGCATAAAACCATTAAGAAACACAGTTCCTGAAAATTTGCATACTAGAATATCCTCTCCCCATTCAGATTCTTTATAAATCCATGCTTCAGTTTTGGATGAGTAGATGCTGACAACTAACACCCCAGGCGACCTTACCCACAGTTCTACCATATGGAAGTGCAAGGAGATTGTGGGATCAAACCCCAAGCGAGCTAAACCATAACAAAGGTTGCTATGTGGTAGTACCACTGATTTGCTAGTCACCGGATTGTAGACAATATAGCAAAGCCCAACGCACCAGTAGAGGAAGAGGCCTCTGCAGCAATCTGAGATCACTAAATTCTGAATGGGGAAGGCAAGAAGGAAAAGGAGGGGTACTCACCGGTGAAGCTGGTGAATTGGCGTTTGTCTTTCTAGTTGACATACATGAATCTAATGACAAACTAGGTCAGTTCCTTACAGTACTCGGATTCAGAGATGAGACGGTACCAGGAGCGACGCACACACTTGCAGCTGCACAAGGTGCGGGCGGTGAGGTGGCGGAGGATAAGGACCAAGACTTTATCTGTCAGGATGTCTACTTCGTTCCTCTTGTTGGTGGCCTCCTCCTCTATCCTGACTAGGATCTGGTGGAGCAGGGCCAGCGATGGAAGCAGTGGTGCTGTCGCCTGAATCAAAGTAGGAGCGCCTATGGGGATGTGCTCATGAGCTCCTTAATGATCAAATGAAAGCTTGATTCGTACTCAGATGAGATAAGAGGAGAATAAAAAGCCAAGAAATTAACATGGATAAGGGAAGTGCAAGAAAGCATTACCCTTGCCTTTGGATATTGTGGCAGTGAGCTCGAGCGGCCACGGCGGTGATGAGTACTAGCCTAGTCACCAGTGGATTTGTGCGGCCATGCCGGTGAGGCGTACCGGCGCGAAGCACTAGCTTGTCGACGGTGAGTGGCGGCTTGCATGCCGATGAGTAAGTGAGGAATAGCAGCACTTGAGGAGGAGACAAACAGGTTGGCTGGGTGGGTAGCGGTCTTTGTAAGCTAACTACAAAGTAGGACTTGCGGGAACAGACAGTTCCACCAAAATTTCTAAAAACACGCAGGAGTCTCGCGTTGGCTTGCAAATTTTGACAATATCGGCGGTGAAGTCTACAGTTGGTGGTGGGTCTTAAAGAAGATGGTATGTACCACCTAACGATAGGCGTGTCATCCAAAAATGGAACGTAGGAAAGGAACAACGACGGGTGATACAATTTTTTCAACGACGCTTATATCCAACGGTGACAGAATAAATGTACTAATCTCTATAATAACAATGGATGTGATAACAAAGGCGTAATATATGGCGGTTTGCACATACAAAGCAACACTCCACCAGCATCTCAGTGAGGTAACAACGTTCAAAATCAACAAAATACATTCTTTTTTTTATTAACTCTGTTACACTTTTTATTCACTAGGCGTACAATAACAAGGATCTATCAGCAACTACAGTTATGATGACAAAAACTTGGCCCTGTTCTTCAGCAATACTTCAACTGTACTTTTCAGTGAATGAACAATATTTTTCTCTAACAATAAATCAGCATAAGCATCAGCATAAGCCAAATGTTTTTCTCTAACAATGTTTTTCTCTAACAATAAATCAGCATAAGCATCAGCATAAGCCAAATGTTTTTCTCTAACAATGTTTTTCTCTAACAATAAACTGAGTGTAGGTTTATCCCTACACTCAGTGATGGACATCTTGTGAAGCATAGAACCTAGACGAAGGCGTAACTAAACCTTCACTATGCCTTCAGATCTTTGCCACAAGCATGGACGATGCTTGGAAGAAGCCTGCAAAAGAACCACCTCGTGGAACTCCCTCTAACATCCTAGAGGATGAGGAGCCCCATGAGGAGCCTTGCCCGTGCCATCTTCTTCGTCGTCGGGGAGGAACTGAAAGGTCCTTGTTTGGTTTTGGTAATTGAGTGACAACCTAGGTGGACTAATGTGTTTAAATGTGAGATACACAGTTGATTAGTCCATAGGTACACTTGTGTGAGTAACTCATGCCATGACGGTAAAGATGGCTTGGATTTGTTGCAAAGCTCACACATGTGATGAAGGAGCTCATTGCATATGAGACATGACATTGAGTCATGTGACTAAGGTGGAGAAGATCAAGACAAGACTTGGCTCGATGGACCGGTTGAAAGTGTGAAGGGCAAGTTGAGTGATGACTTGGCGCCGATGGACCAAAGCAATGGTGAAGAGCAAGTGAGGTCAAGACTGATGAACCAATACGGTCATGTGATGATATGAAGTGGATCATATCATTTGTGATCATGTCGGTGCATGTGTTGCATCGACATTGGAGGAGATGGAATGGAATGCGCAAGGCAAAGGTATAACCTTAGGACATTTCATTTCACCGGTCATATGTGTGTAGAGAAGTTTATGACCAGGTTTAGGATAGATGGCCATACTATCAAGAGGGGCAAACTTGTTTGCATATTGGTCATCTAGTGCCACTTGAGCGACCTAATTTTGCATACATGTTAGGATCGTATGGCGTGGTTAAAACGAGTGCTAATCCTTTGGAAAAATGTTTGTGAAAAGCTAACACACGTGCATAAGGTGGTGAACACTTGGTGGTGTTAGCACATTTGCAAAGGTGTTGGAAAAGGAGAAGAAAAAGAGGTGAAACTGGGCTCGAGGTGCTGCCCTAGGGGAACTGCCACCCCCTATCCTATGCACCGCCACCCCTGTGGTGGTGACCGGCTGGTCAAGGTCGAGAGCGAGAAGTTTGGGTGATGCCCTGAGGGCACCACCACTACTTGTCCGGTGGCACCGCCACCCATAGGGTGATGCCCACCTAGACTTGGCCGAGAGGAGCTGGTGCTGGGGCTGGCATTGTTAGTGGCGGTGTACATCACCATGGTGAGGGTGGAGCACCACCATGTGCGGTCTGGTGCCACCACCATTTTTCAGCAGAGAGTAGGGTAGCTGAGTCGGGCACCATCATGGGCGCCACCACCCCTAGGGTGGTGCACCGCTGCTTTTTTCTAGAGGTTGGTGTTTTCGGGTGGCTAGTTGGGTGGTCACCACCACCCCTAGGGTAGTGCCACCGCCACCCTATCCGGTGACCAACAGCTAGTTTCTAGCCATTGGAATTTGACCATTGGGAGGGGCATCGCTGTGTTCGGTGCCCTCGTAGAAACCAGCTCCTTTGCTCCAACGGCTCTATTTGGTTTGGGGGCTATAAATATAGGTGGAGGTCGGCCTTGGGCAGGTTGTTGAGCACCCTTAAGCCTTTGGTGGCTTGTGTAGGTGTGCTTGGGAGCCCTATAACTCACATATGCTTGATAGTGATCATCTAATTGAGTGTGAGTGTGATTCTAGTGCGATTGCATCGTGAGGTTGCTTCGAGTGGCACTAGGTGATCGTGCCAATTAGTCATCAAACCACCAAGTGAGCAGTCGACACAACGGAGACTAGCGTGTTGGTGAGCACATAAACCTCAGGAGAAAAATCATCGTGTCAACCTTGTCTTCCTGTTGGTTTGCATCCTCGTTACACAAGCTTGTATTTACTTTGTGCTTGTGTAGTTGCTCTTGTAATTAGTTAGCTTGTGTAGCTTGCTAGTTACCTTCTTGCTTGTATAGCATAGAAGTAGCTCCCTTACGTGACTAATTTGGTTTGAGTAACCTTATTAGTCACATTGTTTAGTTTGTGTAGCTAAGTAATTTGCGATCTCTAATTTTGCTTGTGTAGCCTTGTTATTGAGCATTGCTAGTGAGCTTAGGAGCTTTGTACTTTTGCTTACTAGATTGTGTAGGAGCTCCCCTAGTTGCTTAAAGTACTAGTGGCATAGGTTTGTGTGACCTTGCTCCTAAAATTGGTTAGGTGAGCTCTAGCTAGCCTGACACCTTAGTTGCTAGTTTAGTATCTTTATAAGGTGCTAGAGAACTTAGATAGAGGGGTGTAATCTTGGCTAGACCGTTAGTTTTAATTCCTCATTTGTTTCGGTTAGCCGACGCATTTATTTTTTAGAAAGGACTATTCACCCCCTCTAGTACGCCATCTCGACCCTACACATGGTATCGGAGCTAGGTCTCTCATTTGTAGTCTTCACTGACCCAAGAGGATGGTGTCTTATGGGCTAGATGTTGAGTGTCCATACACTTTTGATGGTACACACTTTGCACGGTGGAAAAATTGGATGACATGCAATTTTAAGTTTATTTCCCCCCAAATGTGGTGGATCGTAGATGTGGGCTTTTCTCATGTGTTGGATGAAAAGAATGCAACTAAAGCGCAAAAGAAATGCCTACATCTCGATTGCCAAGCTACTAACATATTTTATCAATCTTTGAGAGATAAGATATTTGGGGAGATCATGTACATGAAGACCGCCCATGATATTTGGTTGTACCTCAACTTGATATATGGAAGTGTCTCCAATGATGATGATGAGGCCACCATGAAGGAGGAGCATGAGGATGTTGAGCATGACCACAATTTTGTGATTGTGGATGATTGCTCCACCTCATGGTCAAGTGATAATGACGACGATCGATCTACCACAAGTTCACTTGACATCATGGATGGTGATTTCCCAAGTGATGCAAATGATGACTCTACCTCAAGCATACTTGGTGATGAAGATGGTTCATGCTTGGGCCATGATTGTGATGCCACTACAAGCCCATCCACTACACCATATTGCTTTATGTCACAAGGTGACACCAGGGTATCTAATGTTAATGTGGTTGATCATGGTGATTCATATGATGAGCTTGTTAGTAGACTTGCTAGCATGACCATGTCTTTAGAAAATGAGAAAGCTAAAATAATGAAATTGGAAAATGAAAACTCATTTCTAAAGAATTCATGTGAAGAACATAAGCACTTACTTGATGTTCTTAAATCTTCACATTGTTGACGGTATTTATCATCCATCATAAACCGTCAATGTAACTTGAATAAATGAGTAAAAATGATCACCAACATAGACTTAGGGGTTTAAACTAACAAATTCCATGAGTTTTGGTGAATCTGTGTTTTCTACAGGGTTTATCCAGAAAACCGTCAAGGTGGATCAATTCGTCAAATTAAATCGCGCTTATCTGCGGCATAAACAACTCTAGAAGGTTCCAGAGGACACCATAAGACACTCCACCAAAGCGGGGTCTGAGAGGATGCTAGGTGGGACCAGTCGGTCCCACCTACAGGTCGGCCAGTCCCTTGGCCCACCTGCCAGCCTCTAGCTTCACACGTCAGTTCTCCACCACCTTAAGGATTACATCTTCGCTGTTTATTCAAGTCAGTTTGATCCGAGGGCTCAGGATTGATGCTCTGACATATATATACCAGCCCCTGCCCCCCTCCCTCAGGGGTAAGAGTTCATAAATCAAGATCATATCAGAAATTAGGGTTTCTAGAGAGAAGAGAATAGAGCTCCAATTCTTCAAGTTCTAGTATAGGCTAGCTAGCAAGATTTAAGTAGAGTTGGGCATTTGCTTAGGATTCCAGATTCACCATCTGGAGGCTGGTAAAGCCATTGTATCTCTCTTTATTTTATGACTTTGTGCTACTTCAATACTATGTTGCTATTTATTATGTTCCTAGTGTGCTCTAGTTGTATGCTTGATATAGTTATGATTGATGACGAATTTATGCATATGTTTGCAAAGCTCTTAGTTTAGTACTCGAGTAGGTTAAGTGGTCGACATTATGTAAGCATGGTGCTTAAATATTGTTTACCTACGGATGCACTCTACACTCTGGGCCATGTGGTAGATCGCGAGTGTGACACTCTCGTTGAGTCCTTTGTAGTCCACTTCCCGTTTGTAGAACAAGTAGAACCCTATTACGAAGGGAGTCAAGCTTTGTTCTTGATCTTCCTTAGTAATGTTCCTTATGCATAGATACAGAGTAAATTATGCTATAGATGAGAGTGTATATACTTGGGTGTACAACAGACTTAGTAAATAAGGAATGACTTAGGAATCTTTGCTCTTAATTAATCTCCTGCTTAGCCATACTACATTTATGAGTATCTAATTCTATCTCTAGAATACTATCAATGCCTTACACTTATCATATATTTATCATTTGACTTACCCCTACTATAGCATGAGAGTTAATGATCTTATCATAAGTATACATATTTGTCAATATCTCTAGCCACCCCACCGCTTCTCACCATGGACAAAATATAAATAACGATATCGGGTATACTCCCAGGTGAAATGCTACAATAGTATATTATCTGTGCGCTTGTGGATTACTTAGTATTTATATTAATTTACAAGTGTTCTCAATAATTACCAACAACGCATTTTTGGCATCATTGCTAGGGATGACAACTTAGTAAAGAGTAATGCTAAGAAATCGTTCATGGTAGTTATCATCCAATATAAACAGTCAACTTTATTTGTATAAATGCATAAAAAGGATCACCAACATAGACTTAGGGGTTTAAACTGACAATTTCCACAAGTTTTGGTGAATCTGTGTTTTTAGCAGGGTTATTTCATAAAACCGTCAAGGAGGATCAAATCATCAAATAAAATCATGCTTATCCACGGCGAAACGGACCCTAGAAGGTTCCAGAAGACTTAAGAGGACTACACACTGAAGCGGGGGCCAAGCCACTACCAGGTGGGGTCGCCTTGCCCCACTTGGAGGCCATCCGGCCCCTAGGGGACCCACCTATCGGCCTCCTTCATATGTCGGTTTCCCACCACCTTCTAGGATGCATCTACACCGTCCTTTAAGTCGGTTTGATCCGAGGGCTCAGGATTGATGCTCCGACCTATATAACCATCCCCTGCCCCCCTTTAGAGCACACTGCCATAACTCAAGATCAGACCAGAAATTAGGGTTTCCAAAGAGAAGAGAATAGAGCTCCAATTCTTCAAGTTTCTAGTATAGGCTAGCTAGCAAGGTTCAAGTAGAGTTTGGGCTATCGCTCAGGATTCTGGATCTACCGTTTGGAGACTGGTATAGCCATTGTATCTCTTTATTTATGACTTTGTGCTACTTCAATATTATTTTGCTATTTATTATGTTCCTAGTTTGCTCTAGTTGTATGCCTGATATAGTTATGATTGATGATGAATTTATGCATATGTTCACAAAGCTCTTAGCTCAATACTCGAGTGAGTTAAGTGGTCGACATTATGCAAGCATGGTGCTTAGATATTGTTTGCCTGTGGATGCATTCTGTACTTTGGGTCATGTGGTAGATCATGGATGTGACACTCCCATTGAGTCCTTTGTAGTCCACTCCCCGTTTGTAGAGCACATAGAGCGTGATTGCGAAGGAAGACAAGCTCTGTTCTTAATCTTTCTTAGTAATGTTTCTTGTGCATGGATCCAAAGTTAGTTATACTATAGATGAGAGTGTATATACTTAGGTATAGAAAAGACTTAGTAGATAAGTAATGACTTATGAATCTTTTGCTCTTAATAAATCTCCTGCTTAGCCTTACTATATTTTATGAGTATCTATTTCTATCTCTAGAACACCATTATTACTTTACACTTATCATTTATTTATCACTTGACTTATCCCTGCCATAACATGAGAGTGGTTTTATCATAAGTATACATATTTGTCAATATCTCTATGCCAACACAATCCCATAGCTCCTCCCTGTGGATAAAATATAAATAACGATACTCGGTATACTCCCGGGTGAAATGCTACAATGGTAAATTATCTGTGCGCTTAAGGATACCTTATATATATAGTTTACAAGTGTTCTTATAATTACCAACAATGCATTTCTGGCATCATGCTAGGGATGACAACTTAGTTAAGAGTGATGCTAAGAAATGTCAACAAGCATTTCTGGCGCCGTTGCCAGGGAGGGGCACAAGGCTAAGAGAATTGATCAAATAAATACTTTTTGATGAAATCATAACTGGCACCTCTGCTTTAGCAGGCTTACCCTTGTTTGTCTTTGTTCATATCTTATATAGGATATTGCAGGATTGGTTTTGATCCATCAATAAATTTCATCAATCACAATCAAACCAATCAAGAGGTAGCTCAACACCAGTTTCTGAAGCTATGGCTGAAAAGACTCTGCATGAATTCTCTGCTCCAAACACCGAGAACATCCACACTAGACCAACACTCAAAACCAATAACCCTGAGTTTGAGCTCAAGCCAAGCCTCATCCCTGAGTTTGAGCTCAAGCCAAGCCTCATCAATATGGTGCAAGCTACCCCATTCAGCGGAAAGGCACATGAAGATGCTAGTGCTCATCTCTAAATTTTCTAGAGATTAGCAGCACAATCGTTATCAAGGACATCACTGAAGATATCATACTACTCTGCCTTTTTCCATTCTCGCTAGTGGAAAGGGCAAAGCAGTGGTTCTACACCAACAAAGATGACATCAACACATGGGCAAAGTGTTCGAAGGCCTTCCTAGCAAAGTTCTTCCCTATAGGCAAGACCAATGCCTTAAGAGGAAAAATTTCCAACTTCCAACAACAGAAAGGAGAAATCATTCTAGAAGCATGGGAATGTTTCCAAGAATACATTTTAGATTGTCCTCATCATGGGATGGAAGATTGGTTGCTCATACAAAGTTTCTACCAAGGATTAACTTAGAAAGCTCATGAACAACTAGATGCAACTGCTAGAGGAGCATTTATGTCACTCACCCTTGGAAAAGCTGAAACTCTTATGGAAAAGATAGCCTCTAATCAAGGCTGGTCCCAATGCAATATTCAATCATGCAATAAGAGTGAAGAAGTACCAGAAGAGGTGTGTGCACTGTCAACCAAGATGAATGTCTTATTGAATTGGCTTGAACAGCGAGTCAATTACAAGAAAGATCATCAGGCCATACAAGATGCCTTTAATTCCCAAAACATATGTGGAGAATATTTGGGGGTTGATTTCCCTAAATATCAAGAAGATGCAAATATTGTCAACTCTGCTCCACAACAATAGAGACAAGGATGGGGGCAACAACAACAACGGTCAACTTACCAAGGTAAGTACCCAGGTAATTACTATAATTCTTCTAATCCTAAACAACCATCCTTGAGAGACTTGATCTTAGAACAAGCTATGATTAATGAGAATATTTCTAAAAAAGCTTGCTTTCAATGATAGGGTCCTAGAAAATATAAATACTAAAATAGATAGTTTTTCTTCTACCATAAAAGACCAACTTAGCTATAATAAAAAGATAGAATCTCAATTAGCCCAGTTGGTTGCTCCTCTACCTTTTGCCACTAACCTTGAAAAAGTCAACACCATAACCATAAGAGGTGGCAAGTCTACTCGTGATCCTCCATATCCAACAAGGATAGGTAAGACACCGGCATCAGTGCAAGAAGAGAAGAAAGACGATGAAGTTGAAGAAGTTGAGCCACAAGCACAAGAAATGATGCAAGATTTTCATGACACCAACCTCCTACCATTTCCACACAGAAATAAAAAAGCTAAAATGGATGAGCAGTTTGGTAAATTTGTAGAGGTAATTCAAAAGTTATATATCAATATTCCTCTGTTAGATGCTATTTAGGTACCCACCTATGCGAAGTATCTCTGAGACATACTCAATAACAAGAGACCACTACCCACCACTAAGGTAATTAAGTTAATGGAGGAGTGTAGTGCCGCCATCCTAAATACATCACCTATCAAGAAGAAGAATCCAGGATGTCCCACTATCGATTGTTCGATCGGAAACCTGAAATTTGAGAATACGCTATGCGATCTTGGAGCAAGGGTCAGTGTCATGCCCAAGAAGGTTTTCGACAAGCTCAACTATTCAATGCTCACGCCAACATTGATTTGCCTGCAACTAGTCGACCAATCAGACCGCTATCCTGTAGGAATCGCTGAGAATATTCCGATAAAAATAAGAAACTTCTTTGTTCTAGTGGATTTTGTGGTACTTGACATGCAGGAAGATATGAAGACACCTCTCATACTTGGGAGACCCTTCCTAAGCACTACAAATGCACACATCGATGTCAGAGCTAGAGAAATTAAATTCCATATCAATGGCAAGGAAGAGTGATTTGCCTTCAAGCCAAGACCAGAACAATGCTCTAATTTGGAATGGCAGGAGAAACAAATGCAACCATTAGGATCTCCATCTTTGGGACTGACTGATGCACCCAACGAATGAGTAAAACTGGAGAAGTCCGGTTTGATAGACTAAAAATCCTGAACCCTCGCCGGGAGGTAAAATCGGTAGTTATCCAAAATTACTTTTTCACATTGCATTACTTATTTTGCCTTAGCATATTTACTTTTCAACATCTGCATTAGAAAATAAAAAAAAATTCTCATCATGGCATTATAAAATTCAAGCCCCATGTAAATAATTTTTATGGAGCGTAAAACCCCATAAGAAATATTTACCGTGGAGGCATAAAAATTTAAAAATACCGTTCATTCATCTTCTTATATTTCATCGTATCATAAATTAATTTTTGCATTACATATATATACACATGTATACAGTAGAAATACAAACAACTAGGACCCATAGGAAACATGGAGGACCCACTCAACCACTGTAAGGAAAATGGACCCTTGGCCCATTTACTTTGGATTTTGGTGTTTGATGACCAACACAACCAAACTGGACTAATGAATTTGCAAGTGTTTGTTTTGTAGTTCAATAGGGTGCAAGACGTGACTTGGACGAAGGCGACGTGATGATCTGATGATCAACACCTCAAGCAAGACCCTAGAAGCACAAGTGAAGACCCAAGATATCAAGCAAAGTCCAAGCATGAAGATTGGAACCAAGCCATACGCAAGATCGCGAAGAAACGAGCTCGCAAGAGGCGACCGGACTCTGGACCGGACGCTGGAAGCACAACCGAACGCTAGACCGGTGGCTTAGTAGACATGCGACCAGATGCTAGACCGGACGTTGGCGGCAACCGACCGGACGTAGGGCATCAGCGTCCGATCAAGTACAGAGAGGTTCCAGGCACACGAAACTACGACCAGACACGTCCGGTGGTAGGATACTGGACGCTGGCAGCGTCCGATCGGTAGTTCACGGCTGCAATGGTTGGGACGACTAGACGCGTCCGGTCAGGACGATTCAGCGTCCGGTCAGTAGCAGTTTCATGGGAGTTCGACCCCAATGGCTACTTTCTCAGTGGGGCTTATAAATACAACCTCCAACCGGCCATTTGAGAAGCGTGGAGCTGAGGAAACACACCAAGGGTGTTGATACACTATTTTAGTGATCTCCACTTGCATAGTGCTTAGTGTTTCATTAGGTGATTAGCGTAGGTGCTTTGCGAAGTGCTTAGGTTGATTAGACCATCGCTTATGCGCTTGCTCTAGGTTTAGGCCTAGTGTTTAGTGAGGTTTGCATACCTCTTACCACCCGGTGCTTGCGAGCACCATTGTTGTATATCGGAGGGGCTTGAAGTCTTGCGAGATCACACCAACCGTGTTTGTGGTGTGGCCGCCACCTTGTACTGGAGGGAACAAGGCCCGTGGCGTTTCGGTCGGAAGCTTGATAGTGAAGATGGCGGGGAGCATCCGGGAGAGGCTTGCCGGAAGTCACGTCGGAGACCCACTTGTGCGTGGGGAAGGCCTAAGGCTATCCACGAAGTTACCCGACCGGGAGCTTGGCCCTTGTGAGGGATTCCTTGCTAGGGGCTCCAACAAGGACTAGGGGGAAGCTTGCGCGCTTCTCGATACCTCGGTAAAAATACCGGAGTCATCGACGGGAGTTTGCATATCTCTACCTTGATCTTTAGCTTCCACATTTACATTGATTACTTTACTACGTCTGTGGTAGAGATAGCAACACACTAGCAAAACCGTAGTTGCACATTTAGATAGTTTATCTTTTGCATAGGTTTTGCTAAGGTTAGAAAAAGAGGCCATAGTTTAGAGTTAGATTTTTTAAGTTGCCTAATTCACCCCCCCTCTTAGGCGTCCATGCGTCCTACAACCACCACCCATCACTTCCATTTCCACCTCCATCTCCACTCAGGTCATGTCTCCACAGAATTTCCATAGATGGCCATCCATTCTTGCTTAAGTGTGAAGCAAGAAAATATCTGGAGGAAGGAGAGGCCATTTGGCCACAATGTGGGGCCAGTCAGCCCCACCACTTGGCTGGCCAGCCTGCTGCTGCACCGCCTATAAATGGCACACCTCCTACTTGCTCTCGGCCTCACACACACTCACAATCCAACATCTAAGTTCAAAATTTCAAATTCCAATTTTGTAGTTTTAAAATCCACTTAGTAGAAGTGTTGTTGGAATTAGAAATAGTGGGAAAGATTAAGAGTGGAAGTGGTATAAAAAATTAAGAAGGAAAATAAAAAAAGATTAGGGTAAAAGTTCTGCCAAAATCTTGATTAGAAAATCCATTAGGCAACCCTCGGACGACTAACCCTCGAACGACTAACTTCTGGATGGTTAAGCGCTGACATTTTATTTCATAATCTGTTCCACGAGTTTTGTTGTCTGTTTATTTTGTAGGAAGATGAGCAAGTTTATAGGGAAGCTCTTCTTCCAGAGCAAGCGCGACGATCCATCTCCTGCTATCTAGGCACCGCCTCAGTCATCATTAGCTCAGAGGAACATTCTGCTGGAGTACAAACACCTCAAGTCTCGGAACAAGACGGAAAAAGAGGCCTATAAGCAGCTAAAGGCTCGAAGGTTCATTCTTACTTCTGCCTATGACCCAGCCCTTCTGCATGCAACATGTATGGATGTTGAATTCAAGATCATATTTAAAACTGTTGGGTGGGAAAATATTTGGCATATTGATGAGCTAGGGTCTAAGCTTTTAATCACTGAATTTCTATGCACCCTACAAACCACTGACTCTAAAGTTACATTTAGACTCTTTGGGAAAGATTTTTCTGTCCTCTCGAGGCAGTTTAGTGAGCTTCTGGGATTCAAGGCACAATGCGTAGTCACATAGACTCTGCTCTACAAGATTATGATAGAGTGAAATTTTGGAGGAAATATCCAAAGAACCCAATTGTCACCGTCCTCACACTAACGACATTCATCACCCAACCTTGTGTTTCAAACATAAGTGGCTAGGATTTTCTTTATTTCATAGAAATGACTTTCGCACCATAAGGATGAATGAACTTAAATTGCTTTATGCCATGGTTAAGAGAAGAAAAGTTTCACTTGTTAAATTCATGATGGATCAATGGAAGGATGTTTTTGAGGTCAAGGGAGATGGTGGGTGTACCTTTTTGGTCATTCGTATTGCCCAAAATTTGGGTCTATTGAAAAATGCTTCAATTTCTTTCATTGATGACATTGATCGCTGGTACATTGATTATGAATATTTTGTCAAGGCTCATATGCTAAAAAAGAACAATAATGGGCAACTTATCATGATGTATCTGGGATATACAACTGAGATTCTGTTACTATTGATACTTATTAACGACTATTGGAGGATTTCGCAAGCGCACAGAACTATCGCGCAGCACTTCGCTCGGTGAGTTTATATTTTTTTCCCACAGGAAGGCGGAATGCTTGAATTTATATAGGACTAGGATTTGTGAAAGGTAGATCTTAAGTTGATCCTAGGTAGGTGAACAATAGTGAAGGATGGGTGTGAACTACCTAAACTAACTACTAAATACAAGCTAACAAGAGATAGCTAGGTGGGAGAGTGAGCAATATATCTTTCTAGTAACTAAGGGTAAACAAATAACTAGGAGAAATACGATAGTACTTCGGGGCATAGCCTGCCTACCAACTAGGAGAGTTAAATAGACAAGGTCTGCCATGCACCCTATGATTTAATAACTACACCTATCGTGGTGGAATACAAAGGATAGACAAGGCTATCACCACTTGCCACCTACCACAATCTATTCAGAGGCCTAGCTGTATCCACAGGTAATCTATAGCCTAAGCACCACGCTTAATCTATAAACTTACTACTTCGATCCGAGCTCCTATGAAATAAGATCAAAGCACCCTAACAAGATGGTGGAGCCGGTACTAACGAAAGACTACTAATGATAAGATAACATATGCTACTAATGCCAAACAATAAGCACCTAAGCTCACTAATGACGAACACTAATGACTAAGTACTTAAAGTAAAGCAAGCAATACTAGAATAGAGTACTGAAATAAATACTAAATAAAGTAATGTAGAAATGAAAGAATTATAAAGGAGCTATACCAGACCTAGAAGACTCTTCTGGACTCCGAGAAGCTCCACTCTTGCTCTACTCCACTACTAGACTACTACTCTATAGCTAATGCTAAGCTAGAAAGCTAAGAGAAGCTTGGAGAGCTTGTAAATGAATGGGGCTCCTTCCACCGAGTTCTACACCCACTATTTATAGTGTAGAGTGAGGGGAGGGGTACTTGTAGGCAGCAGCAAGGTCGGTGGCCATAGGAGGGCACTGGGCGGCGGCTAGGGGGCACTGCCCGGCCCTTGGATGCACTGCCTTTGCATCTAAGGGCATTGGTTGCTCCTCCAAGGCGGTTGTGAAGACAACACGTGGTGAAACTTAGCCGGTAAGTCAGTTGGTGAAGCTCCAAGTCTATGACAATGGGCCCATGGATCCATGGCCTCTCCATCATGACCATTGGTTGAAACCGACTTAGATCAACACTTCCTATTGGCTATGGAAGAGCTCCCATGGATTGGTGATGTGGCAACATGCCAAGTTGGCACCAGGTGGGGCCGGGCTGTGCCTAGGTGGCGCCGGGCGACGCTGGCCTATGGGCCCAGGTGGCCCTGCCACATCCACTTGCTTCCTTGGTCCATGTTTGTCACCATTTTGGCCAAAATTTGCCATATTTCCTGCATATAAATACTTCTACAAGCACAAGTGGAACTATGTGAAATTTAAACATAATTCTTCACATGTGATGATGATTGACCTCACTTTACCATGCTTTTGGGTGGAATGTTGATGGTCAAAACAGGTGTGAGTGACCGTCAACAAGCTCCCCCAAGCTACCCCTTTGCTACCCTCAGCAAAGATGTGGGTTTAGCGTGGAATAGGTTGTTGGATAAGGAGTTGCTACTATGTAACGCCCTGCAAAGACTTGTATACAAACAAATACTCTCTCTTGAGTTGAACATGTTAGCACTTAGAAATTTCACCATCAGTCTTAGCAATGTGGAGCTTATGGCCTTCACCATGATACAAGCAGTTGCAAGAATGTGTAGCTAGATAGATACTTTTTGCCTACTTTGGTTTAGCTCAAACTTCCTAGAGGTTTTCACATGATTTGAAAAGAAATCTTGCCTAAGTTCCTCGGATGGTACATTCAAGTCACTCAATGGTGTGTGAAATCCTCACCAAAGCCATGAATTTTAGCCTTAATTTCTATCCTAAAGCTTATGTGGAGCTCAAGGTAGAGATAAAAGCATAGCTAACTTAAATTGAATCTATTGCTAAGTCAAACACTTGGATCACAAGGAGCAACAAGTCATACAAATTGATCAAGATGTGCATGTGTGTGGTATATTTGGAGGAAGTGGTTTGTCTAGCTTCTTTTTGAGAGGGCATGGCTACTTTCTTTTTCTCACTCTCTTTTTTTAACACTAGAGCTTTTTGCTCTTTTATTCTCTCTCATTTTTTTCTATAGCCCATGCCTCTCTTTTGATGTAAGACAGCATAGAGAGGTAACTTTGATTCTCATAGAGCAATAATAAATGGAATGCATATATTGATGTGAATCCCTAGTGTAGGAAAAGAATAAATATGTGGGTGTATGTGATCTTGATCAAAAAGCATGAAAAGTTTCTCTACTTAGATCAACAAGGCTTGAAAAAGCTCAAAACAAACAAGTAGCTTTTATGGTGGCTTTATCATGTATGAGTGGATATTTATTTGGCTCTGGTAGGAATTTATCATCATTGAGGAACTTCTAGCAAGAGAGTTTAGCATTTTGCAAAACAAAACTCTAGGTTGTCTTTACCATTCCTCATATAGGTTCAAAGATTTACTCTAATCTTGGCATACAACATATTTCACAAAAGCCTATTCTTGGTTCTAGAATTTGCAACCCACGAAAGCATTCAACTTGAGATGAACTCTAAGTTTATCATGCTCAAAACTTAAGAAGTATAAGGTTGTATCACAAGCTTTTGCAAAGTATCACAGAGCAACTATTCATCATCTCCAAATAATTTATCATCATTTTATTAGAGCAGAGTTTCTCTCAAAATAATTTAAAGGCACTCCTCTCTACATTCTATGATCATGAATATTGAAATATAAAGCAAACATGAATGTAAAGAGAGGGTTTAAGATTTTCACACCTGAGCGGGGAGAGACGTCTCCCCCAAGCTTGCCTTTTGCATAGGTTGGAATGTCTTCTAGCGGTTCTTTTTATTCTTTTCTTTATTGACTAACTAATACTACTAGAATGCATAAATAACTAGCTAAACCTATAACTACTAGATAACTTATTCAGCAGGGATGCTACTAAATTTTATTCATTATTATTAAATATTATATATATATATATATATGTTGCTTTAAATGCATATCTATCCTATCAGGCATTAGCTACTATAGAACTTTATTTATTAACATAGAGTAGCTAAATGCAACTAACCTATCATGCTATGTAAAGCAATTTTTTTGGAAATGAAATGCAACTAACAAAATGTGGTAAATAAATGCAAGGAATAGAAAACTTACCTTTTGTCGGGCTCAAGGTCATTCGTCCTTGGATGGAGGTGTTTCCTCTTGTTCCACCTCGGAGGCCTTGTCAAGTTCAGGGGATGACGAGTTTGAGGACGGATCTTGCTTTTTACGCCATCTCTTTCTATTCTTCTTCTTCTTGACATGTTTCTTCGGCTCTTCAATCGGCTTTGGTTTCTTTATCTTGCTTCTCTTTGGATGCTTCTTCTTTTCCTGTTTCTTATCAAAGAGGGGTTGTCCAGAGGCGAAAGCAAATATTTCTTTTCTTCCAGCAAAGTGGAATTGGATTTGCCTAGAAGCCACATATATGCAAGCATTTGTAGTACTAAGGAAAGGACGATCAAGGATTAAAGGTGTATCCTCAGTGTTACCCATGTCTAAGATCATAAAATCTATAGGAATATAGGCACTTCTAACTTTAACTAATAAATCAGTGGCTACTCCCTCGAGATAACGGGTAGATTGATCAGCTCATTGCATGTAAACTGAGGTTGGTGCTAAGGTAGTGTAGAACAATTTGTCATATGCTGCTTTTGACATTATGTTAACACTAGAGCCTAAATCAAATAGAGCATTATGGAAGGTATGAGTTTCAATGGAGCAGTTAATCATGGGGGTACCGGGATCACCTTTCTTAATGGTAAATGGGGAATCTAATAAATAGGAACCCCAAGAATTTAAAGCATAGCCATACTTTGCAGTAACAAGGTTGGTTGTCTCCATTGTTCCCTCAGGATTGCCAAGAATTCTATCTTTTTCATAGGATGGGATAGCAACAGCAATTTGAGCTAATTGGGTTTCTATCATCTTATTAAAACTAAGTTGATTCTTTAAGACATAAGAAAATTCATCCAATTTAGCATTTATATTTTCCAACATCTTGTCATGAGCATGCAACTTTTTATTTATACCATCAGTCATTCTACTTTGACTGTAAACAAGATCTTTTAGGAAAGCATAACTATTAT
The DNA here is from genome assembly GCF_019320115.1 of Miscanthus floridulus. Classification (NCBI taxonomy): domain Eukaryota; kingdom Viridiplantae; phylum Streptophyta; class Magnoliopsida; order Poales; family Poaceae; genus Miscanthus; species Miscanthus floridulus. Next base: position 73,951,089 of record NC_089580.1, read on the forward strand.
TACCTTGATTATTCAAACAAAAAGAAGAGTAATAATTGTTACCTCCCTGGTTGTTGGAGTGCTGATTCCAGCCTTGATGTTGTGGACGAAACCCACTGTCGGTGTTGATGAAGTTGAGGTCCTCTTGGGTTTTGGGATAGGAATTGCCCGAATGTCCAACATCTCCACAGACTTTGCAAGTCATGTGGGAACCCATGGCTTTGAGTGTCTCTAGGGCACTCACCTTCTCATAATGTTCCACTCGCTTCGTGAGTAGATCCATCTTAGCTGCAAGCATGTCAATTTCTTTAATTGAATGCATACCTCATTTATGGGGTTGGAGTCGATCGTCGCTCCATCCTTGGTTGGAGACCATCTTCTTGATCAATGTCTTTGCATTGGCAACACTTAGCGAAAAGAATAAACCAGCAGCAGCATCTAAATGGCTCCTATCTAACGACACTAATCCCTGGTAGAAGTTCTGGATCAAAAGCCAGTCTTCCATGCCATGGTGTGGACATGCAGAGATGTACTCTTGCATTTGTTCCCAAGCTTCGGGAATCGATTCATCTGCTAGTTGTTGAAAACTAGAGATCTTATTGCATAGAGCATTAGTCTTCCCCCTAGGGAAAAACTTAACTAGGAAAGCATTGGAACACTTATCCTAGGTATCTACAGCATTGCGGTTAGAGTAAAATCATTGCTTAGCCTTTCCTAACAAAGAGAAGGGAAAAGGCAAAGACATATAGCCTCTTGGCTCACTCCCTTAATGGTGAATGTGCTACAAATCTCCAAGAAATGTTGGAGGTGAGCATTTGCATCCTCATGGGGTTTCCCATAGAATGAACTAGCTTGAACCATCGTAATTAATGCTGGCTTAAGCTCAAAGTTAGCGTCCCCATTGATAACATGGGGTCCGATGGCTACATTAGTAGCCGAGGGTCCAAAAAATCACAAATGGACTTATCGCCCATGATCATGTAGGGTAGTGATAGGATATGAGGAAAAAAGGATAAACTACTTAGGATAACTAAAACCAACCTAGCTAACAAATTCAGCCTTATAAATTTGATGCCAGTTGCCTTCACCGGCAACGGCGCCAGAAATACTTGTTGATACTTCTTAACGACTATTGGAGTATTCCGCAAGCGCACAGAACTATCACGTAGCACTTTGCTCGGTGAGTATCGAGTGTTGAATTTATATTTTTCCCATAGGAAGGCGGAATGCTTGAATTTATATAGTACTAGTATTTGTTAAAGGTAGGTCTTAAGTTGATCCTAGGTAGGTGAACGATAGTGTAGGATGGGTATGAACTACCTAAACTAACTACTAAATACAAGCTAACCAGAGATAGCTAGGTGGGAGAGCGAGCGATATATCTTTCTAGTAACTAAGGGTAAACAAATAACTAGGAGAAATGCAATAGTACTTTGGGGCATAGCCCACCTACCAACTAGGAGAGTTAAATAGACAAGGTCTACCACGAGCCCTACAATTTAATAACTAGACCTATTATGGTGGAATACAGAGGATGGACAAGGCTACCACCACTTGTCACCTACCATAATCTATCTGGAGGCCTAGCTGTATCCACAGGTAATCTATAGCCTAAGCACCACGCTTAATCTATAAACTTACTACTTCGATCTGAGCTTTGATGAAATGAGATGAAAGCACCCTAACCAAACATTGGAACCAGTACTAACGAAAGACTACTAATGATAAGATAACATATGCTACTAATGCCAAACAATAAGTAATGACGAACACTAATGACTAAGTACTTAAAGTAAAGCAAGCAATACTAGAATAAAGTACTAAAATAAATACTAAATAAAGTAATGTAGAAATGAAAGAATTACAAAGGAGCTATACTAGACCTAGAAGACTCTTCCGGACTCCGAGAAGCTCCGCTCTTGCTCTACTCCACTACTAGACTACTACTCTATAGCTAATGCTAAGCTAGAAAGTTAAGAGAAGCTTAGAGAGCTTGGAAATGAATGGGGGCTCCTTTCATAGAGCTCCACACCCACTATTTATAGTGTAGAGTGAGGGGAGGGGTACTTGTAAGCAGCAGGGTGGTCAGTGGCCACAGGGGATTGCTAGGCGGTGGCTAGGGGGCATCGCTCGGCCCTTGGATGCACCGCCTTTGCATCCAAGGGTGCTAGTTGCTCCTCCAAGGTGGTTGTGAAGATAGCACATGGGAAACTTGGCCGGTAAGTCGGTTGGTGAAGCTCCAAGTCTATGACAATGGGCCCATGGATCCATGGCCACTCCATCATGACCATCTATTGAAATTGACTTAGATCAACGCATCCTATTGGCTGTGGAACAGCTCCCATAGATCGGTGACGTGGCAACATGCTAAGTTGGCACTAGGTGGGGCCAAGCGGTTCCTAGGTGGCACCAGGCGATGCTAGCCTATGGGCCCAAGTGGCCCTACCATGTCCACTTGCTTCCTTGGTCCATGTTTGTCACTATTTTGGCCAAAATTTGCCATATTTCCTGCATACAAATAATTCTACAAGCACAAGTGGAACTAGGTGAAATTTAAACATAATTCTTCACATGTGATGATGATTGACCTCACTTTGCCATGCTTTTGGGTGGAATGTTGATGGTCAAAACATGTGTTAGTGACCGTTACTAGTTACCAGATCAGAACCTCGGTTTGTATGCGGTGAATTCTTTTGTCTTTGATTTACATATTAAGGAAGCAGCATCTCACAGAAGTGCTTCTGTGAGAATAACTCGCAACCCGCAGCCCCGGTACCATGGCGATGACCTGATTCTAGAGGGACTGGCTTTCACCAGCTATGTAGGCTAGGATCAGCTGGGATCATCACGTGTGCACCAACCTGAGCATGCTGGTTGGGAGCAGCCCGCTCCTCAGCACTCTGAGAGCTCCTAGCAACAGGGCTTAAGCAGTCAATGCAGTATGGCAACTTTGACTACTATCAGTAATAGCCCTATGAAGAAGTCTCAAGTGGCCACCAGGGAGGACATTTGTCCTTCTCTGCCCATGGCTACCATGACCAGCACATTGGCTACCATGATCAGCTGATGGAGCATTCCCGCCTTGACACCAGGTTGACTACCATTGAAGAGACATAGCAAGACATTCAGAATACGCTTCACCAACACTCCTAGTGGCAAGCAGAAGTAGGAGACCGCCTCACCAACATCCAGCAACACCAGCAGCAAGAGAATGAGAACTAGAACTATTTGTTTGGGAAGCTAAACTTCGACCCACCATTCTGAAGGATTGCAGCAACACCCAGCTTGGGGGAGGAGGATCCCCCATTATCTAAGGTAAGTTTTCTTTATTTTTCTAGTACTTTATTTTATTTTCCTTTTATTTTTGGGTTTTTCTCTTTTTTTTTTAAAAGATGCATAACTAAAAACAAAATAAAAATTTGTCTTTGTCTTTTATATATTTTAGTAGGAGTGATAAAAAAAGAGAGAAAATGAAAACAAAATAAAAAGAGTGTGTATAAAGTTTGCTTTAATTTCTGTTTCTAAGAGCCGAATAAATAAAAAGAACTTGGAGATGATCTCTCATAATGGAAATTATAAATAGTTACTCTATTGTAATTCTTTTCAAGTACCTAGTTTTTAGCCATGAACTCTCCCAAGTTTTGGATATGACTTTTGACATGAGAATTTTCTCTGAACTTAAAACTCATGGGTAGCATATGCTTGATCTAAGTCTAGGTAATTGACGGATATGATATAAGAAGGTCTGAGCTGCTATTTATCTTGTTCCAAGTGATACTAAGTTCTAGAGATTTCTTTTGAAAAACATAAAAATGTTACATGATGAGATTTTGTATGACAAAGCTTGAATTCCTACCAGAGCCAAATATGATATTTAGGCTAGGAAAACTTCCACTCATATATGCTACTTGTTTTGCATTGAGTTTAGTCAAGCTTTGTTGATCCTTATGAAAGGTTTGTCATACTCTTAAAATCAAGATCACATACACACCACCCACATATGCACTACTACTACACTAGGGGTAGGCGCAAAAACTAGTCATTCCATCTTGATCCAACAAAAAATGTTTCACACCTACACTGGGAGTAAATACCAAAAATATGTTTGATAGGTTTTGCACCAAATAAATGCTCCAAGTTCTTGTTAATATCTCTCAAAAGTTTTGTTATAGAAAAGAGGCATGGACTATGCAAAAGCGATTCATATAAAAAAGAAGGAAAGAAAAGAGTTGAAAAAAATGGACAAGTGTCTGAAATATCAAAAACAATGGGTACTTAGATGCCTGCCTGAAAAGAAAGAAAGAAAGAGATGAATAAGATAGCCCATGTTTTCTTGCAAATATTTTCAAGTCTCAAATGAGAGATATGTTTTCAAGGAGTATAGTAGAATTAGGTTAGCCACCATATATATCCACCATATATTCCACACACATGCACATCTTGATTTGATTGTATGACTCAACTCTCTTTGGATCTGTTGTTTGACTTTACAATATATGTATCGTAAGTATGCTCTTTCATGTTATCACCATTCCTGTAAGCTCCACATAAGATTTAGTTGAAGGAAGAGAGCTGTAACACCCTAGTGTTAAGCATTGCATTTGGCATTTGCATTTCATGAGCACAAGCATCATCCAAGCATTCATGAGCATGAGCATATGAAGTTTCATTTCATTTACCTTCTCTTTATCACATGTGATGTTGCTCATATACTTAATTATGCTTGTGATCATATGTGACCAATGCATGAGATGGTTGTGAGGTCACCAAAATACCTTACAAACATCTAGAATGATGTTTGGAACAATGTTTATATTCATGACTTAAGCCAATTTTGCTTCTAAGTGTTGGTTTACTTTGTAATGTTATTTTCATGACGCTAGTTTGACCAAAGTTGAACAATAGCTTAGAGTGTTTGCATGGCTATGTGACCTAAATAAAAGTTGTAGTTCACATCATGGGTAACAAACTTTATTTAAGGGTCATGAGCTAATTCAGTGTCTAACATGGTCAAATAGAGCTCACAAGTTCGAACAAAATGTTGTTTTGTGACTTCAAATTTTCTAAGTGTAGAATGCTGATTTCAGTTTCAAGGTACACCACTTTAGAGCTTTGTAGTTTGAAAACCATTGCGAATTAGGCCGTTAGGCCACAGTAGCTGTGTGGTGGCCATCCACCGGTGTTGGGCCAGTGCGTCAGGCCAGGGCGGGCAGCAAAACCGCGTGACGCCACTACTCTCTCTCACTCGCGCTCACTCTCTCTCCTCGCTCTCGATCCCGCTCTCGCCACGCCAGAGCAAAACTGAGCGCCGTCGCCATTGCCACCGAGCTCCGCCATGCTCGCTCGCTTCCACCACCGCACCACCGTCCACTACATCTCGTCCATAGCTCTGCCATCATCTCCTCCACCTCCACAAACCATCTGGGTCACCATCCAAGCTCAGGTGAGTCCACAGTTTGAGTTCGCCATCACCGCACCATTGCCAGAGCACTGCCGAGCTTGCGCTCGCCATTGCCATGCTCCACTGAGCTGTCTCGTTCACTCTCTTCCCTTGATAGGGTTAGCATAGGGTCATGTCCCTCACGCCGCTCGCCGTTGAGCCAATGTCGGCCTCGTTAGAGTGGAACACCGTCGTGCCGTTGTTGCGCACGTGCCACCATGCTACCATGCATGCGGCCATGCCTCACCGATGCCCTCACAAGCCCCAATCTAAACCCTAGGTCTTTGCTAGATCCCTGTAGAGGTGTAGCCGCGCCCGTCTGAGCTTGCCATGGCCAGAAATGACCGGAGCACCATAGCGCACCACCGCCGAGCCACCATCACCACTGTTGAGCTAGCTCTAGCAAGCCTCTGGGTCAACCAAGGGCACCCATAGATGCACGTGGGAATGGGGAACACAACGGTGGTGACCACGTCGCCGGTGACCTCGCCATCGGTGAGTTCTCGCCGGTCAAAGCGCCACCCTACCTCTGTCTCACTGACGTGTGGGGTCGGTAGACTTTCGGGGCCCGCGTGTCAGTCACAGCGGGGTGTAAGGACCGGGTGTACCTAGCATTTAGGGTTTAGTTGGTTTTTGAATTATTTTCATAGATTTGAATACAAACTTCAAAAATTTATATCTAGATTTAGGAGTATCCAAATGGGGTGACCCAAATTTTGTTCGTTTCATCTTGAAGAGTACTATTTGATAAAATATGAAATCTACTGTTTATAGTATTTTTCTGGGAGAATTAAATTGAGCAATATAAGTGTTTTTAAAGTAGTTTATATCTTATAAAATGCATAACTTGAGCTATGAAAGTGATAAAATTGTGATTCTAATTTTTCTGGTCTTGTGTTGACATGATCTAGCTAGGAAAAATACTAAACCTATAGTAGGCACATTTGAAATATGGTCTTCATATTTAATCCTAATTAATTGCTAGTTTCTAGTGAAATTAAATGGGATAAAAATACATAACATATGATCATGCAAATTTTTATAAAGTATTCTTATACTAGGAGAAAAGTAAGAAAAATATTAAATATGTTGGTTGACACTTTTCACTATGCTAAACTATTTTTGCTAAACTAAGCATATGTAGCTTGTCATTTTTGTAGAGGTGGCTATACTTATCCAAATGGCATGAAAATTGTTCAGTAGACTATTAGGGTCATTTGTAGGCTACTGTAATTTTCTTACAATTTATTGAGCTCTTGAAATATTTATCCTTTAAATCACCTTATTATCTAAGGAAATTAATAAATGAATATAAATAAATTAGTTAGGCTTAACCATGATGTTTTCTATGGTGTGTGTGATGCATATAATCTGTTGATACTATTAGTGAGGCTTAGAAGTATTTGTTTATAGGCAACTAGTTAATTATTGCTTTATAATTCAACTGGATGACTACATGTGTAGTTTCTGTTGTGGCGATGATTTCATGATGATAATTATCTTTTCTGTAAACATGGTTAATAACAAAGTTGTAGATAACTTACTTATCTACCGTGTGTTACATTTTCATAGTCATAGGCCTTATATTTTGAGAATTATGGTGCTCAGAATTCTATTATCTGAAATGCTTGCTCTCTGGACAGATCTGAAAGATTGAATTGTTTGACCTAGATAACTACTGAATCACATTAAGATGATTAAAATAAAGTTGTAGGAAATTTCATAGACTTTCCAGATTGTCCATAACCATATTATTTTGATGTGTATAACTCCAGTTATGGTCAAAACAAGTGGCTGATGTCTTGTAGTCTAGAAAATGATTTACATAAGTGTTTGTTTAAGTTACTAGAGGAGATATACACCTACTCAGTAAAAGAAAATGTAACTTGTTATCACCCTAATGCAATGCAACTAATAACACTTATGAGGATGTATTCATCACATCATATCATATTATACATGTCATTATATATGCATCCATGTTATCTTATTCTATGCTCATGCATATAGTATCGTCCGAAGGGATAACTCTGCTGGAGTTTGAAGAAGAGTAAGAGGAACAATAGGAGGCACCTTAGACCATAGCTCAGAAGGAGAGGAGAAAACTCTTGAAGACTTACCCGAGTGCCCAGACCATAGGCCAACTTCCTTTATCAAAGGCAAGCTCTAGAGCATTCTAAGTCTCCCATGTTTTACAAAATATCACTTGAGCCTTTTATGTTTGATATATTATGTTATAAGAGTTGGTTGCAAACACTTGATGCATAGAACTACCTTGTTTAGATATATACCTTTAACCCTGTGTAGGTCTAGGATTGAATATATGCTTAGCTATGCTTAGACTGGTAGAAGTCGGGTGATTTCCTGTCACCTATGAGATATAGGTGGGCACTGAACCACGGTTGGCTATATTTGCTATCGTGTAAAAGATCCATGGATGTTGTAAATCAAGGCCGGATGAGGTCTATGTTGTAGGTTGACTCATGTGATTCCGTCTGCACCGATTAAGGACCGTACTGTTGTTGGTCCTCGGTCATTTTGAACGCATGCCTCTCACTTAGCTAGCCGGATAACTCGTTCTGACCACGAAGCTAAGTATCTCAACTTAGGCCAGGCCTTGTTCTATAAGAGTGCACACTCTAGATGGTAGTAAGGATGTGTAGGGAGCCAGACATGAGCCCAAGGGCGGGCCTCGCCTAAATGTCCTGGCAGCTGGTCATCCTAGATTGTGCGGCGCTGATTGAACCCGCGAAATGTGGACCTGAGTTGTACCAAAGGTGATCTAAGGTGACCGTTGATCTGGTCTGCATGGGTTTGTGTTAGGAATAAATTCTCAACTAGTTAAAATCGATTCGAATCGCCACCTCTCTCGGACAATGAGAAACTTGACTGAGCTTCCTTCTATCGTAGTGTTAATAGCAAGTGGAATGGTTCTTAGAATGAAATATTAAATGGCTATGGTTATTATTGTGCTGTCATTAACAATATACTACATGTTTGGCATAGGTTAGTCGCTAATCTAAGGATGAATAGCTATAATTAACTTGATGACCGAATTATAAAAGGTATAGTTGAATTAGTGGCTTTTTATGCAAAATGTTGTCAAGCTAGCTCCACTTATAAAGCCTTGCATGATTCTTGGAGTCACTTTATTTTTGGTTTATGACGGGTAAGTCTAGCTAAACACCTTCTTATACTTAGGGTTTATTTCCCATTGATGCAGATAAAATGATGTATCATGGCTATTGTAAGAACTGCTTCTGTCCTGCTGTGGACGACTAGTAGGGCCCTAGGCAAGGCATCTCTTGTTAATCCCTCTCTTATGCTTTTGTGGGATTATGATCATGAGCTGGCATAGTATTTGAATAATGATGGAGATGTTGGTTTCAAACTTTAATTGCTTCCGCTACTATTTTATCTGAACTTGGTTTGTAATAACTTTAATCTACTCTGATGTATGGAACTGTATTTGTGAACTTTATGTAATATGTGACATGTATGTTGAATCATGTATGATATTGGTTGTATGTTGAAGGTTAATCGAGACCCTTTGTGGCACTCGACGGACTACCAGGTTTATATGGGCTCAAGTATGATAGTGTGACCGCTTGCGGGCTGCCATTGTACTTGTGCTCTTATAAATTGGACGGTTCTGCTACAACTGGCATCAGAGCAAGATTCAACATTAATTGCCACATATGTATTTAAAACAAAGGTTTTTGTTTTTCCAAAACCAATTTTTAACAATTGATATATATATATATATATATGTGTGTGTGTGTGTGTGTGTGTGTGTGTGTGTGTGTGTGTGTTTAAACCTAAAGTTTGAATCTAAAGTGTGATAGTGATCACTTCCTTTATGCCTAGTTAAGAATTTCAGGTGGCTAATTAAGTACTAACTTGGGGGGTTTTATTTTCGTCGTCCATACTACGTGCTATTGTATGGATGCCATTCACTTGAGTGGTAATGTATGGATCAATTGCCTCTACGCCCAAGGTAAGATGATGAGTGGTATGACCGCAAGATGTGAGCGTGTGGTCTAATGGGGAGAGTTAGCTTTGATACTAAAGTATATATATGTCTCATATATATACGTAGGTATTTAATCATGGGTTAGCTTTGATACAACTGTATATGTATATTTATAAGTATATATGGGACGTATTTACTTTTGGGTAGCTTTGATACGGAAGTATATATATGGGTATATATATATGGAAGTATTTAGCTTGCAACCTAGAGCCTAGATTTTTAGTTCTGCATATATACTTGTGGGGTTAGACTGAAATGAAATTCTTGTGCAGGTACACTAATAGCAAAATGTGTAGCCTGACTAGCTATGTTATATATGAGAGAACGAATGTATGCCACCATGTATGTCGTTAGAAGTTTAATTTTCCTAAGTTTGTGAGGACGTACGAAATGTACATGCATCATGATCAATCATTCATTACACACTTGCATTGTTCCTCCCCTTATAAGTCTCTTATTCGGTTAAGTAACTCTTTTCTATTATAACATTGTTCTTACAAGAGTTGCACCATTTTATTGGAACAGATGGCAGCTTTAGCTGGGAGTGAGACTTTCCTAGAAATGTTTGGTACCCCTGCCCTACTTTGTAGGGTCCTGCATTATGTGGGATATACCGAACCGCCCCTCTATTTCTGCGAAAGAGTTCTTCGCGCAATTTCTAAGAAATTAGAGAGCTATGGAAGATACACTGTGCCTCATTGCATAGAACACCGCTCACGCTCGTCAGCAACATCAAGGGCCGAAACCGAATCAATATAGCTCGTTCAAAGATTTCCAAGACACAAAGCCTCCTATCTTCAAAGAGTCCAAAGAACTACTCTAGGCAGATGAGTGCCTGAACACAATAGAGCAGAAGTTCCGTCTGTTGAGGGTTACTGAGCATTTGAAGGCCAAGTATGTGTCTCATCAATAGCAGGGACCGACAAGGATATGGTGGACTCATTTCCTATCCTCTCTACCTGCCAACGCACGGGTCACCTGGGAACAGTTTAAGTTAGCCTTTAGGGGACATCACATTCCCCTAAGGCTAATGCGCATGAAAGCCGTCGAGTTCATGAGACTTACTTAAGGGACCAAAACCCTTACCGAGTATATGCATGCCTTCAACAATCTGTCCAGATATTCCCCAGAGTTTGTCAACACAGAGGAAAATAAAATAGAGAGCTTCAAGAGAGGCCTTGGCACTAAGCTAATGAAGACTATGGCTAACTCAAGGTGTACCACATATAATGAGTTTGTCAGTGATGCCTTAACCCAGGAGAATCAGAACAACTTGCACACAGCAGCAAAGGGCCACAAAAGAGCAGCTGAGGCAGGTGCCTTAGGATCATCTCAGGCTAGAGTTCTAGGGGTGGCTAGGCCATAATTTCGTCCACTAGTGCCTAAGTATAGGCCTCCTTAGCCAAAAGCTCAAGCCAATCGCCCTTAGAAGACATTCCGCAGGGCATTCACCATTGCCCTACCCAAGGGTAACATAGGCCAAGGCAACTCAGTAGGACCAAGGAACAACCAGCCATGCTTCAACTATAATCAGTTGGGTCATTGGACCAAGGAGTGCCCCATCCCAAGAAGAATGGCAATTAAAACTAGGGCAATCAGAAACAGGCCAATCCAAAAGCGCGTCCTGGATACGTGCATTATACAGCCGTGGAAGAAATTCCTATGGGAGAAGTTGGGACCGCCAGTATGTTTCTTGTTAACAAACATCCCGCCATTTTTTTATTTGATTCTAGAGCTTCTCATTCATTTATGAGCCAAACATTTGCATCTAAGCATCATCAGAAGATAATTGAGGTAGACAAGGGTGGTTATAGTATAAGTTCAGCTGGGGCCACTATTTCTACTAATCAATTAGTGAGAGATATGCTCATCTCTATACAAGAGAAGGAGTACACTATGGATCTTATAATATTACTTGGACTAGCCATATATGTGATCTTAGGAATGAGTTGGATGAGTGGTCATGAGGTTCTTATTGACACTACCACTAGAACAATTATGTTGAGAGAACCAAAGGGGAGTAATGCTTTTCTAGTACCACTTCCCTAGAGTTTTGATCTTCAAAACTTGTCTTGTGTTATTCAAGCCACTACTCTATGCGATATTCTAGTAGTCTATGAATTTCCTGATGTATTTCCAAATGAGTTGCTGGGTTTACCGCCTGATAGGAATGTGGAATTTAAGATTGAGTTAGTGCCGGGTACAGCACCTATCTCGAGAAGACCCTATAGGATGCCACCAAATGAGTTAGCCAAACTTAAAATTCAGCTAGAGGAACTATTGGACAAAGGTCTCAATTGACCTAGTTCATCTCCATGGGGTAGTCCAGCTTTATTTATAAAGAAGAAGGACAAATCCTTGTGGATGTGTGTGGATTATAGGCCGCTTAATGTTGTGACCATTAAGAACAAGTATCCTTTGCCTCATATCAATATTTTGTTCGATCAACTAGCAAAAGCAAAGGTATTCTCTAAGATTGACTTGAGGTTAGGCTATCATCAGATTAAGATCAGGCTAGAGGATGTACCTAAAATAGCTTTCTCCACTAGGTATGGCCTGTATGAGTATTTGGTCATGTCTTTTGGACTGACAAATGCTCCTGCCTACTTCATGTATTTGATGAATCTGGTATTCATGCCTAAGCTCAACAAGTTCATGGTCGTGTTTATTGATGATATCTTGATTTACTCAGAGAATGAGGCAGATCATGTAGAGCATCTGAGAGTTGTTTTGTCTAGATTGAGGGAGCATAAATTATATGCCAAATTTAGCAAATGTGAATTCTGGTTGAAGAAAGTACCTTTCTTGGGTCACATCTTATCTTAAGATAGAATTTTTGTAGACCCATCTTAAGTACAAGAGGTCATGGATTGGAAGGCCCTGACTTTGGTTCATAAAGTTCTGAGTTTTCTAGGGTTAGCAGGCTACTATCGTTGTTTCATTCCTGATTTTTCCAAGATAGCTAAGCCCATGACCAGACTACTCCAAAAGGATGAGAAGTTTAATTGGATGCTAGAGTGTGAAGCTGCTTTTCACACCTTATGGACCTTATTAACTACAGCTCCTGTTTTAGCACAACTTGACATTGAGAAGTCTTTTGATGTGTTATGTGATGCATTGGGTATAGGTTTTGGGTGTGTGCTCATACAAGAAGGCCAAGTTATTGCCTATGCTTCTCGGCAATTGAGAAAGCATGAAGACAACTATCCCACCCATGATTTAGAGCTCACCACAGTTGTTCATGCATTGAAGATATGGAGACATTATTTGTTGGGAAACATCTGCCACATATACACTGACCACAAAAGTCTCAAATACATCTTCACTCAACTTGAGCTGAACATGAGACAACATAGATGGTTAGAGCTAATCAAGGACTATAATTTGGAAGTGCACTACCATCTAGGAAAAGCCAAAATTGTAGCAGATGCACTTAGTCAGAAATCTCATTGTAACACCTTAGAAGCCTTGTTGGGAGATGGATTTAATTTGTTACATCTTGTTGTGCTACACAATATCACTGTCAGTTGTTCACTTGAAAGAAAAATCATCGAACTATAGAAAATAGATGTAGGTGCATTTCACATTAAGAAAAAGATGAAAGAACAGGAAACTAAGCATTTTAGGTTGGATGAAAGAGGTGTATTATGGTTTGAGGACCAACTTATGGTACCGAAAGACCGAGAACTTAGAAATCAAATTTTAGATGAAGCTCATTCATCCAAGTTGTCTATCCATCCAGGTAGTAACAGGATGTACCTAGACTTGTAGACCCGTTTTTGGTGGACCAAGATGAAGAAATAGATCGCCGCCTATGTTGCTAGGTGTGATAATTGCAGTAGAGTCAACACCATCATTGGAAATCCGCTGGATTACTGCAACCTTTATCTATTCTAGGATGGAAGTGGGAGGAAATTAGCATGGATTTTGTTGTTGGACTCTCGACTACTCAGAAGGGTTTCGACTCAATATGGGTAATTGTAGACCACCTGACCAAGTCCGCGCACTTCATTCTTGTGAGAACCAACTATCAACCGCATCAGTATGAAGAAATCTACATAGCTTAGATAGTATGCTTATATGGGGTGCTAAGAACCGTTGTATCAGATAGAGGCTCTCAATTCACTGCTCGATTTTGGGAGCACTTGCACAAGTAGTTAGGGACCAACCTTGTGCGAAGCTCAGCTTATCACCCTCAGACCTCCGAACAGACTGAGCGAGTGAATCAAATCTTAGAAGACATGTTGAGAGCTTGTGTTATATCCTCCAAGGGTTCATGGGAAAAGTGGCTACCTTTAGCCAAGTTTTCCTACAACAATAGTTATCAAGAGAGCATCAAAATGGCTCCTTTTGAAGCCTTGTACGGTTAGAAATGTAGAACTCCCTTGAATTGGATTGAGCTTGGAGAAAGAAGATAATATGGCATAGATTTTGTCACCGAGGTAGAAGAGCAAGTACGCATCATTCAACAACATATGAGAGCAGCTCAGTCTAGACAAAAGAGTTATGCTGATAAAAGAAGAAGACCACTAACCTTTGAAGTGAGAGTCTATGTGTACTTAAAAATTTCACCCATGAAGGGAGTGCAGAGATTTGGAGTAAAAAGGAAGCTTGCGCCTAGATATGTAGGGCCATACTAGATTTTTGAATGGAAGGGAAATGTCACCTACAAGTTACAACTTCCTTTAGAGATGAGTACTATATTCAATGTCTTCCATGTTTCTCAGTTAAAAAGATGCCTCCACATACCTGATGAAGCTATTGCACCCACCAACATTAAGCTCCAATTGGATTTGACTTATGAAGAGAAGCCAATCTGAGTGCTAGAAGAAATGGAAAGAGTAACCCGAAGCAAGGTCATTAAGTTCTACAAGGTGGTGTGGAATAACCACAGTGAACAAGATGCCACATGGGAATGGGAGGATTATTTGCATGAAGTCTATCCTGCTTTTTATGAAGAATGGTAGGTCTTGCAAATCTCGGGATGAGATTTCTATAAGGGGGAGGGGCTATAACACCCTAGTGTTAAGCATTGCATTTGGCATTTGCATTTCATGAGCACAAGCATCATCGAAGCATTCATGAGCATGAGCATATGAAGTTTCATTTCATTTACCTTCTCTTTATCACATGTGATGTTGCTCATATACTTAATTATGCTTGTTATCATATGTGACCAATGCATGAGATGGTCATGAGGTCACCAAAATACCTTAGACACATCTAGAATAATGTTTGGAACAATGTTTATATTCATGATAAGCCAATTTTGCTTCTAAGTGTTGGTTTACTTTGTAATGCCATTTTCATGATGCTAGTTTGACCAAAATTGAACAGTAGCCTAGAGTATTTGCATGGCTATGTGACATAAATAAAAGTTGTAGTTCACATCATGGGTAACAAATTTTATTCAAGGGTCATGAGCTAATTTAGTGTCTAACACGGTCAAATAGAGCTCACAAATTCCAACAAAATGTTGTTTTGTGACTTACAATTTTTTTAAGTGTAGAATGCTGATTTCAGTTTCAAGGTACCTCACTTTAGAGCTTTGTAGTTTGAAAACCATTGCGAATTAGACAAAACTCCTTTAAGCAATCTTGTAGTACTCATGTAGCTCTACAATTTTTATTAATGAAGCTTTTGCTAAATCGCCACGGATTAGGAGGACTGATCGCTTGAACTTGCTTCATCAGTTGGGTTCAGTGATGTCTGAACTGGCGCCGTGCGCGCGTGTCGTGGCCGACCGGCATCAGGCCAGGGTGAGCAGCAAAACCGCACAATGCTGCTGCTCTCTCTCACTCATGCTCACTCTCTCTGCCTCGCTCTCACTCCTGCTCTCGCCGCGCCAGAGTGAAACCAAGCGCCGAGCTCCACCACGCTCGCTCGCTGCCACAACCGCACCACCGTCCACTACATCTCACCCATAGCTCCACCATCATCTCCTCCACCTCCCCAAACTACCTGTGCCACCATCTAAGCTCAGGTGAGGCCATAGTTTGAGTTCGCCGTCATCGCGCCATCGCTGGAGCACCGCCGAGCTCACGCTCGCCATGGCCGTGCTCCACCAAGCCATCTTGCTCACCCTCTTCCCTTGTTAGGGTTAGCATAGGGTCACGTCCTACTCACGCTGCTGGCCATTGAGCCAATGTGGGCCTCGTCAGAGCGGAATGCCGCCATGCCGCCGTTGCGTTCGCGCCACCATGCTGCCATGCATGCGGCCGTGCCTCACCGATGCCCTCACAAACCCCAATCCAAACCCTAGGTCTCCGCTAGATCCCTGTAGAGGTGTAGCCACGCCCATCTGACCTTGCCGTGGCCAAAAACGACCAGAGCGCCACCGTAAGCCATCGCCGAGCCACCATCGCTGCTGTCGAGCTAGCTCCGGCAAGCCTCTGGGCCAACCAAGGGCACCCGTAGATGCGCGTGTGAATGGGGAACACAACGGTGGTGACCTCATCGCCGGTGACCTCGTTGTCTGTGAATTCTCGCCGGTCAAAGCGCCGCCCTGCCTCTATCTAGTTGGTTGACTTTCGGGGCCCACGTGTTAGTCACAGCGAGGTGTATGGACCGGGTGTACCTAGCATTTAGGGTTTAGTTGGTTTTTGAATTATTTTCATAGATTTGAATACAAACTTCGAAAATTCATATCTGGAGCTAGGATTATCCAAATGGGATGAACCAAATTTTGTTGGATTCGTCTTGAAGGGTACTATTTGATAAAAATATGATATCTACTGCTTAGGGCATTTTTCTATTAGAATTAAATTGACCAAAATAAGTGCTTTTAAAGTAGTTTGTATTGTGTAGCAGGATCCTTAAATTTGTGTAACCTATTGATGAAGCATGTTAACCTCCACAATGGAGGCCACCATGTATATATTGCCTTCTAGGTCAGTTATAGGTGAAGCCATCTGCTACTTGATCTCCTGAAGGAACAAACCGAATATCCAGCAACTTTGTAAAATGCTTAACTTGAGCTAGGAAAGTGATAAAATTGTGATTCCAATTTTTCTGGTCTTGTGTTGACATGCTATAGCTAGGAAAAATACTAAACCTATAGTAGGCAAACTTGAAATATGATCTTCATATTTAATCCTAATTAATTGCTAGTTTCTAGTGAAATTAAATGGGGTAAAAATATATGACATATGATCATGCAAATTTTTATACAATATTCTTGTGCTTGGAGGAAAGTAAGAAAAATATTAGATCTATTGCTTGACACTTTTCACTATGCTAAACTAAGCATATGTAGCTTGTCATTTTTGTAGAGGTGGCTATACTTATCCAAATGGCACAAAAATTATATAGTAGACTATTAGGGTCATTTGTAGGGTACTGTAATTTCTAAGAATTTATTGAGCACTAGAAATATTTATCCTTTAAATCACCTTAGTATCTAAGGAAATTAATAAATGAATATAAATAAATTAGTTAGGCTTAACCATGATGTTTTTTGTGGTGTGTGTGATACATATAATCTGTTGATACTGTTAGTTAGGCTAATAAGTATTTGTTTATAGGCAACTAGTTAATTATTGCTTTATAATTCAACTAGATGACTTCATGTGTAGTTTCTGTTGTGGTGCTGATTTCATGATGATAATTATCTTTTCTGTAAACATCGTTAATAACAAAGTTGTAGATAACTTACTTATCTACCTTGTGTTAAATTTTCAGTCATAGGCCTTACAGTTTGAGAATTATGGTGGTCGGAATTCTGTTATCTGAAATGCTTGCTCTCTGGAGATATCTGAAAGATTGAATTGTTTGACCTAGATAACTGCTGAATCACATTAAGATGATTGAAATAAAGTTGTAGGAAATTTCATTGGCTTTGTAGATTGTCCACAACCATATTATTTTAATGTGTATAACTCCTGTTATGGTCAAAACAATTGGCTGCTGTCTTGTAGTCAGAAAATGATTTACATAAGTGTTTGTTTAAGTTACTAGAGAAGAGATATACATCTACTCAGTAAAAGAAAATGTAACTTGTTATCACCTTAATGCAATGCTACTGAGTACACTTATGAGGATGCATTCATCACATCATATCATATTATACATGTCATTATATATGTATCTATGATATCTTATTCTACTGAGTACACTTACCCAAGTGCCTAGACCATAGGCCAACTTCCTTTATCAAAGGCAAGCCCTAAAGCATTCTAAGTCTCCCATGTTTTATAAAATATCACTTGAGTCTTTTATGTTTGATGCATTAGGTTATAAGAGTTGGTTGGAAACACTTGATGCAAAGAACTATCTTGTCTAGATATTTACCTTTAACCCTGTGTAGGTCCACGATTGAATATATGCTTACCTATGCTTAGACCGGTAGAAGTTGGGTGATTTCCTGTCACCTATGAGATATAGGTGGGCACTGAACCACGATTGGCTATATTTGCTATCGTGTAAAAGATCCATGGGGTAATGTAAATGGAGGTTGGGTAGAGTCTATGTGTAGGTTGACTCATGTGATTCCGTCTGTATTGATTATGGACTGTACCGTTGTTGGGCGCTTCTGACAATATTGAACGCATGCCTCTCACTTAGCTGGCTAGATAACTCATTCTGACCATTAAGCCGAGTAGCTCAACTCAGGCCAAGGCCCATTCTATAAAAGTGCGCACTTTGGATGGTAGTAAGGATGCGCGGGGAGCCAAACATGAGCCCAAGGGCAAGCCGGGCCTGAACATCCTAGCAGCTGGTTGTCTCTGATTGTGTAGTGCTAGGTGAACCCGCAAAATGTGGACCTAAGTTATACCAAAGGTGACCATTGATCTGGTCTGTCTAGGTTTGTGTTAGGAATAAATTCACAGCTGGTTGAAATTGATTCGAATCATCGTCTCTCCCAGACAGTGAGAAACTTGGCTAGTACCAACATCATAGTAACTGTGATATGGAACATGATGGTTCAGATGAACATGGAATTACTACACCGGCTATGGTTACTATTGTATGCTACTAAATGATATACTACATGTTTGGCATAGGTTAGTTGCTAATCTAGAGATGAATAGCTATAATTAACTTGATGACCGAATTATAATTGTACAACTGAGTTAGTCGCTTTTTATGCAAAATGTTGTCAAGCTACCTCCACTTATAAAGCCTTGCATAATCCTTGGAGTCACTTTGTTTTTGGTTTATGAGGGGTAAGTCTAGCTGAGTATCTTTCTCGTACTCAGGGTTTTATTCCCATTGTTGCAGATGGTACAGTTTATAAAGGCTATTGCAAGAACTGCTTCTGTCCCGCCGTGGATGAGGAGTGAGCCCTGGGCAGGCATCTCTTATTAATCCTTCTTATATGCTTTTGTGGGAGTGTGATCATGAACTAGCACTATGTATTTGAACTATGATGGCAGATGTTAGTTTCAAACTTTAATTTGCTTCTGCTACTGTTTACTGAACTTAGTTTGTAATAACCTTAATTCATACTCTGATGAATGAACTGTATTTGTGAACCTTATGTAACATGTGACATGAATGTTGAATCATGTACGATCTTGGTTGTATGTTGATGGTCAATTGAGACCCGTCATGATACTCGATGGACTACCGGGTTTATATGGATTCAAGTATGATAGTGCGACCACTTGAGGGCTACCATTGTACTTGTGCTCTTATAAATTGGTCGATTCTACTACATTCACCCCCCTCTAGCCCTTAGGACCTATAAAGTGGTATCAGAGTCGTGGTCACTATGATTTGAGGCTTAACAACCTTCGGTTTCAAAATGGCTCAAATCAACAATACCAAGAAGGCACCCCAATTTGATGGCATAAATTATCCATATTGGAAATCAAAGATGACCACACATATCAAGTCAATCAATAGAAAGGTGTGGAAGGTGGTAGAAACCAAAATTGAGATTGTCAATCCAGAGAATCCCACCGCGGCCAAAGAAATGCTTCTCCAAAACAATGACATTGCTCTAAGTGCCATTTATGATGCAATTGATGAGAGAACATTTGAGCAAATCAAGAACATTGAGATGGCTCATGAGGCTTAGAATAAGTTGGAAGAATCATTCGAGGGCACCAAGGCAATAAAGGGTGCAAAGGCATACATTCTCAAGGAGAAATTTGCTAGCTTCAAGATGAAGGAAGATGAGAGTGTGCCAGACATGTTCCATCGGATGGAAGTGCTTATCAATGATCTCAAAGCACTTGGTGAGAAGGTGGAGGACAAGGACTTCTCTCATAAGTTCTTGAGATGCTTACCTGCAAGATTTGGCATGTTGGTCACCTTGCTAGTGAGGACTAGTTTGGACACAATGACACCAAACCAAATCTTGGGAGATATCATGACCGATGATGCTTATAGAGATGATGGTGAGAAGGAAGAAAAGAGGGAGAAGAAAGATGAGAAGGATGACAAGAAGAAGAGTGTGGCATTCAAGGCCACATCATCCAAGGGCAAGGCAATGCAAGAATCATCAAGTGAAGATGAAGACTTGAGCTTTGATGAGATGGATGATGAGAAGATAGCTCTCTTTGTTAAGAGATTTGGCAAGTTCATGATGAAGAAGGGCTACCGTGCTAGAAGAAAGAAGTCTTCATCCAAGAACAAGGAAGAGTCAAGAAGGTGCTTCAATTGTGGAAGCAACGATCATCTTGTTGCTCAATGCCTATACAATAGCGACAATGATGATGACAACAAGGAGAGCAAGAAGAAGGGCAAGAAGGAAAAGAAAGAGAAGAAGGACAAGATGACCATCAAGAAGAAGAAGGGTGGTTCATATGTAGTCACTTGGGATAGTGATGCTTCCTGAAGTGATGATGATGATAGTGATGATGACAAGACCACCAAGAAGAAGGCTCTTGCAAGCATTGCTATCAATGAGAAGCCTTCTATCTTTGACTCTCCATCATGCTTCATGGCAAAGGCCACTAAGGTACAAACTTGAAATGATGGATGTGATAAGGAACATGATAATGAAAGTGAAAGTGAAAGTGACAATGATGATGAACACACTAAAGATGAACTAATAGACATGTTAGAAGATGCTAAAGAATATTTTGGCATTAAGAGAAGGGAATGCAAAGACTTACAAAAGGAACTAAAAGCCCTTAAGCAAGCCTTTGATGAGCTCAATGCATCTCATGAGAGTCTAGAGGAAGCCCATGAGAACCTTGGCAAGGCTCACAAGAAGCATAAAAAAGCTCATTCCTCTTTACTTAATGAGCAAAATGAGAAGGAGCATGTTGTAACATGTGACAAAGGCTTAACTTATGATATAATTGATGAATCATTCTATAAGCCTATCATTGTTGCTCCCACTAACCCTTCTTATAGCACATCTACTTCTACCTTATCTAGTAGTGATGGTTTCACTTGTGATGCCTCACTAATGGTTGAGAATAAGACCCTCAAGAAGGAGGTCAATGAGCTCACTCGCACCTTGGGCAAAGCCTATGGTGGTGAGGATTGCTTGCTTATGTGCTTGGGTAGCCAAATAGCTTCTGTTGGGTTCATAAACCCGGGGTCTCTTAGGGACCGACTTCGACGCCAAGGCTTGGCCCAAATAGGCAACACACAACTCATGGGCCAGCCCAAGAGTCTGAAACATCAGGCCAGAAGGACGGTCTAGTTACCGACCGGAAGGACTGGCCGAAGGAGAACAGCACCCGCTCGTCAACTATTTCAGCCCACCTCTCCGACCGGAGCGGTCGCTTCGGACTCCAGCTGCCTCCGGATGGCCTCTTCGATTGGGAGGCCTAGCCCAAGCGCTGCTTCTGACTCTGACCCCACGTCTCCGACCGGGGATTGGAGTAAACCCTGCTCACCGCTCTTCTCCCATTGGTACGGCCAGAGCCGACCGAGGACATCTGATCGGGGACGCCCGCTCAGAAGGAACCAGGGGACGAATAGAGAAAGCAGGCTAGGGCACACAAGTCAAACCATGATACCAGGAATCACACCCTACATGCCTATAGGAACAGTACTCTGCAACCACCCTAACACAAATAGTATTATAGGCGCCGACATTTCCCTCTACAGTATTGTGGGCGCCGTTGATCTCCCATATAGTAAGCCCCCCCCCCACATGCCTCTAGGCATCACTAGTGTTGAGGGCGCCGGGCCATATGGTAAGGCCCCCCATGTGCCTCTAGGCATCACTAGTATTGTGGGTGCCAGGATTTACCATACCAGGTGAACGTGGTGAAACTCCTCACATGCCTCTGGGCATCAACAGTATTTGCAGGTGCCAACGTCTGCCATACCCGAAGTAGATAACGCAACCTCCCACATGTATCTAACACTCTACAGTAACATAAACAGTGTTGTGGGCACCTACAATCGTCTTGTACCCACCGCCGTGGGCGACAAGGTGTAGGAGCAAATGTACTCTCTCCCTCTCACCTGTAAATCCATCCCCTTCATCTATAAAAGGGGATGTGCTCCCTCCAACGTAAGGTAGTTCCAAATAAGTTCGATATAAGCTTTCTCCAAGCCGATTCAGCGTTCAAGGCTCCCCAAGCATACACTTGAACACTTAGCTCATAGTGTAGTTCCTATCGCTCTCGGCCCTTTTGACCGGAGCCGACCGGACCTCTTGTATACCCCATCTTTCTCCCTCTCGTTTGTAACCCCACTACAAACTTCAAGCACCTAGACTCAGGAATAAAGTCACTGACCGACCTAAACTAGACGTAGGGCACATTGCCTGAACCAGTATAAACTCTATGTCATTGAGTGCTAGGCCACATCCAATCACAACATATGGCAAAACTACAAATATTTACTAAGTTGGTTATATTCTGCACCAATAGCTTCTCTCTACAAAGAGGGATTAGGCTATATCCCTAAGAAAGGCAAGGCCACCTTTGCTAGTTACAAAACTAGTTTTGTGAGGAACAATGACCGGTATTGCAAAAGTTGCAAGCAAGTTGGTCATGTAGAGCAAAAATGCATGAACAAGAACAAGAATGCTAATGTATCCTCAGTTAAGCTTGATTCTTTCTATGTGCTTACTAAGGGTACAAATGGTGTTCATGCTAAGTTCATTGGTGCACCATGGATGGGCTCAAAGAAGAAAGTCATATGAGTGCCAAAGAGCTTGGTTACTAACCTCCAAGGACCCAAGCAAGTGTGGGTACCTAAAAAGAATTGATCTTCTTTTGTAGGTCAATTATAAAGTCAGAGGAAGGCATTGGGTTCTTGATAGTGGGTGCACTCAACACATGACCGGTGATGCAAGAATGTTCAACTCAATCAATACCAATGGCAATGATGGTTATGATAGTATCACATTTGGTGACAATGGCAAAGGCAAGGTCAAAGGACTTGGTAAGATTGCAATATCCAATGACATGAGCATTTCCAATGTGTTGCTAGTTGAGAGTTTGAACTTCAATTTGCTATCCGTGGCTCAATTGTGTGATCTTAGATTCAAATGCATATTTGGGGTAGATAATGTAGAAATCAAAAGTGTAGATGGCTCTAACTTGATCTTCAAAGGCTTTAGATGTGAGAATCTATACTTGGTTGATTTCAATGCTAGTGAAGCTCAATTGTCAACATGCTTGCTCACTAAGTCTAGTATGGGTTGGTTATGGCATAGAAGGCTTGGTCATGTCAGAATAAAACAATTGAATAGATTGGTTAAGCATGACTTGGTTAGAGGCTTGAAAGATGTTTTGTGTGAGAAGGATAAGCTTTGTAGCTCTTGTCAAGCCAGCAAACAAGTTGGAAATACCCATCCTAAGAAAAGCATAATGAGCACTAGTAAAGCATTTAAGTTGTTGCACATGGATTTTTTTGGGCCAATACAATACACTAGCATCGGTGGTAACAAATATGGCTTTGTAAAAGTGGATAACTACACTAGATATACATGGGTATTCTTTCTAGTGGATAAGAGTGATGCGTTTGCAACATTCAAGTCAGTTGTCACGGGCATTCACATTGAGTTTGAAACAACCATCAAGAGAGTTAGAAGTGACAATGGTAGTGAGTTCAAGAACACAAGAATTGATGAGTTGTGTGATGAATTTGGAATTAGATATCAATTCTTGGTCAAATACACTCCACAATCAAATGACCTTATTAAGAGGAAGAATAGAACATTGATTGATATGGCAAGATCAATGTTGATTGAGTAAAATATGAGTCAATCTTTTCGGGCCGAAGCTATCAACATGGCTTGCTATTGTAGCAACCACTTATATTGTCACCCATTGAAAAAGAAGACACCTTATGAGCTCTTGAATGGTAGAAAGCCCAACATTGCATATTTTTGGGTCTTTGGTTGCAAATGATATATTTTGAAGAAAGGCACTAGATTGGGCAAGTTTGGCAAGAAATGTGATGAAGGATTTTTGCTTGGATACTCAACCACTAGCAAAGCATATAGAGTTTGGAATTTGGCAAGTGGAACTCTTGAGGAAGTTCATGATGTTGAATTTGATAAAACCAAGGGTTCCCAAGATGAGAATCAGAACTTGGAAGATGTTAGAGGTATTCAACTTTCAAATGCCATAAAGAACATGGATGTTGGTGAATTAAGGCCTAGGCAAGTGAACAATGAAGAAGATGATCAAGTGCAAGTGCTCACTAACTCAAATGTGCAAGATTACACTAATCAAGCAAGTACAAGTGGCTCTCATAACAATGAACAAGATCAAGTGGCTAGTACACCATCTCAACCCAATGATCAAGCAAGTAGAAGCAATCAAGTTTAAATACTCCAACCAACTCATATTGCAAGGGATCATCCATTGGACACTATAATTAGAGATACTTCTAGAGGTGTGCAAACTAGATCAAGATTGGCTTCATTGTGAGCATTTCTCATTTGTGTCATCCATTGAACCAAAGAAGATAGAAGAAGCATTGAAGGATGTTGATTGGGTGAATGCTATGCATGAAGAATTGAATAACTTCACATGAAATCAAGTATGGGAGTTAGTGGAAACATCAAAAGGACGCAGTGTGATTGGAACCAAATGGGTCTATAGAAACAAGCAAGATCAAGATGGGATAGTAGTAAGTAGCAAAGCAAGATTGGTAGCACAAGGATACACTCCAGTGGAAGGTCTTGACTTTAGAGAAACATATGCCCCGGTTGCTAGATTGGAAGCAATTAGAATCTTGCTAGCCTATGCTTGTGCCCACAACATCAAGCTCTATCAAATGGATGTCAAGAGTGCATTTCTCAATGGCTACATCAATGAAGAAGTATATGTTGAGCAACATCCCAATTTTGAAGATGACAAGAAGCCCAACCATGTGTACAAGTTGAAGAAAGCATTGTATGGCTTGAAGCAAGCGCCTAGACCATGGTATGAGAGGTTGAGGGATTTCCTACTCTCTAAAGGGTTCATGATGGGCAAGGTTAACACCACTCTTCTCACCAAAAAGATTGTCAAGGACTTGTTTGTGTTCCAAATATATGTTGATGACATCATATTTGGATCAACCAATCAAGACTTTTGTGAAGAGTTTGGGAAGGTGATGGCTAATGAGTTTGAGATGTCCATGATTGGAGAGTTGAGTTACTTCCTTGGTCTTCAAATACAGCAATTGAAGAATGGTACATTTGTGAGTCAAGGCAAGTACATCAAAGACATGCTCAAGAAGTTTGGCATGAATGAAGCAAAGGCCATAAGTACACCAATAGGAACAAATGAAAATTTGGATAGTGATGCAAGTGGCAACATGGTGGATCAAAAGTTATATCGGTCTATGATTGGAAGCCTACTCTATGTGACCGCATCAAGGCCGGATGTCATGTTTAGTGTATGCATGTGTGCAAAATTTTAATCCTCACCAAGAGAAAGTCATTTGAAGGCTACAAACAGAATATTGAGGTACTTGAAGCATACACAAAATGTTGGTTTGTGGTATCCCAAAGGAGCAAGGTTTGAGCTAGTTGGTTACTCTGACTCGAATTATGCGGGATGCAAAGTTGAAAGGAAGAGCACCTCGGGCACATGTCAATTGTTGGGAAGATCACTTATTTCATGGTCACCAAAGAAGCAAAATAGTGTTGCATTATCAACCGCCGAAGCCGAATACATATCCACCGGTAGTTGTTGTGCACAAATACTTTGGATGAAGGCAACCTTAAATGACTTTGGAATCAAGTTCAAGAAAGTGTCATTTCTATGTGACAATGAGAGTGCAATCAAGCTCACCAATAATCCGGTTCAACATGCAAGAACAAAGCACATTGATGTCCGCCACCATTTCATAAGAGATCATCAACAAAAAGGGGACATTTGCATTGAGAGTGTGGGCACCGAAGATCAACTTGCCAACAAATTCACCAAGCCATTAGATGAGATAAGGTTTTGCAAGCTAAGGAATGAGTTAAACATATTGGAGTTCTCAAATATGTATTGATGCACCCCCCCACTTATATGATGCCTCTCCTTCGAGCAACAAAGGTAAAAGTTGATTGGCATGCATACATCCTTTGCTAAGGACTTGTTTAGTGCATCTAGTCATTCCTCATGTTTTATAGGCTCATTCATGAAAATTAAGAGAATTTGATGCTTGTATGGTACCACTTATGTTTCTATGCTTGACTTGATCTAGTGGTAGCATATGACATGTTTGTGGGCTTATGAACCTAGTGTTTGATCTAGAAAATGAGCTATAAGTGTTTAACTCAACATGGTACAAGATAACCCTTGCAATGAGGTGTGAAGAAGCTTGTCCTTGGATCAAACCGAGTTAAATATCGTAGGCAAGTGTTCTAGATTGAACTAAATTTGGGAAAATGATCCTCACCCCATTGATTGACATTGATTATCCTAACCTATCTAAAATTGAACCTTTGTGGTCATTGATGACAATGGGGGAGAAATAGTGCACAAAGATAGTGAAAAGATAACAAAGGGGAGAACTTTCACATAGGGGGAGAGATATGACAAAGGAAAGGGATCAATTAAAATTTTGAGCACACAAGTAGGGGGAGCAAGCTCATAAACATGATACATGCATTTGAATGTGCATTTTCATATGTTTGCTTGCATGGCACAAGTTTTAAATTAAAATTTCATGCTTGTGTGGTGAACGCTAGTTGTAGGCTTGAATGTTGAATTGAAAAACTAGCATGCATCGGTTGAGTAACTAGACTTGTGTTTACATTGTGAAAACTAGACCCTTGCTTCTAATGTTGATCTCACCAAGTATTCTAGTTTGTGTGAATGTCTAGTTACTAATGGTGCTAAGAATGGTATAATGGTGCACTCTGATTGGTATCATACTTCAAAGGTCCATCTCTTATACCTTAGCATCATTTGGTAGACATTGCCCTCCCACATTTCCAATTCATGCATATGTGCAAGCTTCAATCCAAACTCTTAGCACATATGTAGGGGGAGCTAATGCTACCATTTGGGGTTCATGGAACTTGTCCATATCCTTTTGCACATGGTAAATATGCTTGGGCAAGCAACATGGATTCAAATGAATTTTAATTCATATCTTTGTGAAAGGGTTGTCATCAATTACCAAAATGGGGGAGATTGGAAGCTCTAGTTTGGTTTTGGTGAATTGATGAAACCCTAAGTGCTAACCTAGTTTATCTAAGTGATTATGAGATAGGTGGCACTATTCCAAGTGGTAGAGCAATCATGATGATGGTGTGACCATGGTGATGATCAAGTGCTTGGACTTGGAAAAGAAGAAAGAGAAAAACAAAAATCTCAAGGCAAAGGTGATATTCCATAGGAGCTTTTTGGTTTGGTGATCGAGACACTTAGAGAGTGTGATCACATTTAGGATCGACAGCCATACTATTAAGAGGGGTGAAACTCGTATCGAAATGTGGTTATCAAAGTGCAACTAGATGCTCCAACTCTTTGCATATGCATTTATATCTAGTGGAGTGCTAACACCCTTAAAAATGTTTGAGAAAATATGCTAACACACGTGCACAAGGTGATACACTTGGTGGTTAACACATTTGTTCAAGGGTGATGAAGTTTGGGGTCAAAAGGAGAAGTCTCGTAGTGACTAGACTCTACCTTGGGCAGTGACCGGACTCTGACCCTGCGTCCAGTTAGTGGTGCGCTATGAAGGCCACCTTCGGTCTCATGACCAGACACTAAGAAGAAAGTGGGACCGAATGCGCAGGGGGTGCATCCGGTCACCTGTGATATACGCTGATGCAAGCGTGGAGGCAAGAAAGGATCGAGACGACGGAGGGCGCGCCCGGTCATGTTTTTGCTGCTCGGAAACCTTACTAGAAATGATCTGACTCTGCATTGGCGCGAGTCAAGTCAGTGATGTGGTGCGTCCAGTCGATGGCACAGGGATTCAGGCGCACACATGACCTGACGCTGCTTCGACGCGTCCGGTCACTCTATGTTGCGTTCGGTTTCAACTTAACAGGTGAACGTGATCAACTCGACTATTGGAATCAAACGGCTGAGGTCAAACATGGGGACTCGTGGAGGCTGATCCACGACTAGACGCTGGGCTACCGCTCATCCGATCACTTTGATCAGCGCATTCGGTCACCTCAATAACAGTGAGATGTAGGGGGCCAACGGCTCTATTTCTTGTGAGTCTCTATTTAAGCCCCTTGGCCGGCTCTAGCTCACTCTCTTGGCCATTTGCATTGCAATAGCAACCTTGTGAGCTTAACCAAAGCCCTCCCACTCGTCTCCATCATTGATTCATCATCTTTGTGAGATTGGGAGAGAATCCAAGTGCATTGCTTGAGTGATTGCATGTAGAGGCACTTGGTGTTCATGTTTCACTGTAGGATTCACTTGTTACTCTTGGTGGTTGCCGCCACCTAGATGGCTTGGAGCAGCGAGGATCGTCGAGCAGAGGTTGGTGATTGTCTCCGTCTCCGGTCGTGTGATTGTGAGGGGTTCTTGACCTTTTCCCGACGGAGAGCCAAAAGGTACTCTAGTGGATTGCTTGTGGCATGTGTGATCCTCATCTTGTATTGGTTGTGCGGCACCCTATTGAGGGTTTAGCGTGTGATGCCAATTAGCCCGTGAACCTCCAAGTGAGTGAATCACCACAACAAGGACTAGCTTGCCGGCAAATAAGTGAACCTCGGTAAAAAATCTTGTGTCATCATTGTCCGAGGATTTCTTGATTGATTGTGGTTGATTGGCTCCATCATATTGTGATTGGCTCTATCCTCAACTCGGCGGTATAATCATCACCATCCCCCCTTGTATTTATATTCCTAGTGTGTAAGCTAAGCTCTTTAGTGTAATTAGTTTTGAGAGCTAGCTTGCGTCGGGTCTAGTGGTTAGTGAGGCTCTTTAGTTAGTCATTGAGAGCTCACTAACTTAGTGTAGTGCCATAGCCATTGTGTGGATAGAGTCTATAGCAACTAGAATTGTGGTAGGTGGCTTGCATTTTTAGTAGGCTAGCGCAACACTCGCTTCGCCGTTTATTTGACTAACCACATAGCTCAAGTGTTGTTGTAGAAATTTTTATAGGCTATTCACCCCCCTCTAGCCATTAGGACCTATCAGCACCTAGATTCAATGCAGTTAAGATGCATGATCTAGGGAGCACGCATCAGGGTAGACGAGTTATACGACGGTTCTCGGCATAACAAGTCGTGGGGACGGTGTTAGAAGTTGGGACGACATTCAACACTCATGCATGCTTCCCTGAGTTTTGGGCTTCATGTGCATCTTAACAAATTTTAGTGTGAACACATGTCCCACAATCTCGTGCATAACTCGATGAACCCACTATAGAGGTCCCCTGGGGCTATAAATTTGGAGGCAAGGTGGAGTAGAAGGAATACTACTTGTGTTCATTTGTTGTGCTGTGACACATATCTTTTCTTCTTTGTTTTCTCCTTCCAGTCTTCTTCTGAACAATGGCTCATGGCAAGCATCCAAGGGAGGAAATTCTAGAAGCCGTGGATCCGCCTCCACACCTTTGTGCCCTCTTCATCGCCAAGGGTGAGAGGGAATGATTTCTTATCTCTATGGCTGCCTTGCATTAATCCTTTGAATATGCAGGGCTACCTCTCATGTTGCGGTACATCAGCCAACTCCGGCGGAGGTTGGACAACAATCAATTGCGCATGCTATCGAAGCACATCTTGCTAGGTCCATGGTATCTTCATCTTCATCCTCCGAGTTGGGTCAGGATATCTAGAATCTTATTCATGAAAGGAGAGAGGCTAGAAACCTGTATTCTGAAGCCACGCTTGAGGTAGGTCGGCTCAAGCAATGTCTCGATGCCGTTAAAATAGCCCTCTCTACATCTGAAGAAGAGACCAATGTTGTTCAGATGAGGGCTGATGAAGCTCATGCTAGGGCAGCAGGTAAAATTTCTTTGAAGAGTCTTTCCTTTTATATTCGTGACTTTATCCGATAACCCTTCATTTTCATTAGATCTTGTGGAACAACTGGCTGCTTCTTGTCGCGAGATCAAGGATGCTCATCGTCGGAAGATTGACCTAGAGAGTCGCCATGAGATCCTCCAACGAGCAGCACATGGCGCAATTGTAGCAGTAAATGCCAGGGGAGTTTCTCTTGAAGATCGCCTATAGGATATCCTAGCTCATGCCAGAGAAGTGGCAACTCATGGGGTCCGCTATGGTGCCGGTGCCGCTCTACCTACAGCACAACTGCATTCAGGGCACGAGCTTCATCACCTGGAACCTAGTTTTCTAGACACTGATCGGCTGGAAGATCAAGAGGACCTGATCAGAGACTTCACTGATGCTGCCGAGGCTATCATAGTGATCATTCATGCAGAAGATATTGTAAACAATGCTTTCTTAGGACCATAGATTATATCTAGGGTCTTATAAGTAAAGAATCTACTATTTGAATGCCACTTTTGATCCTATGTCTTTTATCGTTATTTTTTGTTCTAAAGGCGATACTCTAGGTGTCAGCTATATTTTGAGCCAATGAGACTTGGCTATCAAGCATAGACCCAAATACTTGGGTATATATAGTACTTCTTTACGTATTTTCCATTGAGGTCTACGTGATAATAGATCTGTATCATACGGCGGTTTGCACATATAAACCAATAGATCTGCATTTTGATCCTCCAAGGTACAAAGATCATGGAATCTAAAGAACGATGCAGCATATCACAAAACTTCACCCTCAGTGAGGTGCTCTACCTTCCATCTTGCAACCCTCATGGTTAAGGGATGTGATCCGTGTCTTGACCATGAGAGCTACAAGATGTACCTCACGATCAAGGGATGTGATCTGCTTCTTGACTGCGAGAGCTGCAAGATGGAATATAAGCACCCAATCTTAAAGAATGAGCACCTCACAAACTTAAAGCACCCCCAATCGAGTATGGAGCCCCTGAACAGGAGAGAACCAGATGATTACAAATCTTCTGTTAACACAAGATCTACAAGAAGATATGCAATCATCAAGGTCAAGCTCCTGTTCAGCGGCAGCACCTCGCCAAGGATGGAGAAGGAGCACCTCGCAAAACTTGCACCTACATCTCAGTGAGGTTCTTTATATTCCATAATCTTGCTACCTCTTAGCGTTGAGGGATGTAGATCTGCATCTCGATGCTAAGGGGCAGCAAGGTTATGGAATCTAAAGCACCCAATCTTGAAGGCCTTCTCAAAACACCCGGTGAGGTGCTTTATTTCCATCTTGCACCTCTTACAGCCAAGAGAAGGCAGCGAGAGGTGCAAGGATGAAGACAAAGCACTTCTTGGCGATGAGGAAAGATACAGTAGCTCATGAGTGTGTGGATTCAAGAGTGTGTGTGTGTGTGGATTGAGCCCAAGAGGTGCATCCAGACCCTGGTTAAATAGGCCAACCTTGAAGATGGAGAAGTGCAAGTAATGGTGATGCAACTGTGTTGTGGGTAGTTGGAAAATAACTCACGCTAACTTTACGCCGAAAGAACAAACAGTCGTGGAGGGCCGGCGGCCATAACACGTATCCCAGTCGGCTTGGCTTTTCATACGACTGAGAAAATACCACTGCTGCATCTATTGTTAACCCATCGGTGGTAGAAGTTTCAACTGTCGGTTTCCCTCCGCAGGAGGCCTCGCTATCAGTCCAACTGGCGATGCAAGTATAACACCGTCGCTTTTATCGCTACGGCAATGAAAGTGGCGACAGTGATAAATCAATCTGTAGTAGTGTTGTTCAGGTCAGAAGTAGATCATGTCGCAAGAGTCCATTGGGATAGCTTACAGATAGTGGAGACACATGATGACGAAGGTTGTATTGCACTTATGAGTGAAAATCATATTTATGAATTTTTAGGCTTGAGAGAAGAGGAGACAACAAATGTACCTGCCATTCCTACTAGTGATGTCATAGCAAGTGAGATGGTGATTTCATATGATAACAATAACTCACCAATGGATATTGGTACAATCTACCCATCAATGGAGGAGTTTAAGAAGGCAGTGCGACAATTTGCCATCAATAAGGAGTTTGATATAGGGACAGAGAAGTCAGATACGAGGAGGTATAGGTGTTATTGCAAGTCAAGTGACGACTGCACTTGGAGAATTAATGGCACCAAACATAAGGGACAAAGCACTGTAGAGGTGAGTTGATTTGTTTTTTATTATTTTTGTGTAAATTATTATGATTCTCACTATTTGTCTGTTTTGTAGGTTACTGTTTTGGTTGATGAGCATACTTGTGTTTCTAGCATGAGGTTGAGAACTAAAACTCCTCGTATCCTCCACTCGCTTAATGGAAGGTGGAATGACCACTTGGCCACAGCTATAGCGTTGATGATAATTGGATGTATCCACTCGCTTATGGCTTCATAGCTTCTGAAACAATAGACAACTAGACTTGGTTCATGGAACAATTAAAGATGGCAATAGGTAATCCCCCACTCCTTGTTGTTTGTTCTAATGCTTGCAAGGGCTTAGAGAACATAGTGAAGAATGTTTTCCTAAATGTAGAGCAAAGAGAATGCTTTTATAATCTTGTGAAAAAATTCATAAGAGGTTTAGAGGGTTCAGCCAGATGTATCCTGCAGCAAGGGCTTACATAGAAGACGTATCTATGACCATATGGCAAAAATTGTAAGTGAATCATCAGAAGCAGCAGTGAAATGGTTACAAACCAATCATAAGCTTAAATGGTATAGGTGTGCTTTGAATCCAGAAATTAAATGTGACTACACAACTAGTAATATTGCAGAGTCATTTAATGACTGGATTAGAGACCATAAAGACTTACCTGTTGCTGACCTTGCTAATAAGATTAGAGAAATGATCATGATATTATGGAACAAGAGAAGAAATATTGCATACAGGCTACCTAAAGGCAGGATACTTCCAGCTATTATGCTTCAGCTGAAGGCAAATACTAGAGGTTTGGGCCACTTGAAAATTGTACCAGCTGGTAATTGGAGTGCAGAGGTGTGGGACCATAGCTGGAAAGTTGAGAGGCATATTGTCAAGTTAAACCAAAGGACATGTACTTGTCTTGAATGGCAGCACATTGGTAAGCCATGTAAGAAATGCGGTGAAAAAGGTCACATGCAACCAATGCGAAGGGAAAGAAGACGATTAGAGGACCTATGACTTACAAGAAATGCGGTGAAAAAGGTCACAGGCAAGCTAGTGCCAAGTGCCCACTCAATGGGACAGAAAAAAGAGGTAAGTATTGATTTTCTTTATCAAAAACTTGAATCAACATGTCATTATTAATTAATTAATTTTACTTGTAGGAAGCGGAAGCAACCTAGTAAAAATGTTACAAAAAGCTACGTCAGTAGAACTTAGCACCCCACAGAGGCCAACTAGAGAAGAAATACTACGGGATAGTCCAGGAAAGATCACTATAAGGTAAGGAATATTAACACATTTACCCTATAATAATTCTTTCCATACATCTAATTGCCGTACCATATTTCTTTGTCGCCGGCTTACGCTCATGTTAGGAGAGGGCACCTCTACACAAACCGACACCACTAGTCCTATCAGGATGTCTACTGCGACTGCACAAAAAAGATGACACCAAAGAGAAGGCTATATATTGGATGAATGATCGTATCTGTGACGAGATGTAAACTCATGCTTTATTTGATATGAGATGGGACTCGTTTAGAACAAAACTATGGTTTTGTGAGATGCGCCAAAATCATGGATTTATGAGATGAACTCATTTGTGCTAAATTTATGGTTTTATCTATTACATGTTATTACATATGCCTCTTTTTTGTTAATTTTTATTATATATTAATCTGTGAATTGTTACATGTTACTGCCCAGGCGGCGGCCAGCCAGCCCAGGTGAGCCAACAAGGCCAGCCACCGGCCAACCAACGTGACCCGCACCCCAGACCCTGTACGTGACAGCAGAAGGGCACAAGAGTCCTTTCAGGTCTCCAAATACACATACACAACTTAAAAAAAAAAGATGAAATACACATAATAGTAAGGAAATCAATTGTGCAACGTTTGGAGGCTAATTTTTATGAAATCGATGTTTGGAGTCTTAAATCTGCAAAACGCATTGATTAGAGTCCCAAATATATAATTTTCAGATCCTGGAGAAGGAAGATAATCTTTTGGTTTCTGAATATCCCAT
Organism: Miscanthus floridulus; assembly: GCF_019320115.1. Taxonomy (NCBI): domain Eukaryota; kingdom Viridiplantae; phylum Streptophyta; class Magnoliopsida; order Poales; family Poaceae; genus Miscanthus; species Miscanthus floridulus. The sequence continues at coordinate 73,985,049 of NC_089580.1, forward strand.
GCCTCTCCTATGCGGAGTCGTTTTGGTTCTTTAGTCGCCCCTAAAATTCATGTCACTGCTGTGTTCATCTGATTTTAACCCCCAACTACAAAACCGTCTAGTATTGGTACCCAAACTGTCAAAACCGTTCACTTTTAGCATCTGTGCGCGGAAGAGGCTGTTTTGTCCGGCGTGAAACGGGTTTGACCATGCCATGCTGGCATTGACCGCCACGTAGGACGCTGGTCTGCATCTCAGTGACATGTGGGGCCCGTGCGTCACCCACTCATTCCCTCCCCTCCTTCCTCCAGCTCCAGCAGCATTCGGACAGTGCAGTCGAGTCGTCGCCGCCGCCACCGGACAAGCAGGCTACTGCGCCATGGCCGGTGAGCCCAGCTGCTGCACTGCTGCGAGGCGGGCGAGGGCCGTCGAATCCGCCGCCCAGCTCGTGTGTCGTCTAGCTCCGCCGAGCTCGAGCATCACTAGCCGCCCCACTGTAGCCGTTGCTCCCCTTGCAATCATTCGCCGCTGTCTGGCTGCCACGTCGCCGCTGAGCGAGTGTGCGCGCGGGCTGCCACGTCGGGCTAGCTAAGCCGCCGTCGGGCTCACGCGGTAGGGCCACCGGACAAGGAGGCGGCCGCGCCATGGCGACGAGCGCGCGAGCGGGACGCCGTGCTGCTGCCTCCACTGGCTGCCCCCCCCCCCCCCTGCGGCGAGGGAAACTTCAAATTCATCGTTTATAGGTCACGGATGGCTCTCGATGTGGGCAGGGCAGCTAGGTAACTCCCATGGCTGCTTATTGGTGGAAGGAAATGGGTTGAGATGATCCGGACTGTACGAATTTGAAGAACGAAGGAAGCTCTGTTTTCGGCGTCAATGGCTCCGGCAAGGTGATTTGACTGGGTGTGCCGCGACAGCTCGCTGCACGCGCAGGTGGACATCCTCGTCGTGCCCTACACGACAGTCCCCGCTAGCCCTGGCCTCGCCTCGACGCCATTCGGCTACAAAAGCCGCAGATGAACGCCAGGACGGTGCCCGGCCACCATTGTTGCCGTGACCGAGCTCGCAGATGGATGTGCCCTCTCTACTGACTCCCTTCCTTTTTCTTACAACGTTTTGGCTCCATCCTTCTGCCACGCACATGCCCTTTGAGCAATTTGGACTAAGGAGGCGCTATCCGACGGAAACGCCATGCGCCGCCGCCGCTGTGAACCGGCGAGCTTGGTTGCAGCGCATGGAGGCGGCGTCCGCGGCAAGCTCGGCTGTGGCGCAGGGAAGTGGCGTCCGCGTCCGTAGCCTGCTCGAGTGCCACCGCCCTGCTCGCGTACCGCCATGCTGCTTGCGCGCTGCCGCCGTAGCCTGCTCGCCGCCGGTGACAGGAGGAAAGAGAGAGGCCAGCGTGGCATGGTCAAACCCGTTCCACGCCGGACAAACACAGCCTCTTCCGCGCCCAGATGCTAAAAGTGAACGGTTTTGATAGTTAGGATACCAACACTACGGTTTTATAGTTGTGTCTAAAATTAGACGAACAGTTGAGGGCCCAAAAGTAGACTTAATCCTATTTATATTTATTTCTCTTGTGCCGGTGGCAAGCAAGCAGGCGGAGGAGCAGCGCCGGCGCCTTGCAGGGCTGCCACCGTCGTGGGGCTCGGTGGAGTGCCACATTAGCTCGTCGCGGCGGGCCGCTCGCTTTCGTGTTGCTAGGATTTGGAGCTTGGAGGGCGTTGTTCAGCAGCTCTGCAAACTGCAGTCCTCTTGCGTGGCCGTGAGCCCACGATTTGCAAGCGTCCTCGGGACGCAGAGGCCGGCTTGACGGCAGTCATCAGTGCAGGCGAGGAGCCAGGCGGCGGTTGCAGGCACGAGCGAAAGTTGAAGCTTGGCTACAGCTGGAAGTTCACCTGGAGCGGGCATCTTTCATTCCCATGCTGACACCTCCCATGCCGAGCAGCCGCAGGCCTACCACTACAGGCCAATCGCATCGCCTCGTGCCGCTACAGGACACTTGCGTCGAGCCGCCGCCATGTCCTCCCGCCCCGCCACAGGCCACTCGCGCCGCACCGTGCGTCTGCGGGACACTCGCGCCGCGCCGTGGAGGAGAGAAAAGCTTGCACAAAGCCACGAAGGACGCTGCGAAGGGGTCCAAGGTCTTCTTTCTCGCACTTGCCCACCTTCGCCTGGACGCTGCCGCCCGTTATGCTGGACAGGACGTCCGGCCAGCCACACCGTGTCCGTCAGTCCGTGCATCGGTTTAGGAACGTGAACCTCACCGTCCGCGCCGAGCCTCACCCGGGTGAGCCCACGTGCAGCCCGCAGGTGCTCCAGGTGAAGGGCAGCAACACGGACACGACCTCCCTTGGAGCTTGGCTGCTGTGCAGTCCCTGGAGAACCGGGAGACGGACACGCTCCACCCCGAGGAGGGCGTAGTAGTCGACGCCGCACCCCTCGCCGACGGCGACACGGCTGCGGAGCTGCTGGACACGTGCGGTGCGCGCCGACAATCTCCCCGAACCGGACGCCGCCCTGCGGGCGCTAGCTCGGCCCCTACAACTTGCCGTCCCAGAGCGCGGCGTCGTATAGGAGCGCGCCGACCAACTCGAGCAGATCGATGCGCGCGCCCAGCACCGGGATGAAGAAGCTTCACGTGCGTGAGCAGCTGTGACATGGACTCCGCCTCAGACGTTGTTGTAGAGCCGGACTTGGAGATGTGGTTGAGCGCCATCATCGGTCTTGCCTACGCCGCCGGCGCCCCGGAGCAGAGGAGGTCCTCCAGCGCGTCGGGGTCACAGAGCAGAGGAGGTGGCGACTGCGGCGTGCCCAGCGCAGCGGGCCAGCGTCGACTCGAACGTCCAGCGCATCCGCGAGCACGAGGAGATTGTAGCGTCGTGGAAGGCCACGGCATGGCAAGCAGGTCGTCGAGCGTGCCCAGGACGGTGTCCAGGAGCCGAGGCAGGGCCGAGGATGGTGGCGCCTGCGTGGGCGTGGGCGTGAGGGTGTCGCCGAGCACCGCCCGCTCTTCGCGCCGTGGAAGTAGACGAGGGAGGAAAGAATGGACGGCCATCAATTAGCGCCATCTAATGCAGAATGGATGGACGAGACGGTGGGAAAGTTACAGCATGACTTGCTCAAGCAAAGTCACTGGATCTGGATCCGGCGCGAACTGCTGCTTCCTACTGCTATGCCTCGCCGGAGTGCAATCCGGTGAAGCAGCAGGCGGCCGTCCACCGAGCGTTCGGCAGCAGACAAGAGCCGTAGGCGCCTACACTTGCCGAGGCCGGTCCCGGTCCGACGGCGCCCTCCAGCCGGATCTGGACGCCAGGGAGATCATGGGCCACACTGCGATCGCTCACGCCGCCGCCGCTCACAACGTCGCGCAACTTTGCGGTGTTTTTTTTTTTCACTACGCCATATCCTACCCGCATTCTGTAACCGCCCTAAGATGAGATCGTTGACAAGGGGAAGAGGAAGAGGAAGAAGAAGACGAAAAGTCCCCACCGTCGTCGGCGCATGTGACGACCTCGTCGGCACCATCCTGGCGTGCCTGCCCGCCTGCAACGCGATCGCGTGTACGGCGCTCTCGAAGCGCCACCGGAGCCTGATCCGGAGACCAGAGTTCAGGACTTTAGGAGCCTACGGTTCGACCTCACGGGCGGCGGCACCGAATCAAGTTCGACGCTCTCCTCCCTCGGCAGCCAGCGTCCTGGATCTCTCTCTCTCTCTCTCTCTCACTCTTCACTAGAGAACAATTCCCGGCTGCATGCCGGCCTCACAGCCGCTTCGCCAATCGGTGACTGAAACTACGCTTTATTTATATTTATTTAATCTTGTGGCTGATTAATCGATTCGTAATCTATGTTTTGCAATAAAAAATCTTTGGTTAGATGTGCTATCGATCTGAAGTGGAAGATGCAGGATTCTCAGGTATAGGAGGTGCTATTGATCTTTGGATGTGAGCGTGATGCACAAATTGATGGAAAACAGTGTGGGGCCATGATATTCCAATTTCCTTTCGTTGCTGCATCTGTGGAATCCATACTCTATTGTTGTGCTGCTGTATCACCTTTTTATCAAATTATTTCTTCTATTTGCTTGATTTCTCCATCTTGATGACTCCCTTTGTTTGAAACAGTAAACAACTGCATATAAATCTGGAAAATTTGTTGCTAATGCAGAGTATCACTATCTCTGCTTAAATGCACATATTAAAGTGGTGTTGGAGAACCCGACGATTAAGGTTGTCGTCCTGCTGTCAGTGGTGCTGGACGAGATGTGAAGATTAATAACCCTTGCTTCATGGGTCAACAATATGACAACTTGGATAATTGATAGCTAAAGATTGCCACCAAAATAAAAAATGCTCCTGGGTCTTCAGATCCCAGTAAACAGAAATGGATCATCAACCCAAGTAAAGAGTGCCCAAAGTGCAGCCATGTCATTGATAACAGTGAAGTAAAAGTTGTGCAAATGTTGAAGTAAAACAGGGCTATCTAGAATACTTCCAAGCATGATTAGGAGTAAATAAAAAATGATATATGAGAGCAATTGACAAAGATTAACAATTTCCATATCTCGAGGAGTTGGTCAACTTGTTTATAAAACCGGAATAAATATATATGGTTATAATTATATTTGTCACTTTAACTGCCTTTCTTTTGAGAGATATTTACTTATATGGCCCTCAAAAAAATACACCTTCCTTCTATGGCTCTTTTTTTTTTTTTTTTAAAAAAAATAACATGTAAGGCCTTAAAACAAAAATTTCTTAATTGTATAGCCTTCCGTCTAATTTGGGCCTTTGTAGGTGTTAAGTATGAGGTAAAATGGACATTTTACCCCTGGCAAAAAAAATAAACAAATTGCGAGTTTACTTTGTTTTAGATTTGGAGAATATCAATTTGATGTCCAATTCAGGCCTTTGCAACTCTGGAAGCACAAGCACGGGTGAAATGAATATCAATTTGATGTCCCCCTCAATTCCTGGTGTCTGAGTTTCTTGCATTTCTCATCGTACCTCCTGCAGATGGCGCTGCTAGCCTGAAAGCAGAAGACAGATTACTTCTAGGTATCTCAAACTCTGATTCTGGAACGCACATAGAATTCGGAGGCGACGACGGGGACCTGCTCAGTGCTCATCGTACCTCAGTGCTGCTCTGCTCGGGCTGGCCCCGCCCGGGCTCCACCTGCTGGCCGCGGGAGGGGTCACCTGCCTCTGGCTGCGGGAAGGGCCAGCCGGAGCCGCGAATGGCTTGTCGCCAGAGAGGCCGGCCAAGCCGGGCTGGCTGCGGCCGCGGGAGGGGGAGGGCGCGACGGGCTGGCCGCTGCCGCGGGAGGGGCAGGCCGCGTCGGGCTGGCCGCGCGCGCTCGACGAGTCGGGCCGCGGAGCCTCCCCACGCGTTGCTCGCCGGCCAAGGGTGGGTGTGGGTCCTTCCGGCCGTGGATCCGGCGGCAGAGAGGCCGGCGGCGGCCCCTGCCCGGAGTTCCCGTCGACCCGGTCCTCCGTTGTTCCCATGAGTCGCTCGCATTTTTTTCTCTCCCCACCCGCGTTCGTTCCCTGGCCGATGCGGCACGGAGGAAGGAAGGAGAAGTAAGAAGTAAGGGTATTTCCATCATTTCGCATAGGAAACAGTAGCCCAACTGACGGCACACCCTACCAGAATTGACGGAAGGCAATAGAAGAATTTTTTTTTTCCGTTTTTGAGCCTCACATGTAAGTTTGAAAAAAAATAGGTTATAGAGGGAAGATGTATTTTTTTTTTTGGATCATACAGGTAAATATCTTTTCTTTTGAGCTACCTCATGACCAACTTATATGTTTAGTAGACCTATTATTTCTGAAATGCTTACTTTTGCATATACAGTATGGGGCTTTAGCTGTGAATCTACAAATCAACATTAATAAGAAACAATGTCTGAAAGGTTCAACTCCCTCGGTCCCTAAGTATACGTTGTTTTCGTTTCCCGAGAGACTAAATATATATTAAAACATATTTATATTTATGTTGCATAATTAGTATCATTGAAAAGATCGTTGAATCTAGTTTTTTTATAAGTTTATTTAGAAATATAAATGTTGCACGTATTTCTACAAATCGAGTTAAACTTATGATACGTAAACCAATAGCGACAGTTATTTGGGGACGGATGGAGTATAAAAGTGAGCTTGTTCAGAGCTGTGCCTGCGACGATCAGTCAAGGAGGCACTCTACCAACGGCGTTGGGTACTTGATATATTGTTGGCTCAGTGACAGCACCAGTGCTTTGCGATTATGTGCGTCTGTGGGAGATCCTGGAAGGAGTTCAGTTGCAACCGACGGTGTCAGACAGATTCGTCTGGAAGTGGACTGAAAACGGTACTTACTCAGCCTCCTCTGCGCGCAGATCATTTTTCATCGGAACGTCATCCATGTTAGGGGCTAAGGAAATCTGGCAGGTCGCAGTGCCGCCTAAGGTCAAGTTGGGCTGTGGACGGCAGATCGCAGGAAACGGCATGGGCTGCAAGATGCCGACACCTGCCGACCCGCGCGCTTTGTGATCTGGAGCACTTGCTATTGTCGTGTGTTTATACAAGGGAGGTGTGGTGCTACATACACATACTGCAACCTGTCGGCCTACTCCGGCGTCAATTGTCAATTGAGGAGCTAGTGCCGTGGTGGCTGCGCACCCAAATGTGAGTTCAGTCATCGCTGCGCCAGAGGCTTCGATCTGATCGCGTGGTCTGTTTGGAAGGAACGGAACAGAAGAGTCTTCAATGGAGTTTCAGAAACGCCGAAGGCAGCTTGTAGGGACAATCGTGAAAGAAGTAACAGTTGGGTCGAAGCAGGTTTTGCCTCGCCGTCGGCCATTCTGGCGCATAGCTTTGGCCTTCACACTTGCCTCGCCGTCGGCCATCCTGGTGACAATCTGTCGCAAAAAACTACCATCTGTAATCAGTGGCGGAGCCAGGATTCTGAAGTTGGGTATTCCCATGTGTGAAAAAAAATTCCAATATATGGTAGCTTAGGTTTCAAATATACTAATTCATAGTAGTATTATCACATCACAGAGGTTGTCTGCTCAAGCAATTAAATAAAATAGACATTACTTTACCTCCCTCGTGTCATATGGAGAATGCATGGAACTATAACACTAACAGCTGCATTCATAAGAAAGCTTACGGGGGAAGACCAAACATAAGTAAGTGTTCTTAATAACTTGGACCTATATGTTGCACTGAATAAGGTCATATTAGCATTGCCATGATTTTTGTCAAAAGTAAAAACTGATCACAAACCTGGAGTCCTGCCGTCCTAGGACCTGGGCACCAGGCCAGTGGCTGCGGGCTGCCGGCAGCCGGCTGCCCGGTTGGCCTGGCCGCCGCCGCGGCGCCCCCTGCAGCCCTACGCCCTTGCCCCTGGCCCCTGCCGCCAGGCCGGCCCCCTGCCACTGGCTTTTGCTACCTTGCGCCCTTGCAGCTTGCGCTGGCCGCGCAAGTCGTGCTCCGCCGGCCGCAGCCCGCTCCTCGCCGCGCGGCGTCCATCGCGTCCCGTCCGTGTCCCGTGTCCCGTGTCCGTGCAAGCAGAGGCCGAGGGGCGAGGGGGTGTCGGGGGCTCGAGGTGGGTCAGAGGCCAGGAATGAAGGGGTGGAGTGCCTGAGTGGGCCGTCCTGGGAAGGAGGAAGTTTGGAGGCAAGGCCGAAATGCCGTGTTTTTGACTGATTCGGGCTGCAATGAGCGAAAACAGTACAGAATATTGCAATATATATATATACACACACATATACATAAAAAGTATCTCAAAAAAGTTGGGTTTTCCTGGGAATACCCTTGGATCCGCCCATGTCTGTAATAGGCTTAAGTTCCTTCACACTTGTGTAGCTTCTTCTGTTTGTGCCGGTGCATGTCGCTGGGCATCTCGCTCATCAGTGATAGGCGTTTTGTACCATCTTAATGAAATATATGCCAAGCATGCTCGCGGAAAAAAAAAGAGTCGCACGCAGACGCAGCAGCGAGGGCTGAATAGGAGTCGAGCTCGCAGGCGTCAGGTGCGGTACTGCGCTGCACATCGGCAGGGTGGGGAGGGGCCTTCGCGCATGGAATGGAATGGAATGGAAGGGACTGAGGTGCGGTCCATACATGTTCATGTTACGCTTCGTAGCCCGTAACGGCCTGCTACTTGGCCCAGCCTCTACTGACGCTCGCCCCCCTTGAATCCTCATCCTGACATGGTACATCGTTCTGCTGAGCAGTAGGCCTAACATCCTGCGGTCCTGCCTGGACTTTGCAAGGAAATTCCACTTTACAAGCTATAAAAAGGACAATTAACAATAAACTAAATAAAGTATTTAACTGAATATTAGACATAACAAAAACAGGACATATTTTTGAGGACTTGTGAAACGCCAGACCAGCGACTTGAAAACAACAATATGGAGACGTGCGTAGCAGATAGAAAGGATCTGATGCGCTGCAAGATTGTCAAAAGGTGCGTTGCTGAACCGAAGCATACTCTAAGCATGTTCATATTCCAGGATCCGCAAAGCAATGTGCAAAGCAAAGGCAAGCGCCGTCAAGACTGTAGAAGCAGCCATGCTGAAAGAAACGTTTAGGGGGCATTTTCTAAGCTTCTTTCCGGCCATTCTGACCTGAATTAGCCCAGATCCCTTGTGCCAAACGTCTGGAACTGAAGGAGCAATTTCTTGCAAGCCCCCTACGGCACTTCAGCTGAAAAACTGAGTTAGGTTGGTTAGGCTTTTTATTATTCTGAGAAACGTGTCTTCAACTGCGTAATGCCCTTGGTCTTTCTGCCCAACAACTGAAACAAGCTGCTGTATCTTATGACTGACAGCCAAAAGAGCTTCAACCAAGGTTTCCGGCGGTATGAATGAGAATTACGCGTCAAGCTGAAATTTAGGTCACATACCGCTAAAGGAAGTATATGCCCATTCTATTCATCAAACAACCATCCACATTCCCTTGGGCCTTGGTCAATTCATTATTAAGCATATTAGCAGGTTCAACAACCACTAGGTTCATTTCTTTTTTTTTTCTCGAATACGCAAAAGATTTGCGTATCACTGTAATTAAGAAGAAGAGTTTAATCATACAAACGACGTGCTTCAGAGGAGCGCCCTCAGAGGTCTTACAGCCGTAGACTGGACCATCCTAGCAAACCATTCGAAGCTTCGATATTACATAAAAGGTCTACAACCGAGCTAAGGACAGCGCTGTAACATATGAAACTGTCCAGGGCTTCAACTTGGCTCGACGTCCGAGAAGAGCTTCGAATGGTTTGCTAGGACGGTCCTACTCCGGCGTCCGAGAAGAGCTTTCTACCTGCCCTGGTGTTGACCGTTGGAAATGAAAGGATCAAGATGCCCAAGAGTGGGTGAATTGGACTAATTCTAAAATTCTTTGCAATAATTAAACCCTACACTTAGCCCTCTTCACCCCTTGTGCCTAGAATGTGTTTCTATTGTTCTACCACACAAAAGTTTTACAACCTAAGTTCCAATCCTACTCTAGCATGACAATTCTAGAAATGTAGAAACACGAAATGAATTGCTCAAATGTAAATGCTTAAAGTAAAGAGAGAGAAAGGAACGCGACGATGTTTTACCGAGGTATCGGAGAGTCGCCACTCCCCACTAGTCCTCATTGGAGCACCCGCGCAAGGGTGTAGCTCCCCCTTGATCCACGCAAGGATCAAGTGCTCTCTACGGGCTGATTCTTCGACACTCCGTCGCGGTGAATCACCCACAACCGCTCATAACTTGAGTTGGGTCATCCACAAGCTCTGTCGGATGATCACCAACCTCCCGATCACCACCAAGCCGTCTAGGTGATGGCGATCACCAAGAGTAACAAGCACAAACTCTCACTTAACCATGACAAGCCTAATGAGAAGGGCGGATGCACACTTGCTACTCTTCTTACACTAATGAGGCCTTAATCTTGGATTCTCAAATCTCAATCACCTCACTAGGCTCTTGCTCTCCTTTGCACTCTCAAGGGTGTTTCTCAGCTGAACAAATGGGTAAGAGACCTCCCTTGGACGAGTGGAGTAAGTATTTATACCCCCTCATTCAAAACATAACGTTTGGAGGCTAAGTCATCACTCTGCGGGGTGATCGGACGCTCTGGTCAAGGTGACCGGACGCTCCGGTTAGTTATCCCCACCACTGTGTCAGAAAGAGCCGTTAAGTTCTAACCGAACTCTGACCCGCGTCCAGTCAGCATAGACCGGACGTGTCTGGTCATGAAAAACGCTCTCTGGAACCTTACTGATGTTGACCAGACGCTGGCGCCCAGAGTCCAGTCACTTCGCTATTCAGCGTTCGATCAGTTATCGGATCCTGACCAGCGTCCGGTCAGCACTGACCGAACGCGTCCGATCAGGAAACTCCCTCTCTAGAACCTCTCTAGAGTTGACCGGACTCTAGCACCCAGCGTTCGGTCACTTTTCACTCAGCGTCCGGTCGCAACTAGACGACTCTAGTTTATCAAATGAACTGACCGGACTCTCACTCTAGCGTCCGGTCACAACTAGACCAGCGTCCGGTCAGTCATTTGACCCTCCATTCACTTCCAACTCGAAATCCTATGTGAATGAAGTTTGCTCCAATTGATCTTAGGGCTACTCCTGAGCTACCTAGTGCTAGATTTGACAAGTGTGCACCACACCTAACCCACTAGACTCACCTAGGTCAAGCTACTAATCCATACCCCCTTAATAGTATGGCCAAAGAAAAACAAAGTCCTAAATTACTCTAAGTGTCTCTTCAACACCAAACGACACATAGAACTAGTCTATCCTTAACCTTGTCGTCTATCCTTTGAAAATCGAAACGATTTCCATCATAGGGGGCATGACAACCATGATTGCCCAATCAATTGCCATTACCATGACCTAACTTAAATTGCCTCTACAAAACACATGTTAGTCATAGTAATCTCGTATTGTTATTAATCACCAAAACCCAACTAGGGGCCTAGATGCTTTCAGTCTCCCTCTTTTTGGTGATTGATGACAACACAATCTCGAGTATGTAAAAGAGATGAGGTTTTCAACATGCTTGGTTCATATAAGCTTTTGACAATAAGAGCAAAGGAGTTAGACATGCTTATATGACCCAAGCCAACATGATGTACTCAATAGATATGAATTAAGTAAGAGTACATGAAGTAAAGCTCATTTGAATCTGAGTAAAACACGGAAGCAAAGCAAATGAGCATAACCAAGAGACATGACATATATATAAATCAAAATAGAGAGCACACATGTCACATAAGTATCACCATCATAAGTATGTAATGCAATGCATGAAGATAAACGTGAATGCATAATGTATCACACATAAAGAGCCAAAGGAAATAAATCATAAGCTCCCCCTAGATGTAACGCTCCCCCTAGATCTAGCATACTCGATCCCTCTCCCCCTTTGGCATCAAGCACCAAAACCTAAGGGTTAGACGGCGAGACAGGAGCAGTCAAGTCGGGCGCAGAGGTGCGGTGAGAGATCTGGAACTGAGCAGCATCATCCTCTGACCTTGAGCTCTGAGCGGTCTGACTCTCTGTTGCTGGAAGTGAAGTGGAAGCGGTCTAGGTCTACTTAGGAACTGGCGTGGCCTGTGACTCTAGAAGTATCACTATAGGAGGTGGCTCTGATGATGCAACAGACGACGGGAGCGTCTCAGTAGTCTCGGTAACTGGAGCAGCTGTGGTAGTGATAGGGACTCATAGCTCTAGCGGTGTAGGCTGCCCTATAAGCTCACTGAATGTCGCACTGAGACTCCTGGATACTGGGGTGTTAGCCACTATCATTGAAGAACTCTGAGCCAGAGTGAAGCCCATAATAATGGGAGTAAAGTGAGGACCCTAAGCTAGCACTGGTGAAGCAAACCACTGGGACACCTGCTCTGTAGGTGAAGCAAACTGAGTAGTTGGTTGTTCCTGACTCTGAAGCCCACTGGGCTGTATAGCTAGAGTCACTGAAGTGGTGGCAGTAGTCTAGCCTATCTGAGGTGTAGACTGCTGAGGAGCAGTCCCAATAACACTGAAGGCATGCTGTATGAAACCAAGTAACTGTTGCTGAATCATAAGCTGCTGCCTCTAGAACTCATCATGTCATGCATGAACCTGTACAAGAGCAGCTGTGGTCTCCTATGCCTAGCGTGCTTGATCCTATCTCATTCGCTCAAGTACTGCAAGAAATGCTGGGTCAGTCTGTGGTGGCTATGGTGGAGCAGAGCTAGAACCACTAGCCTCTGTGTCGTGTGGTCGAGGAGGCATCTGAGGAATAGACTAATAGTCATCATCAGAGCTATCACTAGGGTCACTCTCGACCACACCCTCCTGCTGAGCATCTAGCTGCTCCTCCTCTATCACTGTAATGCCCCTGATGATCTCATCCTGTTGGGTTGCTATCTCTAGGACCTCTGGGCAATGGCTCGTCTAGCTAGGTGTCCTCGCACTACTGTGGTGGAGCATCTGAGTCATGTTATATGGAGGAAACTCAGTAGTAGCACCTGTGTACTCAGCCTTCATCTCTAGGGACTTCTGTGTAACTGCCTTTCGAATCAAGAAGGTGATCTAGTGAGCATAAGGCAGCTATCGATGACCTCTGAAACTCTCTGCTAGTGTATCCTCCATATCTGAAAGAATGACATCCCAAATATCAAATATGGTCTGCTGCACTAGAGAATTCACTAACCACAACTAAATGCGAGTCAAACCCTCGTGGTAACCCATCCTCAGGAGCAGAGTCCTCCTTATGATAGCATCAAGAAGCCGAGCTGTAGGAGTAAGGTCTTGTGGTGTCCTACTCGACCCCTCGCCAAATGGCTTTGTGAAGCATGGTCAGACAAGATCTGTGGGTGGCACAAGTTCGCCGTGATGGCATTTGGGAGGCTCTGTCTGACCATAGCAAACCTCATGAAGGCAAATGGGTGACTCTAGAATCCTGAGAATCTCTCTGACCCTCGAGCTCTGAAGCTTGTAGTCACGGCCTTTGAATGCAAAGTGTATGAATCTATGCCTCGGGTCAATCCAAAGTGAAAAGTAGAACTCATGGACCCATGACGAAACATAGCGGCCAGTCCATCCAAGAAGATCTATCAACCCTGGTAGATATGAGAGGTGAGGACGAATCTGCTTGCCTATTGCTGCAACAAGTGACTCAATGGAGCAAACTCTCTGAGATCTGAAGGCAACTCCACTGTTAAGATATGCGTGATAGAAATCCTCTTGTAGTACTATATAGAAGTGCTCTGAAGCACGATCACCTCACCTCAGCGGAAACCAGTCCTCAAACTGCACGAAGCGGAGCTGATGTACCTGTTTGGCTATGGCTACCCTTAGGTCAAGGTGAGTAACTAGAGGTGGACCCTGTGGTCTAGGAGGCGGATGAGAGCCCCTCCTCTATGTCTTAGGCCTCGGTGACACCTGAGTACATATGCGACCAGAGCGACGTAGCTGTGGCTATGCTACCTGCTCTATCTCCTGAACCTGCTCTGCCTGCTAAGTATCCTCTGAATGTCCTACTAGTTGTGTCTGCTATTGTGTCTCTCCCTAAGGTTGACTCTCCTCTAAAGCGACACGCCATCCTCCAAGCATGATAGTCCCAGCTATACTACCATGAAGACTCTCAACCCTCTCGATGGCGGCCCTCTAAGGTGGTGATAGCTGATCTATAATACAGACACCACTCCTAGCTCCACCTCTCTCTGCTCGCTCAGTGGCAGCTAGCACTGCTGCTACTCTCTCAGCCTCCACATCAACGAGCTTCCGCTTCTTTGTTGTGGTCTTTTTTGCCTTCCCCTTCTCTTGAGCAGTCAGGCGACACGGAGGCCTTGGATCCTCATCACCAGGACCACCTTCGGCATTCTTGACTCATGCCATTGCTAGATCTGAAGAGAATTACTACCATGGACAGGAACCAACTGCCAATTGACACTCACGAGGCTTGGCCTCGATCCATACTCGTGGGTTTAGCCTCGAGTTAATTGACCACTGCCAAAACAACCTCAAGAACACCGACTCGCTTCACGATGGAGTAGATATGATATATAAATAATCACAATATACATCTAGAGATGCAAAACCCTAAGAAGCAAGCAGTAGATACGAAATTAGAGGCAATGGCTTGCTACCTGATGAACCAGTGAACCGATGACCAATCAGCAGAGGACCAGACCATGGGGCACCATCGGAATCAGCAATCGGAGGTTAGGGTTTGCGATGTAGTGGCAGAGAAGACATAGTGGCAGAGGCAGACTAGGGCACCGGCATGGTTGCGGTGGCACGATGTCAGAGGTGGTCGTGGGCATGATAGTGTGAGGCATGGCTAGGAGATGGCTCAGGCAGCGGCGCTGGTGTGAGCACGGCGGCACGGGGCATGCGAGGTCGGCACGAGCACGGTGGCACTACTACGGTGCGGGCGTAGGAGCGTGGAGCAGGCGCGGCGGTGGAGGCATGGCTAGGGCACGGGCGCGTGTCGTGGGCATGGATGGCTGCGATGGTGAAGTCGGCACGTTGGTTAGGGTAAACAAGGAGAAGCGCAGTGTACGGGATGTATATATGGTGGCCCCCCGTGTTGGATAAGAAAAGGAAACGGAAAGGAGTTATAGATCCAACCGATTTCTACTGACCGGACGCACCGGTGGCAATGACCTGACACTGCCACCTGGAGTCCGGTCGACAACAGAGAGGTCCAAAACACCTCAAGTCGCGATCGAACACGTCCGGTTACCCTTGACCGGACGCAGATAGAGTCCGGTCGGTCCTAACAACATCTTCTTCGATTGACCGAACGTAGGGATGCCTTCACACCGGATGCAGGATGATCACTGTTTCAACATCCGATCACTCCTGTGCGCTTCTGTTCACCACGTGTGAACTGATCGAATGCTGGAATCCAGAGTCTGGTGCAGCATTTGGTCGCCATTCTTCAGTGATTCTTCAATGTTCCTTTGTGCTGCCTGTTCCTACTCAAGTCCCAACTTCAATAAGACCTAAATAAACACCAATTGAAACTGATGTGAGTGACCTCTCTCAAACCCTTAAAATTTTCAAAATATTTTGCCATATGCTATAATTCTTTTTAAGAAAATAGGCAATAGAAGGGTAATCGAAAGGGAACGAGAAAGCAACACAGATGCATATGCAATGCAATACTTGAAAGTAATTCTAGTTGCTTGTCAAGTTTGATCTAAGATTAAGCTTCTTCACATGCTTTTCGGTGGTTATCTTAATCATGTTAGACAAGCCCTAAGTGCATTACCAACAATTGAACATGTTGTGTATTACAATGCAATGCAAGGAACAACACAAGCTCATTTTCTAGTAAAGTTACTAAAATCAAACACATTGAGCTCATTCCTCAACCGACAAAATGTAGCCTCATCTAGCGGTTTAGTGAATATATCCACCAATTGATCCTCGGTCCTTACACCTTCTAGTGAAATATCATTTTTAGCAACATGATCTCTAAGAAAGTGATGGCAGATATCTATGTGCTTGGTGCGAGAGTGTTGAACCAGATTATTAGCAAGCTTTACCGCACTCTCATTATCACACAAAAGAGGTACCATTTCTAGAACTACACCATAGTCTAGCAAAGTTTGCTTCATGTAAAGAATTTGTGCACAACAAGCACCCACGGCAATGTATTCCACTTCGGCGGTGGACAAAGCCACACTATTTTGCTTCTTAGAGGATCAAGACACTAGTGATCTACCAAGCAAATGGCACCCTCTGGATGTGCTTTTTCTATCAACTTTGCAACCGACATAATCTGAATCGGAATAGCCAACTAGTTGGAATCTGGTTTCTTTGGGATACCAAAGACCAATGCTTGGTGTGTGCTTAAGGTACCTAAGGATTCTTTTAACGGCAACCAAATGAGTTTCCTTAGGATTAGCTTGAAATCTAGCACACATACACACATTAAACATGATGTTGGGCCTAGATGCGGTCAAATATAACAAGCTACCAATCATAGAGCGGTAGAGAGTATGATCAACCGTTTTACCTCCCTCATCTAGGTCGAGATGTCCATTAGATGGCATTGGTGTCTTGATTGGCTTACATTCATCCATATTGAACATCTTGAGAAGGTCCTTGGTATACTTTTCTTGAGAGATGAAAATCTCTTCTCTCATTTGCTTGACTTGAAAATGAAGAAAGAATGTAAGTTCTCCAATCATAGACATCTCAAACTCATTCGACATCAATTCACCAAACTCTTTGCAATAATCTTCATTTGATGGTCCAAAGATGATATCGTCAATATATACTTGACAAATGAAGATTTTACCATCAAGCTTCTTGGTGAATAGTATGGTGTCGACCTTCCTAATGGTGAAGCCCTTCTCAATGAGGAAATCCCAAAGGCGTTCATACCAAGCTCTTGGGGCTTGCTTAAGCCCATATAGCATCTTAGACAACCTATAAACATGATTAGGATATCTAGGGTCTTCAAACCCAAGAGGTTGATCAACATAGACTAGTTTATTTATGAAGCCATTTAAAAATACAATTTTAACATCCATTTGATATAATTTCATTTCATGATGTGATACATATGCAAGGAGGATACAGATGGCTTCAAGTCTTGCAACCAGTGCAAAGGTCTCTCCAAAATCCAACCCTTCAACTTGAGAGAACCCCTTTGCAACTAGCCTTGCCTTATTCCTCACCATAATGCCTTGATCATCTTGCTTGTTGCGGAATACCCACTTTGTTCCAATGACTCTTGCACCTTGTGGTTGCTCTTCAAGAGTCCAAACTTCATTGCGAGTGAAGTTGTTCAACTCTTCATGCATGGCATTTATCTAATCAGAATCTTGAAGAGCTTCTTCTACATTCTTAGGTTCAACACAAGAGACAAAAGAGTGATGTTCAATAAATGAAGCAAATTTTTGAGAGCGAGTCATTACACCCTTTGAAGGACTCCCTATAATGAGATCTTGTGGATGTGCTTGTAGTAGAGGTGAATTTCTTCTATCAACCACTTGAGAGGGAGGTTGTGGAGCATCAACATCTTTTATTTGTGCCACCATTTGATCATGAGAGACATGAGTATCTTCATTTTATACTCTCCCATCTTTATCTCCATCTTGTGGCACATTTGATGAAGAAGGTGGATCAATCACTTGTACATCATCTTCATCATCTTTGGGCTTGATGTCTTCAACCAGAATGTTCTTCATAGCCTCCCACAATGGTTCATAACCTATATCATCAAGATTCTCATGTGCTCCTTGGGAGCTGTTAGATTCATCAAATTTCACATCATATGTTTCTTCAACCAAGTCGGTGGCATGATTAAATACTCGATATGCTTTGGACTTTAATGAGTAACCAACAAGAAAGCCAATATCACAATGTCTTTGAAACTTCCCTAGGTGTTGTCACTTCTTGTAGATGTAGCATTTGCAACCAAACACCCAGAAGAATGAGACGTCTGGCTTCTTCCCATTGAGCAACTCATAAGATGCCTTGCCAAGGAACTTTTGAAGGAATAGGCGATTGGATGCATAACATGCAGTGTTGATAGCTTCCGCCCATAAAGCTTCGAGTGTGTTGTACTCATCAAGCATTGTTCTTGTAAGTGTAATAAGTGTCTTGTTCTTTCTCTCAACTACACCATTTTGTTGAGGAGTATATATTGCGGAGACCTCATGCTTGATTCCAACTTCATCATAATAAACTTCAATGTTTGTGTTCACTCTCTTTTCCATTATCACTTCTTATCTTCTTAAGCTTCACTTCAAACTTATTTTGTGCTCTCTTGGCAAACTTCTTGAAACATGAAGCCACTTCGGTCTTGTCATGAAGGAAGAACACCCATGTATATCTAGAGTAGTCATCAATAATCACAAGACAATAGAGATTTCCTCCCAAACTCTTATAGGTTGTTGGTCCAAATAGATCCATGTGAAGGAGCTCTAACACTCTTGTTGTTGACATGTAAGCTTTTGTAGGATGAGTGTTTGCAACTTGTTTGCCGGCTTGACATGCACTACAAAGCTTGTCCTTCTCAAATTTCACATCCTTCAACCCTCTCACCAATTCATTCTTCATAAGCTTCTTGAGTGAACTCATTCCAACATGAGCAAGTATTCTATGCCATAGCCACCCAAGTGATATTTTGGTGAATAGGCATGTCTTCAAGTTAGCATCTTCAGAGGTAAAATCCACTAGATATAGGTTGTTGTACCTAAAACCCTTGAATATCACTTGATCATCATCTTTCTTAGATACAACCACTTCCTTCTCGATAAACAAGCATTGAAAGCCAAGATCACACAATTGACCAACGGATAGCAAGTTGAAACTCAATGAAGTGACATATAACACATTTGAAATTGAATGATCATTTGATATTGCCACTTTGCCCAATCCTTAAACTTTACCCTTTGAGTTGTCACCAAATGTAATTCTTTCTTGGCCATCTACTTCTTTATCTAGTGAGATGAACATACAAGGATCATCGGTCATATGTTGAGTACAACCACTATCAATTACTCAATGACTTCCACCGGTCTTGTAGTTCACCTACACACAAGAGATCAAGCTTGTTTAGAGACCCAAACTTGTTGAGGGCCCTTGACTTTCTTAACAAGTGACTTTGTAACCCAAATTTTCTTAGGCCTATTCTTGTAAAGAACATGACTTTCATTTTCCACTAGAGTCCTTTCTAAGCATGTAATGAGCATTGAAAGCAAAGGGTCTAGCATGCTTAGGCAAGGGTTGTGGTGGTGGAGTTTGACACTCATGGGCAAAGTGACCTTCTTGTCCACACTCAAAACACCTCTTTGGCTTTGGCTTTGACTTGTGTTGTTGTTGTTGTTGAGCTTGAGCCTTCTTCTCTTGATTTGCCAAATACTCAATACCACTTCTATCCATCTTCATGATGGTGTTCATGAGTAGCTCACTTGGGAGATATTGGCCTCTTGTGAACTTGCTCAAGCCGGTCCTGAGATGTTCTTTCTCCAATTTGAGCTTCTTGTTCTCTTCTTTGAGTTCATCATGATTTTTCTCCATCTTGAGTCTCTTGTTCTCTTCTTTAAGCTTGTCATTCTCAAGAACTAGATCACAATCATGGTCAAGGTTCTCTATCACAATGGTGTTGGTGGTTGATAGCTTTTCAAGATCTTTCTTGAGCTTCTCATTCTCATTCTTCATCTTGACATACTCATCATAGTTATCGGACTGAACCACTTGCTTGCCTTTGCTACTAGAACCTTGCCCAATGCTTTCAATAATCAAATCATCACATGATGTAGCTATATCAATCATAACAACATGGTTAGTAGCATAATGTGGCTCATTGGATAATAGCTCATGAGAAACAACAAGATTATCATGATTGATCTTGAGATTTATATATTCTTCTTTTAGCATATTGTAGCTAGTGATGAGCTCATTATGTATCCCCTCAAGTTTATCATGTTTTTCTTGAAGCTCCTTTTTAGAAGATTTGAGCTCCTTGAGTTTGAATGACATAGCTTCATTTTCTTCTCTAAGCTCAACACTAGCTTTTTCCACTATGTCACATTTAACTAAAAGTGAGTCATTCTTAAGTTCTAGCTTTTCATTTTTAGCTCTTGTCTTTCTAATGATTTTAGTATATTAGTTTAGCAACTTGACAAGATCATCATAAGAAGGTGATTCAAATTCATCATCACTATCACTATCATCATTGCTAGCATGATCATCACCGCTACTATCATCATCATTTTGTACCTTTCGTTCACCCTAGGCCATAAGGCATAGGTGTGTAGAGGATGATGGCGGTGGTGTCGGTGAAGATAGTGAAGAGTCGATCACAATAGCGGCCACCTTCTCATTCTCATTATCATCATTGGATGAGCAACTTGATGAATCAATATCCATGAGCCAATCACCGATGATGTATGCCTTTCCATTCTTCTTCTTCTTATGGAAATCCTTCTTGCCATCCTTCTTCTTGTATGGCTTGTTTTTCTTCTTCTCATCATTATCTTCATCACTTGAGTCATCTTTCTTGCCCTTGTACTTCTTCTTGTACTTGTGTTTCTTGGGCTTAGGGCATTGATGAGCTAGATGACCAAGTTCTCTACAATTATAGCAATCCATCTTGGAGATTGGCTTCCTTCTATTGCTAGTGAAGAACTTCTTCTTCTTGCCATCAAACTTGACACCGTTCTTGTTGAGCTTCTTAAGCATCTTGGCGGTTCTTCTCACCATGAGAGCAAGACTTGCATCATCAATTTCATCATCACTTGAGCTCTCATGTTCAACTCTTGCTTTGCCCTTGTTCTCTTGGCAAGCCTTGAATGCCAAGTCTTTCTTCTTAGTGGAGGAAGAGCCATCTTGTGGTGTGATGTGCATGTACATCTCATGTGCATTGATCTTTCTTAATATTTGAATTGGTGTAGCGGTGGAAAGATCACCTTGATAAAGCATGGTCACAATATACCCATATTTGTCAATGGGGAGGACACTCAAGATTTTTATTACAACATCGAAGGGTTGTATTTGTGTAAGTCCTAACACATTGACTTCCTCTACAAGAACATTTAAGCGTGAGTACATTTCATTAGCACTTTCTTTAGGAAGCATCTCAAATGAATTAATTTTTTTCATAACAAGATGATAGCGTTCCTCACGCTCACTCTTTGTTCCCTCATGGAGCACACAAATGTTCGACCATAGTGCATGGGCGTCTTTATGGTTCCATACACGGTTGAAAACATCTTTGCAAAGGCCTCTAAAGATGGTGTTTCTAGCCTTTGCATTCCATTTTTCGTAATTGACTTCATCACCTTGAAGGTTGGTGGGATCCTTAGGTTTTGGGAAGCCTTGTGAGGTGGCTCTAAGAATTCCAACATCTAAGGCTTCTAAATAAGCCTGCATGCAAATTTTACAATAAGGAAAATCATCTCCCTCAAAGATAGGAGGAGGTCCATCCCCATGGGACATCTTTCTCTAGGTGGTTAAGCCTAATTTAGCGAGCACATGGATCCAATATCAATTGAAAGGATTAAGATGCCCAAGAGGGGGGTGAATTGGGCTAATTCTAAAATTCTTTGCAAAAATTAAACCCTACACTTAGCCCTCTTCACCCCTTGTGCTTAGAATGTGTTTCTATTGTTCTACTGCACAAAAGTTTTGCAACCTAAGTTCCAATCCTACTCTAGCATGGCAATTCTAGGAATGTAAAGACATAAAATGAATTGCTCAAATGTAAATGCTTAAAGTAAAGAGAGGGAAAGGAACACGGCGATGTTTTGCCGAGGTATCGGAGAGTCGCCACACCCCACTAGTCCTCGTTGGAGCACCCGTGCAAGGGTGTAGCTCCCCCTTGATCTGTGCAAGGATCAAGTGCTCTCTATGGGCTGATTCTTCGACACTCTATCGTGGTGAATCACCCACAATCGCTCACAACTTGAGTTGGGTCATCCACAAGCTCCGCCGGATGATCACCAACCTCCCGATCACCACCAAGCCATCTAGGTGATGGCGATCACCAAGAGTAACAAGCACAAACTCTCACTTGACCATGACAGGCCTAATGAGAAGGGTGGATGCACACTTGCTACTCTCCTTGCACGAATAAGGCCTTAATCTTGGATTCTCAAATCTCAATAACCTCACTGGGCTCTTGCTCTCCTTTGCACTCTCAAGGGTGTTTCTCAGCTGAACAAATGGGCAAGAGACCTCCCTTGGACGAGTGGAGTAAGTATTTATAGCCCCTCATTCAAAACATAACATTTGGAGGCTGAGTCATCACTCTACGAGGTGACTGGATGCTCTGGTTAGGGTGACCAGACGCTCCGGTTAGTTATCCCCACCACTGTGTCAGAAAGAGCCGTTAAGTTCTGACCTGCATCCGGTCAGCACTGACCGGACACGTCCGGTCATGAAAAACGCTCTCTAGAACCTTACTGATGTTGACTGGAAGCTAGTGCCCAGAGTCTGATCACTTCACTGTTCAGCATCCGGTCAGTTATCGGATCCTAACCAACTTCCGATCAGCACTAACTGTACACGTCCGATCAGGAAACTCCCTCTCTGGAACCTCTCTGGAGTTGACCAGACTCTGGCACCCAGCGTCCGATCACTTTTCACTTAGCATTCAATCGCAACCAAACGACTCTAGTTTATCAAATGAACTGATCGGACTCTCACTCCAATATCCGGTCACAACTAGACCAGCGTCCGGTCAGTCATTTGACGCTCCATTCACTTCCAACTCGAAATTCTATGTGAATGAAGTTTGCTCCAATTGATCTTAGGGCTACTCCTAAGCTACCTAGTACTAGATTTGACAAGTGTGCACCACACCTAACCTACTAGACCCACCTAGGTCAAGCTACTAGTCCATACCCCCCTTAATAGTATGGCCAAATGGCTAGGCCGCGGCGCGTGGTGGTGCTTCGACCATCCCCGGTGATGGCATGGCTAGGCGAGCATGCCTATGGCATCTACGAACTTTAGCAGAGCTCTACGGTGTGGATCGAGCCATGGTGAAGCGATGGTAGAGCTTGGCCACGTGCATGGCGGCACGGCGGCGTGAGCGCAACGTCGGCATGACGGCGTTCCGCTCTAACGAGGCAGGCATTGGCCTTAGGCTCTTGCCTGGAACTAGACCTAGCTCTAACCTAACTCTAATGTCTAGAAGCACACAAGGAAGAGAACTGAGCATGCATAGCCATGATGACGTGAATGGTGGCGGCGCTCTCGTCTCACGGCGGTGCAGCCCCGTTTCGGCACTGGCGACGCGGTAGTAGCTCAACGAGCTACGACTATAGCTTCTAGGACCTACAATGATGATGTAGCAAGAGAGAGAGAGATGGGAGGACTGGTGGATAGGGCTGGCCACGGCGAGCTCGAAGCTCGGCGGCGCTCTGTGGCCATGGCGGCGACGGCAACATAAAATGCGGCCTTACCCTTGCTCGAATGGTGGTGCTAGCGGGTTGGCAAGGTGGAGGAGGTGGTGGCAGAGCTGTGTGCGCGATGGATTGGACAGTGGTGCGGTGGAGGTTGCGTGCAAGCTCAGTGGAGCTACGGTGGCGGTGGCGATGGCGCTATGTTTCCACACGGGCACGGCGAAGGCGAGGGCGCGACAGAGCGAAGCGAGTGAGGGCGAGTGAGGAGGGAGGGCGCGTTGCTGCCGATTTGATGACCGCGATGGCCTGACGCGTGGGCCTAACACCGGTGGTAGCCTCCATGCAGCGGCCATGGCCTATGACCGGTCGACCACGACACGCGCGCGGCACCGATTCAGGTGCCTTTGAATCCATCTGACAATGTGACTTAGCGATTCTATTACTCCTAATATGTGGTGAATTAGCAAAAACTTTCTTAATAACAATTGTAGAGCTATGTGAGATCTCCAACTTTGCTTTAGGAACCATCATCTAATTCTTACTGTTTTACAAACTACATTGCTCCAAAGTGAGGTACTTTGAAACTGAAAACCGTTTCAACACTAAGAAAATTTCTTAAGTCACAAAACAACATTTTGTTGATACTTGTGAGTGCTATTTGACCATGTTAGACACTGAATTAGCTCATGACCCTAAAATAAAGTTTGTTACCCATGACAAGAACTACAACTTTTATTTAGGTCAGACAGCCATGCAAACAATCTAAGATACTGTTCAACTTTAGTCAAACAAGCGTCATGAAAATGGCATTTCAAATGAAACCAACACTTAGAAGCAAAATTGGCCTATGTCATGAATACAAACATTGTTCCATTTACCATCCTAAATGTGTCTAAGGTGTTTTCATGACCTCACAACCATTTCCTACATTGCTCATACATGATTGCAAGCATAAACATATATATGAAATCAACATTTCATGTGATAACGTATAAGAATGAGATGAAATTTCATATGCTCATGTTCATGAATGCTTGGATGATGCTTGTGCTAATGAAATGCAGATGCCAAATGCAATGCTTAACACTAGGGTGTTACACCCATCTCTTATGCAATGGAAATGTGCTACTCCGGTCATCGTTTGTGTTTTGGTCCATTGCATGTTCGTGTTGATTGCCTGTGGACCGAGCCTTCGAGCTAGTCGAGGGATCGTACCGTGTTTGAACATTTTGGTCATGGGTTCGTCCCACCGTGGCCATGATGCCAAGCATAACTTGACCCCTCATTTTTAGTTGACTCTGTAGTGCCGTGATCGTTGGCCCCTCCTACGACTCTAGGACATGGCCACCATGGACTCGATATCGGTGCGCTTCCTACCCACACGATGAGCCCATAGCAACCTAGTCTATAGGAGATGAACTAGGGGATGACTGTCGTGGAACTTACGGAAGCCAACCCGTATGGGTAAAGCTCATGACCATGAGTTGCCTCGCTATGATCATCGGGCTCTACCTCTTTTGCTCTTTTGCTCGATTGCTCTTTTGCTCTTCTTTGCTCTTTTGTTCTTCCTAACCATCTCATACACTTGTGCCACTTAGATCGTCGCATTTCTATGGTTCTCGTGGTGACAACCGCACCACTATGAACCCTAGGGATTGCAAATGCCAATCTAGTTGCACATAGGTCGTGGTGCCCTATGAGATGGTGAGGATCAAGAGACTGTGGGATTTCTCTCCTTTCTTCCAACCTTTGTTCGTTCCATGATGAGTTGGTCGAAAGAGTGCGAATTCCATTCTTCTCTCCTCTCTTGTTCTCAATCCTCGTCGATCTAGTAAGATGTGGACTGAGCCCTTTGCTTGTTTGGTGTTTATTGCTCTCTTGATTCCATTCCTTCGATTCCCGTCGTTTGCTATGGTGAGTGGATCAAAGGAAGCTAAATCCCATGACCCCCTCTCTTGGTTCTGTCGTGCTTAAGCCCTTGTATGCTTGTACCTATTTAGACCATAGCACTCCCTTGGTTCTTATGGTGACAACCGCACCGCTAAGAACCCTAGGGGTGTCTTAGTGCATTTAGTGCACCTAGGTCATGGTACCCTACAAGTAGTGTGGGCACTCGTATTCTCTTGTGCATTGCTCCTTTTTAATGCCCCGTCTCTTGCCATGGCATGTGGATTGGAAGAAGTAGACCACCTCCCTTCTCTTCTCTCCCCATTCTACCCTTTCTTGGTTCTCGTCAATTATAATAGCGGATGGATTGAGAGAGACCAGAAATGCTTCCTTTTCCCCTTAGCCCGCTCTATTCGATCCCATCCTTAACAATGATGATCGGATCAAAGAACAGGCTATCACTTTTGGTTGGTGAGGTTAGCGTCTATGTCATGTTCTCAGAACCATGCAAGTCGACCTGATCGACCATTAGAGTACCATCTCTACTGAGGATGAGACATGGATGTGCCTAGCTAATTTTCTCCCTCGCCCCTTTTAGCCCGAGGAAAATGGACTCGTTTCATGAGGGCTAGCCTTGTTTTTCCGTGGTGTTTGCTTAATTCAAGCTAGGGTCTAGGCCATTATTCATGAAGCCGTACAAGTCGACATGATCGGCCCAGGAAGTACTTGCTAGGCTATGACTCGAGCTTGTACTTAATAGACAACTACTTCTGTTTCTCTCCAGCCCAAGGCTCGGACTTCCTCTGTGAGGGCTAAGTCCTTTTCCTTCAGTGTTCTTTTGGTGTTTATTTGCTCTTCCCGTGTTTTGTTGTCTTGTTATTCATAGTCTTTCTTGGGTTAGGGACTGATTGCTCTTTTGTCTTGTGTGTCACTCTATTGTGGTAGTTGCATCGAGGATGGCATTGATTGGACCAAAACCTATTGGGGGAAGGAAGTGTAGATGGCAGCAAGACCTTGGGGAGAACAACTACCAGTACGCTGAGGATCTCGAGGATGACCAATCAATAGGTGCCACGTCCCACCCCACCTTGTAGAATCCTGTTAGACATGCAATAAAGTAGATGCTAGTGCATTATTTTATGCAAATGATCTATGATAGGTTGCATAGTAGAATTGCTTGTGAGCCATTACCTTGTCGCAACCTATACCCCTGCACACCAGTTGTTAGGCTAGACACTCGCTTACTTACTTGCTACTACTTCTACTATGCATTATATCTGTGATGTGATGTTTGGTGGAGGGTTGTTTGTGAGTGGTTAAGACACTTGGTGCCGATAATGTGGTAACAACCGAGGAGATCTTGGCATGTGTCTTGGTGTGTGGTGAGGGTTGAGTCGATCGGGCAGGATCTTACGATGAGTCGTTCGACGAGCCTTGCTGGGGGGGTGCGACCTTGGCATCCCCTATGAGAGGTACCTATGGCAGGTGCATGTGAGATGAGGAGACCCTAGGGTAGAGTGTCTTTGTGGGATGAAGCCCTAGGATGGAGGTGCCATCGAGGCATGGGGCATTGGTTGGCCCCTTGTGAAGATATCCTATCCGGTCCCCCTAAGGATCAGTATGTCAAGAGAACCGGATCATAGGACCCTACGTGCATGCCACTTATTCTTGAATGGGTGGGGGACGGATGCTGACCAGCTAGGATGGTGCCACTACTACTAGGTTGGAAGTAGATAGTGTAGGGAGGTATGGGCATGTGACCCACACCCTCCTAAGATAGCGCAATGACCTCTGGGGCCTGGTACTATGTCTCATAGTCTTAGTGTTTTGGTGGACTCCGGGGTGGCCCAGGGCTGAGTGGTAGGGTGGCATCCCACCGATTGGAAGGTAGCCCAGTCTCAGCCTAGGCGGGGCACCGCCGATGATGGTGATCTTGTGGTTCCAGGTGTACACGCTCTGTAGAGTTGATCAATCTATACGTATAGCTGCGTCCTCAGATATGGACATTCCTATGACCTACGCTTCCCTTGATTAGTAAGTGGAGTCCTTTCTTCTCTCCCCTAGGTTCTTGTGTTGGATTCTGGCTTTGGTCATTGAGGCAAGGCAGAAGAGGGAGTCATCCTTGCCGCCTAGAGAGTGAGAGTGTGGTGAGATGGGTGTGATGGGATGGGTGAACATGTGGCTAAGATGGGTCAAAACTTGATGAACTATTATAAAATAATGATAAACTTGCATAGGAAAACAATAGCCATAAATAAGTCTTTTGCTCTACCCTTGCATACCACCTACCACAAAGCAACACATAGCATAGGGTGGAAGCCAGTGGCTAGTACAAATCATTTTGAAAGTTATTTGGCAGGTTCAGATGACATCTACGATGACAACAACAGAGATTAGAAGGATTAGGTGGTCTCGTTCCTACGCTCAAGTTTGGTTGAGGAGATGAAGTCTACACCCGTTGACATCCTACGCCGACTCTGAAGATTGCTCGTGAAGGAGGAGCCTTCACCCGCTAACGTGCTACATCGACTTTGATGAAGATCTGTGTGCGTTTCTGCTAGAATAACGATGTACTTAGGTGTGTTACCAAGTATTGTAATGCCTTGTAATCTTGTAATTCCATGATGTACGAACTGTGATATCAATTGAATGATGACAATGTGATAGTTTGGACTTCCTGGACTACCACATTATGATGTAACATGTGGATTTCCCTTCGAGGAAATTGTGGATTATTTCACATTTATCCGCTTCTCCTCAAAGTTAATTTCTTGCGCTACCATGCTCCCCCTGACCATCTCATCCTTGAAGAACACAACGTGTCTTTTTTCTACAAACTTCATATGTCTATCAGGACAATAGAAACGATAACCTTTTGACTTATCTGGATAGCCAATGAAATGGCAACTTACTGTCTTGGAGTCTAGCTTCCCAATATTTGGTTAAATACTTTAGCCTCAGCTAGACATCCCCACACATGTAAATAGTTAGGTGAGGGTTCCCTTCTTATCCACAACTCATATTTTGTCTTAGGCACCGACTTGCTTGGTACTCGATTGAGAATATGAATGGCGGTTTTTAATGCCTCCATCCACAAACTTATCGGTAAAGTGGAGTAACTTATCATACTTCTCACCATATCCATTAATGTATGGTTGCATCTTTCAGCTACTCCATTCAGCTGAGTCTCGCCTGGTGTAGAGTACTGGGCGACTATGCCATTTTCCTGTAAGAACTTTACAAAAGTTTCAGGAACTTGGCCATATGGG
Organism: Miscanthus floridulus; assembly: GCF_019320115.1. Classification (NCBI taxonomy): domain Eukaryota; kingdom Viridiplantae; phylum Streptophyta; class Magnoliopsida; order Poales; family Poaceae; genus Miscanthus; species Miscanthus floridulus. Next base: position 74,013,033 of record NC_089580.1, read on the forward strand.
GTATGTCGACCGTAGTACTCCCCCCATGGTCGGATCTTACTATCTTAATCATTAAATTGTGCTGATTTTCTACTTTAGCCTTAAATATCTTAAATTTATCCAATGCTTCTGATATTTCCTTAATTGGATAAATGTAGCCATAACAAGAATAATCATCTGTGAATGTTATAAATGAATCAAAACCATCCACACTTTTCACATGAAATGGACCACAAATATCTGTGTAATTATTTCCAAAATTCCTGCACTTCATTTGGCGTCACACTTGGTCTAATTTTGAAATTGTCCAGAGTTTTTTATGTTGTTTTCATTGCAAAATGATGGATCTCCTTTCGTAACTTTCCAATTACGAGTACGAGAATTGAAAGACATGAAAATTCTCAATGCTCTATGGCATCTAGGAGATAGATCGAATATTTTTAGGAACAAGAAAATCAAAAGAATATTTTTCTCTATTCACTACCATTCCATGTTTCTTTATTTTCTTAACATACTTTCCTTTAATGCAATCAATGCATTGTTCTAAGTCTAAAAATTGTAACGGCGGAAGAATTGATTTCTTAATCGGTCGTTCTATCCTCCCCCTCAAAATATGGCCTGAACGACAGTGCCATAATTTCGATGATACATCATGAATTCTCTTCCGCTTATTACTTACATTCATAGACGAGGAGGCATTCTCATTCTTAGTGCTTACAACATTCACATTCTCACAAAGTGATAACAAATAAAGCTCGTCTTGTCGGAAGACAAGACCAACACACTTATGATTAAACATAATCTTACATTGGCCATTACCAAAATGGCAATCATATCCATCATCGTCTAAACATGAGACACTTATTAAGTTTCTATGCAAAGAGGGTACATAAAGGACATCTGTAAGTGTTGACACCAAAAGTTGATAAGCTTTCCCTAGAAAGGAGGGAATCGGCCGATAGTGTCAAAATAAGAAAATCTCCTAATTTAGGGATATTTGTGATTTGGTCGGAAAATATTATTTAATCTAGGAGAAGCCTCGCGTCCAAGATATCTTTACAAGAAGGAGCAGATCGTGAGTTGGTTTGCATGTGTGTGAAGAGAAGATATAGAAAGATAAAGATACATGCAGATCGGAGTTCATGTGTCCAAGGGAAAGAAGGGAGGCCTGCTTGATTAATTAAGACATGTGGTGCCTACATGTGTATATGCAGATGGAAGGCTAGCTACTTTGCCATAACCAAATCAAAGACCAAGTTCATGATTAGGAGGAGGCATGCAAGTACGATGAATTAACATATTTGGCCATGGTTATTCCTATTTGTTTCATGGATATATACTGCAAGTAATGGAGTCCATGCATGGAAGAAAAGGAATATTATTTGGGATAAGCACGACGTCCAAGCGCACATAAGGAAGCGAGGACACATATCATGTATGTGCATGCACATGACCGGCTAGGTGTCATATTCATATACGTGCTCGGCAAGGTGGTATGTTTGCATACAGGATCTTTGCCAGTTGAATTAAACAAGAGAAGACACGTCGGCCAAGGAAGAAGCTTTATTAGCAAGGATTCTACAAAAAGGGAAATTAGAGTCCATGTATTTTAGTATTTCTTTTTGTCTAGATATTTTGCTAGGGAAGTTATGTACAGGTCTTATCATGAGTCATTAGTCTAGGATATAAATATGTACCCTGGCCATTGTAATGAGACATACATACATCAATCAAAATCAGTCTTTACTTTTTCGGCTTCACGCCAATCCTTAGGAGTAAGAGTAATGTAGCTTTTCGTCGAGTTCTTCAGCAAACAGGGCTGCATCAACTGACCGACCTCCAGCTTGCTTGTGAGTACTGTCATGACTTGTATTGTGCTTATAAAGCTACATTAGCTAATTAATCTTTTATGAGCCATAATATAAGTTAGTTATCGATCTGTATTATAGTTTGTAAGGCTGCATCAGCTGATTGATTTCTTACGAATCATAATATAGATCAAAGTTATCGATCTTGTGTTAAATAACTTGTTGTTTAATACAATATCACCAGTTATCGAATCTGCTAAGATTAGCAAGATTTTCCTTGTTTTTGGTTGATTCACCAGTTATCAATCTTGTTATAATTAATATTTTATTAATTATAACAAATCACCTAATTGAGATAGAGATAGATGGGCATCATATCATCTTAATTGGTCGTCCTTTGATCTGGTCACGCTTTAAATCTCATAATTGATGACTTAATTCCATTAGATCGGCTGTTTTATCTCTATTCCAATCAAACATAGTATGCATCCAAAGACATGTTTCAATCTTGAATAAACTCACTAGTTAATGAGATCTAATCTAATGACACTACTATAGCTGCATCGATCCGATTGAACCTCACTGGTAAGAGTTTAGATTAGAAATTATTGATTAGTGGTTTTGTTCATGATCGAGATATGTACTCTGTTTGTTTGCTATGCTTGCATTGGCTATTTTAGCCGATTGCCTATGCTCTCACACATATAGCATGTTTTCATGAATCTGTTGACATATAGATGGTTTTATAGATTCTTTGGCTTTAGTTTGTTATCATTATCATAGCTACATCGATCCGGTAAAACCTCATGGTTGATGATAATAGATTAGATTCAGATTGTTTATGGATTCATTTATGGTAAATAGTCGATTGTTCGTGTGTTATACTCTTTTCATCAAACTTATCAGCTCAACATTTTATACTAATCATGTTCTATTTAGCCGATGATGTTTTCTTATATTGCTTTATTGCTGGATGTCGACTCTATAGTCGATGGCCATATCAATCGGCTATTTGGCCACATATTAGAACTGTCTGATGCAACACCGACATGTTCCACCTTAAACTACTGATTATTCTCTCCTTATCAATTGCAGGGTCAAATTGACTAGCACGCCTTTGGTCCCAAAACCGACCATTCTTGTGTTGAAGCTAAGCAGATCTTTGGGTTCACTCCGTCAAGATCATCTGTCTTACTGTGTGTTGATCACATCGCCATATTTTTGTGTCCACAGTAAGCTTAAGTACAAAGCCATCATTTAATTCTAATGGGGGTTCTCCAATGGCTTCAACTTTAGCTTTGACTCTCTTTGCTACCTTAATGTGTCTTTCTCCTCTTTGCAGGGTCCTTCTCGTATTGAATCCCTGTAATGAATTTGCAACATAAATAGTTGCACCTGAATCAATCCACCACGTAGATTTTGCATAACTTACATACAAGGACTCATATACAAAAGTAATAATGTCCTCACCTTTTCTCATCAGGTGCTTCAGAAACTTTGGATAATCTTTCTGGTAGTGTCCCTTCTTATTGCACTATTTATAGTATCCTTGTCTACTTGAACATGGTTTGATTTCTAATGGTGATCATTCTGTGGAGCCTTTCCTTGTGGCTTAGAGGAGGAGCTATTGTCCCACTGAGGTTTCCCTTGTGGTTTAACATTCTTATTGTTAAAGTTCTTTTTATTTTCCTTCACATGGTTGATGGAGTCACCATGTGAGCTCTTAAGCTTCTCCTCTTCTTGCACACACATGGCAATGAGCTTCTCAATGTCCAACTTATCTAGCTATAAATTGTAATTAACAACAAATGTCTCATACTCTTTAGGCAAAGATGCAAAAATCAAATGAACTAGGAACTCATCCTTGAGCCCCATGTCCATTGGTTTGAGCTTGGATGCCGTGTTGCTCATCCTCAGTATGTGCTCCCTTATCCCTCCACCAGTGTATTTCTTATTGACTAACCTCTTAATAAGAGTGCTTGCATAAACCTTTGAAGAGCTAGTAAGCTGACTCTCCACCTTCTTGAGATACTCAGTGGTGGTGGTACATTCTGGGATTGATCCCCTTATTGGGTCCTCAATGGAGCCCTTAATCACTATCAAACACTTCGCACGTTCAAGATCGTACTTCATTCTCACTGAAGCATGGTCATGCTCCTGAGTAACAAAAGTTGCATCAATCTCATTTTCTGCCCTCAACGGGTCCTCAAGCTTAGTGGGATAGGGAGAGGTTAGCGCTAGATCATTGTTGGACAGCACAAGTGCTATATCAAGCTTCTCTCACCATACATTATAGTTGCTTCCATTGAGAGGCAAAATCAACGAGATAAACATCATTGGGTTGTATCCTGAAAACAAGATCAGAGAAAGTGAGAAGCGTTTGACATAATAATTGCAAGCCGTAATTTAATGTTGGTCAAAATTAAAACATACAATATGCTTCTACATTAACTCTACATCACCATTGGGCAGAAATAGAACTAATGCATAAAACTCATAAATGAAAATTATAATATCATTATCATCAACTTTGGTCAGAAAATAGCAATATCATAAATACACCATTCTTCTACATTAACGCATGGAAAACTCATGAATAAACTTATAATATTGTTATCATCAACGTTGGTCAGAAAAATAACAATATCATAATTTAACTTAAACAAAAAATGACTACTCCAATTAAAATTTTTTTGGTTGGTTCCAATTTAATTAGAGGATAAACATAATCATAGCAGTAGAAACATGAAAAATTCTTGAAAAATAATACTTATTCAGAAGCAACACTATGTACTTATCTACTCTCTAAACAAATTATCCCATTGGTTCAAATTGAATAGAGATGAAAACTGAGTCAAATTCTTCAAAAAAATTGCTTCTGAAAAGAATAAACGAAATTCATAAACGTGACTGTTCATTTGGGCTAGCAGTAAAATGACTCACGGCCCAGCAGCGAAAAAGGCCCGCGCTCTGTCGGCCATCGATCTTGATCCGACGGTCGTTCGCGTAGATCGACAAACAAAATGCGCCTCGCCACTGCCTCCCCCAAACCCTAATTCATTCTTCTCCTCCCCTTTCTGTCTCAACGCCGCAGGCGAGCAGTGGGCGCGCCGCCATCGAGCGGCCTTACGGTGGTGCCGTGAGCCCAAGCCTGCGTGGCTCGGCTCATTCTCCCACACGGTGGCGGGATCTTCTTCCCACATGACGGCGGTGGCAACGACAGCAAGGGAACCTGGGTAGGCCTCCCCTCTCCGTCCTTTCTACTAGAATTAGGGTTAGGGTTTGATCTGATTCGAATCATCTCCTTCATTCTATCCAATTTCTTCCCCACACTAGATCTACATGCTAGGTAGGCTAACCGATACCTTTGTTAGAACAAAGGATCACCTAGTTGCAAATCTAGCGGGTAAAACAAGTAGATCGTGCTACAACATGAACTAGAAAGAGAGAGAGAGGGGTGCAGAGTGTAACGACCCAAAAATTATTACAATGTTGGCAGTCATTTCTGACCATCCTAGTGTGCATGTCATAATCAAAATTAGAATCTAACTTGTGCCTAGGCCAACCCAAAACTGAGCACTGTCAGTTTTGGTGGATCATCCGACATCACCATCGGATCGTCCGTCAAGACATCTCATAGACTTAGGACAATCTTGGCTAACTCGTGCACTGATGGAGTGTCCATGGTATCCCATGGAGTGTCCAATGAATTATAGAGGACTATAACCCAGCAACCCGAGAGTGACCAGTTCATACCAGAGCATCCGTCACTCATGGCGGAGTGTCCATCAAAACCGTAGCATACTCAGCCAGTCTATCAGAGAATCCAACGCACCTAATGGATTGTCCGATAAAACACACCGACACCTGTCTCATGCAGTTTGATGCGGTGTCACACACACCACATGGCCCCACCTGTCACTCACACAACTCACATATATCTACCCTCTCCACCAGCCCTCTCCATCATTCCCTCTCGCACTAACGCATAAGCACTAGAGAAAGGAAATGAAGAAGAGACGGAGAACGGAAGGGAGAAGAAGAGAGGAAGAGGACAAAGAAGGAGACGAAGAGGAGGATGGCGCTCACCAGCATCTGGAGGTCATCACCGATGAGCTGCTGCTTCCCCACGCCATCAACCTCGCTGGAGATGAAGGAGGCAGCCCCAAGCTTCATCTTCTTCAAGCTCAAGCCATGGAGCAAGCCCGACGTCGATCTCCCACCATGAGGCGTTCTGGTCCGAACTGCTGTAGATGGAGCTTCCCCAAGACATGGTGAGCACATTTCCTAGGACCCAACCACCCATGGTGAAAGGGTCGAGATGGCGACTAGAGGGGGGTGAATAGTCTTTTCTAAAACTTAATCTCGTCGGCTAACCAAAACAAGTGCGGAATTATAACTATCGGTCTAGCCAAGACTACACCCCTCTATCTATATTCACTAGCACCTTTCAAAGATACTAATTAGCAACAAAGGTGCCGGGCTAGCTAGAGTTCTCCTAACCAATTCTAGAAGCAAGGTCACACAAATCTATGCCACTAGTACTTTAAGCGACAAGGGAGCTCCTACACATGCTAGTAAGCAAAAGCACAAAGCCAACTAAGCTCACTAGCAATGCTCAATAACAAGGCAACCAATGCCAAATTAGAGAGCGCAATTACTTAGCTACACAAACTAAGCAATGTGACTAACAAGGTTACGCAAACCAAATTAGCCACGCAAGGGAGCTACTTCTATGCTACACAAGCCAGAAGGTAACTAGCGAGCTACACAAGCTAACTAATTACAAGAGCAACTACACAAGAACAATGTATATGAAAGTAAATACAAGCTTGTGTAACGAGGATGCAAACCAACAGGAAGAATAAGGTTGACACGGTGATTTTTCTCCTGAGGTTCACGTGTTTGCCAACACACTAGTCCCCGTTGTGTCGACCGCTCACTTGGTGGTTCGGTGGCTAATTAGCATCACCCGCTAAGCCCGCACGTCGAGCGCCACAAGAACCTACCCCAAAGGTGAGGGTAGCTCAATGACACGCTTTACTAAAGTTGCTCTTCATGACTCCCATGGGGCAAGCACAATGCCCCTCACAAGATCTTCTCTGGAGCATCGCACAAGCTTCTTGCGGGCTTCGACGGAGACCACCACCAAGCCATCTAGGAGGTGGCAACCTCCAAGAGTAACAAGCACCACCGGCTTGCAACTCGATCACCTAGTGCCACTCGATGCAGGTGCTCAGCTCCAGCCATGGCCGAAGGCCACTTCTATTTATAGCCCCAAGGGCTAAACTAGCCGTTACCCCTTCACTGGGCAACTATTGGGTCGACCGGACGCTGGACCTCAGCGTCTGATCGTGCAATGCACGCCACGTGTCCCCTTCTTCAAACGATGTTCATCCACTCTCAACTGTCATCTGATGACTAGACGCAGTAGCTTGAACTGACCGAACGCTGGACCCTCAGCGTTCGGTCGTTTACAATAAGGTACCGACCCAGACCGGACGTGTCCGGTCGGACATGATCAGACGCAGCCCTAGCGTTCGGTCACTCTCCAGTGACACTGCTTCGTCCAACAACAAGACCGGACACTACCTCCAGCGTCCGGTCACTTTCAGAGCTAGCATCCGGTCAATAGACCGACGCTGCACACTGACTGCCACTACTGACCGGACGTGGAGCCTCAGCGTCCGGTCACTGCGTGACCAGAGTCCGATCCACTCTGTGAGACCCTATCTTTTCGGAACAGGGCGCCGATGGAGTTCTGAACCCTTCTCACCTCCGTTCCATCACTGAGTTGATCCACATCAACTCTAACTTCATCTCTTTTGTAAATGTGCCAACACCACCAAGTGTACACCACCATGTGTATGTGTGTTAGCATTTTTACAATCATTTTTCAAAGGATTAGCCACTCAACTTTCCATGTCACTCAATCCTAGCGATGATGCAAAGTTAGATCACTTGAGTGGCACTAGATGACCGATATGTAAACAAGTTTGCCCCTCTTGATAGTACGGCCATCTATCCTAAACCCGGTCATCAACTTTTCTACACACCTATGACCGGTGAAATGAAATGCCCTAGGTTATACCTTTACCTTACGTATTCCATTTCATCTCCTCCAATATTGATGCAACACATGCACCAATATGATCAACAATGATATGATCCACTTCATATCATCACGTGATCATATTGGTTCATCGATCTTGACTTCATTTGCTCTTCACCGTTGCCATCGTCCATCGGTGCCAAGTCTTGCTCAAGCTTCACCGCCATGCGGTCCATCACTCCAAAGCCTTCGACTTGCCCTTCACGCTTGCAACTGGTCCATCAAGCCAAGTCTTGTCTGGATCTTCTCCACCTTGATCACATGACTCAATGTCATGTCTCATGTGCAATAAGCTCCTTCATCATCACATGTGTGAGCTTTGCAACATCTCCAAGCCATTTTCACCTTCATGGCATATGTTGCTCACACATATGTACCTGTGGACTAATCACCTGTGTATCTCACATAAACACAATTAGTCCACCTAGGTTGTCACTCAATTACCAAAACCAAACAAGGACCTTTCAATCTCCCCCTTTTTGGTAATTGATGACAACTCTACAAAGATATGGAAATTAAGCTCTTTTGGATTCATGTTGCTTGCCCAAGCAATTTTACCATGTGTAAATGATTTTGGACAAGTACCACAAACCTAAAATGGTAGTATTAGATCCCCCTACATATGTGCTAGAGTGTTTGTTTTGAAGCTCGCACATATGCATAGATTTAAATTGTGGAAGAGTAATTACTACCAAATGATGCTAAGGTGTATAGAATAAACCTTTGAAGTGTGTACCAATCGGAGTTGCACCTTTAAGTTCATCCTTAGCACCATGGTTAGCTAGATATCACTTGGAAATAAAAGCACTAGATACCTTTGTGAGATCAACATTAAAAGCAAGGTACTATCATTACTTGAAAAACATACCAAGTGTCTAGCTATCATCCTATGCATGCTAGTTATCAAATCATCATTCAAGTTCTACAACTAGCATACACCACACAAGCATGCATATTGAATTTGAAAGCTTATGCAATGCAAGCAAGCACATGAATATGCACATATCAAATGCAATCAATCAAAGTTCATGAGCTTGCTCCCCCTACTTGTGTGCTTCTCTTGTCCAAGAATTTTGATCCATCTCTTTTCTCCAATGTTGCTCCCTCTTTGCCCATGTTCATGTCCAACCTCTTAAGCTTTCATATCTTATCTCTTCCTTTACATAATTTATCTCTCCCCCTTATAAAGAATATCTCTTCCTTTACACAATTTATCTCTCCCCCTTATAAAGACTTTTATATCTTTGTACAATCTCTCCCCCTTTGTCATCAATTTCCATAAAAGGTGAGCTTCTCATTGATGCAAAGGTATACATTTGGGGTAGATGGTTGAGGCTTGAGTCTTGTATTTTTGATGGACATCACTTGTTTGTTGGAATGACACCATTTGTAGATACCACTTGTAACTTGTACCCCTTGTATCTTGTGTAGGGCTTCTTGAGATACCACACTTAGATTCTTTGATCTTGTTATCAATTTGTGTGACAACTCCCCTTTGTGATAGCATGCATCATCCAATTGATACACTTGAGCTCTTGTAGTTGAGGGATGCATTCTTCATTTGATGATCACTTAAAGTTGAGGATCACTTGTGGAACCATTTTCTTGCATGATTGATATTATGTGTAGATGTGATATCACTTGAAAGAATCTTCTATTATGGAACCACTTGTTGGATTTATCAATAAAAACTACTTCTTGAACATTTGCTATCTTCATGAGTACCACTTATAGGATATCACTTGTGAGTTGATCTAGACATAACTTGTAGATTCTTGATGAAATACTTGAGTCTAGATACTATTTGAAACAAACAAACTAGATATCCATTTGCATTGTTGTCTTGTGCTTGTACTCTTATCACTATCATGAGCTTCTATGATTGACTTGAACTAAATTGATTTGCCTAAGCCTCCAAGTCCAGTTTGAACCAATGACAAGCTTCTTCACACCTCTTGCAAGGGTTATCTTACCAATGTTGTACTTGTCACTTGTTAGCAATCCAAATTGGATCAAGTACTTGGGATCACTAGCTCATGAACAAATTCATATACTAACCACTAGATCAAGTAATCATTCAAACAATAGTGGTAGGCTATGAATTTAAGCATTTCATTTGTTATGCATGATCCTATGAAGCATGTACTATATGCACTAACCGCATACTAGTAAGGGATGAAATGATCATGCACATTGCAATGATACCTTTGCTATGTTGGAGTAGAGGATAGTCACATAGATTCCAATCCATTACTCGAATAGCAATATGAAGTCCAATTATATGCTTGGCGAAGACCAATAGATACCATGTTAAATTTCATTCTTCACCCATATGAAATGAATACCACTTATGATCAAGTGTACTTTCTTGTTGTGGTTGGCTTGCTTCATCTTTTGATCTTTGCTTGCATGAGAGCATCAATTTTAGAATACCACTTGAAATATCATGACTAGCTCTCTTTTGGGTGTTGCTTGCTTTTCTTGATCGACCCTTTTGATTGCTTCAACTAAGCATCTCAAATGTTCCTCGGATCACCACTTCTATGTTAGCCTTCCAAGTACCACACTTGGTTCACCTACACATAGGCGGCAAGCCCCTACACTAGGGAGAAGTGACCTCTCTCCAAGAATCATTCTTGATACTCACTTGAAATGACTTGAATGATTGATCCAAGTGATGGACTTAACTTGGTGAGTAACCTTGATTCCTTCTTTAAGTCCTTTTGTTTCTTCTTATTTAAGTCCTTTTCTTTCTACTAAATGATTTCCAATAGTCACTAGAACTTAAACTTCAACTTCACCTTGAGTTTGATCTTGATCTTTTAATTTGAGTACCGAATGTGTGCAAAGTACACTCCATAATCAAATAGCCTTGTACTCTCTGCTTGTCATGCTTCTAGATCATCTCAAAGCCAAACTTAGGTACCTCAAACACTTGTAAACATATTTCTAACTTGAGGACCTTTCAATCAAAGTGACTCTAGATCAATCCAACATTTGTCACTTTTCTGACAGATTTTGTACCCTTCAAAGAAATAAGCATATCTCCCAAAGTCCAAATCCAAATACCACGAAATTAGGTGGAGATGTTCTTTACTAAGTTATCTAGCAACTGTAAAAATTTGAGCTTCATTTGACTTCTAGATTGCTGCCATGTTTCAATTCTTCCACCACTGCTACATGCTGAAAACTGCTGCACTATAGCTGACAAGATCCACTCCAAAACTGAAGCATTTCTTATCCAATTCTCATGAAATTTCTACAGCATCTCATACCATAAGTCAAGAGAATGTATACAAATTTTGTTGCCAATCCAATAAGTTTTGAATACTCAAACATGGCTAAGATCATAGTTAGCTCAGATTTTCAATATAGGATAGATTTCAATCACTTGAGCTATACTTCATCAAATATGAATCAAACTTGAAACCAACTTGTTTGAATACTTTCACAAGACATAAATCAATTCAATCCACTTACTAAATGTTATCTCATAAATTTATCCAACTCAAATCAATCCAAACTTGATTGCTAATCAATTTATCCATTCAAACATCTTATAGCAAGCAACATTGCATATTTATCTAATTCAATTAACTCATATGCACCCAAATAAAATGATCAACAAAAGATATACCTTGGTTAGCTCATGATCATCCAACTAGCATGCTTCAACTCAATTATTTGTAAGTCATCAAATATATCCAATGAATCACCAACAACTTGAATTTGACACTTGTATGTTGTAGCACACTTGGACTTCACTCAATTTGTCATGGCATTGGGATAGTGATCATCACTTCGTAATACTTGGCTCAACTACATGATTAACAAGATGAATATCATTTGAACCAAGCCTCCAATGCCGATGGTACCTACATACAATCATCTACTTTTTGATGGTACCCAAACAACTTTGGGTCCTCTCAAGTTAGGAGCAACATACTTAGGCAATGCCTTAGTATGAGTAGCGGGATGTTTTGCAATAGCAACCATAGTGGTACCATTACCATCCTTTCTAAGCACATTATTATCAACAATTGAAATAGGCTTAGAAATGTCACCTAGGGGACATGAATGTGCCATGTGTCCCCTTTCCTGGCATGAGTAGCACTTTCTCTTTGCTTGAGCCTTCTCTTCTTTGCTCATGTGGTGCTTCTCATTGCCTTGCCTCTCATGGATTGCTTGAGCCTTCTTCTCAAGCTTGGCAGGACACTTAGAGGCAAAGTGTCCCACACTTCCACACTTGAAGCACTTGATGTCAGCATAGACTTTCTTCTCATCTTCATTCTTGCTCATCATCTTGGCATCTTGAGTTTGCATTGGATGCCATGCCTTTCCACCCCTTCTTGTTTTCTTCTTCATCATCATTTCACCACCATCTTCATGGTTGATCTTGATTTGCTTTTGGGGTGTCTTCTCTTGCTCAACTTGTGGCTTTGGTTGAGGCTCTTCTAGTTGCTTCATCAATTGCTTGGTTGGGCACTTTGAGGTAAGGTGACCCCAAGTGCGGCACTTGAAGCACTTAACATGCTTTAGCCTCTCTTCTTCTTTTATCTTCTTGAGCTTCTCAATGTTAGGGCAACCATTTGCAAGGTGTCCCGTTTCATGACATTGGTAGCACATGGTATGAGAGAGCTTTCTTTGTTGTAGCTTCTTCATCTTTCTTTCTCTCTTTCTTTCACCCTTTGTCATCTTCTTCTTGAAGCCAAGGCCACACTTGTCACCATAGTTTCTTTGAGTCTTCAACATGTGCTCAAAGGTGACTTTTGAGTTGTAGCACCTCTCTAACTTATTGCTCAATTTCTTCACTTCACTTTTGAGCTCAATGTTCTCCTTCAAAATGTTAGTCTCAGAAGACATGGAAGTAGAACAAGCATCTATATGTGAAGAGCATGGCATATCTAATAAATCATCACAAGAGGTGGATACATGCTTCTTGCCTACATCACAAGGGTTAGCAACAATTTATGATTTATCATTTGATCCATGTGATGAGCTCTCATTATTTTTAAGTTTCTTTGTAAACATTTTAATGAGAGAAGCATGTTGTTCCAATAATTCATCATGAGATGCAAGTAGTGTCTCATGATTCAATTTTAGCTCACCATGTGAAGATTTATAAGCATCAAGTAATTTCTTATGTTCTTCACAAGAGTTCTTTAGAAATGAGTTTTCATTTTCTAATTTCAATGTTTTAGCTTTCTCATTTTCTAAAGACATGGTCATGCTAGCAAGTTTACTAACAAGCTCATCGTATGAATCAACATGATCAACCATATTATCATTTGTTACCTTGGTGTCACCTTGTGACATGAAGCAATGTGGTGATGTAGTTGGAGAGCTTGTAGTAGCATCTTCATCAAGGCTTGAGCATGAACCATCATCACCATCAAGCGTGCATGGGGTAGCATCATCACTTGCAACACTTGTGGCATCATCATCAACCTTGTCAAGTGAGCTTGTAGTAGATCGATCATCATCATCATCACTTGACCATGAGGTGGAGCAATCGTCTACAATCACCGAATTGTGGTCATGCTCAACACACTCATGCGCCTCCTTCTTGGGCTCATCTTCATCATTGGAGACCGTCCCATACTTCTCATTTAGATAACTCCAAATCTCATGGGCGGTCTTCATGTCAATGATCTCTCCAAATATACAATCATGCAAAGATCTATACATGATGTTAGTAGCTTGGATGTCGAGATCTAGGCATTTCTCTTGTGCTTGAGTTAGATTATCTTCATCCAACACATGAGAAAAGCCTACATCTACCATCCACCACATTTGAGGGCTAATAAACTTAAAATTGCATATCATCTATTTTTTCCACCGTGTAAAGTGTGTGCCATCAAAAATGTGTGGACAATCAACATCTAGCCCATAAGCCGCCATCCTCTCGGGTCGGTGAAGACCACAAATGAGAGACCGGGCTCTGATACCAATTGAAAGGGTTGAGATGGCGACTAGAGGGGGGTGAATAGTCTTTTCTAAAACTTAATCTCGTCGGCTAACCGAAACAAGTGCGGAATTATAACTATCGGTCTAGCCAAGACTACACCCCTCTATCTATATTCACTAGCACCTTTCAAAGATACTAATTAGCAACAAAGGTGCCAGGCTAGCTAGAGCTCTCCTAGCCAATTCTAGAAGCAAGATCACACAAACCTATGCCACTAGTACTTTAAGCGACAAGAGAGCTCCTACACATGCTAGTAAGCAAAAGCACAAAGCCAACTAAGCTCACTAGCAATGCTCAATAACAAGGCAACCAATGCCAAATTAGAGAGCGCAATTACTTAGCTACACAAACTAAGCAATGTGACTAACAAGGTTACGCAAACCAAATTAGCCACGCAAGGGAGCTACTTCTATGCTACACAAGCAAGAAGGTAACTAGCGAGCTACACAAGCTAACAAATTACAAGAGCAACTACACAAGCACAATGTATATGAAAGTAAATACAAGCTTATATAACGAGGATGCAAACCAACAGGAAGAATAAGGTTGACACGGTGATTTTTCTCCTGAGGTTTCACGTGTTTGCCAACACGCTAGTCCCCGTTGTATCGACCGCTCACTTGGTGGTTCGGCGGCTAATTAGCATCACCCACTAAGCCCGCACGTCGGGCGCCGCAAGAACCTACCCCAAAAGTGAGGGTAGCTCAATGACACGCTTTACTAAAGTTGCTCTTCGCGACTCCCGCGGAGCGAGCACAATGCCCCTCACAAGATCTTCTCCGGAGCGCCGCACAAGCTTCTTGCGGGCTTCGACGGAGACCACCACCAAGCCATCTAGGAGGTGGCAACCCCTAAGAGTAACAAGCACCACCGGCTTGCAACTCGATCACCTAGTGCCACTCGATGCAACCTCACGATGCAATCGCACTAGAATCACTCACTCACACAATCGGATGATCACTATCAAGTATGTGTGAGATGGAGGGCTCCCAAGCACTCTCAAGCATGGACACAAAGTCCCCCAAGGTGCTCAGCTCTAGCCATGGCCAAAGGCCACTTCTATTTATAGCCCCAAGGGCTAAACTAGCCGTTACTCCTTCACTGGGCAACTGTCGGGTCGACCGGACGCTCTGGACGAATCGACCGGACACTGGACTTCAGCGTCCGATCATGCGATGCATGCCACGTGTCCCCTTCTTCAAATGCTGTTCATCCAATCTCAACAGTCATCTGACGACCGGACGCAGCAGCTTGAACTGACCGGATGCTGGACCCTCAGCGTCCGGTCGTTTACAGTAAGGTACCGACCCCGACTGGACGTGTCCGGTCGGACATGATCGGACGTAGCCCTAGCATCTGGTCACTCTCCAGCGACACTACTTTGTCCAACAACAGAACCGGACACTGCCTCCAGCGTCCGGTCACTTTCAGAGCCAGCGTCCGGTCGATAGACCGACGCTGCACGCTGACTGCCACTACTGACCAGACGCTGAGCCTCAGCGTCCGGTCATTGCGTGACCAGAGTCCGGTCCACTCTGTGAGACCCTATCTTTTCGGAACAGGGCGCTGGTGGCACCATCGGACTGTCTGCACTCTATGGGCGGACACTCCGCCAGTGGAGTTCTGAACCCTTCTCACCTCCGTTCCATCGCCGAGTTGATCCACATCAACTCTAACTTCATCTCCTTTGTAAATGTGCCAACACCACTAAGTGTACACCACCATATGTATGTGTGTTAGCATTTTTACAATCATTTTTCAAAGGATTAGCCACTCAACTTGCCACGCCACTCAATCCTAGCGACGATGCAAAGTTAGATCACTCGAGTGGCACTAGATGACCGATATGCAAACAAGTTTGCCCCTCTTGATAGTACGGCCATCTATTCTAAACCTAGTCATCAACTTTTCTACACACCTATGACCGGTGAAATGAAATGCCCTAGGCTATACCTTTTCCTTGCGCATTCCATTCCATCTCCTCCAATGTTGATGCCAAAACCAAAACCAAACAAGGACCTTTCACATGGCCATACCCATGAGCTTCACCTTCATCCATGGCCACCACCACCATGGATGGGTCGAGCTCAACACACGCTATGCATGTCACATCCAACACCTGTAGAAGGTTTCCCACATCACTAGAAACCCATAGAAACAAATCGCACTCGATTCAGAGTCTAGATGCCCCGAGAATCGATCCCAACATGTTGGTACAGCTATTGTTCGTCGTTTATCGGATGGTCCATCATTTTGGCAGAGTGTCCATTCAATTATAGCCAAAACCCTAGAGCAGCTTGTGTTTATCGGACGTTCCGATCTTAGTTCAGAGTGTCCTATAATCTATACACGTGTGCACAGCCTACAATTGTAAAATCCATAGAAGGTGCATTTGACCTCCAAAAATGGTGAAACGAGTTTCGTTGTGCTCCATAGAATGGCCTCTATTAGCTAGACATAACTTTTGCACCAAAGGACATATCTCATTTTTGACCACCGGAGGAGGCTAAGCCCTTATAATTCACTAGAGGCTCCACCACACGCATCGGAGTGTTCGATGAATTATAAATCACAGACAAAGAGTTACCCAAGAGCATAGACTCCATACCAGAGAGTCCGATATTAGATCAGAGGGTCCGATGTTTCTAGTATGTCATCTTCCCACTAAGTCCCAGAACCACCAGACCGTCCGACATTCACGTCGGACTATCCAATGACACAAACCGACAGCCCTTCAATGTATACCTGAACACTCCCTCTTGCATGTTTAATATAATGTCATGCATACATAAGTATCTCATACATGGAAATATATATAGGTACGTGATATCGGAGAGACATCCAGTGATGTTCCAAGCTATGGGATCCTTGCTGATCCAACGGGCAGGCACCCCACTATTATAAACCCTACTTTGGATACTTATCAAGTTGCATTATAAGTCATGCATTACATGTAGTCTTGGATAATGATCACCTCTACACTACACCTAGAGTAGTCTAATAATCTGTAGAAGCCTCTCATCTAAATAATGGGAATGGGAACGCTTAATGCTTATTGCTTAGTTGCTTGGGCAACGGTACAAGTCGGGCATGAGAAGGGAACTCATACTCGCGCGTGTAGGATGCTACACCTAGATAATTAACTACTAAAACCAATGAGGGTACAACTTGACTTACCTAACTAATCTGGCTAAGGACTAATATCCCTAATATGATAATCTTAATGATAACTTGGATACCTTGCTCATGCGAGGGGTAGGTCACCGTGAGTGTAGGATTTCAGATGACATAGCTCATGGAGCAGTAAGGACAATGTATTGGGATACGTAAGTCCAAGTAACCACACGTACAGACCACATGTCGCGGATGGGGTCGACAAGCCAAGTAACTAATTGTGACCTGTCTATCCATGAAACTGGCAAGGGGGATGGTGCCGAGAAGATGGTGTACGTAACGAACTAAGGACCCGTTACAGTACAGTAGCCTGACCTGAGACTAGGAAGAGGGGTAGAAACCTGACCCGGGCATCTAGTCGAAGCTTTCATGTGACATTCGGGCCGAATTAGGGAAAGGTTGGAAGGTGTGAGGCAACCCATACTCTTGTGCACGGGGTATGGTGGTTAGTCCAATCCTTCCATGTGGGTACAGTTGTACACCTCTGCAGAGTCTTAAAAGCCTAGAGTCCCTTGGGACAGAACTATTCGGTTGTTCTTTCTTTCTATACCCATGGTAGCATGAATGATGGACTATGAGCACTTCTGTTATAATGATAAATGCCTTTACTTCTATGTTGAGCATAGCATGTCATATTCTTAATGAACATCATTGCTTTCTACACTTATACAAATGCCTGATAATCACCCTATGCATCCACCAAATATTATATGTTGGAATTAAGTCCTACGAGTACGCAATGCACTCATGGTGTTGCTGTTAAGTTGTTTTGCATGTAAAGGACATTGGTGGCCATCTCACAACATCATCGGTGGCAAAGTGGGTGAATGGCAGGAGCCGTCCAGATTATGGTGGCACACCCATGGGCTGTGGCAGAACCTCCTAAGGAATCAGGCCCACGTGCACCTATCATTGTCTTAACAGACCTCGGATAGCATACACGAGTTCCCAACAACTCAACAGGTCTGTCGGGTGTCCTCGAGAGACCCGAATCATCCACGATTCTCTTTTCAAACAGGATCCCAATCACAGTCATTGCAGATTACAACAGTTTATTCAAATATATACCAGACTAAAGATAGCGGAAGTCTTAAGATAACATAATTACAAACCAGTTGTTTTCAAACTTACAATACCATAAGTGTCATACAACCATAGTAGCGGGATAATATTACATTAACTTTATTTATCATACAAACTAGTGCCTTGTCCAAAGGCCATTCATCACTCCTCATCATCATTGACTTCAAACACAGACATGCAGTAGGGACCAAAACAAGCCTACGCATGCGACTCACATACAACAAGGGTTAACAAACCCTGAGTACAAAAGTACTCAACAAGACTAACCCGACGTAATGAGTGTAAGACTTTAGGGATGCAGGGGTTTGGGACAAGGTAAGGATGTAGCAAAATTCAAAGTCCTTTGCCAAAAGCTTACTATACTTATCCTATTCTCAAATTTTACCCCTAAGTCCTTTTAGTTCATTATCTCAACTAAATATACATTTTCCATATTCCATTCCTTCTCATTCCATTCTTTTTCTCATATTTTAGTAATTCACCAGTCCTGCATTGCTTCTGTAATGAATCGAGTCTCCATATCCGCGGAGCACCGGCAATTCGAATTGATTCAAGTCCTAGCTGGGGATTCCTTATCACATGACATATGTAGAACTTAATCTTGCATATATCAACCTTGCTACCGGATTTCCTATACTAAGTCGTCTCCACGCCACCCGAGAGCACAGCACACCTCAAATCCGGCCACATTCTAGCCATGAGGGTACACGCTACTCCCACCATCTCTCCACTCCCAGTGCGCAAGCATTTATCTTAGTATCAGATTAGCCGAAGTAGGCTTACCGGAGTATGTGACCAGTACTACAAAGTGTCTCGTTTAGAAGATCCACAATGAGTGGCCTTTAAGCGACATAGTCGGCAACATTACCCAACATTCAAGATAAGTCACCCGACTAGTCTCTAGTTCATTCAATTTTCTTTCTTTCTTTGGCCAGTATGCCATCTTTGATTGTATCGAAACTTTTACTTTGAAAGCCTACCATAAAGCACACTAAGCATTCTACGCCTTTGTAAATGAAATCATCTTCAAGGATGGTAAACAAGTAACAAGGTAGGTAATGCATCAAGTAGGTGACATTTGAATTAAACAACTTAATGCAATAAGTAACATAGGTAATAAACTTTTCAAAGTAAACAAGGTAATGGTTTAATGCTTAAACCGAGGCTTGCCTTCGTTGACGATCTCAGATTCTGGATCAGTATCACGATTATCGAATCCCGTGACAACCGGGGATTCTTCCAGAACTTGCTCAACTAGAATCATTTCACTCTTGGGTTCTACACGAAATGATAACATATGCTTTAACATGATGATAATGTAAACATGATGCTTTCACGGTATATGAAATGTAAAAACACCCCGCAAATGATTTTATTTCACGGTACAGTTGCAAGCCAACAAAACCAACTTGCAATCCTACCATCAAGAACCACACATGTGACTTGACCAAATGGATCTCGAAACCCTACTAGTCACAAAACATGACCAAAACAAGATCCAACACTAATCAAACACTTAGGGTTTGTCTTTATTTATTTTTGAATTAATTTGGAATTAAGCCCAAAAATGAACTTGTTCCAAATGACCTAAAAATTTTATGTAAGCTTCCTCATGACAAATTAGTGTACCAAAACAAATTTCATAATTTTTGGAATTATACAGTGACCTACAAAAATCATAGAATTTGCATTTTTCAATTAATGGACTGAATATTTGAACATTAAAAATTTATTCAAGTTTCAAGTTTCAAATTTTTAAATCATACTAGAGCATGTACAGAAGCTACACAAAATTTTTCAGAATTTTTGGAGCTATGATTATTTTCCTACAAATTTCCAAAGCTTCAGCACTATTCAAAACCAGAAAATAACAAAAGTCACTATTCTCTCTCTTGCTCTCACTAACAGCCGGCCCCCACATGTCATCCCTAACCTTGGGCTTTGACCATGGCCGCGACGGCGCTGACCGACGCTAGCGCACCGACGGTGAGCTCAACTGCGACGACCATGGTATCTAAACACTCACAAAGACTAGCCGCGTCGATCTCTGGCATTTTAGAGGTGGATTACGACACGGAACCAGGCTCACGCCGTCCATGGCGGACGTGGTGCCATGGCCATGTTACGCCGGTGAAACAAGACCGGTTGAGATCAAACAAAAGGCTCAGAAAGGATCAGCAGCTCACCCCGGACGTGATGAAGCAAAGAACGAGACCGGAGGCACTACGGTGACGCGGGTCGACGGTGACAGTGCTCACGGCGGAGAAGACTTCGTCGGCGACATAGTTCCGGCGACTGTAGTGGGCAAAATGACCAAGCAAGAGCGAAATAAGGACCACAGCATCAAGATAAAGCTATAGAACCTACAAACAAGGACCACGGCTCACCAGATGATGCTGGCCACGGTGAACCGGAGCTTTGGTCGAGATCGCCGGCTGCGAGGAAGAAGAGTCGCTAGCGGCGGTTCTCGATGGACTCAGACAACCTCAGTTGGTGGGATGGGTTCGAAAGGAAGAGACAGAGTTGTAACACCGATTTGCCGAAACTGGTTTGGACTGAGGAAGCGAGGGGAACTCGCCGGAGTTGAGGCGGCGACGTTGGGAAACAGAGCAGGGAAAGAAAGGGCGACGACGGTGTTCTGGGCTTTATAGCGCGTCCAGGAGCACGCGGAATCAACACGCAGCGAGCATGCAGTGCCAGCGCGAAGCCAAGGGCGGCCGAGGGCGAGCCTGGAAGGCCGGAGAAGGTACGTCGGTGGTGGGCGGTGATCGTGACACTGTTCATGAGAATTACAGAATTGACACTGAGTTTAATTTGCAAATTACTCACAAATATCCTAAAGATGTTGAAAATCTCCAAAAATGAAAGTTGCTCAACTTTTCAAGCTCTACAACTTTGCTTCAAGGAACATTTTCAAATTCTGCCTCCATTTTGAAATTTGAATTTGGGGTGCATTTGAGTATTTGAATCATTTCAAAATTACTCCAAATTTTATATGTAAACTTGAAAAACTTTGAATACCAAAGTTGATCCTTATAAAATAAGCTCCAACTTTGCTTTTTGTCACAACCCCAAATTCCAAATGGATTTTGAAATATCCAAAAGGGCAAAAAGGACTTCTATAATTTAAAGTTGGATTCAAATTTGATTTGATTTCCTATTGTCTTAAATTTGAATTTTGACCAGTAACTTGGCCCATTAGGGTTATTTGAGTCAAATGACATATGATCTCACATGATCACATGAATTTTGACCCTTGTGGTCATGATCTTTATTTAGGGCTTTTGAAACACTTCACATGAAATAACAACATTATGAAATAAACCTTATTTAGTGAATGCATTCAAAGCTTTATACTATATGAATGCTTTGCAATGCGCATGATGACATGTCAAATTTTAGTATTAGGTCAAAACACCAGAGGTGTTATAACCCTTCCCCCTTAAAGAAATCTCATCCCGAGATTTAAAACTTAAGGCTAAGTAATGGAAAAGGAAATGTGTCAAGCTAACACACCGTAACTTTATTCAAAAGGCTAGTGAGGGGGTTTTCCATTCTGTTGACAAACGAGACAAGTTACAATATAGACAAGGTATTGCAACTAGATAGAAGCGAAGAAGTCAGGAAAATTCTCTTCTAAGTAATCCTCGGACTCCCAAGTAGCTTCATCTTCAGTGTATTGATTCCATTGTACTTTGTAGAACTTGATTGTATGTCTGCGGGTGACTCGATCTTTCTGATCTAAAACTCTAATGGGGTACTCGGCATAAGTCAAATTAGGTTCTAGTTCTACATCACCAAAGTCGATCTCTTGGTCAGGTACTTGAAGGCACTTCTTTAACTGTGATACATGGAAGATATCATGCACCGCTGCCATGTGATCTGGTAGCTTGACGCGATAGGCGACTAGTCCACATCGTTGTTGGATCTGAAAAGGACCTACATATCAGGGTGCCAACTTTCCCCGAATCCCAAAACGATGAACTCCTTTCATCGGTGATACTTTGAGGTAGACATAATCTCCCACTTTGAATTCTAGCGGTCGTTTCCTCTTATCAGCATAGCTTTTCTATCGGGACTGAGCTATCTTCATATTAGCTTGTATGAGTTTAACTTTCTCTTCAGCTTCCTTGACCACATCCGGTCCAAAGAACCAACGTTCTCCAGCTTCTGACCAATTTAAAGGTGTTTGGCACCTACGGCCATATAGTGCTTCGAATGGTGCCATTTTAATGCTCTCTTGATGGCTGTTGTTATATGAGAATTCAGCTAAGGGAAGGCATTCATCCCATTTAGCACCAAAGGAAAGAACACATGCTCTCAACATATCTTCAAGAATTTGATTTACCCTTTCAGTCTGTCCGTCTGTTTGTGGATGATAAGCAGAACTACGGATAAGTTTAGTTCCTAAAGACTCATGTAGACTTTTCCAAAACTTGGATATGAACAATGATCCTCTGTCAGAGACAATGGTCTTGGGTGCCCCATGCAGACTGAAGATTCTATCAAGATAAATCTTTGCATACTGCTCTGCTCGATATTTATCTCTGACTGGTAAGAAATGAGCTATCTTGGTTAGACGATCAATAATAACCCATATTGAATTGTAGCCTGCAGATGTCCTAGGCAACCCTACTATGAAGTCCATACAAATATCTTCTGACTTCCAAGATGCAACGGGCAAAGAATGTAATGGACCTGTAGTCTTCATATGAACCGCTTTGACTCTCTAACAAATATCACACTTGGCTACATATTGAGCTATTTCTATTTTCATTTTGGTCCACCAATATCTCTTTCTCAGATCATGATACATTTTGTTGCTACCCAAATGAATGGAGTATCTTGTAGAATGAGCTTCATCAAGAATCTGCTTTCATAGCTCTGGATTTTTGGGTACTACCAATCTATCCTTGAACCATACGATACCTGACTCATCAATCTTGAAACATGTTGGTTTTCCAGATCTGACTTTGTCCTTGATATGGGCTATGCCCTTACTTTTCTGTTGAGCAGCAATGATCTGATCTTTGATAGTGGACTCAATTACAATATTGGACAGGGAACCTTGTTCTATGATTTGTAAATCTAGATGCTCCATCTCTTGACACATTGTTTGCTGCATAGGTTCTACAATTAGGCAATGACAACGACTCTTGCGACTCAGGGCATCGACAACCACATTAGCCTTACCCGGATGATAGTGCACTTCTAAATCATAATCTTTAATAAGTTCCAACCATCTTCTTTGCCTCATATTCAACTCTGACTGGGTAAAGATGTATTTCAAACTTTTGTGATCCGTATAGATATGACATATATTGCCCAATAAATAATGTCGCCAAATCTTAAGTGAATGGACAACAGCAGCTAATTCAAGATCATGGGTGGGATAATGTTCTTCATGTTTCTTGAGTTGTCTGGAAGCATATGCTATGACTCTGCCTTCTTGCATAAGAACACAGCCGATACCAATTCTAGATGCATCACAATAGATATCAAATGGCCTCTCGATATCAGGTTGTGCTAATACTGGTGCAGTTGTCAGCAACTTCTTCAATGTCTGAAAGGCCTCTTCACATTCTGTTGACCATACAAACTTTGTTTGATTTTTTAGCAATCCAGTAATTGGCTTCGCAATTCTAGAGAAGTCAGGGATGAACCGACGATAATACCCTACCAACCCCAGGAAACTATGAACTTGATGAACAGTTGTAGGTGCTCTCCAGTTAAGGACTTCTTCTACCTTACTCGGATCAATAGCTACACCTTCAGCAGATAGCACATGACCCAGAAATTGTACTTCCTCTAACCAAAATGCACATTTGCTGAATTTGGCATATAGTTGGTGATCTTTTAATCTTTGTAGAACAATACGGAGATGTTCCGCATGTTTCTCTTTGTTCTTAGAATAGATAAGAATGTCGTCTATGAACACCACTACAAACTTGTCCAACTCAGGCATGAAAACTGAATTCATCAGGTACATGAAATGAGCCGGGGCATTGGTCAGCCCAAAAGACATGACTAGATACTCGTATAGTCCATATCGGGTAGTAAACGTTGTCTTTGGCACATCTTCACGTCTGATCTTAATCTGGTGGTAGCCTGATCTTAGGTCTATCTTCAAAAATACCTTAGCTCCCGCAAGTTGATCAAAAAGCAAATCAATTTGGGGTAAGGGGTATTTGTTCTTGATGGTGACTTCATTTAATGGCCGATAGTCAACACATAACCTTAAGGTTTGGTCCTTCTTCTTCACGAAAATAGCCGGACATCCCCAAGGTGATGAACTGGGTTGAATGAAACCCTTGTCTAACAACTCTTGTAGTTGCATTTTTAATTCTGTTAATTCTTTCGGTGGCATCCTATATGCTCTTCTGGACACTGGTGCTGTCCCTGGTTTCAGATCAATTCTAAACTCTACATCTCGGTCTGGTGGCAGACCAGGCAGATCATCGGGAAAGACATCCATAAACTCACATACCACTGAAATTTCCTCGGCTCCTTCAACAATAGTTGCACAGACTGTTTCCACTGTACTCTTAGGAAAGGGAAGTTGGATGAGAAGTTGGGTTTTGCTGTCAGGTGCATTTACCCTTATGGTTCTACGCAGGACATCTATGATAGCCCCGTGTTGAGTTAACCAGTTCATACCAAGGATCACATCTATTTCTTGATCCTTTAATATCAGCATATTGGTAGGGAACTCATAACCTCCCAAATCAATAGGTACATGCTGAACTACCTCCCTTGTACAGATTCGTCCCCCAGGCGACTGTATATGATAGGGTTCTTTTGTTTCCCCAATAGCTATCCTATGCTTCACAACAAATGTACGATTGATGAATGTATGGGATGCACCAGAATCAAATAAGGTAATTGCAGGATGTTTAGCAATGGGAAACATACCCATCATAACTGGTTCTCCTTCTAGAATAGATTCCACTTGCGTATAGAATACCCTTCCAGTTTTCTTCTTAGCCGGCCCCTTTTGATTGTTCTAAGCATTGCCCTTGTACTGATTCTGAGCTTGATTAACAGGAGCTTTGGGTGCATCAGGATTGTTCTTCCTAGGATATGGACATTCTCGGGAAAAATGTCCGGGTTTACCACAATTATAGCATGGAAAATTGTGATTCTAGGGAGTAGCATTGCGGTTTGCATTATTTGTATTATTCTGCTACTGCGGTGCTTGATGAGTATAAGGCATATTAGTTGCAGGGCGAATGAAGATTTGCTGCCTGCTTTGGCCTTGTTGTGGGCGGAATGGCGTACGGCCATGATTCTGAGGATGGTATACTATCTTCTGACGCTTGCCACTTGATGATCCGGAAGCAAATATTTTCTTCTTCTTCGCCTCCTTGTGTCGGTGGTAATTCTCTTTCGAAGCGATAGCAATGTTGATTGTCTCATGGTAAGTTGCATTACCACAGGCTGCCATCATTGTCTGAAGTTTAGTGTTCAAGCCTCTAAGAAAATGATTCTTTTTCTTCCTGTCAGTATTCACATACTCAATAGCATACTACGACAGGTGGTTGAAACGCCCAACATAATGCATCACCGGGTGCTCCCCTTGCTTAAGAGCCAAGAACTCTTCCAACTTCATAGTCATCACACCGTCTAGAATATAATGTGCCCTAAAGGCATCCTTGAACTCCCTCTAGTTGATTTGGTGACCAACGGGCTGTACTGCTACCAAATTTGCCCACTAGACACTAGCAGCTCCTCGGAGTTGCTGTGCCGCAAACCTAGGTTTCTGAACCTCGGTACAGTGAATCAGCTCAAACTTTTGCTCTATTGTCCTAAGCCAATCATCTGCTTCTAAAGGTTCTTTGGCCTTAGAGAACACCGGTGGACGTGTGTCAATAAAATCCACATAGGTTGACTCGTCGTTTTCATTATTACGATGGCCACGATTAGGGTATGGTGCCTGCTGGTTCTGCGCCAACTCCCTTAACAACCTGGCATTCTCTGCCGTTGCGTTAACGAGTGCAGCTATGGCATCTGCCATAGTCGAGGGCATTGGTGGAGGATTTGGGCACTCATCATCGTCATGCGAGCCACTAGCACCAGTTCGGGTGATAGGACGAGGCATCTGTTAGAGAAACATGTTTACTTACATTATTCTTTATTGAAAGCATTTAAAAGATTTCATACTACAAAGGGTCCTTATTTATATTACATGTCTTGTATCCCACAAGACAACCCTGGTTTTCTAGGAAAGCAGTAAAGGAACTATTTCTACTCTGAGCTCTCAGTCTTCGGCATCCGTGCCCATATCTGACGAAACCTCATCTTCATCTGAGAAGTACACTAACTCCTCAGGATCCTCCTCCTCTTCTTCATTCTCGACTTCTCCTGGAGCTACAATCATTTCTTCATCTATAACTTCACCATCCCCATGAGGAGGATGAAGTTGAGCGTACAACAGGTGGACATTCTCATGAAGAATGGCATTGTCCATCTCTAGGTCTTCTACGTAGAACTCCAACTCATGGACGCGTTCATTGGCCACATCCTCTCGTGTCCAGGCTTCATTCCGCAGCTCCATGGTCATGGTGATGCCCCTTTGCATTTCTGCCAACTCCTCTTGATCTTTGGCATGAGCTCGACGAAGAGTGTTGAGCTCCTTGTTAAGGTTCTTGATGTTGGTGGGGTTGCTTGAAGATCCTTCATCTCCTAGGGTCTTGGCACTACCTTCACCCAGCTCGTGGTTTCTTGGTGCCAACTGGTGACGAGGGACTCCATGAGGTCCGGTGGACTTGCGTGCGGTTTTCTTGGTCTTTGCCATAGCCTGCAGAATTTAAGGTAGGACTATAAGAATAGCTTGAGGATAATGGAGGTTAGCAAGAATGGGATTGACATTACTTACCCAACCACTATTAAGGGGAATTATTATGCAATGTGCTCAAGCATGATGCATGAATCGATCTTACGAATCTAAGTACAAAAGATTTATATAATCATAAGTACTAGATTTTTAATACATAGGACAAACCTAAGCATATTATTCGCCACAAACTTTCAAATAAAACAGGATTGAGTCTAGATCAAAGGTAAGAAGAAAGAAATTGAACTTTCAAAATATCAAGTTTACTTTCTTTGATCCAAATCAATTTGAAGGTTTTCCAAAGTAACCTACAATGATCTTAGATGGGAACTGCTCTGATACAAGCTATGGTAGAACCTCCTAAGGAATCGGGCCCATGTGCACCTATCGTTTTCTTAACAGACCTCGGATAGCGTACACGAGTTCTCAACAACTCAACAGGTCTGTCGGGTGTCCTCGGGAGACCCGAATCATCTACGATTCTCTTTTCAAACAGGATCCCAATCACAGTCATTGCAGATTACAACAGGTTATTCAAATATATACCAGAGTAAAAGATAGCGGAAGTCTTAAGATAATATAATTACAAACCAGTTGTTTTCAAACTTACAATACCATAAGTGTCATACAACCATAGTAGCGGGATGATATTACATTAACTTTATTTATCATACAAACTAGTGCCTTGTCCAAAGGCCATTCATCACTCCTCATCGTCATTGACTTCAAACACAGACATGCAGCAGGGACCAAAACAAGCCTACGCATACGACTCACCTGCAACAAGGGTTAACAAACCCTGAGTACAAAAGTACTCAACAAGACTAACCCGATGTAACGGGTGTAAGACTATAGGGATGTAGGGGTTTGGGACAAGGTAAGGATGTAGAAAAATTCAAAGTCCTTTGCCAAAAGCTTACTATACTTATCCTATTCTCAAATTTTACCCCTAAGTCCTTTTAGTTCATTATCTCAACTAAATATACATTTCTCATATTCCATTCCTTCTCATTCCATTCTTTTTCTCATATTTTAGTAATTCACCAGTCCTGCATTGCTTCTGTAATGAATCGAGTCTCCATATCCGTGGAGCACTGGCAATTCGAATTGATTCAAGTCCCAGCTAGGGATTCCTTATCACACGACATATGTAGAACTTAATCTTGCATATATCAACCTTGCTACCGGATTCTCCTATACTAAGCCATCTCCATGCCACCCAAGAGCACAACACACCTCAAATCCGGCCACATTCTAGCCACGAGGGTACACGCTACTCCCGCCATCTCTCCACTCCCAGTGCACGGGCATTCGTCTTAGTATCGGATTAGCCGAAGTAGGATTACCGGAGTATGTGACCAGTACTACAAAGTGTCTTGTTCAGAAGATCCACAATGAGTGGCCTTTAAGCGACATAGTCAGCAACATTACCCAACATTCAAGATAAGTCACCCGACTAGTCTCTAGTTCATTCAATTTTCTTTCTTTCTTTGGCTAGTATGCCATCTTTGATTGTATCGAAACTTTTACTTTGAAAGCCTACCATAAAGCACACTAAGCATTCTACGCCTTTGTAAATGAAATCATCTTCAAGGATGGTAAACAAGTAACAAGGTAGGTAATGCATCAAGTAGGTGACATTTGAATTAAACAACTTAATGCAATAAGTAACATAGGTAATAAACTTTTCAAAGTAAACAAGGTAATGGTTTAATGCTTAAACCGGGGCTTGCCTTCGTTGACGATCTCAGATTCTGGATCAGTATCACGATTATCGAATCCCGTGACAACCGAGGATTCTTCCAGAACTTGCTCAACTAGAATCATTTCACTCTCGGGTTCTACACAAAATGATAACATATGCTTTAACATGATGATAATATAAACATGATGCTTTCATGGTATATGAAATGTAAAAACACCCCGCAAATGATTTTATTTCACGGTACAGTTGCAAGCCAACAAAACCAACTTGCAATCCTGCCATCAAGAACCACACATGTGACTTGACCAAATGGATCTTGAAACCCTACTAGTCCCAAAACATGACCAAAACAAAATCCAACACTAATCAAACATTTAGGGTTTGTCTTTATTTATTTTTGAATTAATTTGGAATTAAGCCCAAAAATGAACTTGTTCCAAATGACCTAAAAATTTTATGTAAGCTTCCTCATGACAAATTAGTGTACCAAAACAAATTTCATAATTTTTGGAATTATACAGTGACCTACAAAAATCATGGAAATTGCATTTTTCAATTAATGGACTGAATATTTGAACATTAACAATTTATTCAAATTTCAAGTTTCAAATTTTTAAATCATACTAGAGCATGTACAGAAGCTACACAAAATTTTTCAGAATTTTTGGAGCTATGATTATTTTCCTACAAATTTCCAAAGATTCAGCACTATTCAAAACCAGAAAATAACAAAAGTCACTATTCTCTCTCTTGCTCTCACTGACAGCCGGCCCCCAAATGTCATCCCTAACCTTGGGCTTTGACCATGGCCACGACAGCGCTGACCGATGCTAGCGCACCGACGGTGAGCTCAACTGCGACGACCATGGTATCTAAATACTCACAAAGACTAGCCGCATCGATCTATGGCATTTCAGAGGTGGATTATGACACGGAACCAGGCTCACGCCGTCCATGGCGGACGTGGTGCCACGGCAGCGTTACGCCGGCGAAACAAGACCGGTTGAGATCAAACAAAAGGCTCAGAAAGGATCAGCAGCTCACCCCGGACATGATGAAGCAAAGAACGAGACCGGAGGCACTACGGTGATGCGGGTCGACGGTGACAGTGCTCACGGCGGAGAAGACTTTGTCGGCGACGTAGTTCCAGCGACTGCAGTGGGCAAAATGACCAAGCAAGAGCGAAATAAGGACCACAGCATCAAGATGAAGCTATAGAACCTACAAACAAGGACCACGGCTCACCAGATGATGCTGGCCGCGGTGAACCGGAGCTTCGGTCGAGATCGCCGGCCGCGAGGAAGAAGAGTCGCTAGCGGCGGTTCTCGATGGACTCAGACAACCTCAGTTGGTGGGATGGGTTTGGAAGGAAGAGACGGAGTTGTCACACTGATTTGCCAAAACTGGTTTGGACTAAGGAAGCGAGGGGAACTCGCCGGAGTTGAGGCGGCGACATCGGGAAACAGAGCAGGGAAAGAAAGGGCAACGACGGTGTTCCGGGCTTTATAGCGCGTCCAGGAGTGCGCGGAATCGACACGCAGCAAGCATGCTGTGCCAGCGCGAAGCCAAGGGTGGCCGAGGGTGAGCCTGGAAGGCCGGAGAAGGTACGTCGGCGGTGGGCGGTGATCGTGACACTGTTCATGAGAATTACAGAATTGACACTGAGTTTAATTTGCACATTACTCACAAATATCCTAAAGAAGTTGAAAATCTCCAAAAATGAAAGGTGCTCAACTTTTCAAGCTCTACAACTTTACTTCAAGGAACATTTTCAAATTCTGCCTCCATTTTGAAATTTGAATTTGGGGTGCATTTGAGTATTTGAATCATTTCAAAATTACTCCAAATTTTATATGTAAACTTGAAAAACTTTGAATACCAAAGTTGATCCTTATAAAATAATCTCCAACTTTGCTTTTTGTCACAACCCCAAATTCCAAATGGATTTTGAAATATCCAAAAGGGCAAAAAGGACTTCTATAATTTAAAGTTGAATTCAAATTTGATTGGATTTCCTATTGTCTTAAATTTGAATTTTGACCAGTAACTTGGCCCATTAGGGTTATTTGAGTCAAATGACATATGATCTCACATGATCATATGAATTTTGACCCTTGTGGTCATGATCTTTATTTAGGGCTTTTGAAACACTTCACATGAAATAACAACATTATGAAATAAACCTTATTTAGTGAATGCATTCAAAACTTTATACTATATGAATGCTTTGCAATGCACATGATGACATGTCAAATTTTAGTATTAGGTCAAAACACCAGAGGTGTTACATGGGCAAGGCGACCACTATTTATTAGCTATATGAGTGATTCGTAGCATAGCGATGTTGTTAAGAGAGTCGTTTGGTTCACACTACATTTTGTCTTATGTTGTATAATTGATTGATTATATTCAACAAGACTTCGAATATATGCTTCCGCTGAATTATTATGTGCTCCAATGATGAGATGTGATCTTGAGTGGTGGAGGCCGTTGTGGTATGATACTCAACCTGATCCTGAAGAGGAGTTGCTACGTGCGCTCCTGGGGAGTCACCGATGTTGGTTTGCTTAAATTGGGTTAGTCAAGTGGATGACACTCGATTTAGGAGAATTAGCGTGGCGGGTCCCCACACAGAGGGTTAGAAGTCGCTGACCATCGGGCATGGTGGAGGAGGAAGCCATGGCAACGGCGTCCGGCGACGGCGGCGTCCCAGGGTGAAGTCCAGTGATGGCGGCGGGTGTCGAGGACAGTGGCGGTGGAGTTTCCCATCGCTGTTAGCGCCTTCCTCTGGATCGGTTAGGGTTTGTAGGTGGGTATTGTGGGCGACAACAAACCTCGTAGCCTGAGCCCCCGGGCCCCACCTCCTTTATATAGCTCTACGCGATGGGGGCCCACCAACCAAGTGTACGGCTGGGCGCCCTCGATCAGGACGCGGGATCCTAACTAGGTCGTTGGTCCGAGTCGGAGGAGATCAACCTAACAGAGACATCTCCAAGACTACACACAATGATGCTACGATAGAGTGAGCTCAATCTCAGAACGTCTGTCCACCAAAAGGATAAAGGAGGACTTGGAATACAGTAGATGAGCATATAACAAAGAGAATTATGTATTTGGCACTGAAACAAATCAGTCTTCCGCATTTGGCACTAAAAAATTTGAATTTTCTTATTTGGCACCAAGTTGAAATTTCCTTCCCTAGACAGCACTGCTGTCCATTTGGGCTAGTAACGGCGTCAAGTGGCTGGTAAAATAACATGAATGCCCTTCTTTATAGCAGAAATACATGAAGCCAAATAGGGAAATAATAGATGAACATGTTGTCAAATAAAAAAATTATAAATATCACAAATATATTGTGAACTAAAATATGGGATTTTGATAATCGAAGTCTGCAAATAAATAAATAATAAATTTCAAATTCGGCAAGAGCAGATCACGAGAGAGCAATGGCCGATGCAACGGCGAGGGGAGGGCGATGAGGTGTGCCAGGCACCCGTACGAGGGCGGCGTGGGCGTTTGCGCGCCGTGCCTTCGCGATCGCCTGCTCGCGCTCGCCGCCGCGCAGAACGCGGCATCCTCGCTACCCCCGCCCCTACCCCTACCGGAGCTTGAGCCGGAGCCGGTGTTCCTGAGGTCGGTGTCGTCGTTGTAGTGTGCTGCATCCGCAAGTCCGACGCGTCGTCGGTGCCGCGGGGCGCCCGCTGGGCAGCCTGCTCTTCTTCCGAACGCTGCAGGTCGGCCCCGCGTACGTCGTCGGGTCAGGAGCAGCAGCCGGGTTCGAGGATGGCGACATCGGGTTGTTCCGGAGGTGGCGCAGCAGGTTCTCCGTGCTCACCGCACTCTTCGGCTACAGTCTGGACGATGGTAGATGCGGCGACAAGGAGCGGAGGTACAGGTCCTCCAACTGGCTCGCAGGGATCGTGCCGCGCGCCGCCCGCCGGAGGAGGAAGGACAGGGAGACCGCTCTGCCGCCGCCGTCCCCGCCGCGACGCTCGTGCCACGGGGTCAGCGACTGGGGGACCTCGCCGGTGAGGTACTACGCCGACGGGGACGGCGAGGAGAGCAACTCACCGGCGGAGTCACTGTGGCTACCTTCGCCGTCGCCGATGTGGAAAACCCCGTGTCGTCGCCGCCTAGGACTAGGACTGGGACTGGGAGCGCCCGGGGCCGGCGTCTCGTGGAGACAGGAGCGCTCGGCCGCTTTGGAAGTCCAGGAGAAATTGGATGCGTGAGTAACAGAGGGTATGTTGGTCACACTAACAAAACAACTGACATGGTCAAAAATGTCAACTAACAGATGAATGTATGAAATAGACGGTAGTGCCATATAGCAAAGAAAATTTTAACTCGGTGGCAGATAACAAAGTTCAAATTTTTAAGTGTCAAATACGAAATACTGATTTGTTTCAGTGCCAAATACATAATTCTGTCTATAACAAATCCATTAACTCAGTAAACTGTATTTTTTACAATAAAAATAATAAATTAGTTCAATTAAAAAAACATTATTGTGTCCTCATCCTAGTATAATGCTTAGAATAATTTCCTCCTGGTTGCTAAGATCTGACGTAGCGGCCGCTCAGGCACGGGGATGAACTTGACGGCCCATCCAATGGGCCACGACATCGCGGCAATGGCGACACAGACACCCCACTGGGGCAAGCCAAGCCTCTGGGTGCCGGCAAACCTCGTGAGCAGCTCCACCATGAGCACCTGCATGGCGATCGTCACGGCGATGATGCCCAGGAACATCTTGTTGCGGAGCACGCCAGCGAAGACGTTCCTCCGCTCGATCTCCCGCGCGTTGAACTCGTTGAACACCTGGCAGAGCACGAAGGCGTTGAAGATCATGGTGCCGTTGGCCTTCTCGCTGACGCCGAAGATCTCCCGGCCGCGGTACTGCAGCGCCAGGAGGACGGCGACCTGGAACGCCGCCTGCGCGGCGAGGTTGCGCCACATGGCGTTGCTGATGAGCGGCGCCGTGCGTCCGATGGGCGGGCGGCGCATGAGCGCCTTGGTGGGCGTGTCTGTCGCCAGCGCCAGCGCGCCCATGGTGTCCATGATCAGGTTCACCCACAGCAGCTGCACGGTCGACAGCGGCATCTTGCCAGAGGTCAACGCCGACACGAAGTTGATGATGAGCGCGGCGACGTTGACGGTGAGCTGGAACTGGATGAACTTCTGGATGTTGTTGAAGACGCAGCGGCCCCACCGGGTGGCCGTCACCACCGTGTCGAAGTTGTCGTTCATGATGACGATGTCGGAGCTCTCCTTGGCGACTTCGGTGCCCTGGATGCCCATGGACAGGCCCACGTCGGCCTCCTTGAGCGCCGGCGCGTCGTTGGTCCCGTCGCCGGTGACCGCGACCACGTGGCCCCTTTGCTTCAGGCGCTGCACCAGCGCCAGCTTGTCCATGGGCAGAGACCGCGCCATGACGCGGATGCGGTCCACGATGTCCAGCTGCTCCTGCGGCGACATGGCGCGGAACTCTTGCCCCTCGATCACAATGGCGTCACGGTCGCTGTTCGAGATGATTCCGCACTCCATGGCGATGGCACGGGCCGTGAGGATGTTGTCGCCCGTGACCATCTTCACCGCGACGCCCGCCTTGGTGCAGGCCTCAATGGCAGTCCTGACCTCTGGCCGGCAGGGGTCCTTCAGGCCGACGAAGCCGAGCAGTGTCAGCCCTTCGTCGTCGATCTTGGAGTGCTCACCGTCGACATGCTTGTAGGCGAAGGCGATACACCGGAGGCTGGCGGCCGCCATCTCACTGATGATCTCTTCGAGCTTCCTCCTCTTCCCCGCCTCGAGTTCGCGTGCCGCGCCGTCTGAACCGACATACGCTGAGCAGCTCGCCAAAACCATCTCCGCGGCGCCTTTCCAGTGCGCGGTCACAGCGCCAGTCGCGTTGTCCATGATCATCACGCCGCTGCGCTTCTTGTCGGAGTTGAACGCCTCGACGTGCAACACCTTGCAGCTCCTCTTCAGCGCGTCGGCGTCCATGCTGAGCTCCTCCACGGCCCAGGACAGCAGAGCCTTCTCCGTCGGGCTGCCCGATATCTCCGGCGGCGAGGCGTTGTTCGGCTTGTACACGCTTCCGGTGGTGTTGAGCCCAGCTCCCTGGCGCAGCAAGCTGACGACGGTGCCGGTGACCTCCTTGGGTCGGTGGTCGGTGCCGACCCAGAACTCCGTCACCTTCATCTGATTCAGCGTGAGAGTGCCCGTCTTGTCGGTGCAAATGGCGGTTACCGAGCCCATGGTCTCGCACGCCGAGAGCGTGCGCACCAGCGCGTGCTCCTTGACCATCCGCTTCATGGAGAAGGCGAGCGTCAGCGTGACCGCGAGCGGGAGGCCCTCGGGAATCGCCACCACGATGATGGTGATGGCCTGCTGGAAGATGCCAACGAGCGCGGTGAAGACGCTGTTGAAGGTGACGTGCTGCCTGTCGAACGTCGGCTTGCCCTGCTCGTCCCTGGTGCTTCCCGTGAAGTGCCGCGCGGTGAGCACGGCGAAGACGAGCACCGCGACGGCGATCCCGACCTTGCCGATGCTGGAGGTAAGGCCCTCGAGGCGCTCCTGGAGCGGCGTCGGCTCGGTCTTCTCCCTGGTGATGCTGCCCATCATCTCGCCCCAGGTAGTGTCCGTGCCGACGGCGGTGACGAGCATGTGTCCGTATCCATCGATGACCTTGACGCCGGAGGCGAGGAAGGGGCTCTTCTCGGCGTCGACGTCAACAGGGTGCGGCTCGCCGGTCGTGCTGGACTCGTCCACCTGCAGCGCGTGGCCCTGCAAGAAGACGCCGTCCGCAGGCACGACGTCGCCGATGTTGAGCACCACGACGTCGCCCACGACGACGTCGAAGATGGAGACCTCCTGCCTCCTGCCGCCGCGCACGACGGCGACGGCGATGTTGTCGGACTCGGTGGCGAGCCTGTCGAAGCGCCTGGCCTGGCCGTGGTTGCTGACCGCTGACACGGCGGCGACGAGGAAGACGGCGAGGAAGATGCTGACGCCGTCGTACCAGCCGTCCTTGAGGCCGTGCTCCTTGATGCCGAAGCCCAGCGAGACGGCGGCGCAGACGAGCAGCACGAGGAGGAAGACGTCGTTGAGCGCGTCCCACACGTGGGTCCAGAACCCCTTGGGCTTCCTCCGCGGGTACGTGTTCCCGCCGAAGGCCTCCCGGCGGCGCCACACGTCGCGGTCGTCGCCGCGGATGCCGGCCTCCCCGTCCGACGCCAGCGCGGAAGCGATCCCGGCGGCGCCGCCCAGGCGGCGGAAGGAGTCGTGGCGCTTGTCCTTGACCAGGCGCCTGAAGCCCTCGTCGTCCGCGGCGACAGAGAACTCCGCCGGCGCGGCGTCGGCGTCGCCGTACTGCGACGTGCTGGCGGCGGCGGCGCCGGTGTCGCAGTCGCCGTCGGTCTCGTCGTGGATCTTGATTTCGACGTAGGAGCCGGTCCGTCGCAGGATGGCCCAGGAGAGAGTGAGGCGGGCTAGCCTGTGGCACGTCCGGATGACGTTGGTGGCCTTCCTCCATTGCTTCGTCCACCGCAGCGGGTCCGCCGCCGTCGCGATTCTGCCCACCTCGATCAGGTAGTCAGCGCACTCCATTTGTGCAAAGGAATGAAGACGAGCCTCCACCGAAAGAGGAAGGTGAGCACAAGCAGGCAACTCCGATTTGTCCAGAAACCCGATTGAAAAACAAAGGAAGGCAGCGATGAATCGGTGAATCGATCCAAGCCACGTGAATGCAGAGTGTGCAGGTCAAGGAGAGACGATGCGACGCCTGTGACGATGACGGCGACCGTTGTTTTTTTTCCTGTGCTCACGGCTTGCGCGCTGTTTGTTTCTATTTTTCTCTCACAACAAATCAGTTAACAGTACTTTCAATCGCTTATCAGCTAAGCGAACATGTGCTGATATTCTGGATTGAAACAGCTGCTGGTATTGTGGAGGAGGAAGATGTCACGTCTTATAAGGGGGTCGGGTTTGCTTCCTTCCCTCTTAAGTCCCAAACGGTCGGGGAAGCTGCCAGGAAGCCCGCCACAGCTATTTTGAGGCGGTTGTTTTCGTTCCGTTTATGAAGGCATCGAGCCGTTTTCCCATGATACAAGGTATAACCGCAAGGACGTTGGTTCAACTTCAAGGGAAAGGTTGGTTT
Organism: Miscanthus floridulus; assembly: GCF_019320115.1. Classification (NCBI taxonomy): domain Eukaryota; kingdom Viridiplantae; phylum Streptophyta; class Magnoliopsida; order Poales; family Poaceae; genus Miscanthus; species Miscanthus floridulus. The sequence goes on from NC_089580.1 coordinate 74,049,856, forward strand.
TCTACTCTCGAGGTAGTACTGCTGTACTAGCATGGCTAGTAGCAGGCAATTCCACGGGTCTGGACCCGAAGGACTCCTGTATGTTCCCCAAAGACAATCTGCTGCTTGCAACTGATGAGAGAGACCTGGATACACGACATTGACCGTGGTGTGAACATCTCGCGCACGACCACGTGGACGTGGCTATCTATTTACGACGGCTCCTTGGCCACCGCCAGCGAAGCAGCGTCGACATGCGACACGCACCCGCGGCAAAACTCCGCCGTAGCGCGCGTGCGATTCGACGTCGCAGCCGTACGCGTACACATTATATATTACTTATATACTACAGCGAGTTAGGTCGACGGCGGCGCAACGGCTCATCTCCACGGCGGCGCGCGCGTCTTTCGGCTCGCCGACGTTGTATACGGCGGTGCTAATGCTTTGCTTCGGCTTTAAAGGAATCCACTGTACATGTGCTGCCCAAGGAAGCCACCTACTGTACTACCCTGTATGGAAAGATCTCAGCCTGCCCATAACCGCTGTGACATGCTGCTGCGTCATGACGCGGTTTATCGTTATTGACGCGTTTCCCCCATCCCCGAGCTTTTGGGACGCGGCCCCACGACGTGACAGCCACGTAACGCCACCTGAGTCGGAAAACATTGTTTATCTGCACTGAGCAACCTGAACCATGAACGGACGAGTAGGTATTCTCAGATAGCCTAGGTTGGTGTAGCTCCTTTCTATTTGGTGGACTTGTATCTGTTGGGCCTGGTCTACACATATATTTGTTTGACTACGCTGCGCTCGAGGGCCAACACTTCAGCCACACTCACCAACCACCTGCGCCTGCATCAAAGCCTGAGCGAGCCGCGCTCGGGAGAAAAGAGCTTTACTTTCATTTCCTCCTGGCCTGGCCTAAGGGCGATTTGGGTTCTATGCTGCACAGGCTCCAACAAAGTCTAGATAAACAAACAAGTGATGTTGCACCTCTAGAGCTTGTTCCTGGCTGCCGTCTAGGCAAACAAACACGCCCAACATGTTTACATGCCCGATTTTCTTTCTTTATTTCTCTCTTTCCTTTTTATTAGCACAAAATGTTACTTCTAAATTACACTAGCGCACTCTGTACTCAAGTGATCAACCTATAACAGAGGAAGACGATCTGCTTCACAACCGAAGCACTTTCATACCAATGGTTTTGCTAATACTTATGTATTTCCTTGACATAATATTCCTGTATCGATGATTCGTATTGCAAATGTTTTTTACGTTCAATGTTCTTTTAATCAGCCTTATATCTTAGATTTGTCTTAAGTCGTTTTAGGTCCGTCTTGAAATAAATTTCACTAAATTTTGCCAAATTTATAAAAATAGCACACATCCACAACATCAAACTAAATGCATTAGATACACTATATGATATATTTTCGGCCTGTTCGCTTGTTGGTTTCAGCCAGCCCAAACCAGCCAGCCAACAATATTTTCCTCTCATAAAAAACCAGCACCAGCCAGTCCAAACCAGCACCAGCCCCAACCAGCGAACAGGCCCTTTGATAGTATATTTTATTTAGTACTGGAAATTTAGAATATTTTCCTGTAAAACTTGGTTAAAATTAGACAAGTTTAATCATTTAAGAAAACAACAAAGATGAACTCGATTTTGATGGAGGAAATGCGTGTTATTAATTCATGGTATACTTTTAGGAACTAGATGGTTCTAAGATTACTTGTTGCATTATATAGTATCTTCTATCTTAATACTTAATTTTGCTTCAAGATCAAAAGTATCTTGCGAAAAGTTCTAGTATTTCTATAGATCATTACTTTTTCATGACAATCCATTCTTTGAAAATGATGAGGCGGTGCTGCGTGTGTTTCGATGGCTCGAACATATGACGAGGTGACGTGTGTGTGACATTGTGACCCGGCTGTCAGCGGGTGACCGGTTGGCCATGGCGGCGGGTCAAGCCAAGGAAACCGAACAGCCGCTCTATCGGATTCGAGTTGCCGCGTCCGAATGCGCTTTTCTGTCTCTGTCTCTCATGATCAACATAATAGATGAAAGTAGAATACATACACATAAAAGATAGGAAGACTATTCTTTATTTCTCTAAATATTGGTAATTACAACATAGAGCTCCCACGTATATATAATTCTGTCAAGGTCTAAGAGTTTGGTAAGAGCCCACGTATAAACGGTTCCTCCTCCTTTCCTTCTAGGATAGAGTCCGTATGTTTTACAACACTCTCCCTTGGGCAATTACCATGATATGCATATGCCTTGTTAAAAACTTCATCCAAAAATCCAATAGAAAAAAACGTTTCTTAGAAAAAAAGAGTACATCGTATTCGTTAATTGCATTGTAGTCTCATTAAAAACCTTGTGTGAGAAACCTTCAAGTAAAAACTCACATAGAAAAAAAGAGTACAACATTTAATCTTCTTGGTCATGTATTCTTTAGGATATTCTATTATTAATGAATAGATATTTATCTTCACGATCTATGCATAAACTTCAATGTTTAAACAAATATGATCTACTTGATCTTTGTAATTCTAATGGTTTCAATTACCTTCAAGGTAGATTCACTCAAATTGCTCCCCCTCATAAAGTCATCCTTTGAACTTTATTGCTCAGACCACAACTTTCATAAATATGTGCTTAATAATGGTATACAGTACCATAATACTATATCTTTCAAAATATTGGCTTATCATTCTTTAATGAATTATAATATGAGTAAACAAGAGCAATATGCTTCATGCATAGATAACCACTTATTAGTTGTGCAAAATAAATAAAATTTATCTTTCAGGGTAATAAATCATTTCAGAGGATTACGGGGTAAATAAGTTACATTCAATATCTTGTAGATAGGGTATCAAACTTATATTAGAGTTTGAATACTTATAATTCTTTCTTAGTGGATTTTCAATTATATGTTCTACAAATCTTTAAGATTTTAATTGTACCACTAAATAATAAATCCAGTCTTGTATTTGGCATTTAGGGAATAATTCAATTATCAAAGTCACCATTATTCTTATACCTTCTATAGTATTTTAGAGGATATCAACAATTTGCTGCTAGCTTTACGATATACACTTTCTGAGTGTTTGTATGACACCTTCATGGTATTTAGCATTTCTTATTTTCTTTCTCTCGGGTCTACATCCACTTCAGGGATTAATGGTGTTTTTTTAAGAATTGACTAGTAAATCCTTCATGGATTAAATCCTTCAAGGATGTTCTCATTCTCAGTGAATAAGATTTCTCTTCTATGAGATATATTCTCTACTACACGAGATATTATTATGTGATATACATAATGTGATAGTGATATTCACTTACAAAGTCACTCGATGACTTTTCCTTCTAGGACATGCTCTTCTTGAGACTTTAATATTCAGGAATATATTATACCTTAGACTTCGTAATACTTGGTATGAGATTTAATTTCCATATGTTACGATTTATATTCTTTAGGAACTATATGGATCTTCGTAATCCACTCATTAACTGTATATTTCATATTCATTTATTTTATTTGCCAAAGATATAGCTGTAACACCCCGGGTGTTTAAATATTAAAAACAGAACATGTCATCATATGCATTGCAAGGCATTGGTCAAATTGCAAACTTTGATATGCATTCACTAAAACAAGTTTACATTTATGTGGTATGTGTTGAATTGTATTGTTCGAATCAAGTTCAAAATTTGGTTTGGATTTGAATTTTCAAGAAAACCCTGATTTTCTGTATTTAAATCCTACCCTGAAAACTCATTTCAAAATCTAAGCATATTTTGGGGTTGAGCCCAAAAGCAAAAGTGTAGAGCTTGTCAAGTTATACAAAGTTTGTTTTTTGGAGTTTTCAAAGTTGTTATGAAAAATTTGAAGTAATTCGAAAAGGCGTGATTCGTTAAATGTCCCCTATTTGAATTCAAAAGTTCATTTCAAAATATAGACCAAATTAGGGGTTGGTTGTAAAAGCAAAGTTGTAGAACTTTGGATTTTGAACAACTTTTATTTTTGGAGATTTTTGAGTTATTATACAAATTTGGGAGTAATTTGAATTTGAAAACGAATGGCAATTCTGTAATTACTGTGAACAGTGTTCACCGCCTAAGCTACATGGCCGGCGACCTTCTTCGGCGTTCCTGGCGTGTCGTGGCCGTCTGTGGCGTCATGCTGGCATGAGGAAAGGCTCCTCCGTGGCTTCTCCTTGCTTCCTTGGCCGCCCTATAAAGATCAGACACCGTCGTCGACCTTCATTTCGCTGCTCTGTTTTTCCCGTCGCCCTTGCTCATCGCCAGCAAGCTCCCACCGTCGAACCAGTGTCTCCACCGTCGCAACAAAGCGCTCAATAGCTTCGCCAACTCCTTGCGCACCTAGCCAACCTACTATGGTCTCTTGATTTCGCTGGGAACTCGCGTTGCATCGCTTTCTTCTCCATGGCCGGTAACCTCGCCGTCGTGCTTGCGCCGTCGTGGCTAGCGCCCTTCGGTGAGCCGTTGCCCTTGATCGGTGTACCTACGGCTTTGTCTCGATGCCGTGGTGCTAAATACCTCATTGATTTATCGTTTTGCCTGCTGTAGTCGCCGGAACACCATCACCGACGAGCCTTGCTCCGCCACGATCACCGTGAAAGTCGACCCGTGTCGCCGTTGCTTTTCCGATCTCGTTCTTTGCTTCAACAAGTCCGGGGTATGCTACTGATGCTTCCTGAGCTATTTATTTGATTGCTACCGGTCCCCTATCACCGGCATCGTGTCGCCGAGCCACCATGTCCGCCATGGTTGGCGTTGAGCTAGTATAGGGCCGTAATTGGTGCAAGTAGGGACGTCAGTCGATGCGCCTAGTCATGGTGATTGTTTTGGTGCCTTTGCCATCGCTGTTGAACTCACCATCGGCGAGTTTTTGCCGGTCAGCGTCATCACCGCCGTGGTCAGCGCGTGAGGTTAGGGATGACAAGTGGGACCCGAGTATCAGTGACTCAGCGTTCAAAATGATTTTTCTTTTTTCAGAATTGAATGAATAGTGTCTGTTTTTGTTATTTTTGTGTAGATTTATTTAGAGCTCCAAAAATTATGAAAATTTTTGTATGACCTCTCTATGATGTATATTATTTAGCAAAAATATGAAATATTGTTTTTCAGTACTTTTTGAATGTGATGAAAATTGCTCAATTAATTAATAAATGGATTTCCATGATTTTTCTAGGCTCTATTAGTTATCCAAAAATTATCAAATTTGTTTTGCCACTTACTTATCATGTGATGAATCTTTACTAAAATTTTGAGCTCAATTAGAATAAGTTGATTTATTTCATAATTTTGAATTAAGTAATTAATTCATAAAAGCAAATAGTAACCTTTAATGATTTAGGTTTTGTTTGAAATTTTGGATTGAGTGGTGACCTTGGGTCATTAGTTGATAATGATCCTGTATGTGTTACGACAAAGATTTAGTTCGTTTGACTTGCAACTGTACCGCGAAGGAAAGTTGTATTCGAATTGTTATTTTTGCATCCCTCATCAAGCATCATGTTTCGTACTCCGCATCATGTTAAACATGGCATTGTTACTACGTGTAGTGAATGAAGGTGAACACGTGGTAGTTAATAAAGTTGTGGAGGAGGTTAATCCGTCTGTTGAGGTCGGATCTGATACTTGTGGAACGTCGCTGGAACCTAACTTTTCCGTCAACGAAGGCAAGCCCCGGATGCATTTAACCCTACCTTGTGTTTTACAAATTTTATCGATTTTGCTTCTATATGCTGCATTAAGTGATTAGGAGTCAAGTGGAAACCTAACTGGTGCATTACCAACCTTGTTTTTCCATATCTACCTTGATTACCTGTTTTATTTATAAATGTCTAGTTATGCTTAGTCATGCTTAGTCGGGTGATTACCTATCACCTGAAAGTTTTAAATGGATCTTTGGTTACTTATGTTCTCCTAAAATATGAGTATGTGGAGTAATAAATCTAGACCGGGTGGACTCGGTGTGTGAGAGCCACAAGGCATGGAGGTCTTGTGAGCAGCTTCTTTCCGCCTGTGTCGATTAAGGTCCGTCCGTTGTTGAATTGCATGAGATGAGACTTTGTAGTACTAACCATATACTTCGGTAAGCCTTAACTCGGCTATTCTATTACGAGAATGGCTACTCGCGCACTGGGAGTGGAGAGATGGCAGGAATAGCGTATACCCACGTGGCAAAGGGCCGGATTGGTGGAGTACTGTATTCTCGGGTGGCGCGAACCTGTTCTTATTTTAGAAGATCCGAGGGTAGGTTGATATATGCAAGTCGGGGACCTGCATATGTCGTGTGGTCTGGAATCCCCAGCTGGGTTTTAATCGGTTTGAATCGTCGTTGCTCCTCGGTTATGGAGACTCAACTCACTGTTCATCATCGTAGTTTAATAACTAGAACTTGAGTAAGGTTTGAGAAAGAGATTGATATGCAGTTCATGATCTCATTACGGATCATGGTAGATTCATATGTGGTACTTATAAAGTTTTACATGTTGAGACAAAGAATTTTGTTAAAGAGCTTTTACGCAAAAGAACTTTGATTATTGCTAAAGCCATACCTTGAATCCCTAAGCCTGCATTCTTGAGTCTTCTCAGCTCTTATTTCGGTTAAGTCTTGTTGAGTACTTTTGTACTCAGGGTTCGTTGACCCTTGTTGCAGGTGAGCCTCATGAGCAGATCTATTTTGGATCGTGCTACATGACTATTGTTCGATCTAACGATGAGAAGTGAATGTGTGATCCTTGGGCAGGATACTTATATTGTGTGTTTGTATTATATTATAATGCCACTCCACTACTAATATGGTTTGTAATATTTATCAAACTTAGTTTGTAAGGTTTGAAACCACTGGTTTGTAAACTAAGTTATCGTAAGACTTTCGTTATTTTTACTCTGATGTATATATTTGAATAAATGTTGTAATACTGCAATGACTCTGTAATGTGATCCTGCTCAGAAATTGTGGATGATTCGGGGTTCCCCGAGGACACCCGACAGTCTTCTTAAGTTATTAGGAACATATGCATAGTCGTCAGAGGTCATTGGACAGTGATAGGTGGATATGGGCCCTATAATTTAAGAGGTTCTGCCACAGAATGGTATGAGAGCGTGATCATTACAAAGTCGTTGTCGTATTGGTTTACAAAAACTTCAAAACGATTTGGGATGACTAAACTTAACTTGTTAATTTGGTCCAAATTGCTTCTGACTTGTCTTATCTCTTTCTCACCCTTCCTTATTTGGTTAAAAAGGTTTTGTGTGGTGGAGTAGTAATCTTACTATGCCCTATATAAAACAATTGTTGTTTATGTACTTTATGAGTTTTGATGTTTTGTTCGTAAGAACGATTCATGCATCATAATTAATTCACTCGTTACTTCCTTCACCTCTGAGTCTGGAGTTGAGTAGTGAGTCTAGTTTGAGTTGTGTAGTCCACTCTTGCTGCTCTCGAGACTATTGTTAGATTGTTTTACTAGGATTGATCTTGCTTCCTACAGTATGGCTCGTACCAAGATGACGCCCTGTAAGTCCACTGGACCCAAAGGAGTTCCTCGTCACCAACTTGCCCCTAGGAATGATGGTGCTAGTAGTAGCCGTTGTAGGCCTGATCCTCAGGTAGAGATATAGAGGATTTCTGTAGAGTTAGCACAAGCTACTAGAGATAGGGCTGTGGATGCTATCCGGATAGGAGAACTACAGGATCAATTGAGGCGTCTTACCACCGCGCACAGGAACTATGAACGTATGTTAGTTCGTACGGTGGAAGGAAGAAATGAAGCCTGGTATAGAGAAAATGTAGCTAGAGCTAGAACTCATGAGCTAGAATTCTATGTAGAAGATTTAGAAGAACATAATACTTATCTGCATGAGGAAGTTCATAGGCTAAGCAATTTCCTAGATCCAAATTATGAACCCCAAGCTGATGCAATGGACCCCGGTGTCATCCTTGCCAATGATGGCGAACCGAAAGAGGAAGAAGAAGAAGATCCTAAAGAATTAGTAATGATCGATGAAAGTGATAATGAGGGCGGAAATATTTCCGGAATGGATACTGAGCCCAAAGTTTGAAGTTATCAAGAAGACGAGTAGAGTTGTATAATAGTTAGTTCTAATTAAAGTTAGTAGTTTTGTTTAGACACGGGTTTGTGTTTAAATAAGTGAACCAATGTAACGTGTTGTAGCCAGCTCGTTTAATAAGTTCAATAAAGGCTTATGAATAAAGTTGGTTTGTTATGAAACAGATGCGTCTTACACGGGGTTCGTATATTCCTGGTACCTCACAAGATGAAGACGGCATCCTTGATCCACCACCAGTTCCAACAAATCTAGCTGATGCTATAGCCACACTTGTCAATGTGACGATCGAAAATTCTCGTTTACTTCATGAGATAGCTCAAAGTAATCAGAATCAGATGCAAGGAAACCGTGGTCGCCATCACAATAGGCAGGAGGCTACATATGTTGATTTTACAGACACAAGACCACCAGTGTTCACCAAGGCAGATGAACCATTGGAGGTTGATAATTGGCTTCGGACTATGGAGCAGAAATTTGATCTTATTCCATGCACGGAATATCAGAAACCTACATTTGCCGCCTAGCAACTTCGAGGAGCAGCAAGTGCTTGGTGGGCAAACTTAGTGGCTATGCAACCAGCTGGCATTCCAATAACTTGGGCTGAGTTCTGTACTGCCTTCAGAGCCCATTATATCCCTAAAGGAGTTATGGCTATGAAGCTGGATAAATTCCTTGCTTTAAAGCAAGGGGATCAAACAGTGATGCAGTATGTGGAAAGATTGAATCACCTGTCACAGTATGCATCTAAACATGTCAATACTGATGCCAAGAATAAGAGGTGATTTATGAGAGGCCTGAATACCAAATTGCAGACTATGATGACAATTTGTACCAATGTCACTTACTATGAGGCAGTGAATATTGCCATTGCTTCAGAGGAAAAGTATCGGCAACATAAGGAGATCAAAAAGAAAAAGAATGTGCCGTCTGGATCTTTTGGGAGAAATCAAAAGAGGCAAAAGATAATATATCATCCAGTCAACCATTATCGTCCTCCTTATCGTCCACCGCAGTCTCAAGCTGGGCAATAGTCAAATGTCCATCCTGCTATAACCTACCCGAATTCACAGCAGACTAATGCTCCTGGTGGCAATGCTCCAACATCCCAGGGACACAATTATCCATGTTACAATTGTAGAAGGACCGGTCATTTCTTTAGGGAATGTCTATATCCTAGGTAGGCTAATCAAAATTATTAGAAGGCCCCTACTAATCAACAACAGGGTCAAGCGTAGAACAAGAACCACAATCAGAATGCTCAGAAGGGCAAAGATGAGAGGAAGACAGGACGGGTGTTTTATATTCAAGCTAGAGAAATTCTGGAAGGAGAGCCAGTGATGATGGGTATGTTTCCTGTTGCCAATCACCCTACAGTTATACTTTTTGATTCGGGTGCATCTCATTCATTCATCAATAGAACATTTGTGGTAAAGCATGAAATTTCAATTGGGGCAACAAAGGAAAATTTCTTTATACAGTCGCCCGAGGGACGTCTGTGTACTAGGAAAATGGCATACCAGGTACCCGTAAACCTGGGTGGGCATATTTTTCCCACTACCATGATTATCCTTAAGGATCAGGATATAGATGTAATCTTGGGAATGAATTGGATGTATCAGCATAAGGCTGTTATAGATGCTTTGAATAGAACTATAAGGGTGAGTTCTTCTCATCCAACTTCCTACCTTAAGAAGATCAGTGGGCAAGGTTTGTGCAACTACTATCAAAGAGATTAGAGATATCCCGATAGTGTGTGAATTTCCGGATGTGTTTCCTGAAGATTTACCCGGTCTACCACCTGATAGGGATGTCTAGTTTAACATAGAGTTACAACCTGGAATAGCTCCGATTTCTCAGAGAGCTTATAGGATGCCACCTAAGGAATTGGCCGAGTTGAAGACTCAGTTGCAAGAATTGATTGAGAAGGGGTTTATCCAACCTAGTTCATCACCTTAGGGATGTCCGGCAATTTTTGTGAAAAAGAAAGATGAGACCCTGAGGTTATATGTCGACTATCATCCATTGAATGAAGTGACCAACAAGAATAAGTATCCCTTACCTCGGATAGATTTGTTTTTTGATCAATTGGCCGGAGCCAAAGTTTTCTCCAAGATAGATTTGAGGTCAGGATATCACCAAATCAAGATAAAGCCTGAAGATATTCCCAAAATGGCATTTACCACAAGATATGGATTATATGAATACTTGGTAATGTCTTTTGGTTTGACAAATGCTCCAGCTCATTTCATGTATCTGATGAATTCAGTATTCATGCCTGAACTAGACAAGTTTGTAGTAGTGTTTATTGATGACATTCTAGTATATTCCAAGAATAAGAAAGAACATGCGGAACATCTCAAAATTGTTCTGACCCGCTTGAGAGAACATCAACTATATGCCAAGTTCAGCAAGTGTGATTTTTGGCTTAAGGAAGTACAATTTCTTAGACATGTCTTGTCAGCTAAAGGCGTTGCAGTTGATCCAAGCAAAGTGAAGGATGTGCTTGATTGGAAACCGCCAACCACAGTTCATCAAGTTCGGAGTTTTCTGGGATTGGCGGGGTATTACCGTTGGTTTATTCCAGATTTCTCTAAAGTATCAAAGTCCATAACTGAATTGTTGAAGAACCAAGTCAAGTTTGTCTGGTCATCTGATTGTGAAGAGGCTTTCTAGACTTTGAAGAGACTATTGACTACTGCACCAGTATTAGCCTAACCTGATATCGAGAAGCCGTTTGATGTTTATTGTAATGCTTCAGGTATTGGTATTGGATGTGTGTTGATGCAAGAAGGCCAAGTCATTGCCTATGCATCTAGGCAACTTAAGCAACATGAAGAACACTATCCAACTCATGATCTAGAGTTAGCAGTTGTGGTCCATGCTTTGAAGATTTGGCGGCATTACCTGCTTGGTAATACATGCCATATTTATACAGATCACAAGAGCTTAAAGTATATCTTTACTCAGTCAGAGTTGAACATGCGACAAAGAAGATGGTTAGAACTGATTAAAGATTATGACTTGGAAGTACATTATCACCCCAGTAAGGCAAATGTGGTTGCAGATGCCCTCAGTCGCAAAAGTTATTGCAATTGTCTAGCAGTGAGAACAATGGGTTTGACCTTATGTCAAGAGATGGAGCAATTGAATGTAGAGGTAATTCAACAAGGTAGCTTGACCAGCATAATAATTGAAGCCAATATTCGAGACCAGATTATTGTTGCTCAGAAAGAAAACAAGGGTATAAATCATATCAAGGAAAGAGTTAGGAATGGAAAAGCGGAATGCTTCAGCATAGATGATGAAGGTGTATTATGGTTCAAGAATCGCTTAGTGGTACCAAAGGTTCCTGAGTTGTGACAGTCAATTCTTGAAGAGACGCATGCTACTAGGTTATCTATCCATATGGGAAGCAACAAGATGTACCATGACTTGAAACAAAAGTTTTGGTGGACTAAAATGAAAATAGAGATTGCTAGATATATAGCAAGGTGTGATACTTGTCAAAAGGTGAAAGCTTTACATTTGAAGTCTGCTAGTGAATTACAGCCATTACCTATTCTAGCTTGGAAGTGGGAGGATATTAGTATGGACTTTATTGTTGGTCTACCCAAGACATCAAAAGGATTTGACTCAATATGGGTCATTGTGGATCGACTAACCAAATCAGCACATTTTCTTCCAGTCAAGAGTATATACCCCACTGTCCAATATGCCAAGATGTATTTAGCAAGAATCATGAGTCTACATGGAGTACCAAGGACCATAGTGTCAGATTGGGGTACACAGTTTGTCTCCAGCTTTTGGAAACACTTGCATACTTCGTTAGGTACCAGACTACTGTATAGTACCACTTATCATCCACAAACCGATGGTCAGACTGAAAGGGTCAATCAAGTACTTGAAGATATGTTAAGGTGTTGTGTCCTTAACTATTCCAATAAGTGGGACGAATGCTTACCTTTGGCCGAGTTCTCATACAACAATAATTATCAGGAAAGCATTAGAATGGCTCCATTTGAAGCACTCTATGGCCGTAGATGCAAAACATCACTAAGTTGGTCTGAGCCTAGAGAGAGAAGATTCTTTGGGGTTGACCTTGTGAAAGAAACAGAAGACAAGGTTAAGCAAATACAAAGTAATTTGAAGATAGCTCAATCTCGACAAAAGAGTTATGCGGATAGACAACGTAGACCATTGGTGTTTAACAAGGGAGATTTTATATATCTGAAAGTATCACCAATGAAGGGAGTTACCCGTTTTGGTGTTAAAGGCAAGCTGGCACCTCGATATATTGGACCATTTCAAATTTTAGAGAGGTATGGAAAAGTGGCATATCGCTTGAAATTACCAGAACATCTCATAGCTGTACATGATGTGTTCCATGTTTCTCAATTAAAGAAGTGTCTCCGAGTGCCTGAGCAGAATGTTGAGGTTGAAGGAGTGGAACTCGAACCAGATTTGACTTATTCCAAATATCCTATCCGAGTTTTGGATCAAAAAGATCGTGTTACTCGAAGAAGGACAATCAAGTTTTACAAGATACAATGGAATCAACATTTAGAAGAAGAAGCTACTTGGGAATCAGAAGACTACTTGTTAGAAAAATTTCTAGAGTTTCTTGCGTTAATATAGAGTAATGTTAGTTGAGCTCGGTTGTTACTAGTTGTGTTTTGTAAAGGGACCTCAGCTGTTTTATGGACAAGTTTTGAATGTTTTTGGACTAACACATTTCCTTTTCCATTACTTACCCTATGGCTTTGAATCTCGGGGTGAGATTTCTTTTAGGGGGAAGGATTGTAACACCCCGGGTGTTTAAATATTAAAAAATAGGACATGTCATCATATGCATTGCAAGGCATTGGTCATATTGCAAACTTTGATATGCATTCACTAAAACAAGTTTACATTTATGTGGTATGTGTTGAATTGTATTGTTCGAATCAAGTTCAAAATTTGGTTTGGATTTGAATTTTCAAGAAACCCTGATTTTTAGTATTTAAATCCTACCATGAAAACTCATTTCAAAATCTAAGCATATTTTGGGGTTGAGCCCAAAAGCAAAAGTGTAGAGCTTGTCAAGTTATACAAAGTTTGTTTTTTGGAGTTTTCAAAGTTATGAAAAATTTGAAGTAATTCGAAAAGGCGTGATTCGTTAAATGTCCCCTATTTGAATTCAAAAGTTCATTTCAAAATGTAGACCGAATTAGGGGTTGGTTGTAAAAGAAAAGTTGTAGAACTTTGGATTTTGAACAACTTTTATTTTTGGAGATTTTTGAGTTGTTATACAAATTTGGGAGTAATTTGAATTTGAAAACGAATGGCAATTCTGTAATTACTATGAATAGTGTTCACCGCCTAAGCTACATGGCCGCCGACCTTCTTCGGTGTTCCTGGCGCATCGTGGCCGTCTATGGCATCGCGCTGGCGTGAGGAAAGGCTCCTCTATGGCTTCTCCTTGCTTCCTTGGCCGCCCTATAAAGATTAGACGCTGTCGTCGACCTTCATTTCGCTATTCTGTTTTTCCCGTCGCCCTTGCTCATCTCCGGCGAGCTCCCACCGTCGAACTAGTGTCTCCACCATCGCAATAAAGCGCTCAATAGCTTCACCAACTCCTTGAGCACCTAGCCAACCTACTGTGGTCTCTTGATTTCGCCGGGAACTCGCGTTGCATCGCTTTCTTCTCCACGGCCGGTAACCTCGCCGTCGTGCTTGCGCCGTCGTGGCCAGCGCCCTTCGGTGAGCCGTTGCCCTTGATCGGTGTACCTACAGCTTCATCTCGATGCTGTGGTGCTAAATACCTCGTTGATTTATCGTTTTGCCCGCTATAGTCGCTGGAACACCATCACCGACGAGCCTTGCTCCGCCACGATCACCGTGAACGTCGACCCGTGTCGCCGTTGCTTTTCCGGTCTCGTTCTTTGCTTCAACAAGTCCGGGGTATGCTACTGATGCTTCCTAAGCTATTTATTTAATTGCTACTAGTGTCCTATCGCCGGCATCGTGTCGCCGAGCCGCCGTGTCCGCCATGGCTGGCGTTGAGCTAGTATAGGGCCATAATTGGTGCAAGTAGGGACGTCAGTCGATGCGCCTAGTTATGGTGATTGTTTTGGTGCCTTTGCCGTCGCTGTTGAACTCATCGTCGGCGAGTTTTTACCGGTCAGCGTCGTCGCCACCGTGGTCAGCGCGTGAGGTTAGGGATGACAAGTGGGACCCGAGTGTCAGTGACTAGCGTTCAAAATGATTTTACCTTTTTCAGAATTGAATGAATAGTGTCTATTTTTGTTATTTTTGTGTAGATTTATTTAGAGCTCCAAAAATTATGAAAATTTTTGTGTGACCTCACTATGATGTATACTATTTAGGAAAAATATGAAATATTGTTTTTCAGTAATTGTTGAATGTGATGAAAATTGCTCAATTAATTAATAAATGGATTTCCATGATTTTTCTAGGCTCTATTAATTATCCAAAAATTATGAAATTTGTTTTGCCACTTACTTATCATGTGATGAATCTTTACTAAAATTTTGAGCTCAATTAGAATAAGTTGATTTATTTCATAATTTTGAATTAAATAATTAATTCATAAACGCAAATAGTAACCTTTAATGATTTAGGTTTTGTTTGAAATTTTGGATTGAGTGGTGACCTTGGGTTATTAGTTGATAATGATCTTGTATGTGTTACGATAAAGATTTAGTTCGTTTGACTTGCAACTGTACCGCGAAGGAAAGTTGTATTTGAATTGTTATTTTTGCATCCCTCATCAAGCATCATGTTTCGTACTCCGCATCATGTTAAACATGGCATTGTTACTACGTGTAGTGAATGAAGGTGAACATGTGGTAGTTAATCAAGTTGTGGAGGAGGTTAATCCGTCTATTGAGGTTGGATCTGATACTTGTGGAACGTCGCAGGAACCTAACTTTTCCATCAACGAAGGCAAGCCCTGGATGCATTTAACCCTACCTTGTGTTTTACAAATTTTATCGATTTTGCTTCTATATGCTGCATTAAGTGATTAGGAGTCAAGTGGAAACCTAATTGGTGCATTACCAACCTTATTTTTCCATATCTACCTTGATTACCTGTTTTATTAGTAAATGTCTAGTTATGCTTAGTCATGCTTAGTCGGGTGATTACCCGTCACCTGAAAGTTTTAAATAGATCTTTGGTTACTTATGTTCTCCTAAAATATGAGCATGTGGAGTAATAAATCTAGACCGGGCAGACTCGGTGTGTGAGAGGCACAAGGCATGGAGGTCTTGTGAGCGGCTTCTTTCCGCCTGTGTCGATTAAGGTCCGTCCGTTGTTGAATTGCATGAGATGAGACTTTGTAGTACTAATGACATACTCCGATAAGCATTAACTCGTCTATTCTATTACGAGAATGGCTACTCGCGCACTGGGAGTGGAGAGATGGCGGGAATAGCGTGTACCCATGTGGCAATGGGCCGGATTGGTGGAGTACTGTATTCTCGGGTGGCGTGGACCTGTTCTTATTTTAGAAGATCCGAGGGTAGGTTGATATATGCAAGTCAGGGACCTGCATATGTCGTGTGGTCTGGAATCCCCAGCTAGGTTTTAATCAGTTCGAATCATCGTTGCTCCTCGGTTATGGAGACTCAACTCACTGTTCATCATCGTAGTTTAATAACTAGAACTTGAGTAAGGTTTGAGAAAGAGATTGATATGCAGTTCATGATCTCATTATAGATCATGGCAGATTCATATGTGGTGCTTATAAAGTTTTACATGTTGAGATAAAGAATTTTATTAAAGAGCTTTTACGCAAAAGGATTTTGATTATTACTAAAGCCATACCTTGAATCCCTAAGCCTGCATTCCTGAGTCTTCTCAGCTCTTATTTCGGTTAAGTCTTGTTGAGTACTTTTGTACTCAGGGTTCGTTGACCCTTGTTGCAGGTGAGCCTCATGAGCAGATCTGTTTTAGATCGTGCTGCATGACTATTGTTCGATCTGACGATGAGAAGTGAATGTGTGATCCTTAGGCTGGATACTTATATTGTGTGTTTGTCTTATATTATAATGCCACTCCACTACTAATATGGTTTGTAATATTTATCGAACTTAGTTTGTAAGGTTTGAAACCACTGGTTTGTAAACTAAGTTATCATAAGACTTCCGCTGTTTTTACTCTAATGTATATATTTGAATAAATGTTGTAATACTACAATGACTCTGTAATGTGATCCTGCTCGGAAATCATGGATGATTCGAGGTTCCCTGAGGACACCCGACAGTCTTCTTAAGTTATTATGAACATATGCATAGTCGTCAGAGGTCATTGGACAGTGATAGGTGCATGTAGGCCCTATAATTGAGGAGGTTCTGTCACAATAGCAGAACATTTATTTCTTCTTAGTAGGAGATTCAACCTCAATTTCTTTCTTCATTGACCCAATATAATCGTTATAGGCGACTTTGCCATAGACTTTGTTTTCTGGATCCAGGTTCTCATAAGAGAAACATTTGTAACTGTAGAGGTAGCGTTGTCGACAACTATTATTTTCTCCAAACACTCTCACAATGTGAGATTATTCCATCTCTTTGTCATTGCCCAAACAAGAAATAATTTATTATTCTATGTACCCAACACTATAATGCGCGTGCTTAGTGTGTTGGATTTCATCTTCATGATGATCCTCTTCATGAGGTGCTTAACCTTATTCATGAGGTGTTATCTTCATGAGAATGGGGGAGTTTGTTCTTATTTTATTTAACAAGTATACACTAAACTAGAACCCATAGGCGTCCTCATAGATTTTAGCTTGATAGTATACAAGCTTTAGTTTACTACTAGTAAACACAACTTCTTGTTTTGTAACTTTAAGTTACTCCTCTCATTTTTTCTAAAATATCTAGCGTATGCTTCCCTTCATGCTTCACAACAGCATTAATCAAACTATTGTTTGATTTATTGCGTGATACTACTTCTACCTCAAGCTTCAAGGAATATTTTTCTCTTAAAACCATTTTCCTTCAATGGAAATAATATTTGGCCTTCAACCTAGGCTTTCTCTCCCCCTAATGCCAATATTAGATCTTTAATAGCATACTTCAAATGATATCCCCTATCATGGGCTTAAAATAATTTAAATTCATGTATCTCCAACTACAAGTGGAGGACCATTCATGTATGCTATGATGTAATTTTATGGGAAATATTCACGCACATATTTTAATACAGAGGTTATTATTCACTAAATACAGCAAGCTAGAATACATATAGTGCACTTAAGAATATTCAACATTCCTACAAACTCAGGGATGTTCTACCCCTGATTTGCACATATTATGGTTTAGAAAACTATTTTGTTGTCTAGCTTCTTTATTGTTTAGCAAAAAAAATTGATCCAATTACTCATACATAAAAAATAGACCATATACTTCAAATGTATAAAATACGCAACATTCAAAATTACATGGAATTTCTTCTAAAAATTTCTAATGTCATTAATGCAGAATTCCTGAAATGCCTTGTCTTAAAAAAATCCCAAATCATTTAAGTGTGTTATCCACCATCTTAATTCCATAATTATTCATCCCATCAATTGGGTTACTTCTCTATTTAGCTAATTTCAGATTAACTGACTCCCCCTGATCTTAGGCTACTTGGCAATAGACCAATGTATTGCTTATGCATGCAACGCATTGAAAGTAAAATATTTCTTTGTTCAATGAGAACTAGCGTGCTAGCTAGCCAATTTAAAATTATGAGGGAAAAAGGTAGTAGCTACAAGCTACGAATATAGCTTCTATGCTAATATTCATGCAGGAGTAAAGATAGTTGAAGCTCAACGAGAGCACAGCATAGTGATACATATTCATGTGTAATGTGGAATGTTGATATTCAATCCAACATAATAGATAACAACAAAATGCAAAGTTACAAGCTTACTTGCAATTAGTGCAATGTAGAGAAAGTTAACTCAGCCGAAAGAGATGCGGCTAGGACTTCAAGTTCTGATACATGAACTTAAAGATAGATTTAGGAAGGCTATGCCTATTAAATATATATTACCCACATTTTCTTATGTCTTTACCCAAAATTCCTTTCCCCTTTCATGTCATAATTACTTTAAGTAGTAATAAGCTTCATGCATCTATGAATAATCATTTCAAATGTTCCATAGAATTCAATCATACTTCTAGTATTTAATGGTTCTAGCATGAAATTCACATATCCAGTATATTATTCAGTGTACAACAAAAGATTCAGGGTAGGACATAAACTTCTAGTTTTTGGGATAAAGTATTAAATACTTAGTTTATGGATTATACTATTTCTTGGCTAAATTGATCCTTCTAAGATCAGTTTATATGCCAGTATAGTCCAATTATTCATATGCTTGTAGGAAATTCAATTTTCCTTCTACCCATATGGTAGTAGTGCACAAAGAACTATAACTTTCATGGTTAATTGAGGCTTCTTTGTGGATAAATCATTGCAAACTTATTTAGATAGGCAAAAATAGATAATTATTTATATGTGAAACATATAAAACTTATTTATTCCATGCAAGATTGACACATGTTACTGCAAGTAAGAATTGCAACTAAGAATATATAAACGCTTCATATTAGTCTTCAAGCTAATAAAGTAACCATTAACTCTTCTATGAGTTTACATAATCCACTTAATTCAACGGGAACTAAAACTTAAAGCACCATCACCACTGCTACTAATACTTCAAGATAGTAAGTTTAAAGACATACAAGTCTATGAGCACATGGCTAAGCTCTTCTTCAAGAGAACCTCTCAATATTCTAATTCTTATCCATTCTTATACTACCTCCGGTTCTATAAAACAAGTCGTTTTGACATCGACACGGTCTTTAAGAAACGACTTTGACTGTAACTTTTTGCTATAAAATATTTATAAAATATAGTCAATATATACTTTTATGAAACTATATTTCAAGATGAATCTACTTGCATCATTTTTATATTTTCAAACTCAACCCAAAAGAAGTTATTTGTAGTCAAAGTTTAAAATGTTTGACTTAAGACAACCTCAAAACAACTTGCTTTAGAGAACCGGAGGGAGTATGTCTTAGCTTCTATGCTTGACATTTAGCAACTTCATACATGCTCTACTTCATAGTTGTGATATGTAATCATGATCCGAAGTATAACATATGCAAGTTATATATCCTAATTAATAATGCCACCTAAAAATTCTAACTCAATATTTACTTGATGTTGAGTAATTCTGGATGATAAATTTGAATACTTCAAGTACTCAATGCTCTCTCGGTCTTCTATTTAAAGAAATATTTCTTCTAGAATTAGACAAAGTCTTATTTATCATCTTGTCTTCTATGACTTTTAATCACAAAGCTTCAAGCTGATTGTATTTGTTTATAGAGCAACATTATATCTCATATAGTCATATACTCATTCTTGAGAGTTTAATATCAGGAGTTACAATGCCTGAGACCCACTCCACTTCAGTGGCAGTAGAGCATCCTACTAGGATTTAACAAAGGACCATGTTATATAATTCTGCCATCCAGGACAAGTTCAGGATATACCTTCTTCACGAAGGTATGCATATGCTACTATAACTGAAATCATCATGTGAGTATGAGTTTACTACATATAAACAAGTAGCAATGTGCAAAAAGATAGTGAATGGTTATGCAAAATACTCTTAGAAGCATCCTTGCATTTTCAGAATTATGGTATATGCAAAATTTCATAATTAATACCAACCATTCATTCATCCCAAAAATTCATTATATTATAAAAAATAAATATGAGCCTCTCAAAGGTGATAAGTCTAAGGTCTGTAGGATTAGAGAGCTCATATACCTTATACCATGTTTCTAGTGTAATCATTCAAGATTTCATTCTTATAATTACATGATATATAATTCATAATGTGGGATAGATAAATGCATTCAAAAGAGCATAATAAAATATCAACACATGGTACGTATATATAAATATAAATTAAATATTATAAATGCGTACAAACAGAAGGATTTTATTGTTCAAAGCCTACACACAATTTCTTCCAGAAATTTAAGTAACTTGTGGTTCATGTAGCTGCAAGCTTCATGCTTAGCCACGGTGATGAGCTGCATGCTAGCATCAAATTAATAATCCGTCGTGCATGTTCAAACTGCAGGTTCAAAATTTCCAAGGCCAGACAAAAACAAGACCATATATTAGATTAGCATGTAGAAACTACGGGTTTCTAAATCAATCTACTAACTGCTTATCTAACAGATGTATAATCAACATGATCAATCTAGTAGATGATTGTACTAGATAGTACTAATACACAACTTCATGTCGTATGTAATGCAACGCCCTTAAGGGCTTCGTTATGCATATTATTGCTGACCAATGCGAGGGGATTAGCAAGCCACGTGTGGGTGGATGATGAGTAGACGGCGTGCAGGCTGCATTATTTGATGGCATGTGAGCCGTGGATGACTCAGCGACGTACAGCCCGCGGAGAATACAACAACATCGTTCGTATCGCAAGCCCGCGACTGGGGGCTTGTGGCATGCGACGGAGGTGGCATGCAGGCCACGATGCTTTGTGAGATCGTTCAGCGACTTGCAGTCCGTATTGCTCAAGGAGATGGCAGCGGCGTGCAAGCCGCAATGGAGGAACACGACGTTAATGCAAACGAGCGGTCTTGCGGCGTGCAGGCCACGTGCAGTTGGAGTGGCGGCAATGCCAATGGCTTCGAGCCGGGGATCATGAGCCGTGCGGACCACCGCAGGATGTCCGGTGAGTTAGCGGCAGCACGCGGGTTGCTGTTTACACAATGACGTGTAGGCTGTACAGCAAGACGGTTTGAATTTGAAACCACGCGTGACTCGGATGCAATCCGAATTTGAGTAGGACGTAAATGGCAATTGTTGACGGCTTCTTACCGACACATGTTTGATGGATTCCATACCAATTCATGGCTGTTATTTTGGATCTTCGAGACCAATTAATATTGCTGCAAGCGACTTTAATGACGATGAGGATGGATCTTGCTGGATCAGCCTCTAATCCTAATTTGCATGGCACCGTGATGGCTACTAGACCCATCATACAAGCACATGTACTGTTCATATATGCATGTATGTTCGTACTTCATGTACTCGTCTATACTGCATATACGGATGTTACGTAAAAGACCAACAAAATCTAGCTCAATGGCCAGGACAAACACACAATCGGCGAGACGTGTTTTCTCATACCTTCTTTAGATCGGATGCCAGTTGATCTACTTCACGTGTCGCGTAGGGCAGTGATTAGTAGATACATACTGTGTAGGGCGTTTGGCATCACTACCCTAGATCTGGACATCACTGCCAGTTCAAAAACCTACTTCACTGCCCGATTTTGAACCGACAGTGGCATACTGACAGTGATGGGGGGTTGACATCACTGTCGGTCCTTAAAAACTGACACTGATCTATAGGAAATAGTGTCGGTTCCTGGCTCCACCCGGCAGTATCCAGTTGAACAACACTGCCGGTTTGTAGTGCCAACCGACAGTGACGGTTGCTTTAAGAGTGTCGGTTCTTGACTCAAACCAGCAGTGTTGAGCAAGCCTACACTGTCGGTTCATGGATCAAACCGACAGTGTTGTAGTAAATATCAATGTCGGTTCATGAATCAAACCGGCAGTGTTCTTGTAACTATCAGTGTCGGTTCATGGTTCAAGCCGGTAGTGTTGAGCAAGACAACATTGTCGGTTTGCTTCTAACCGGCAGTGATGGTTACGACTGCCGGTTTGTTGCTAACCGGTGGTGATGATCCGTTCATATTTTATTGTTTTATAATTTATTTTAATTTATATTTTTTCATGGAATCGGGTTTCGCTTTATATACGCTATGTAGATGACAGACCCATCAATATTAAACATTACAAATGTTACTATTACAATTCAAATGTTCTTATCCGCATCTCGATCCCTCCAAATAAAAAAGAAATGTTCTTGGACTTCACACATGCTTCTCGGACTTCTTACAATAATCTGGCGAGCCGCTCTAGGCCATACTGGTCCTTGTACTTCAAGGATTGTGTAATGGAAAATACTCTATCTTTTTCCAATACATCGGCTAAGATGAATTTTGCCAGCTCCGATTGTAGTGCAACGATCTCCATGTCTAGCAGCCTTTCGTGCTTATATTTCTTGCGCTGTCGTTCAAAAAAGATGATATCCAAAGAGGAACAGTAAATCATTTTGTTGAAGTATTAACAGACATAAATAAAATAGGGATTATACACACCAACTTATCGACTTCTTCCGATTTCCCGCCGATGTAGCGAAGCATTAACCACATTACATAAAACCCGCATTCATTGTTTCCCGCCGGCTATGAGAGGTACTTTCCCTCCATTTCGACAACCTTGAATGGGACCGGCGTCCAACTGATATGCCTTCTTCAGACACTGAGCAACATTAAAAGGAGAAACATTAGAAAGCGGTATGTGTGATTAAAAAATAATAGTTATTAGGATCGCTTACTAATTTAGCACTACCACCAGTGCATCGAGATGATGAAATGGTTTTTTCTTCGAGTCCCACACCTCGAGTAGATTTTTAGCAAGATTAACACAAATGAAGATGAAATGGTTGCTGCAATCATAGAATCCTAATTATCGAATAATCTTAACGAAAAAAGAAGCATAAAATTAAAAGCCGAGAACACATACTCGTAGTTGTAGGCTAGAAGTATGTGGGTTTTCTTCTTCATCGTGAATTCGTCGAAAACAGCAATCAATCTCTGTTTCAGGTCTTCCACGTCACATCCTTAGAGGCCTAGACATGTCATCTCATTGACTCGCATGGGGTCCAAGAAGCCTATGTAATCCCATTTGCTTTTTAGAATACAAAATTTTGCTATACACCTACATAAAATCATAGGAAGTGCTCAAAAGTTAACAATTTGTGTCTCGAGAGAGTAGTTAATTGTAATATCGTGCATGTAGGGTACTTACATAGTCCACATCGTCAACATTTGAACATCGAGAGAGCATTTCTGGTATAGCTGGAACAAGCACTCCCACTCGACATCGAACTTCTCTTCTTTAGGATATTGGAAAATATGTGGCAAATGGATAATAACCTCAAAACCAAAGTCGTCCGTCTTTGTTGCTTGAGCCATGTAATATTCATGTAACTGACGTATATATTTTGTCAGATTTTTATACTCATGATGGGGAACCAAAAGATTGCCCCTTTCATACTTCATTGCCGGTGTTCCCGTCCCTTGTACATCATAATAGATGTTCGCGGCCTCTTCCATGGTTAAATCAGGGTTGTCTTCGACTAACTTCATAATGTTCCTTAAATCTTTATTGTGCATTTCTTCATCTCTTGTTGTAGCGTATTTATTCTGTATTTGCCTTTTGAATTCGGACTTTAACAAAAACAGAGGCAGTGAGGCACATAGATTGAAGAAACTAACACAATCTTCCTTCGAGATGTGTGCTGTAAATTTTTCTTTCATCAAGGTGGTAACGCTGCCACTGAACGGCCTTTTTCTTTTCTATTGGTCCACTTTGGGAGCATTAGCGACCGAATTCAAGGACCTTTTCTGCCACTGTGAGGATGTCCTTGATCTTGTTTTGGGCGGAGGTGGAGGAAGAGGATGATGACGAGAATTCTGTTTTCCCGGCGCTGATGAAGATGGAGGAGGAGGAGGAGGAGCCTCTTTTCTCAGGACTGATGAAGATGGAGTCAGACGAGGAGGAATAGAAGGAGACCTCTGTCTTCTCGGGGGTGATGGCTCCGGATGAGGAGGGAAGTGATCTCTGTTGGGAGATGGTGAGTGATCATCGCGGGTGGGTGAATACTCGCAGTCGTCATCATCATTAGAGGACAATTGATGGTCAAGCTTAATGAAGCGCTTGTGCCAGGCCACTTGAGAGCCCTTGTTTTGACCAAGTTTCGGCCTGTCTTCTGCTACGGGGTACTCAATGGGTATCTTGTTATACTTCTTATCAAGTATTTTGTCAATGGTGATGCGAGCGTACCCCAGTGGAATTGGGCGGCCATTAATTGTCTTGTCTCCTGTAGGCCAGGCCTAGCTGGCCTAGTGCCACCTTGTCCTTTGTCCATTCCTGATGGATGTACAACCTGACATTGATGGGTTCAGTGATGTCGTCCACCGGATGAGGCACATTCGCCTCTTCTTCGTCGAGCGGGGTCGATCCGTAGCTGCTGTGACCCCTAAACTGTGGGCTAAAGGCATTAGGAGTAGGGTTTTGTGGTACTACTGACCCCTTGGACAGCAAAATTTGCTTAACTCATGCTTCAACGGTCGCCTCAATCCGTGCTTCCATTCTGTCTTCCATCTCTTTTAGTCTCCTCAAATACTCTGCCTCATGTTCCGCTCTACCCCTCGAGCGGCTCTGGTAAGTGTTAGATTCTTGAGGGAATGCTAGTTTCCAAGGAACAACACCGGTTCCTCTAGTGCGACCAGGGTGCTCCTTGGTTCCGAGTGCTTGGGTGAGCACGTCTTTCTCCCTATTAGAAGTGCGAGTCCCTTGCCTCACCTCCTTAGTTACCTGGGAGATCCTCTGGATGAGTTTGCTCATGGGTTGATTTGAGGAGCTAAAGCTCCCATCCTCGATGTGCCATACATTTCTCCCCATACAGTATAATACCGATCTGGGCTCCCAATCAGCGGTCTCAACCTGAACGCCTTCCTCAGCAAGGCGATCCATCTTTTAAAGTTTTACTTCAAATTCTGGCATCTTTTTGGCATAGCCACGAGAACCGAGATGATGAGGATTCATCACTTTATGCGAATTCTCCTTATTCTTCCTACTCAGTTCTAAGTACTCCTCGAATAACCTATATTCCTTGAAAGCCTACTAGAAGTCCTTCTGCTTGCTAAACTATCCACCATCGAAATCTGGCTCTTTATTTTGAGGACAAAATTCTTGTACAATGTCCCCTTGAAATTCTTGAAGCATGTCCCCATGATTTCTTTTGCTTTTTTCTTGACTAACTCCCTGTCATACTTGGCTGGGAAAGTGAAATACTCTGGGATCTTGACATCCCATATGTAATCCTTCTCGCTTTCGGGAACCCTCCACCAGTTATCATCTTTCTCAATCCACTTCCTATACTTAATCGGGATGAAGTCCCTAATAAGTAACCCGAGGATAGTCTTGTATTTGGTCAAAGCTATATACGGTGAGAGTGGATCCCCGAATTCATCAAACTCAGTAATGTGCTAGTGTGCATTTCTACCAACAGGAATCTTTGACACGCCTCGCTTGGATCTGGCCTTCCTACTACCCGAACCCTCTGGCTCCTTGGCTAGCGGAGGCTCCTGCTAGAGACACCAAGTAAGCTATGACCCTCTCAATTGATTAGTGTGCGTGGCTACAGAGTGACATGATACCAAAGTTACCTGGCCATCTTGGTCATTTTGACCCAGATCGAGCAGGCCAGACGGGGTCCATGGCTGCTCGTTCTCACCGACCTGATTGACACCGTCATTGTTTGTCGGATCATGCAGCTCTCTTATCCCAGCGATATCAGCTCCTTCTTATTGCCGATTAGTTCTTCGGCGACGTGGTAATAGGCGACGATGAGTCATGGCTGTGACACGATCGTGGTTAGTTTTGGCCACGGACAACTACTAATAGCATATGTTCATATATATATAATATGTTTAATGCAAAGTCTAATAATAAGTCCACATACAACAAAGTCAAATAATAGCATATGTTCACCTAGAACAAATTCATTGTTTGATTGACCACATACAACAAAGTCCACCTACTGTTATATGAAACTAAGCCTACATCAACTTCCAAATAAGAAAAGCGATGACCATAGCCATAAATAAAAGCATGACATCTTTCCAAGACCAAGGAGCAATTCTCCTAATCTTCACATCTCCGACGGGTGGCTTCTCTTCGATCTCCAGTGCCAGCGGATGGCCATGGTTTACATTCATTGGACCATAGTAGGCTGGTTGCCCATGGTTTGCAAGGTAGGCTGGATGACTATAGTAGGCCCTCAAAGTTTTAGCTTCTGTGTTGTATTTTTTGTGCAAATTACCAGGGTAGCGATTGACTTGAGCATAGCAATCTTCCTAGGTTCGATAAATCCCAGGCATGTGACCAACATGCACTACATATCATGCCATGGTTGCCTATACATTTAAGTAAATTAGGCATGTGGTAAGTGCTAATGGTAACTCACTGAACAAGAGTTATTATTCAAGTTATATGGCCAAACTAAATGTATTTAATGTTCTTTATCCTTGACATGATAAAAAATAACCTCAATAATTGGACTATCTATTATTCGGAGATCAATGTGGTTTAGTAATCATACTTGCTGCTGCTGCCGAGCCAATTTTAAAAGTTGTTTTTAACTTTTTTTTTCTAGAACAAACATCTATAGATGCCTTTTTTTAAGCATGTTATACATTCCATCAAAATCAATTGACACTCTACCTATAGCGATTATACCTGTACACATTTGACAAGAATCCATCAATTGACACTCTACCTATAGCTAAACCAAGGAGTAACAACATGTAACTCAATCGAATAGGAATCGGCTGCTATTGGGAAGACAACAACCGTGGGGCATTTCATCGAACACTTAGCGGGCAGTGAGCCACGCACTCACCGTGGGGGTGGGAAAGCAGCTGTCCGCGCGCGCTCCTAAAGGCCTTGACGGTGCTCCGGCGTCTAGCGGTGGATGGCATGGGGAGTGCTCCGGCGTGGGGCAATGCACGGGCGTCGGCGTCGAAGAAGAGGAGCACGGGGCTAGGAACGGCGGCGTGGGGGGTGGTGGACGGTTGCTCTAGTGTGGGGCTGTGCATAGGCCTCAATGTCAAAGAAGAGGAGCGTGGGGCTAGGAACGGCGGCGCGGGGGGCGGTGGACGGGTGCTCTGGCTTGGGGCGGTGCATGGACGTCGGCGTTGAAGAAGAGGAGCGCGGGGCTAGGAACGGTTGGCGTGGGGTTGAAAATTTTCAACCCGCGGCGGGCTTTTATACCAGACCTCATCACTGTCGGTTCTAATTAGAAACCAACAGTGATAGGGGTACATCACTGCTAGTTGTAAGTAGAAACTGACAGTGATGGGGGTACATCACTGTCGGGCCATTCTTTAAACTGGCAGTGATTGCCGCGTAGCGGTTACAGCATAAGTAACTTATCTTTTCCACACTTTTCGAATACCTCCTACTGGCTCAACGGTTAAGACCCCATAACTCAGCCTCCGATACCCGTGTTCAAATCCTGGGCGGCCCAATTTTTTTGATTTAATTTTATAATTTATTAAGCATATGTATTCCTATGTCAAAATGGCTTGAAATTTTTTTTGGTTAAGTGTCTAAACTCTGTAGCCCGAGACCCGAGCTCAAACCTAAGGGCTAGCACAATTTTTTTTAATTTTTTATATATCACTGCCGGTTTTCAAAATAAATCGATAGTGATAACAAGCATCACTATCGGTTTCTTCTCATCACTGCCGGTTTTTTGAAACCGACAGTGATGTTTATATATATTAAAAAAATTCTTTTATATACTGAATAAATAGAAGCATATGTATTCCTATGTTGAAATGGCTTAAAATTTTTTTGGCAAGCTTGTACACCCAAATTAAGATCCCACATAGGATCTTAGGTTTTTCTAATCATTTTTATTAATTATATTGTTCTATGTGCTGAATGAGACAAAAGAGGGTGAATTTCATCTTGGACCCAATAGATTTTTTCATCCACCTCCACAAAATTCTTATCCCTAGGGTATATTAGAGCCTGTGTAAAAGTTTGGCACCATTCTGGATCTTTTTGTGGGTAGACTCAGTTCAACCTATAATTAAACAGTCTCGTCGCGCGGAAATTCAATTAAACCTCAGAAAGTAGCAAACCATCTCCGGAAAATCCCAAACTTGGTGTTTCCTTCACATGTGGCATGTGCAAGTCTGAGAATAATTTTGAGACCAATACGACACCGGAATGTATATTTCTAAATGCCCAATAAATGTTACACGAATTACATGCATGACAATAATTAAACACACAAAGCCGTACATATTAAAATTAGAACCCAATTAAACTACGACCTTGAAAACCTAGCTAAATAAACATTAATTACTATCAGAATCACTGTCGGGATCAATCGGGCCACGCACACTAACATGTCTCTGTAGCCATATATGGTAGTTGATGTCACGGATTATGTATCCGCTTGTATCGATGAAGTCCAATGCCCATATGAGTGCACTCTCTCGTGCCTCACAATACTGAAAGAATGGTCGGCCATAGATGTAACCTACTGAACGACCACTACCCCTGTTAGTAATCCTTATGCAGTACTGGCATCCTTCTATAGTGAGCTGGCCGAGGTTTCCATTGCAGAAGTCCCAATCGTACCCGAGTTGCTCCGTAGCTTAGTCTAGAATGGCCCACAAGCCACATGTAGCATAGGTAAGGTCTTGTAGCACAATATGCATATGGAGAAAAAGAAAAAAATTAGAGAATATTATTACAATAATAAACAACAAATAACCACGACTCAGGTATAAGTGACCATTTTACCACATCCGCATGGTTGTAGCTTATAAACCATTCGCTTGCTTACGGGACGGAGATATCACCAGCATTCAAAGCAAGTGCCTTGAAGTGCGAGAAATCAGGCACATCATAGCAAATACGTCGAAGTGCCTCTAAATAGATGCGCACGACACTTAATTGGGCGCTTATCACATCTGGGCTCTATATTCCCGTCCCGTGGATATGATTCCGATGATTTGAACCCCTCACAGGGATGAAAAAACTGAGTTCACACGTCCATAGCCGACCACTTGAATTAGATGCCGTGTTCTCGACAATGTCCGAGATAAAGAACTAGCTAAGTGCTGTTCACAGCCAATCTATTAGGGATATAGTCTGCGACATATATGCATGCAACAATGATATTAAACTAATTACACTTATTTGTTAGCATCAAAAAACAAAAGATGTTGGAAAATATTTCATACAATAGCTGGAACAGGAAACCGTGGAATGGCCACATTAGGAGCGAATGGCTCATCGCTAGGGTGGAAACCTGGTTCTTGTGGTGGGTGTGGTCCGTTGTTCATACCACCTGATCGATAAAATGCAAAAAAATATGACATAAAATATATGCACAAAAAAATTCTTCCAAGTAAAATGTGACAACATATTTAAATATAGATCGAATGCAAGGAATAAGAATATATATAAATGTAGAATGCAAAGAAACATGAATATAAATATAGATCAAATGAATATAGATACAATATTCAAGAAGACAACATATCAATACCATTCAAAAATGCAGGAGCCATGACCAAATCACGTAGAGAGAGAGTGGATGTCTTGAGAAGTGAGAGTGAAACATGAGAAATGAGACTGAGAGAGTTCGTGGGTGGGTGGGATCAATGTATATGGCCGGCAATTTTTTTATATAGGGGGACATGGACATAACTGCCGGTTTTTAAATAGAACCGACAGTGAAGGTGGCTATCACTGTCAGTTTCTAAATAGAACCAACAATGAAGGTGCATATATATAAAGGATATATTTATTTAGATACTACAGTGGGAAAGTTTTAACAAGAATGATATATTTATTTAGATAGTAATGAAATACATCAAAAAATTACAAAAAATTAGAAATAAGTTACATATACGATAACAAAGACCTTACACTAAAATTCCATATACGATAACAAATACCTATTTGCGTATAGGTCAATGTTACCATCAGTGTGTATCAACACATTATAATTTAACCACCTCATGTGTACCTCAGTAGCATTCTTCTAGTACCTCATGTGTGCACCATTTTGGTGGACTACGATGCATAACAATATCTGTGGTTTGCTATGAGAGGAAAACATTGTATCATGGCTGATAAGGCCTAGCTGAAACCAACATGCATGGAGAGGCTAGCTCCT
Source organism: Miscanthus floridulus (assembly GCF_019320115.1). Taxonomy (NCBI): domain Eukaryota; kingdom Viridiplantae; phylum Streptophyta; class Magnoliopsida; order Poales; family Poaceae; genus Miscanthus; species Miscanthus floridulus. Next base: position 74,079,908 of record NC_089580.1, read on the forward strand.
GGCCGAGGGCCATTTTATAGGGGCTAGCAGTCGTGGTACATTTTTATTTCTGAACTAAAGTTGTCGGGGTAGGTGGGAGCAGTGTTCCAACTATTGTGGTCATGGAAGCACTATTGGCATGTGAGGAGCATCTACACATCACTGTCGGTTTTAGTTTAAAAACCAACAGTGAATTGGGCCTTCTGTGTCGGTTTGAGCAACTGACTATGATAGAAGCTATCACTGCCGATTTTAAAACCAAAACCGGCAGTGAAGGGCCCTGCCGCCATCTTTTAGTAAAAAAATATAAAAAAAACACTGTCAGTTTGGAGCCTGCCATCACAGCCTTTTTGTAAAAAATATAAAAAAGTTTGGTCCGCCTGAGATTCGAGCGTGGGTCATGGGGTCGAGAGTCCGTGGCCTTAACTGCTGAGTTAGGATAGGGAGTTCGGTTAGAATGGTTTTATTTTTTTCTTTTATCCGATCGTAATACACTACTAAATAATAAATACAAAATCAAAAAAGTTTGGCCCGCCTGGGATTCGAGCGCGGGTCTCAGAGTACAGAGTGCGTGGCCTTAACCGCTGAGCTAGGATAGGGAGTTCGATTAGTTTGCTTTTCTTTATATATTTATTAATAGAAATAATGCAGTTAGTTTATATTCTAAAATAACACCAAAATTTGTGTCTTGATTATTTAATTCTATGATAATTAATTAATGGTCTATAATTATCAAATAATAGTGTTTGTGAATATCATCTTAATATTTGATTACATAGTCAATAATTAAATTGTAGAGATGCGCACAAAATATAAATTAAATATTCAGTGCAAATTACTGATACAACGTCTACATAATGATTACATAGTTAATAATAATCTAACTATGTTTAGGTGCATCAACAATGAGGGCCTCATTGTGATCAATTCATACATAAGCAGGTTCATCACCCTCTTGAAGGATAGGTAGGGGTACGTTCGCCCCGAATGGATTCAATTCCTGATAGCCCCTGTAGTCTTCTTCATCCGTCACTTTATCGACACCGACAATCTTCCTTTTCCCTTCTAGGACTACTTTTAGCCTTCCTTTTGTCTTATTATCCCTTGCATAGAAGACTTGCATAACATCTCTTGTATGGACGAAGGGGTCATCTCTGTATGCGGTCTTAGTGAGATCAACGATAGTGAACCCTTCGCTGTCAGTGTTGATTTCCTCGAGCTGGACCCACTGGCAGTGAAAAAGAGCTGCCTTCAATGGACTATAGGCTAGCTCCCATATCTCCTCTATGAAACCATAGTATGTCGCCTGCACATTGCCGTTCTCATCATGAGCATCAAAACGAACACCACAATTTTGGTATGTGCTCTTTCCATCTTGCTTTTTTGTGTAAAATGTGAATCCATTGATCTCATATCCTTGGTACTTAAGATATGTACTCGAAGGCCCCTTGGCTAAGGTATCCAGTTGATTACCCAACTTTATTCCAAGCAAGTGACGTCGCAACCAGCTAACAAATTCCTCCTTATGTTTTTATCTAGCCAAGCCTGTGACATGCTCGGATATAGAGTTTGCAGCGATTGCCTGTGCTCATCAATGTATGGCATCACACCCTCAGCTTGCTAGAGAACAGTGAACTGTGCCTGACTGAAAGAAACAGGGTCATCTACTATAACAGATTTCTCCCCGATCGTTCCTTTGCCACGTAATCTTCCCTCATGACGAGATTCTAGAACTTCGACCCTTTTGATATCTAGATAATATGTGTAGAACTCAATGGCCTCCTCCATTGACCATCCTTCAACCATGCCCCCTTTTGGCCTGAATTTGTTCCTAACATACCTCCTGAAAACTTTCATCAATCTTTCAAAAGGAAACATCTGATGCAGGTACATTGGGCCAAGGGCTCTAATTTGGTCAACAAGATGAATGAGCAGACGCAATGAGATATCAAAGTAAGTCGATGAGAAATACATCTCAAGCCTAACAAGAGTTTTGGCTATGTCCCGCTGCAGCTGCTCTAGCTTGGACACATCAATGACCTTTTTTGAGATCGCGTTGAAGAACGAGCAAAGCTTTATGATTGGGGCATGGACCTTTGGGGGAAGGATACCACGTAGGGCAACAGGAAGCAGCTGAGTCATAATGACATGATAGTCATGGGCCTTCATAGGGCCATAGTTGAACTTGAGTTCTCTCATGTTCACTAGCCTCTTTGGGTTTGCACAGTAGCCCGTCGGGACTTTGAGTTCATTGAAGAAAGAAATAAGCGCATGCTTTTCTTCCTTCTTCAATGTCCATGACGCAATCAGAAGTTCGAACTAGCCATTCTCTAGCTCCACGAGATGCAGCTCCTTCCTGATTCCCAAGTGTTGCATGTCCAGGCGTATGGCTACTGAATCCTTCGATGTCCCCCCGGTGTCCATCAAGGTGTTAAGAGTGTTAGCACACACGTTTTTAGTGATGTGCATGGGATCAAGATAGTGGCGTACACTTAGAAATGGCCAGTAAGGTAGTTTCCAGAAAACCAATTTTTTTTCTTCCAAACGCTCCCATCAGGCGCTGCTACTGCCTTGTTCCTCTTCCCAAGGACAACCTTCAGTTTGTTGAGTTCTCGAAGTATCGTAGGCCCGTCTCGATATTTTGGAGCTAAGCATTTCTCAATAGCACCGTTGAAATCTTTTCTGTTCCTTTGATAAGGGTGATCTTTAGGTAGAAACCTATGGTGTCCCATATAAACTATCTTTGAGTTATTTGGAAGATTTATCGTATCGGTGTCGTCCAAGCACTCGGCACATCTAGTATAGCCTTTTGTCTTCTCTTCGGACAACGAACTTTGACCTGGCAGGTCGGTGATTGTAGCGATAAGTACTCCCTTGATCATGACATGCTCCTTTTTGTACTCATCCCAAACATCCGACACACCCTTTTCAAACATCTCCACTAGTTCATCGATCACTGGTTCTAGAAACACATCGATGTCATTCCTTGGCTGTCTTGGCCTGTGGATCAGTAGTGGCATCTAGATATATGACCGCTTCATACAGACCCAAGGTGGAAGGTTGTATATACAGAGCATCACTGGCCAGGTGCTATGATTGCTTCTAACCTGGTAGAAAGGATTCATCCCATCTGTGCTCAAAGCAAACCAAAGGTGCCTTACCTCTCCACCGATGTCCTTATAGAATAAAGTATTGATAGTCCTCCAGTCATGCCCATCGGTGGGGTGCCTCCTCATTGTATCTTTCTTACGCTCTTCGCCATGCCCGCTCAACATCTTGGCTGACTTTGCACATGCAAATAGCCTATGCACCCGGGGAGCTATAGGGAAATACCAAACGACCTTTATGGGACCTCCTCTGGTCTTGGTGCCCTCATCTGACGGCCCTTCCTTGTACCGTGGAGTTTCACACTTGGGGCACTTGTCCAAGTCTTTGTATTTTTCTCCACAGTACAATATGCAATCATTGGAACACGCGTGGATTTTTTCATCCTCGAGGCCGATGGGGCAGATCATTTGCTTGGCCAAGTATGTCTTTTCTGGCAACTTGTTTTTTCTAGGAGCATTTTCCTTATTATACCTAACAACTGATCGAAGCCTTTATCGCTCAATCCGTTTGTTGATTTGAACTCTAACAATATGATGTCGGCTTCCGGTTTGCTCATTGGACAATTCCTATATAATGGTGTTTTGCCATCTTGTCTCATTTTCTATAGCTTTCTCAGTTGCCTTTCACTAAGACATCTGGTCTCTACATTACGTAGCAGCTAAGAAATGCCATCATTATCCTCGGTGTCATTAGCTAGCGTGTTCCTAAACACATTATTAACTGTGGCCATAGGTTTCGTGTTGACACCGGGTTCCTCGTCAGCATCGTGGATGGCTACGTCAGGCATGTCCACATCATCATCGTTTTCCTGCAGAACATTCACACCAACCTCGCCATGCATAGTCCATATCGTATAGTTTGGCATGAACCCCCTGGTAATCAAGTGCGATCGTATAGACTCAATTTGACGAAAGTTCCTATGATTCTTACAATCTTTGCATGGGCAGAAGATAGGGTTCCCATTCCTAGCATGGGCTTTGGCATCGGTGATAAACTGGCTAACGCCACGCAAGTATCGCTTGTCCGTTCAGGACAGATGCATCCACTCTCAATCCATCTCTGCACAAAAAAAATACTGAGACAGTAATTATAAAGAATTAATAAGAAATCGAGCTTCATGAACAATTGTAGCTCAAAAGTACCATTTTTGGAAAACATTATTGTACACTAATTATTGGAAAATTGAAATTGGTAGCCCTGGCCCTATAAATTGAAAATCATAGTAAAAAATAATTATTGCACAATATTGAAGAACAACTATTCTACTCTACTTCTAAGAACTAATTATAGCATCACATACTAAGAATGATGATCTTGACCACCATGGAATAATTAGCTAGGAATTTAAATGTGTTCATTGACACCAACCTTTTAGATGATGGATTCACCACAATTTGAGCCTGGCACAAATGTCCAATTGGAAAAGTGCTCTCTAGAATGGAGAAAGAACTAGAATGAAAATCAAGCAATGTAGCCATCAAAACGAAGCTAATTAAGCAACAAAATCAAAGGAGTCGATGTTTGTTACTAACCTTAAAGCAAAAAGATCAAGCCATTCTTCAAAATCCAAACACTAGCTTCATGGTGAAGAGCAGCAGCAACAATAGAGGGAAGGGTCCAAACGCACGCCTCTGTTCTCGGGATGGAAGAGACGAGGAAGGAGAGGATGGCTGCAGCCTTTTTGTGTTGTAGGCTTATCACCGTCGGTTCTTGGCTAGAACCGACAGTGATAGTGCCCAATCACTGTCGGCTCTTGGCTTAAATAGGCAGTGATGAGTACCCGCCAAAACACTGCCGGTTCAAGCCACAAACCGGCAGTGATGTGGTCCTTCACTGCCGGTTTTAGCCCAGCCCCAATCATTTTTTCATTTTCAAGCTCATAACCGACAGTGAAGGTACATTACTACCGGTTCTCACAAATCCAGCAATGATGATGCCGGCAGTAATGTGCAAATCTAGCGTAGTGCATTGTCGTAGATCTATCTATTTGATGGCGAAGGTGTAGTCGATGCAGTGCAGATTAGTTGCAGGTAGAGGTAGCAGATCCGTTTCGCTAACAACGTCGGGGATGTCGACGTCATCAAAGTAGTCGTGTCAGGAACATGTCGGCATCGATGATCAGCGGCAGCTTCAACGGCGATGTCGACGTAGAGCTTATCGTGTTGATAACGTGTTATAAAACACGTCGCCAGCAGTTAGGACCTTTCCCTCTCCGTCTCTCATGATCAACATAATAGATGAAAGGAGAACACATTGACACAAGAGATAGGGAGACTATTCTTTATTTCTCTGAATATTGGTAATTACAACATAGAGCTTCCACGTATATATAGTCCTACCAAGACCTAAGAGTTTGGTAAGAGTCCACATACATACGGACTTGGATTATGATTTCTCCTTCTCCTTTCCTTATAAGTCAGAGTCCGTATGTTTTACAACAAAGCACGAACAATCTGATAAGCCCAAACGTAACCAGCAATTCATCAATAGTCTAATGATGAGTAATAATACAATTCACAATATCCTCCCTGCAGGAAAGAAGTGATCCACAACAATAGCGGATTGGTACTTAAAAAAATGTTTTGTAGGTATGTACGGAGTATTTTCTTGGAGTAAGACTTTATTAATAACAGTGTGGGGGTATGTATATATACTCTGAACTTCATTCTGCCACGTATAGAACGATGGTCCATGCCAAATTCTGAGGTATTCCCTCCGTCCAAGAGTCTACATCATTTTAGCCTCATGCACACAGACCAAGGAGGGCTAGAAGGCATGCATGGTCTCTCGCAAGCCACCGCCTTTTCTGTCTCGCAAGCCACTATCGCCTGCTCCTCGACACCGCCGTCGCCGCCGCGGTGCCTAGGGACCCTCTTCGGCGCGTCTGCCAGGGATAAGAAAGTGAAGGACCTATCTCTTTAATTTCACACACAGCTATACGGAACTATGTATTGCCAATTAATACAATGATTAATTAGAGGAGTTATAAGTACTCTTATTCTCTTATTTTTATGCTAAAATTGGAATTTTGTGAAAATCAGTGTTGTCAGAAAAAGGTATATAGTACCCCTCCTCCATCCCAGAAAGAATGCAATTCTAGCACAATGTCATATTTAGTATCCTAAGTTTGACCAATTACTGATAAAAAAAGTATCATATTGATGATATCAAATAAATACCATTAGATTAATTACAAAATGTATTTTTATAATAAATTAACTTAAAGTCATAAATATGAATATCATTCACTAGAAATTTAGTCAAACATGAACCATTTTAACTAGAAGCAACTCATAGTTGCATTCTTTTTTGGAGTGGAGGGGGTGTTATATTATAGTGTCCATCTTAATAATGATTTGAAATTAAATATTATTGACGATGACAAGATGAACTAAGAGCGAGTATAATAACGGGCTTATAGCCAAGCTCAAACTGATGTAGAAAAGAGAAGAGAGGAGAGAGATGATAGCTTAGCTCTCATGCAAGCACCAAATAGCAAGTGTTGTGAGGAGAAATAGGAAAGAGAAAAAATTTTATAGATAAATAGGAGACAACTATTGTATAACTTAATTCTTGTAACTTAGTTTATAGCTAAACACTTTGACTCCATAATGCGGAGCGCGAAGCCTATGTGCGTGTAGGAAGAGTAGGGCGTCGCTAAGGAGCCACTGCCGACCACCCCTAATGCAGAGGGCAAATGCTTGTGCACGTGTAGGGAGAAGCCGGAGACATGACCGTCTTTGGGGGACATCCGAGCGTCAACATGACTGTTCAGGGATTTATTGAGTCAAAAGCGTGTGTCATCTTTGAGATGGTATACGTGGAGAAAAAAAGTCATCTAGAGAATAATTATGGAGAAAACAACATGGAGAGACATCGGAGACGTATGAAGATTAGAGAATATTTAGAAGAATATTAAAGCGTGACTTAGTTTGATTGACACCGAGTGGAGTAGAGGAGCCGGCAAGTCATGATGTCCGAGTAGATGGATGTGATTTGGACAACTCTCTTGACAGCTTGGACGGTTCGTTTGGCAGCTCGGACAGCTTGCTTGACAGCTCGGACGTCTCGCTTGACAGCTTAGACGGTTCGCTTAACAGCTTGGATGAGTACGCTTGATAGCTCAGACGGTTCACTTAATAGCTCGGACGAGTACGCGGAGTTGTAGGTGAACAGGCGTAGTCGGAGCCTGATAGAGTTAATCTGCGTGGGGAGGCGAAGCCCTTGGGCGTGTCCGACTGAGGCGAGGCGCTATCCGAGATCTTCTTGCTTTTGCTGATTAGGAAAGGTAGTTGTGCGAAGTAGCTTTGTCTCCAGTGGGCGATAAGGGCTGATGATTGTGCCATTGACGAGTCAAAACTGAGGTCTGCACCACCGACAGGATCAATAGAGTCGAGTGTCGTTGTGGATAGCAACAAGGCTGGATCCATCGACGAGAGGCGTCAATGAGGATTGACAAGTGCCATCAGCATGGGCCGACATGAGATGAAGATAGGCTGGTCGACGCATAACACCGATGAGTCGATGCCAATGACAACGGCACAATCGAGATCTTAGCTTTTGATGAAATTGCATGAGTCGACATTGAGTTGAAATTGGATCCTGGAAACACAAACGCATACGCACATATCAAGCACGTACTTGCATAAGTACAAGGGAGTCTTGTTGTTCTGATTACTAGCTTGGATCCCATGGCTTCATAGATCTAGATGAATAGGTGCTTCTATATCTCTTCTATTACACCAGTTAGCTTGTACGACCAATTAGCATCTTTGGTGGAAACACTGCTCCACATCGCTTTATCGCTGGCCGCCTTTCTTGATTGCTGGTCGTCATGATCCGCGACAACGATCTTGCGTATTCGATCAGGCTGCTGCCAAAAGAAATTATGCAAACATACGGATATATATGAGAGTATAACAATATTAAATTAGGAAGCGACTTGACTTAGCTTTATTAGATTGCTTGACTCTGCCTTGCACATATTCTTGATCTTGTCATCATGTGCCGCATCTGTTGGAGGCACATGGCAAGGCATTGGGCTCTAGCACGCATAGCTATTCATCGAGGAAAGCAATCTGCTCTGTGCCAGCATCGAGTTATTGCTAAATGCTGAGGTGTCGGTGATGTCGACTGAAGAAGAAATTCCCATCTGGTTCGTCATGGAATCAGCATGCACATCCCCTACCTGGCGCACCACTGTCAATGAGATACGTTCGGCAGTCTACCGAGAGGTATGCCCATGGTAGTAGATGAATCGGTGGAGGTGCGCGTGAGAGAACTAGATGGTGACATAGAACGCAAGAGGCAGCAATTTAGACAGGTTCAGGTCATCAGCTTGACGTAATACCCTACGTCCGGTGTCTTTCGATGGATTATATTGCGTATAATGACATGCCTTAGGCTAAGCCTAGGATCCATATGGGGATGTCGACTAGGGGACCCCTGTGTAGTACAACCATCCAATTTATAAGAGCACAAGTACAACGGCAGCCCGCAAACGATCGCACTATCATACTTGAGCCTATATAAACCCGGTAGTCCGTCGAGTACCACGAAGGGTCCCGATTCAACCAACATACAACCAAGACTATACATGATTCAACATACATGTCATATGTTACATAAAGTTCACAAATAAAACTTCATACATCAGAGTATGATTAAAAGTTATTACAAACCAAGTTCAAATATGGTGCCAGCTCATGATCACAATCCCACAAAAGCATAAGAGAGGGATTAACAAGAGATCCCTTGCCCAGGGCCCTACTCCTCGTCCACAGTGGGACATAAGCAATTCTTACAGTAGCCATGATACATCGTACTATCTACAACAATGCAAAATAAACCCTGAGTATAAAAAGGTACTCAGCTAGACTTACCCATCATAAACCAAAAATAAAGTGACTCCAAGGATTATGCAAGGCTGTATAAGTGGAGCTAGCTTGACAACATTTTGTATAAAAAGCTTACCAATTCAAGTATACAGTTATAATTCGGTCATCAAGTTAATTATAGCTATTCATGTCTAGATTAGCAACTAACCTGTGCCAAACATGTGGTATATCATTTAGTAGCATACAGTAGTAACCATAGCCGATATAATAATTCCATGTTTATCCAAACCATCATATTCCATAACAAAGTTACTACGATGTTGGGACTAGCTAAGTTTCTCACAGTCTAGGAGAGATGGCGATTCGAATCGATTTCAACCAAATAGGAATTTATTCCTAACCCAAACCCAGGCAGACTAGATCAATGGTCACCTTTGGTACAACTCAGGTCCACATTTCGTGGGTTCGACCAGCGCCGCACAATCTCGATAGAAGCACCAACAACGGTACAGTCCTTAATCGGCACAGACAGAATCACATGAGTCAACCTACACATAGACTCCACCCGGTCTCTAGTTACATTATCCCATGGTTCTTTTCTATGATAGCAAATATAGCCAATCATGCTTCGGTATCCACCTATATCTCGCAGGTGACAGGAAATCATCCGACTTCTACCGGTTTAAGCATGGCTAAGCATATATTCGATCCTATACCTACACTGGGTTAAAGGTATATGTATCTAGATAAGGTAGTTTTATACATCAAGTGTTTCCAATCAACTCTTATAACCTAATGCATCAAACATAAAGGACTCAAGTGATATTTTCTAAAGCATGGGAGGCTTAAAATGCTCTGGGGCTTGCCCTCGATAAAAGAAGTTGGACTGTGGTCTGGGCACTCGGGTAAGTCTTCAGGAGTTTGCTTCTCTCCTTCTAGAGCTATGGCCTAAGGTGCCTCCTGTTGTTCCTCTTCTTCTTCATTGAATTCCAATAGAGTGATCCCCTCGAACGATCCTATATGCATGAGCATGAAATAAGATATCACAAATGCTAATATAATGACATGTATAACATGATATGATGTGATGAATGCATCCTCATAAGTGTTCTCAGCAGCATTGCATTACAGTGATAACAAGTTATATTTTCTTTTACTGAGTAGGTGCATATCTCTTCTCTAGTAACTTAAACAAACACTTATGTAAATCATTTTCTAGACTGCAAAAATGACAAATTACATATGCTTATTTTAGCAAAAATAGTTTAGCATAGTGAAAAGTGCCAAACAATAGATTTAATATTTTTCTTACTTTTCTACTAGCATGAGAATACTATGTAAAAATTTACATGATCATATGTTATGTATTTTTACCCCATTTATTTTTACTAGAAACTAGTTATTAATTAAGATTAAATAGGAGGACCATATTTCCAGTATGATTACTATAGGTTTAATATTTTTCTTAGCTAGAGCATGTTAACACAAGACCAGCAAAATTGGAATCACAATTTTATCACCTTCCTAGCTTAAGTTATGCAATTTACAAGATATAAACTATTTTAAAAGCACTTATTTTTCTGAATTTAATTCTCCTAGAAAAATACCCAAAACAGTAGATTTCATATTTTTATCAAATAGTACACTTCAAGATGAATCTAAAAAATTTTGGTTCACCCGATTTGGATACTCCTAGCTCTAGATATAATTTTTGCAATTTAGCAACAAAATCTGTGAAATAAATAAAGAAAATGATATTTACTCGGGCACTACAGTTAGGTGCACCCGGTCTATGCACCCACTACGACTGACACGTGGCTCCCACAGTCAAGCCAGCCCCACGCATTAGCGAGTCCAAGGTAGAGGCGGCGCTTGACCGGCGAAAAGCTCGCCGACGGCGAGGTCACCTGTGGTAGCGTCACCACCGACGTGTTCCCTAACTCAATCTGCATCGATCGGTACCCTAGGTTGGCTCAGAGACTCACCGGAGCTAGCTTGATGGCGGATATGGTGGCTCAGCGGAGTCGTGCGGTGGTGCTCCGATCGTCTTTGGCCATGATAAGCTCGGTGGACCATGGCTACGGTTCAAGGGTGACCTAGTAGAGTTCTAGGGTTTGGATTAGGGCTTGTGAGGGCATCGATGAGGCACGATCGCATGCATGGCAGCATGGTAGCACGAGCAAAACAGCGGCACGGCAGTGTTCCACTCTGACAAGGCCGACATTAGCCTTAGGCTCTTGCCTTGAGCTAGACCTAGCTCTAACCTAACCCTAACGTCTAGAAATGAGCGAGGAAGAAAACCAGGCATGCACAGCCACGGTGGCATGCATGGCGGTGGTGCTCTCAGCGATGGCGCGATGACAGCGATGGCTCGTAGGCCTTTACCTTGGCTTGGGTTAAGGCAATGCGTGGTCGGCGAGGAGGAGGAGGTGATGGCTGAGCGGTGCATGTGAGAAATCACACAGTGGCATGGTGGCAATGGCGTGTGAGCAGGGCAGGGGTGTGGCAGCGATAGCGAAGCACTACGGTTCGCTCGACGAGTACGAGAGCGAAAGAGGGAGGCGAGGTAGAGGTGAGTGAGCATGTGAGAGAGAGTGGAAGGGAGTGGCGTGCTTATATGCTTGCGTTAGCTTGACTGGTGGGGCCTACGCTAGCGTACGGCCACCACGCAGCGGCCGTGGCCCAACACCGGTCGACCACGACATGCGCGCGGTGCCGATTTAGTCTAGCCTAAACCTAACTGACAGCGCATCTTCAAGGGATTAGTACTCCTAATCCATGGCAAATCAGTGCAAGCTTCATTAATAAAATTTGTAGAGGTATGTGAACACTACAAAAATGCTTAAAGGAGTTTGAACTAATTCCCAACAATTTTCAAACTACAGTGCTCCAAAGCAAGGTACTTTGAAACTGAAAATAGCTTCAACACTTGGAAAATTCTTAAGTCACCAAACAACATTTTGTTGATACATGTGAGCTCCATTTGACCATGTTAGACACTAAATTAGCTCAAGACCCTTAAATAAAGTTTATTAACTACAACTTTTATTTGGGTCACACAACCATGTAAATAGTCTAAGCTATTATTCAACTTTGGTCAAACTAGTATCATGAAAATGGTATTTCAAATGAAACCAACACTTAGAAGCAAATTTGGTCTATGTCATGAATATAAACATTGTTCCAATTATCATTCTAGGTGTGTCTAAGGTGTTTTCATGACCTCACAACCATTTCATACATTGGTCATACATGATTACAAGCATAAGCATATATATAAAATCAATATTTCATGTGATAAGGTATAAGAAAGAGATGAAATTTCATATGCTCATGTTCATGAATGCTTGGATGATGCTTGTGCTCATGAAATGCAAGTGCCAAATGCAATGTTTAACATTGGGGTGTTATAGCCCCTCTCCCTTATAGAAATCTCGTCCTGAGATTTGAAATACCTACCATTTTTCATAAAAGGTAGGATAAACCTCACATAAATAATTTTCCTATTCCCAAGTGGCACCTTGTTCACTATGGTTATTCCACACCACCTTGTAGAACTTAATGACCTTGCTTCAAGTTACTCTTTCCATTTCTTCTAGCACTCGGATTGGTTTCTCTTCATATGTCAAATCTGATTGGAGCTTAATGTTGGTGGGTGCAATAGCTTCGTCCCGTATGTGGAGGCATCTTTTTAACTAAGAAACATGGAAGACATTGAATATAGTACTCATTTATGGAAAAAGTTGTAACTTGTAGGTGACATTTCCCTTTCGCTCAATAATCTGGTATGGCCCTACATATCTAGGCACAAGCTTCCTTTTTACTCCAAATCTCTACACTCCTTTCATGGGTGAAACTTTTAAGTATCATAGTCTCCCACTTCAAAGGTTAATGGTCTTCTTCTCTTATCAGCATAACTCTTTCGTTTAGCCTAAGCGGCTTTCATATGCTATTGGATAATGCGTACTTGCTCTTCAGCTTCGGTGACAAAGTCAATGCGATAATATATTCTTTCTCTGGGTTCAATCCAATTCAAGGAAGTTCTACATTTCCAACCATACAAGGCTTCAAAAGGAGCCATCTTGATGCTCTCTTGATAACTGTTGTTATAGGAGAACTCTACTAAAGGTAGCCATTTCTCCCATGAACCCTTAGAGGAGATAACACAAACTCTCAACATATCTTCCAAGATTTGGTTCACTCGCTCAGTCTATCTAGAAGTTTGTGGATGGTATATTGAACTTCTGATTAGTTTGGTTCCCAAGGCCTGGTGCAAGTGTTCCCAAAAACAAGCTATAAACTATGGTCCCCGATCTAAGATTATGGTCCTTGGTACTCCATGTAGTTTCATGATCTGAGAAACGTACAGCTCAGCGTACTTCCCAGCCAGATACCTTGTGTTAACCGTTACAAAATGTGCTAACTTGGTGAGGCAATCTACAATGACCCATATGGAATTGTGACTTTGTTGTGTCAGCGGGAGGCCTATAATAAAGTCCATACTTATTTCCTCCCATTTCCAGCCTAGAATAGGCAATGCCTGAAGTAATCCAGTAGATTTCAAATGAATGGCCTTGACTCTACTACAATTATCACACCTAGCGACATTAGCAACGATCTCTTTGTTTATCTTGGTTCACCAAAAATGGGTTTTCAAATCCTGATATATTTTGCTACTACCCAGATGGATTGACAACTTGAACAAGTGAGCTTCATCTAGAATTTAATTTCTAAGTTCACAGTCTTTTGGTACCACTAGTCGATCCTCAAACCATAGCACACCTCTTTCATCCAACCTAAAATGCTTGGTTTCCTGTTCTTTCATCTTTCTCTTAATGTGAAATACACCTACATCTATCTATTGTAGTTCTATGATCTTGCTCTCAAGTGAGCAACTAACAGTGATATTATGTAGCATAGCAGGATGTAACAAATTAAATCCATCCTCCAATAAGGCTCCTAAGGTGTTACAATGAGATTTCTGACTAAGTGCATCTGCGACAACATTAGCTTTTCTTGGATGGTAGTGCACTTCCAAATTATAGTCCTTGATCATCTCTAACCATCTACGTTGTCTCATGTTCAGCTTAGGTTGAGTGAAGATATATTTGAGACTTTTGTGGTCAATGTATATGTGACATATGTTTCCCAACAAGTAATGTCTTCATATCTTCAATGCGTGAACAACTATGGCAAGCTCTAAATCATGGGTGGGATAGTTGACTTCATGCTTTCTCAATTGCTAAGAAACATAGGTAATAACTCAGCCTTCTTGCATGAGCACACACCCCAAACCTATACCCGATTCATCACAGAACATATCGAAAGGCTTTTCATTGTTGGGTTGTGCTAGAATAGGAGCTGTAGTTAGCAAAGTCCATAGGGTGTGAAAAGGGCTTCACACTCTAGAGTCCAATTGAACTTTTCATCCTTCTAGAGTAGTCTGGTCATGGGCTTAGCTATCTTGGAAAAATCCAGAATGAAATGACGATAGTAGCCTGCTAGCCCTAGAAAACTCCGAACCTCATGAACCGAAGTTGGGGCCTTCCAATCTATGACCTCTTGTACCTTGGATGGGTATATCAAAATTCCATCTTTAGATAAGATGTGACCCAAGAAAGGTACTTTGCTCAATCAGAATTCACATTTGCTAAATTTGGCATATAATTTGTGCTCCCTCAATCTGGATAAGACGATCCTGCATGATCTGCCTCATTCTCCGAGTAAATCAGGATGTCATCAATAAACATGACCATGAACTTGTCGAGCTCAGGCATGAATACTGAATTCATCAAATATATGAAGTAGGCAGGAGCATTTATCAGTCCAAAAGACATGACAAAATACTCATACAGGCCGCACCTAGTGGAGAAAGCTGTTGTAGATACATCTTCTGGCCTGATCTTAATCTGATGATAGCCAGATCTAAAGTCAATCATAGAGAATACCTTTGCTTTTTGCTAGTTGATCGAACAAAATATCGATACGAGGCAAAGGATACTTGTTCTTAATGGTCACAGCATTAAGCGGCCTATAATCCACACACATTCACAAGGATTTGTCCTTCTTTACAAATAAAGCTAGACATACCCATGGAGACGAACTAGGTCAAATGATACCTTTGTCCAAAAGTTCTTGTAGCTAAATTTTAAGTTCAGCTAACTCATTTGGTGGCATCCTATAGGGTCTTTTGGAGATGGGTGCTATACCTGGCACTAACTCAATCTTAAATTCCACATCCTTATTCGGTGGTAAACTAGACAACTCATCTAGAAATACATCAGGAAATTCACAAACTACTGGAATATCACAGAGAGTAGTGGCTTCGATAGCACAAGACAACTTTTGGAGATCAAAACTTCATGGAAGTGGTACTAGAAAAGTATTACTCCTCTTTGGTTCTCTCAACATAATTGTTCTAGTGGATGTGTCAATGAGAACTCCATGATCACTCATCCATCTCATGCCTAAGATCACATCTATGGCTAATCTGGGCAATACTATCAGATCTATTGTGTACTCCCTCTCTTGTATAGAGATGAGCACATCTCTAACTATTTGATTTGTAGAGATAGTAGCCCCAGCTGAACTTATACTATAACCACCCTTGTTTACCTCAATTATTTTCTAATCATACTTAGATGCAAATGCTTGTCTCATAAATGAATGAGAAGCTCCAGAATCAAATAAAACAATGGCGGGATGTTTGTTAACAAGAAACATATCGACGGTCACAACTTCTCCCGTGGGAATTTCTTCCATGGCTGTATAATGCACGTATCTAGGACGTGCTTTTGGATTAGCCTATTTCTAATTACCCTGGTTTTGATTGCCATTGTTCTTGGGATGGGGGCACTCCTTGTCCTAATGACCCAACTGATTGCAGTTGAAGCATGGCTAGTTGTTCCTTGGTCCTGCTAAGCTTCCTTGGCCTGCATTGCCCTTAGGTATGGCAATGGTGAATGCTCTGCGAAATGTCTTCTAGGGGCGATTGGCTTGAACTTTTGGCTGAGGAGGCCTATACTTAGGCACTAGTGGACAAAATTGTGGCCTAGCTGCCACTAGAGCTCTACCCTAAGATGATCCTAAGGCACCTACCTCAGCTACTCTTTTATGGCCCTTTGTTGCTGCATGCAAGTTGTTCTGATTCTCCTAGGTTAAGGCACCACTGATAAACTCATTATATGTAGCACACCTTGAGTTGGCCATGGTCTTCATCAGTTTGGTGACAAGGCCTCTCTTGAAGCTTTCTATCTTATTTTCCTCCGTATTGACGAACCCTGGGGCGTATCGAGACAAATTGTTGAAGGCATGCATGTACTCAACAAGGGTTTTGGTCCCTTGAGTAAGCCTCATGAATTCGGCTGCTTTCATACGCATGAGCCCTGGGGGAATGTGATGTCCCCTAAAGGCTAGCTTGAACTGATCCCATGTGACCTATGTGTTTGTAGGTAGAGAAGATAGGAAATGGGTCCACCATATCCCTACTAGTCCCTATAGTTGATGAGATGCATACTCGGCCTTCAGATGCTCAGTAACCCTTAATAGACGGAACTTCTACTCTATCGTGTTAAGCCACTCATCCACCTGGAGCGGTTTTTTGGCCTCTTTGAAGATAGGAGGCTTCGTGAATTAGAAATCTTTGAATGAGTTGTATTGATTTGGTCTAGGCGCTTGATGTTGCTGATGGGCGTGAGCGGTGTTCTGTGCAATGAGGCGTAGGGTATCCTCCATGGCTCTCTGATTACCTAGGAACTATGCAAAAAATTCATTCATAGATGGTGACGGTGGTGGTGGTAAGTCACCATCGTTGCCACCTTGGCTGGTGCCTGCCCCAGCGTGAGTGCAAGTCATCTGTAAAGTTGCAATAATAAGTGATTATTGGATGATGTCAAGAGATTGCACATGAATTATGTAATCATGCCAAACTAAAATTACTAGAGAGAATCTTAAATTTATACAATAAAACAAAGGCACAATAATTTATTCTCGCAACATAACATCACCAATTTGATCACTTATCATACTCGCAATGTGTTAACATGCATGTCATATTTCACCAGTAAAACAAAATTGGAATTTCATCAAAGTTCAACCCATCACGGATTAACATGCAAAGTACCAATATTATACCGAACTTACTTCACGAGTACTGAAGTTCAAACTACAAGTCTGTTACATAAATAGCAGGGATACAACTAGTGCTTCAAACTAGTCACTAAACGGTTTTACTCTTTAGCGTGCTCGCTGTCGAGGTCAGAGATAGCATCACCCTCATCCTCTAGATCCACTTCTTCCTCCCAACCATCGTCTTCAACTAACATCTTTGGATCTTCCTTTTCCTCATCAAGGATCGGGTGTAGTTGGTTGTTCAGAAAATGCAAATCATGCTAAAGATCAACCACCACGTTCTGGGTCTGCACAAGCTACTGGCGCAAGTCCCTTTTGACATGGTCCTGCTGCGTGGCTAAGGCTTTGGCTCTATTTCATGCTGCTTCTACCTTGATGGCATGATTGTTTGCTTGGATCCACTAGCATGTAGTTGTGAGTGCCTCGGCACGAGTGGCCTCTAGTTGCTCCTGTAGTCCTGTTGGCACTGTCTGATCATTAGCTCTTGTAGCTTGGGCGACAGCTCTCTACTGATCGACCTGTTCTATCTGAGTGTGGAGATTTCCCAATGCTGCATAAGCTTGATCGTTGTCCCAATGAGCCTCCCTTGCTACCTTTTTGTGCTTGTGAACACGCTTCCTCAGCTTAAGCTGTGCAGCTTTGGCTCTCATGAGCGTGTCCCTGCAAGTGGTATAGGACTCCTGCCAGAACTCCCAGGTATCCTGATGAGTATAGAACATCTTTAGGAAAGTCTCACTCCCTGCTGGTGCTACCATCAGTTCTAACAAAATGGTGCAACTCTCGTGAGAACAATGTTATAATAGAAAAGAGTTACTTAACCGAATAAGAAACTTATAAGGTGAGGAACAATGCAAGTGTGTAATGAATGACTGATCATGATGCATGTATGTTTCGTATGTCCTCACAAACTTAGAAAAATTAAACTTCTAATGACATACACGGTGGCATACATGTGTTCTCTCATATATAACGTAGCTAGTCGAGCTACACATTTTGTTGTTAGTGTACCTACACAAGAATTTCATTTCAGCCCAACCCCACAATTATATATGCAAAAATGAAAATCTAGGCTCTAGGTTGCAAGCTAAATACTACCATATATATACCCATATATATACTTCCATATCAAAGCTACCCGAAAGTAAATACTTCCCATATATACATATAAATATACATATATAGTCATATCAAAGCTAACCCACAATTAAATACCTCTGTATATATAAGACATATATATACTTTAGTTCAAAGCTAACTCTTGCCATTAGACCGCACGCTCACATCTTGCGGTTATGCCACTGTGATGATGAGTGGTATCTTACCTTGGGCGTAGAGGCATTTGATCCATACATTACCACTCAAGTGAATGGCATCCATACAATAGCACGCCGTATGGACGATGAAAATGAAACCCCCCAAGTTAGTACTTAATTAGTCACCTGAAATCATTAATTGGGCATAAAGGAAGTGATCACTGGCACACTCTAGATTTAAACTTTATATTTAAACACCTATATATATATATATATCTATTAGTTGCCAAAACTGGTTTTGGAAAAACAAAAACCTTTGTTTTAAATACACATGTGGCAATTAATGTTGAATCTTGCTCTGATGCCAGCTGTAGCAGAACTATCCAATTGATAAGAGCACAAGTACAACGGCAGCCCGCAAGCGGTCGCACTATCATACTTGAGCCCATATAAACCCGGAAGTCCATCGAGTACCATGAAGGGTCTCAATTCAACCAACATACAACCAAGATTGTATATGATTCAACATACATGTCACATGTTACATAAAGTTCACAAATACAACTTCATACATCAGAGTATGATTAAAAGTTATTACAAACTAAGTTTAGGTAAAAGAGTAGCAGAAGCAATTAAAGTTTGAAAGCAACATCTGTCATCATTGTTCAAATACGGTGCCAGCTCATGATCACAGTCCCACAAAAGCATAAGAGAGGGATTAACAAGAGATGCCTTGCCTAGGGCCCTATTCCTTGTCCACGGTGGTATAGAAGCAGTTCTTATAGTAGCCATGATACATCGTACTATCTACAACAATGCAAAATAAACCCTGAGTACAAGAAGGTACTCAGCTAGACTTACCCATCATAAACCAAAAATAAAGTGACTCCAAGGATTATGCAAGGCTATATAAGTGGAGCCAGCTTAACAACATTTTGCATAAAAAGCTTACCAATTCAAGTATAGAGTTATAATTCGGTCATCAAGTTAATAATAGTTATTCATCTCTAGATTAGCAACTAACCTATGCCAAACATGTGGTATATCATTTAGTGCATACAATAGTAACCATAGCCGGTATAATAATTCCATGTTCATCCGAACCATCATATTCCATAACAAAGTTACAACGATGTTGGGACTAGCCAAGTTTCTCACTGTCTAGGAGAGATGGTGATTCGAATCAATTTCAACCAGTTGGGAATTTATTCCTAACACAAACCCAAGCAAACCAGATCAACAGTCACCTTAGGTCACCTTTGGTACAACTCAGGTCCACATTTTGTGGGTTCAACCAGCACCGCACAATCAGGGATGACTAGCTATCAGGATGTTCAGGCCTGGCCTGCCCTTGGGCTCACGTCTGGCTCCCCGTACATCCTTACTATCATCCAGAGTACGCACTTTTATAGAATGGGGCCCGGCCTGAGTTGAGCTACTCGGATTCACGTTGGAATGAGTTATCTGGCTAGCTAAGTGAGAGGCATGCGTTCGATCTCGATAGAAGCGCCAACAATAGTATGGTCCTTAATCGGCATAGACAAAATCACATGAGTCAATCTACACATAGACTCCACCCGGCCTTCAGTTACATTATCCCATGGTTCTTTTCTATGATAGCAAACATAGCCAACCGTGCTTTGGTATCCACCTATATCTCGCAGGTGATAGGAAAGCACCTGACTTCTTCCGGTCTAAGCATGGCTAAGCATATATTCGATCCTATACCTACATAGGGTTAAGGGTATATGTATCTGGACAAGGTAGTTCTATGCATCAAGTGTTTCCAATCAACTTTTATAACCTAATGCATCAAACATAAAATACTCAAGTGATATTTTATAAAGCATGGGAGGCTTAAAATGCTTCAAGGCTTGCCTTTGATAAAAGAAGTTGGCCTATGGTCTGGGCACTCAGGAAGTCTTCAAGAGTTTGCTCCTCTCCTTCTAGAGCTACGGCCTGAGGTTCTTCCTATTGTTCCTCTTCTTCTTCATTGAATTCCAATAGAGTGATCCCCTCGGACGATCCTATATGCATGAGCATGAAATAAGATATCACAAATACATATATAATGACATGTATAATATGATATGATGTGATGAATGCATCATCATAAGTGTTTTCAGTAGCATAGCACTACAGTGATAACAAATTACATTTCTTTTAGTGAGGATGTGCATATCTCTTCTCTGGTAACTTAAACAAACACTTATGTAAATTATTTTCTAGACTACAAGACAACAACCACTTGTTTTGACCATAACTAGAGTTATACATATCAAAATAATATGGTTGTGGACATTCTGGAAATATTATGAAATTGCCTACAACTTTGTTTTAATTGTCTTAATGTGATTCAGCAGTTATATAGGTCAAACAATTCCATCTTTTAGATATGTCTAGAGAGTAAGTATTTCTGATAGCAGACTTCTAACAGCCATAATTCTTAAACCATAAGACCTACAACAATGAAAATTTAATACCAGGTAGATAAGTGAGTTATCTACAACTTTATTATTAACTATCTTTACATAAAAAGATCATTATCATCATGAAATCATCACCACAACAGAAACTATACAGTGAGCCATCTAGTTGAATTATAAGGCAATAATTAACTAGCTGCCTATAAAAATTATATGCATCACACACACCATAGAAAACATCATGGTTAAGCCTAACTAATTTGTTTATATTCATTTATTAATTTCCTTAGATAATAAGGTGATTTAAAGGATAAATATTTTATGTGCTCAATAAATTCTTAGAAAATTACAGTAGCCTACAAATGACCCTAATAGTCTACTATACAAATTTTATGCCATTTAGACAAGTATAGCTACGTCTATAAAAACAACAAGTTATGTATGCTTATTTTAGCAAAAATAGTTTAGCATAGTGAAAAGTGCCAAACAACATATTTAATATTTTTTTTACTTTTTTGCTAGCATGAGAATATTGTGTAAAAATTTACATGATCATATGTTATGTATTTTTACCCCATTTATTTTCACAAGAAATTAGCAATTAATTAAGATTAAATAGGAGGACCATATTTCAATTATGATTACTGTAGGTTTAATATTTTTCCTAGCTAGAGCATGTCAACACAAGACTAGCAAAATTGGAATCACAATTTTATCACCTTCCTAGCTCAAGTTATGCAATTTACAAGATAGAAAATATTTTAAAAGCACTTATCTGACTGAATTTAATTCTCCTAGAAAAATACCCTAAACAGTATATTTCATATTTTTATCAAATAGTACACTTCAAGATGAATCAAACAAAATTTTAAGATGGCTACGGTTCAAGGGTGACCTAGCGGAGTTCTAGGGTTTGGATTGGGGCTTGTGAGGGCGTCGGTGGGCACGGCCGCATGCATGGCAGCACGGCGACACGAGCGCAATGGCGGCACGGCGGCGTTCTGCTCCGATGAGGCCGACATTGGCCTTAGGATCTTGCCTCGAGTTAGACCTAGCTCTAACCTAACCCTAATGTCTAGAAGAGCGTGAGAAAGAAAATCGGGCATGCATAGCCACGGCGGAGTGCAGGGTGGCAGCGCTCTCAGCGATGGCACGACGACGGCGATGGCCCGTAGGCCTTTACCTTGGCTCGAGTTAAGGTAATGGGTGGTCAGCGAGGTGGAGGAGGTGATGGCCGAGCGATGTGTGTGAGCAATCACACAATGGCGTGGTGGCGGTGGCATGCGAGCGAAGCGAGGGTGTGGCGACGACAGCGCAGCGCTGTGGTTCGCTCAGCGAGCACGAGAGCGAGAGAGGGAGGCAAGGCAGAGGCGATTGAGTGCGTGAGAGAGAGTAGGAGGGAGTGGCGCACTTATCTGCCCATGCTGGCTTGACTGGTGGGGCCGACGCTGACGTACGGCCACCACGCGGTGGCCGTGGCCTGACACCGGTCGAACATGATGCGTGCGCGGCGCCGATTCAGTCCACCCTGAACCCGACTGACAGCGCATCTTCAAGCGATTAGTACTCCTAATCCATGGCGAATCAGTGCAAGCTTCATTAATAAAATTTGTAGAGCTACGTGAACACTACAAAAATACTTAAAGAAGTTTGGCCTAATTCCCAACGGTTTTCAAACTACAGTGCTCCAAATCAAGGTACTTTGAAACTGAAAACAGCTTCAACCCTTGGAAAAAATTCTCAAGTCACCAAACAACATTTTGTTGATACATGTGAGCTCCATTTGACCATGTTAGACCCTGAATTATCTCAAGACCCTTAAATAAAGTTTGTTACCCATGATGTGAACTACAACTTTTCTTTAGGTTACACAACTATGTAAACACTCTAAGCTACTGTTCAACTTTGGTCAAACTAATATCATGAAAATGGCATTTCAAATGAAACTGACACTTAGAAGCAAATTTGGTCTATGTCGTGAATATAAACATTGTTCTAATTATCATTCTAGGTGTGTCTAAGGTGTTTTCATGACCTCACAACCATTTCATATATTGGTGATACATGATTACAAACATAAGCTCTAGAGGGGTATAAAATCAACATTTCATGTGATAAAGTATAAGAATGAGATGAAATTTCATATTCTCATGTTTATGAATGCTTGTGTTTATGAAATGCAAGTGCCAAATGCAATGCTTAACACTAGGGTGCTACACCCTACCCCTCCTTATATGCTCTAGAGGGGTAGGGTTACAATGAAAGTATCCTATTTTGTATTATACAATATCTAATAAATCATATCTTTTTATAGCCTTGCAGTGCACGCCGACCAGTGTCGTGCACCGCACGCCTTGATCTTGTGGGCTAGGCCACCTCTGATGGTACGGCCCATGTCTTGTCCTGTGAGTACCGAGGGTCATACCCCCACAATGACCGATCAACATGGTGTTCTTGTCTCTTTTTCCATGCTAAGACTATCATTGAACACTAGATCAAAAGCACCAAAAACAGGAATTGTAGTGCTTACCGGCGGGCATCAAGAATGGGCACTACCGACAGACTTACGATGAGTACTTGATCATGCAATGCTCGGCGAGGGGCACCATAGAGCACGTGACAAACCACGTAGGTTCCTACGGTGGCAACTCGAATGACACGTTAGGGTTCGACTCTAGCTGGGTTGGATGGGCCGGGCTAATGCGGGAGCCAAGAGAAAAATAATTAGTTAGATGGGCTATTGCTTTGAGATCTGTCCACATTTTAGAAAAAGGAGTATTGCGGCAATCTCCATAGGATGAATACTCCTATCTAGCACATTCAGATCGAAAGCATGTCTCTACTTGTCGGTATAGAAAGTGACCAACTAGTAAATATTTGTAGTTTTGCTGTACGTTGTGATCGGAGGTGGCCTAGCACTCAATGACACAGGATTTATACTAGTTCAAGCAACGTGCCCTACGTCTAGTCGGGGTCGATCGGTGACTTTTATTCCTGAGCCCAGGTGCTCGAAGTCTATAGTGGGGTTACAAACGAGAGAGAGAGACAGGGTGTTCGGTCGGTCCGATCGGAAGGGCCGAGATTGACAGGTGCTATGCTATGAACGAAGTGTCCTAGAGTGTGCTTGAGGGGTTGCGAACTATCGATCTAATGAACCTGAACTTGAAGAAGTCGACTTGGGTTAACTGCCTGTGTTTGGAGGGAGCACATCCCCTTTTATAGAAGAAGGGGATGGCTTTACAAGTGAGAGGGAGAGAGAGAGAGTATAGACGTTTCTAAGCCTTGTTGCCCACGCCGACGGGGATGGGACAATGGTGGGCGCACACAATATTGTTGATGTTACTGTAGAATGTCAGGTTCATGTGGGAGGTTGAGCTGCTTTCTTCAAGACTGGAGGACATCGGTACCTGCAAAAATGTTGTCTCGCCAACTGGAGGCACGACTTTACCACACTCACCTGGTATGGTGAATTCTGATGCCCACAATACCATTGATGCCTAGAGGCACATGGGGGGTCTTACCGTACGGGTGTTTTGACCAACGCCTACAACACTTAGAGGTAATTGTTGGCGCCTACAATACTGTTTGTGGTAGGGTAGCTGTAAAGTACTATTCCATAGGGTATGGTCCCTGGTGCCATGTTTGACTTGCGAGCCCCATCTTGCCTTCCTTCGTATGCCTCCTGGTTCTTTCTGAGCGGGCGTCCCCGGTCGGATGGCCCTAGTCGGTTCTAGCGCGCCAGTTGGAGAATAGCGATGGGCAGGGTTTTCTATGAACCTCGGTCGGAGACATGGGGTCAGAGTCGGAGGTGGTCCTCGGGTTAGGCTTTCAGAGTGGAGGCCGTGTGAAGGCAGCCAGGGCCTGATGCTAGCACTCCGATCGGAGAGGTCGTTCGGAGTTGGCCTGAGCCTGAGCTAGTGCTCTGGTCGGAAAGATGGGGCCGAAGGCGGCCAGGGCCTGAAGCGAGTGCTTCAGTCTGTTGAGTTTAGACTCTTGGGCCGGTCCAAAAGAAGAAAAGGCCATCCTCCTGGGCCGAGCCCTGGCATGGAAGCTGGTCCCCGAGGGACCCCGGGTTTATCAACCCGACAGGAGCCCCCAAGCCCCCGAGCGATTCCGGCAGAATCGTCTGGGGGATTTTTGTTTTGCCGGCGGGTGCGCACGAGCGCACCCGTGGGTGTAGCCCCTGAGCCCCTAGGCGGTTTGTGCCAAATCAGCTAGGGGTGCTTCTAAGTTTGCCAATGGGGGATGTTTTTCTATTTTGTTGGTGGGTGCACGCAAGCGCACCCACGGGTGTAGCCCCTGAGCCCCAGGTGGTTCGGGCCGAACCGGCTAGGGGGTGCTTCCGAGTTTGCCAATGGGGGATGTTTTTCTGTTTTGTCAGTGGGTGCGCGTGAGCACACCCGTGGGTGTAGCCCCCGAGCCCTAGGCGGTTCAGGCCGAACCAGCTAGGGGTGTTGTCTCAGCAAGCGTGTATGCGTGTTTTTTAGTTTGAGACAGAATTTTGTTTAACCATGGTGTCGTTGCACGCCGTGGGATCGGGTGAGTCGAAGTCATGAACGAACCTTGGCGTCGGTGCGCGCTGAGGGTGGAGATAGCTCAGTTCAGTCATGTCAGAGCTCATTGATCTTTTGGCGTCGATGCGTGCCGTGGGATCGGGTGAGGCAGAGTTTGTGAATGGACACAGGCGTCGGAGCACGCTGTGGATCGAGAGAGTTAGTTTAGTTAGTTTAGGAAGCCGTTACGCGAGTTTAGGAGTCATGGTCCTAGGTTTTATTGGAGTGCAGTGAAGCCGTTTGAAGCCTTTATGTGAGTTTAGGAGTCATAGTCCCAGGAGCCATAGCCAGATGTCGTCGATCCTATCGACATGAGCTTAGGAGTCGTGGTCCCAAAAGCCATAGCCAGATGTCACCTATCCTGTTGATGCAAGTTTAGGAGTCGTGGTCCCAAGAGCCATAGTCGGATGTCACCGATCCTGTCGATGCAAGTTTAGGAGTCAAGGTCCCAAGAGCCATAGCTAGATGTCGCCTATCCCATCGACGTGAGTTCAGAGTCGCGGTCCCAAGAGCCATAGCTAGATGTCGCCAATCCTATCGACGTGAGTTTGGAGTCACGGTCCCATGGCATTTAAGCCCCCGAGCCTTGTCGGGCCTTCGTGGGGGTCAATATGAGTTGTTTTGCGCTACCCCATCCGGTTCCTCACAACCAGAGGGGCTGAGTTTCATCGCATGTCCTGATCGCTCGGGCTCGAAGACTAGCTTGGTGAGCTCGCTAACGGGTGTGATCGAGTGGAATCCAGGTTCGTCATTCATGACGGGGTCAGCATAGCCCTCTTGTGGCATTCCACTACTCCTTAACCTGCAACCCAGCAGATGCCTAGGTCGTTCCGAAGACCGACCCGGGTGGCCTGACGACCTACCCTTGATGAAGATTCTATGGGCTTGGCGAGAGTTTTAGGATCGAACGAGAAGGTTGAGATGACCTGGGTTGCCAGACCAGGCAAAGGCCGCATGGTGCTCATCTACGGTTTTCTCCCCTGGCTCTGTTCGGTTGCTCATATCACGCAACACGGAGCGTTCTAGTGCATTTCGCTGCACGTGTGATGCTTAGTTCCTGAGCCCCCGAGCGGTTCGTGCCCTAACCGTCCGAGGGGGTCAGGCGTATGAGATGAATGTGCATATGGATGTATGAATGATTTGTAATGAAATAGAGGGGCTTTTGATAGTGTTTTACCTTGATGACTGGAGTGACGGGGTTCAAAGAGCTCCAGTCAGAAATGTCCGACCGGTACCTGCGCTTTGTCAATCGTGGGTTAGCCCTCGTGTGAATAGTTTTGTAATAATGAACACATGCTCACCTTGATGACCTGAGAGACGGGGTTCGGAGAGCTTTAGTCAGAAATGTCCGACCGGGACCCGTGCTTGTCATTCGAGATGGAGTCGACGTGGCCTACATGGGGTGCCCCTTCGCTTCCTACCTGTATCTCAGGTGTGGATACTGAGCGATTCAACCGACTCAGGGGGCCGATTGGTCTCTCGGCGGGGATTTCATGTGGTGGTGCTTGTACGACTAGAGTGACGGGGTTCAAAGAGCTCCAGTCGGAAACGTCCGACCGGTACCTGCGCTTGTCAATTGTGGGTTAGCCCTCGTGTGAACAGTTTTGTTTTAATGAACACATGCTCACCTTGGTGACCTGAGAGACGGGGTTCGGATAGCTCCAGTCAGAGACGTCTAATCGGGATCTGTATCTCAGGTGCTTATCCTAAGTGAATTGATCGATTCAGGAGGCCGTCTGATTCCTCTCGGTGGAGATTTCGCTATTGGATCTCTCTAGGTCTGGCCTAGGGAGACGGGGAGTCATCCGCATGTAGTGGCGCTTCAGTTTTTATGCCCAACGTGCGGTAGTGGTTGGTCATGCGGTAGTGGTGGGCCATGTTCCAGTCACATCCCACCTGATCAGGAGCCATTTCATCGCGCTGGGCACATCACGTCGGTCAAGGGGCATCCCATCTGCATTAAATGGAAAAAAGAGAGAGAGAGTTTCTCGCCCTGCCGCTTCGCCTTCCCGATCGGCACGTCCTTTCCAAACCGCTACTCCCCTTCCTTTACGCAGGAGAAGAGAGGGTGTTCGCCTCATTCTTTTGCCTGTTCATCATCTGCTGCCGCCGCCTTTCTTTTTCCTCCTCATCTAGAGCGCCCCTGAGAGCTACGGAGGTCTCTAGGAAAGGAAGGGAGAGAGAGCGAGGGAGAAGAGAACTCACTGATCCTTTTTGCAAGCCAGAGCAAGATGTCGGACTGGAGGTCATCCACCATGAGGAAGTCGGTGCTGGAGTCTTTCGTCAAGAAGGGTTTTCTATCATCGTAGGAGGTGGTGCACTAGAGGGTCCCTGAGGAAGAGGAGCTCCCATGACCTCGTCCCGGCGAGGTGGTGTCCTTCCTTACCTTTCATGAGCGCAGGCTAGGATACCCCGTGCACTGGTTTCTGCATGGGCTCCTTAATGAGTGCGATTTGGAGCTACAACACCTCAATCTGACGGGGGTGCTGCATATCGCCAGTTTTGTCAACGTCTGCGAGGCTTTCCTCAGGATGGAGCCGCACACGGATCTCTTCCGGTGGATCTTCTCTAGGAGGACCTTAACGGCGGGGAGCTTGGTTGAGGTTGCGCTGGTGGGGGGTTTCACCCTTCAGAGGAAGCCGAGCATAGGAGGTTCATACCCCACATACACCCCTTGTTGTTCCAACCAAGGGTTGCACAGGGAGTGGTTCTACATCAGGAACCCGAAGGCTGCGCTGTTCTAGACATTTACCGGCAGGAGGCCAGAGGAGCTGGAAAGCTGGATGTGGGGTTGTGGCCGTAAGGAGAGGCACAAGGTGGAGGCCATCGAAGAGGAGCTCCGGAAGCTCGTGAGGCGCGGCCTTGTTGGAGTGCGGGTGTTCTACACCCTCTACCGCCACCGGATTGCGCCGTTGGCGGAGAGGACACAGCCGATGCGGGAGTACGGTGGCCAGTCGGACCTGAACCATGCTTCACCGGAGGAGTTGCCGGATGACGAGGTCTGGAGTCACGTTGGTCGGGTGCTGCAGCTAAGGCCCAGGGAGACGGTTGCGGGAAAACCCATACCGCTCAACACCTCGATCGCGTCCACATTGGTGCGTTCCCTTGTTTTTGTTCATGCTTCTTCTCTGCTCTTTCCTATTTCTTTGATCTGGTTCATTCGTTCTATAGGGGCTTGGGAGGTATAAGTCCCGACCGCACCTTCCCAAGGGATCAGAGGGCATGGCTCGGTAGACCGCTCAGAAGAAGGCGGCCGAGGCTCGGAAGAAGAAAAAGAATAAGGAGATCTAGCGGAAGCAGGAGAAGGGGTAGGAGATTGTCTGGCGCACGAGGGTCGAGGAGCGTAGGAGCGACGTCGAGTCATTGCTTGTGTTGGACGATCCTACAGATCTAGATGATATGGTCTTCTCCACGAGGAGGAGAGCAGGGGGGGTCGTTGCGACCTCGGTGGAGTGTCATGACACCACGACGTCGTCCGCTAGTGACGAGTTGGTGGCCACGCGTCGTGCGGAGGATCCCTCATCGAGGAAGCATGCAGCAAGCATGGACGTCATCGGTGAGCGAGCGTCGAAGCGGACGCGGTCACCGCGCCCCTTGGCAGCGTCACCGGCCCCATCCCCACTTGTCATGGACGTGGCGGAGCAAGGTGGGCGGTCTGCTGAGGGGCGGACTGACACCCACGCATCACTCGGACCGGTGCCATCGCTTGACTCGTGATGGGGGGAGGACCTGCCTGCTGCGGGCGTAGTCGAGCATGCCGAGCGATCTGAGGGGCGGACCAGAGCACGTGTGCCATGTGAGTCGCAGTCAGAGGATAATGCGCCTGTTGCTCTGGTCGAGGATTCCTGAGCCGGGGGTCGGGATGACCCGCAGGTCGGGTAGGAGCCGGTAGGGACGACTTTGCCCCTGCCAAAGTAAAGGAGCGTGGGTCGTGGTTCGAGAGCGGTCCTCGACGCACAGGGCGTCAAGGTCGGGGTCGGCCTTCAGAGTTGTGTCGCTCGCCACCCGGTATGTCTTCCTCCATTTCCTTTTGGTTCTTTACTGGTTGAGCTTTCTGTTGGAGTGTGACTGACCCATACCTTCTGTTAGTGGCTTGGGCATGCTGGGGGTGAGTATTGCCCCGACTGTAGTGCAGGAGACCTGGAAGCCCATTCTGCAATGTGTCGTGGCGGCAAGACCTTCTGTTTTAGGGATGGTGTCCTCTGGTTCGACTGTTGATGAGGCGGCGGCTGTGGCATCGGTGTTGGCGGTGGTCCCGGTGCCAATGGTGATGGTGGCGTCGGAGGTGACTCTCGTGGTGGAGGCAAGGGATACCGAGCTTCTTGCCTTGCCGGGTAGAGGGTCACACGGCTTACCCTTGCCGTCGGAGCCGATGGCGCTGGGGGAAGACGTGGCCGGGCCAGGGTCGGGACACCCGGTGGTGGCCCAGGCCAATGAGGTGGTGGAGATCCCATCTAATGATGAGGCAGATGTCCTAGTGGAGCCATCAGTGCCATTGCGGCAACCCACCGGTGATGTCACGACGGAGCTGTTGGTGCCATCGTGGGGCCTGGCGGTGGTCCAATCGGTGGCTGGGACCTCTGGCAGGCCAGTGGTGTCGCCGCGGGACCTAGCGGTGGTACGGTTGGAGGCTGGGTGCTCTGGCGAGGTGCCAGAGGGTGACCTGGAGTGACCCTGCCCTGAGCACCCAGCGAGCATGTGGTTCATCCTTTGGGACTCCCAGGAGCGTCAGCTCTTGGACATCTTTAGGGGGCAAGGGCACGTCGTAGTATCAGAACTCACCAAGCTAACCGCGTAGCTTGAAAGCACCCGAAAGCAGGCTTACCCTTGCCGCGTGCTTACCTTTCATAGGAGATAAGGAAGATGTCGTCCCACAAGTCCCACTTCCTCTGGTCGGAGTATGCCCGGATGGCCGAGCTCGAGCGTCGGGCGGAGTCCGGTTGCCGCGAGTCCTGGGACCGGGCGGCCGAGGTAGCCACGGCGCGGGCGGAGGGGCAGCGTGTGGAGGAGTGGGTGACTGCGGCCGGGCAAGGGCTCGCTAGGCGGAGACTGAGGAGGAGTTGTGGGCGTCCCTGGCGAACACCAAGGTGGCACTTCAGGAGGCTTTGGTGGCCCTTGATCTGGAGTGTGCCGCCCTAGAGCTGGCGGAGAAGGCCCTAGAGGTGGAGCGGAGGGCCTAGTCGGAGGCGGATCGAGAGGTGCTCGCGCTCTAGGGCAGGTGATGGAGACGGAGGACGCGAGTGCCCGGCTACGTGAGCAGGTGGCCCAGCTGCATGAGTAGGTGGCTCAGCAAGCGGAGGATCTCTCCACCCTTGAGGCTTCTCACGTCGGTACGTACCCTTTTTATTTTTTTGTTATGTTGGCTTTTCCCTCAGCCTGTTTCTGAGCTCGTTGCTCTTCTCGTAGAGCTGGGCAGAAAAGTGGAGGTGCTGGAGCTGGACCTAGAGATGACCCAGGCGACGCTTGGCCGACGTACGAAGGAGCTGGCCAAGTCCCATGAGGAGTGTTGTGCTCTTGAGGGTGATCTTGACCAGATCCACAACGTTGCCCAGCACGTCGTTTCAGAGATCTTTGGGTCGGAGCTGAGCACCAGCGCACCCACTGTCTAGCTAGCGGAGGTCCTGAGGGAGGTCCTGGATCTTATCAGGTCTGGGCTATTCTATGGAGTGTCGGGGGTGCTGATCGCGGTGGGGACGCACCATCCGCACCTGGACTTCGCCACCATCTGTAGTGGATACACTGAAGGCATGAGCATGGCGGACATCTAGTCCATCGGGGAGAGCTTGCTGCCGTACGTGCGGTCAGTGGCAGACCAAGTCTCTGCCGAGTGGGTGATGGACGTCTGCCGTGAAGACCTAGCCAAAAGCGCATGTGGAGAGGATGCTGCAGATCTCTTGGATGGCGAGGAACCTGGGTCAGAGGTGAATGTTGCCCCGATTTTGGCCAAGCCGGATGCCGTGCCGTCGGGAAGTGAGCAGCTCGTGCCTTCGTCGGTTGCACCATCGTCGGATGTCACTGGGCCAGCCCAGTAGCATGTAAAAATAATAGTAGTTTAGTGGAATTAAAAACATTCGTGTGCTTAACAAGTTATAATGGTATTTTGTTTTCTACGATGGAGTTACTCCATTCGAGAAAGCTTGTTCCCCTTCGTTCCTTAGTTTTTCCCTTAGCATAATTTTGTTTTTTAGTTCTTTCTTTCTCATACCTGCCCGTTTGTTCCATAGATTGCGACCTTGTGAGCCTAGGGCATGGCCCGCGAGGCTCAGCTGTTTGTAACCGTAGGAAAGAGCGGGGTGCGATCAGTCGGAATTTTTAAAGCAAAGCTATGTAAGGTAAATTAAAGGAATGAACTACCCCTTCGTTAGGGTAGGAAGGAATTTCTCCATACAACAGTAAACAAAATAGAGAGGTAGTAGTGCCCCCTAGTGGAGCCCCCGAGCGCACCGAGCCGAAAAACGTTTGGGTCAGGGTGCTCTTACAGGAGCATACGTTAAGTAAATAACGATAAGACTAAAACTTAGGGGAAAAGAAAATGACCTAGCTATTCCAAGGTGCTTGGTGAGAGCGTCGTCGTCGTTATCCTTTAGTCCGTAGGCGTCCGGTCGGATCACTTCAGTCGTCTGGATCCTTGTCTGCTGCGCCCCCTTCTTTTTCTTGGCCTACTAGCCTACCTCAGCAGGCGCGTAAGGAGCAGGCAGTCCTTGTAGAGGTTGTTCATGGGGTAGTCATGGTTGGTGCATGGACTCTCCATGAGCTCATGGAAGTGGCCAGAGGGGCCCTACGGGGGCGGTGTGCCCGCATGATCAGCCGTGGCGACCAACGCGGAGTTGGCCAGTTGACGGTGATTCTTTCAATTCTTTTTTCCCCTCTGAGTGGAGGGGCCCTCATCTTGATCCTGGCGCTTGGCCTTTCCTTTGCCGTGGCCTCCATTGAAGCGCGGTGGGAACGGCGCTTGTTGGAGGTGTTGGGCGAAGGTCAGTGGCCCCAGGCTGTCAGGGCTGGGACTCCGGTCGATGCCGTGCGTGCCTCGGTTCGGTCCAAGGCATGCGTAGGCGGGCAGTCAGCACGGAGCAGTTGTCAAGTCAAGATGAGGTGCCGTTGTGGCTTCCTGTGCCACACTTGGTGGTTGTGACGGTGATAGGGCGTAGTGCCCCATCTGCTGCATCTCTGTTCCCCAAATGGGGAGCGAGGTCACGAGCCGGTGTCACGATACGGAGCTGTCTGCTTGTTGAACGGCGGCGGTCTCCACCAGTGCCCGGAGGTTCTGGTGGATCGCCTGTTCGCGAGGGTCATTTGGCTCGGACAAGCTGCGTAGGAGCATTGCCACGGTGGCAATGTTCTAGCTGGCCCGAGCGAACTACGGGGGATCGGTTCCCCTATACGGGGTGTTGCGCTGGACCCGATGGGTGCGACCTCGGGTGCCGTTCGCCGATCTATGCGCACGGGGCGCAGCGTGGTGCACCGAGCGCGCTAGCGCAATTGGTGGCTGATGCGGCCACTGTCATTATAGATCCTCCCCATGCTTGCACGTGAGCTCGGGGGTGTCCGCATGAGGGCCCAGAGGGGCGTGAGTTTGTGCGTACTCCGTTACCCCTAGCGGCTGTTCCGGAGCATCCGTCATAGCGCACTCGCGGGACAGACAGTGGCTTGGTGCCACATCACCGATGCTGGAGTCGTCACTCTCGACGTCATCGTCCATGAAGTCAAGACAGCTGGGACCATAGTCTGCCATCCCCATGAGTTCAGACATGAGAGGGGATGGCGCCGGCATCTGCTGGAGTGCCCGGGCGTACGCGTCCGTGGGAGATATGAGGCCATAGGGGGACCGGCCGTATGGCGGCTGCGTCGGGGACAACGGTAACCCACCGGGTATTCAGCAGAAGATAGAACTTAGCAAGTAAATAACAGCATGTATATTACTCACAGTGGGGTTTGAGCAGAGAGTTTGCTCGGAATGAAGCGTAGATGCTACGCCGTCGATGTCATGCATCCTGAAGTCGATGGAGGGTGCCCCTTCGATGGGTGCTGGAACGTGCGCCTCCTCACGGAGGTGGAGTACGCCGAGCCGGTCGGCGGCGAAATCCAGGCTTCCCAAGCGGAAGGCCTGGGAAGGCTCGAAGACAGGTGGAACCCGCATCCCGGCGGGCGAGAGTGCGGGAAATTCCATCGAGCCGAAGCGAATCGTATCGCCCAAGCCCGCCATGGCGGAGGTGGCGGAGAAATGGGCCATTCGATTACCAAAAAAGTGTTGAACGTACAGCGTCTTCCCCACGGACGGTGCCAACTGTTGGCACAGAAAGTGACCAACTAGTAAATATTTGTAGTTTTGCTGTACGTTGTGATCAGAGGTGGCCTAGCACTCAATGACATAGGATTTATACTGGTTCAGGCAACATGCCCTACGTCCAGTCGGGGTCGGTCGGTGACTTTTATTCCTGAGCCCAGTTGCTCGAAGTCTGTAGTGGGGTTACAAACGAGAGAGAGAGAGAGACGGGGTGTCCGGTCGGTCCGATCGGAAGGGCCGAGATCAACAGGAGCTATGCTATGAACGAAGTGTCCTAGCGTGTGTTTGAGGGGTTGCGAGCTATCGATCTAATGAACCTGAACTTGAAGAAGTCGACTTGGGTTAACTGCCTGTGTTTGGAGGGAGCACATCCCCTTTTATAGAAGAAGGGGATGGCTTGACAAGTTAGAGGGAGAGAGAGAGTACGGACATTTCTAAGCCTTGTTGCCCACGCCGATGGGGATGGGACAATGGTGGGCGCCTGCAATACTATTGATGTACTGTAGAATATCGGGTTCATGTAGGAGGTTGAGCTGCTTTCTTCAAGACTGGAGGACATCGGTACCTGCAAAAATGCTGTCTCGCCGACTAGAGGCACGACTTTACCACACTCACCTGGTATGGTCAATTCCAGCGCCCACAATACTGTTGATGCCTAGAGGCACATGGGGGGTCTTATCGTACGAGTGTTTTGACCGGCGCCTACAACACTGTAGAGGTAATTGTTGGCGCCTACAATACTGTTTATGGCAGGGCGGCTGTAAAGTACTGTTCCGCAGGGTATGGTCCCTGGTGCCGTGGTTTGACTTGCGAGCCCCGTCTTGCCTTCCTTTGTACGCCTCCTGGTTCTTTTCGAGCGGGCATCCCTGGTCGGATGGCCCTAGTCAGTTTTGGCGCGCCAGTCGGAGAATAGCGATGGGCAGGGTTTTCTATGAACCCCGGTCGGAGACACGGGGTCAGAGTCGGAGGCGGTCCTCGGGTCAGGCTTTTCGAGTGGAGGCCGTGCGAAGGCAGCCGAGGCCTAACGCTAGCGCTTCGATCGGAGAGGCCGTTCGGAGTTGGCCTGAGCCTGAGCTAGTGCTCCGGTCGGAAAGATGGGCCGAAGGCGGCCAGGGCCTGAAGTGAGTGCTTCGGTCTGTTGAGTTTAGACTCTTGGGCCGGTCCAGAAGAAGAAAATACCATCCTCCTGGGCCGAGCCCTGGCGTGGAAGCCAGTCCCCGAGGGACTCTGGGTTTATGAACCCGACACTACTCTCTAGCAACATATCAGATGCAAACCAATCAACCTGTGTAAATTTGAAAACTAACAATCAGGACCACTAGATGCTGATACAATAGATGGGGCGAGGGGGCTAGAACACATGCGCTAGCCACTCGAATGGAGAGATGTTCTAATTAATCTAAGGCTACAGTAAAATTAGATTTTTCATACGGTATATTCCAATTATATATTCACCGTATTATATATCCAATTAATTACAGACAAAATTAGATTTTCTAATAGATGGGGCAAGTGGCTAACCAATCTACACAGTGAATATATAATACGGTGAATATATAATTAATTACAGACAAAATTAGATTTTCCAATTAATCTAAGGCTACAGTAAAAATTTTGTACTAAAGCATACCGTATTATATATTCACTGTGTAGATCTACTCATGTGGAGTCCAATAAAATTAGATTTTTCATTTTATGATTTTTCTATGATTTACTATGATTTTTTAAAAATTCACCGAAAATAAATAAAAAAAAGAAAATTCAAAACCACCGGTACTGTAGCAGACCCGATGTTATTGTAGCAGACCCGCTGTTACTGTAGCAAAACCGCCGCTGAAAACCGCCCAGGGGGTAAAATAGACGGTTTTAGAAAGTTCAGGGGGTAAAACAGACGGTTTCATAGTTGGAGAGTGAAGTAGACCAAGTATAAAAGGTGGGGGGTTAAGTAGACTTTTTCCTCAACTATGTAGTACGCGGCAAGCAGGAGCCATGAACTGAAAGAAGAGATGACGTGTAAAGATGTTGCATGCGGTGTTTGGATCCAGCTACTAAAATTTAGGAGGAGTGTCGGGAGGATGTTGTATGGGGTGTTTGGATACTAATAAAAAAATAAATTACATAATCCATCAGTACTCTACGAGACGAATTTTTTAAGCCTAATTAATCCGTCATTAGCACATATTTACTGTAACAAAATATTGTCAAATCATGGACTAATTAGGCTCAAAAGATTTGTCTTGCAAATTAGTCGCAAACCATGTAATTAATTTCATAATTAGTCTATATTTATTACTCCATGCATATGTCTAAACATCTAATGAGACAACGACTAAAATTTAAGAGGGGCAACCAAACACCCTCTAAATAAAGCGTGCCCCACTATCGTCTTCTTTGGCCACTGCCACTACCTCGAATTTAGAGACTTCTTATCTACAGCCTGTTCGATTGACTGGTTCGTATGGTTGCTGGTTCGTAAAGAAGTACTGCTGGCTGAGTTATATAAGAAAAAAAAATTATTTCAGCTAAAAATTTACGATCATTTATAACACGCCACAGTCAAACGATCAGGCTTGGTCTGCATGTCAGTCGATGCACGTTGCCAAGGCCAATTTGGATAAGCTGATCGGGCATTCCACACTGTACGCGCGCGCAGCGTTTCGTGGACGAATATTATATTCAAAATTCAATTCAGGCAACTTGATCAGATCTAAGATTTTCCAGATTCCAATCTGTACATTCGAGCGCGAGGAGAAATTGAAGGCATGTGGCATGTCGACCGCCACAAGACAAAACGAGAGATATCATCCTGCACATGCACATGTACTTCCTCAGTTCTAAATTAATTATTGTTTTTTATTTTTATACTAAATATTTTTCTAGATTTATAGAAAATATGTGTAATATTTATGTTTTAAAATAAATTTATTATAAAAATATATTAAATAATTTATATAATAATATTAATTATGTACCATAAATATTAATATTTTTTATATAAAATTAGTTAAATTTATTTTTTGGGAGTGAGAAAGACAAATATTTTGGCACGAAGGAAATAGCCATGTACACGGTCAGGTCGTTGAATCACTTCTCCTCAGTCACCTCCCTGCCCATGGGATTCATGTTGACTAAACCTTTTTTAGTTTAATTAACAAGATTTATAAAAAATATCACAATATTTATAATTTTAAATAATAAAATTTCTATAAAAATGTAATCAAGAGTCTATCTTGTTATTAGGTATCGTAAATGTTAACATTTTTATTTTTTTATATATTTGGTTAACCTTAATATTTGACTTCTCACTGAGTGAGAATGATTTCTTCTACGTATAAGATAGTGGGAGTAGATATAGAGGAGAGTCACGCCCCCACATCAAACAACAATATTAAAGCATACAATTCTTACATTTGAGGATTCAGGATTCCATGGATTTGAAGTTTAACTAAAGTTATATAAAAATATTACTAAAAGATAAAATGGTCTGAAACCGATTTGCGTGTGCACCTGTAAAGAAGAAAAGGAATGAGTGCTACGTCATCATCAAACTATTCTACTTTTCAGCATTACTTCGACAGTACTTTTCAGTACTATTTCAATAGTACTTTTCAGCGAAGGAATAGTATTTTTCTCTCACAACAAATCAGTATCAGCAGTGTGGGGGGTATAACCTCAGGTACCCACGGCAATGGACATGGGCCGCACCGCCAGGGGAGGTCCAGCCCATAAGATAAAGGCCTACGGTGCCTAGTTCTAGTTGGCATGCACCGCAAGGCAATCAAAAGATATCTTGACGATGAAGAAATATCTTTAGGATATGATAGATATCGTATTCCTTATAAATACTTACTATATAACCGAATAGATCTAGGCCTAAACTGACTTGTAACCCTATCCCTAAACTATATAAGGCGGGTAGGGACCCCTCGAATTCATCTTATATTCAATACAAACAACCAAAGACACAGGATGTAGGGTGTTACGTCCATCAGACGACCTAAAACTATCTAAACCGCTTTCTCTTTGCTCATGTCACCATCCAACTCCTATTACGCGCACCTTCACCGGTCATCTACTACCATGGGTATACCCCTTGGTAAACTGCCGACTAGATTTCGTCGACAATGGCGCGCCAGGTAGTGGGTGTGCGTGCTGATTCCATGGCCAACCAGATGGCCACTTTCCTGAGCTCCATGGCCTTTCCCGAGCCGGACCAGATCTTCACGGTCGGATTCATGACTTGGATCATCGGCCCCGACGACAACGGGGAGATCGTGGAAGCAGTGCAGGATCATCCTGCGCCAATCGCACTAACACTTGCAACGACATCTCTGATCCCAACGCCCCACCGCTGGGTTAGGAGATCCATCAGCAATGATGATCTGATCACATCCATCGATCGGGTCATAGACTGCTTAGCAGAATGTCAGTTCCTCGTGGGTTTGGTCTTAGATCAATCCAGAGCGAGCGACGAATTTCCCGTACTCCAAGATCACCAAGCCGCTAGAACTGAGCGACCTGCTCAGCCACTTCGTTCAAGGCAGCCAGATTCTGATCTAGTGATCACGGCAACTCCGGAAGGGCGTACCATTCAACTCCGACCAGTCCCCTCCCTAACAGAGAGCATGCTGAAGCCCTATTCTTTCGGGCTGGTGGGTGCGGGTCCGATCCGTCAGGACGCCGTGCACCATCTTTTCACCGACCACGTCGAGCGTAGACGTGTCGACAACCTCTATCAGATCGACTTCCTTGAGGCTGACCAACCTACGCCAATGATAAACATGGTGCAAATCTGAACATACCTTCCGGATGACACGCTCCAAACAATCCTAGAGGAAAGCCCCGAGGCATACTCCGAAGGCTCTACCAGCACCTGCCCACCTTTTCCTCCAAGCTTTGGGAGAGAGCTCTTCATGGTTAGCCACGATAGCATCGCTATCAATGGAGAAACCAGTGTCTAGCGCCGTGAGCGCGAAACCAGGAACGCTGATCGCCAGCGACGTCGCAACGAAGAAGCAGAAAATGTCATCCAATCTGCTGGAGGTGCCCCGCCGCCTCTCACCCGTAATCTTCAACAAGAGTTCCTCATGGTGGACAACCAACAAGTAGAGCAGACGCCGAGCGCCAATCTGGCTGTGGCTACCCACGGGTTGGCTAGACTCCCACCAACGTCGGAGGTATTCAAGATTGAAGCACTGCTTAAAGCAGCTCAGGTCCAAGTCAACGACATCCGGAACCTAGCTCCATCTTATTTGACAGCAACAGCACGCAGTCGACACCTCCACCGATCATCTACTACCGTTGGTATACCCCTCGGTAGACTGCCGACTAGATTTCATCGACAAGCAGCCAAATTCCAGCGAGCCGAACAGGGCGAATTGGCGCAGGTCGCACAATAATGGGCTCAATTTGTAGGTCTGTGTTTCTCCTGTCTGATGGAGCCATGTCAGGCTGGGGCAGTTGCCGAATGAATCTAGTCTCTGCGGCCTGAAGTTACAGCCACAAATTGGCGCAGGCCCATTAGGCCCTTACCTTTGTTCGTCGTTATTCGTTTCTTCATTAGACAGAAAAACGGTGATTTCCTCTATACAGGAAAGTGAAAAACACGAATAATTTCTGTGTGCAGGAATAAAATTGTTAATTTATTTCCTCTGTGCATTCCACATCTCTACCTAAATTAGCATAAACATAACTAATACTTCCTCCGTTTCAAATTATAAGACGTTTTGGTTTTTTCTAGATTTGTTGCATTTGCTATGCACGTAGATATACTCTATGTTTAGATATATAGTAAACTCAATGTATCTAGAAAAACAAAAACATCTTATAATTTGGGATGGATTGAGTAATATACAGTTGAATGAAAAATCCAGAAGCCAAAACTTGCATGCCTATAGCTGAATTATCCTGATTCACATGGCTTGTCCGGAGTATATAGCTACGTATATAGTACTTCAAATATATAGTCATCAAGCCATATTTTTCTAGAAGACACAAATTAAATACAGAAGGCATTT
The DNA here is from genome assembly GCF_019320115.1 of Miscanthus floridulus. NCBI lineage: Eukaryota > Viridiplantae > Streptophyta > Magnoliopsida > Poales > Poaceae > Miscanthus > Miscanthus floridulus. The sequence continues at coordinate 74,119,495 of NC_089580.1, forward strand.
GCTGAATTATTACAGCCAGAAATGTCAAGCCCAGAGCCGAAGCTCCCAACCATTTGCTGAATATGTTTCCTGCAGTGAAGTCCAGTTGTAATATGCATTGCACTTGTCTGAGTTAAATTACTAATTGTTCAATATTGCACAGCACAAGTGTTCTTCTGAGAATTGAGAGACACTAGGAGGCGCGTACAGGTTAATTTGATTAATTGCACGATGCATGTGAGATAAAAGGGAAAAGGATGACAACGAATCCTTTTAGAAACCAGGGTTTAACAAAGTTCTGTTATTGGCCTGCAAGAATCAACTGTCCAGCCTAGACATGCTGCATTTTACTACTGTTGATTAACAGTACCACGTGCAAGATCACATGTTGCTAGTTAAATTGGATTATAGGATTTCCTAAAAAAAGGATTATAGGAAGGATCTAAGTCGTCTTGCATTATGTGAATGAGCTTTTAATTTGACTCCAATTAGAACGATGCTTAACTAGATGCACTTGCATAAGGTTTTAGATTAGAAATTTGAAACTAACAATCGTACTGCTTTATATCATTCGTAGCTGTGCAATTTTCATGTTCAGTGGCTCTGAGCCTCTGATACCTTAACACTTTGTTAACAACAATTAACTAAAGCGGATTAGATTATGAAAGTATTCTTTACTAGTTTGCTTAATGAGGCAGTATGTCTATCATGTCAGCATCACATATCCAAATCAAACAAATATATCTTCACTGCCATTAGATCTGCAAACTTGAACTTGAAGTCGATCTATCTATTGCTTGCCAGTAGGTTTGTCCCATCCCATACATGCACACTATATATATAAACTAGGATAATAGAGTAATTTTACAGTCTATATGCATATATTACTAATTTAAAAAGATCACACATCCAAGAGAAATATCGTCCCACTTCACAGATGGTTTAGTACTGCACTAGGAATTACTATTATTCAAAGAATGCATGTGTTTTAAAAATTAAAACTTCTTATTAAAATATAGAAACCAATGACACATTTCAAAGGAGTAGAATATATGCTAGGTTCAGCAAAAGGTTCAAAATTTAGATGAAAACATGCAATAAGTTGAACATTTCAATTTGATAGTATATCTAAATATACTGACACTAGTGGAGAAACGGGCTGTACTCCCGGTTCTCAACCGTCTTCGGTCCCAGTTTTGAAACCGGGAGTACGAAATCGGGACTAAAGGTCCCCTCCTTTAGTCCCGGTTTCGCGCCCGGGACTAAAGGGCCTCCCGGCCTGGCCACGTGGGGCGGCCCTTTAGTCCCGGTTACCAACCGGGACTAAAGGTTTCCTTTTTTTTCTTTTTTTTGTTTCTATTTTCAATTGATGATTCATTTTGGTTTTCGAATAGGTTTTCGAATACGCATTCTACGCTGCTAATAATATACGTATTCTATACGTTTATAATGTTCGAACATTTTGTACAAACTAAAGTATGAAACTAACGTATATATTACATGCATATACATATATTGTACGTTATTTTATGTACATATAATATGTATATATATATATATATATATATATATATATATATATATATATATATATATTGTATATGCTATCATATCCTTGGGATAATAAAATCACTCCATCTAGTTTGGCTTCCATGTTTCGTTGACGTGATTGTAGAACTCGCCAGCGGGGTTGAGGACCTGGTCATTAAGAAATCCTGCTATGGTCTCTTGAATTGCTTTCAGTTGGTCACGTCGTATGACTTTTTCCTTCAACCATAGAGTCTTCAATAAAAGTTAAAGGAAAAGTATTAATATATATATGTATGTGTTGGTCACTTGATTACTTATATATATGAGCAACAAAAGAAATTGTGAATATATGAATATATTTATATAACATACTTTGAGGATCTCTTCAGGAGTTCTTTTTGTGTACGCCCCGATAAACTCGCAAACATAGTATCCGCAGTAGTTGTTCCCCTGTTCTTGCCTCAAAACCCACTTTTAGGAGAAAAACGATCCGGTGAATTGAAAGCATGCATGGTGTCAATTGAATTATATATATATAAATGTAGATAGTATTTACTTTGTGTGCGATTACATCCAGTGGCGCTTTGCAATGTTTCATGTGGTGATTCCTCAATGAAACTTTTCCAAACACTGCACCCAATAAAATAAAACATTAATTTGGTCTTTAATAATTGTTGCAGTTAAGAGATCGAGGTATATATAGTTGCTAGAGAGACCATATTACCCTTGGATAATATCTATCATGTCTTGGTACTCTGTTTGCTCTTTTCTTAACGAGTCTAAGATTCTTAACCGACTATTGGCCATATCGATGACCATCAATATCCAGTGATTGTTGCATATGTTTTTATACACAAATATGATCGACATTAACTAGAGTCAACATATATGTATATATATGGGAGATAGCTTAGCTAGTAGGCAAATAATTGAACAAATGTCCATATGATCGACATTAATTATTTAACACTCACTTGAAGTTGTAGGGGAAGAGTATGTCCTTGTTTTGTTAGTTCACTAAGAACCTCATGAGATTTTTCTCAAGTTCAGCTTTCCATTGAGGCGGGGGATTAGGGTGTTTGAATACGACATTTGGATCAACGAAACCAACATCATTATCCTTTCTCTTTCTGAGTTCTGTCATCTCATATCTGCATATATAAAAATATAGTGTGAGGATATATAATGTATATATATATATACATGTAGCTTTATATATACACACTTTAATAGTAGAAAATAATCACACTTACAGACAATAGCAGCTAATGAGACTTTTGTCGAGAGAGTCAAGGTGGCATAGTTGGTGTAATTCTTCAAACTCGACATATATAATGTCATCGCCACGGAAGTAATGTTGGTTTCTAACTCTGACAGTAACAAAGGCCTCTCCCCGTTCACATGCCGCCATGTACCACTTGTTTAGCAGATACATTTACGTACCCAGTTCACCTAAGGCCTCAGGGTTGTATAGACTCTTTCCACGTTCAAATTTCTTCCAAGGATCCACTTTCAGAGCAGATGGTCCTTCAGCGAGCACTTGGGCAAGGTCCAAACCAGTTTCCTCGTAAAACCAAGCCAGCTCCTCAAAATCAACGTCTAAGTCTAAGTTCGAACCATATTCATTATGAACGACAAGAGGGGGGACTGATTGTTGCGATTGTTGTCCGAGTTGTGCAACACCTTTCCCTGGTCTAGTCTTTTTCTGTGCCGCCTCAAATAACTTGGTGAGAGAGCGGTCGTAGTCCGATTTTGGCCGGGTCTTTTGAGATTCCTGCTTTTTTTGGTCCACCTTCTTTCTTAGAACCTCTGGAGGTAGGTAGAAGTATGATTTCTCTGGGTTCTCCCTCTCTTCTTGTTGCTTTTTTACTTTTTTGAAGAAACTGTCCACATCTTTTTTACTGTAGCTTTTAATTCCTTTTCACTTTTCTCGAAAGACAGTTTTTGGGGAATAACTGGATTAGATGAGGCTTTCTTCTTTACCGGCTGGTGGAACAACGACTTTGTTTGCGGGGCGGACCTCTTTGGAGCTGGCTTTCTCTTAGTCATCAAGGGAGGCGGGGCAGCCGTTGGAGGCGTTGGAGACCTCCTTGGAGGCATTGGAGACCTCCTTGGAGGTGGCGGCGGTGGCGGCGTTGCCACCTGATTGCCCGGAGCACTATGATGATCTGGAGATTGAATAATTGGACTTAGGTTAGCGGAGGCCCTGCTGTGTGATTACAAAAAAGAATAATTAGGTATAAGAAATTATTATTATTAATCATGCATGTCAATAGAAAGTTTGTGAAAAAATTGTTTCGTTCACTTTTGTCCGCACCTATTGTTTGGCAGTTGAGGAAGCGGCGGTGGACTAGAGACCCCAGGAATAATGATGTAGCGCTTGCGCCATAGTATGAATGTTTTCTCTGCTTCTCCTAGAGTCTTCTCCCCATCACCTCCTGGAATGTCAAGAGGCAGATCACTAAAACCTTTGTTAACTCTATCCACTGAGACGCTAACATATCCAGGTGGTATTATTGCCCCATGGATTCTTGGTGTCTTGGTAGGATCTGGAGGAGAAAAAACACCGAGAGCCACCATGATTGTGGCATTCTCTTTTGGAATATGTAGCTCACATGATGTAAACGGTGCAGTGATGTCATCCATGGGGAAACGTAGCATTGCGTCATCTTGATTTGGCAACTCCGTGAAAGCGCTGCTGCTTTTCAACTGATCAGGGGGGCTAATATTAATGTTGATTCCTGGATTTGATGCTTGCCTCTGGGCACTCATTGCTATTTGCACTTGCTTTATGATTTCGTCCTGCATTCTAGCTTGCATGTCTTTTTCGCGCTCCTATGCTTGAAGCAACGCCTCCCGTGACTCACGAACCAATTCCTCCAACCTGTTGATCCGCGCTGCATCCTCATCCTTCCTTCTCTGCTGGCTTCTGTAGGTATCTCGTTGTCATAGGAAACCATGCTCCCAAGAAATGTTCCGTCCTAAACCTCTCGTTCGGCCACTGTGTTCAGCGGTCCCGATGGCATACGTCAGTTCATCCTTCTCTCTATTGGGCCTGAACGCACCAATAGCTTTAGCTTCTAGAGCATAAGACAATCTTTGTGTTGCTCTTTCGAGTTTTTTGCCATGAACTAGCTTCCCGGTCTCTAGGTCTAGTCTTCCCCCATGAGCGAAAAAACCAATTCTTCGCGCGTTTGGGCCAATTGAGTGATTCTGGTGTGATACCCTTGGCAAGAATGTCCGCTTCCATTTTCTCCCACTTGGGAATGGCAGTCGCGTAGCCACCTGATCCCATGCCATGGTGGTATACCTTCTGTCGAGCATTCTCTTGGTTCCTTCTCACCCGTTCCTCACCCTCTTCCGATGTCTTGTACTGTACAAAATCATTCCAGTATGGCCTCAACTTTGCGAGTGGGCCGCTAGTATTGAAATTGGGCGTTAGGTTCTTCTTGACGTATTTCATGTATAGGGATTTTTTCCAAGTCTGAAATTGTGTGGCCATCTTCTTCATAGCCCACTTTCGAACTAGTTCCTTCAATTCATCATCGTTGATAGCATCATAATCATCCGCTTACAACATGAAATGTTGAAGGATATCATCCCAAATTAAATTCTTATCAAGATCAGAGACAAAACTAACATGAGGCTCGTTGATCTTTTCCTTCCATTCACGGGCACTGATCGGAAGTCTGTCCCTTACAAGGCACCCACAGTGTTGCACGAATTTCTTTGCATGTGGACCAAGTGGTTCGCCTGTCTCGGTATTGAATTCCGATATTATGTAGCGCCCCTCCAATGGCTTTTTTGGGCCTCGAATTTTTTTGCTTTTCACCGTTGTGGTCGTCGATCCAGAGGGCTACGTATAAAAAAGAATAAACCAATATCATGTGTGCACATAATAGATGATAGATATTCAAATATATATATATATAATATTCAAATATATATATAAATATATATACCTCGCCAGTATTTTCTTGCACAATATTTTCTTGGTTATCTTCAAGAGCCAGGTATTGACTCCCGTCATCTACATCCTGTTGGTCACCATCGGCAAATTGAGTGCCGGTGTTGATAATATTCATCATTTCTTCATCCATGTTGTCTCTCAGGGCAGCCATCTAGCTTTTACACCACCAGATATATCTATAAAAAATAAAAACTATATCTATAAAATGAACTCCTGCAGGACGTGCCACCTCAAGGATAGTAACATTTGTAAAAATCATTTCTGTATCTGTACTAGTGATAGAATCTAGCATAAATCTTAACTGACAAAGTTTAAAGGTTTCCAGAGCGTTTAACACTTTGGCAAAAGTAAGATATTGATGCAACAAATATAATAACTGCACTCTAGGTATATATAACCTGGTGGGGAAGAGGAGAGAAATGAATGAACAAGAACCCATCTAGACAGAGAGGAACAAGTGCTTCTCTCCATATAGTAATTCGTCCCCAACAACATAATGGTGCTTGCCAACAAGGTTGCTAGTGTTGTGTCGTTGGCATTTTTCATGGCCATGGCCATGGTCATTGTGGCAAGTAAGTAATTCACATGATATTTCCATAGGTTAATAGAAGAATGAGAGTGTACACACATAATAATCGTTTATCGTTTATATTTATATATATACTACATTTGGGTACAGGTGATTGACAGACTACTACGACGATATCGGGACGTGTGAATAAATAACCATCCGTACTAGTTGACCTTGCTTATGTGATCATCTCGACGAGCATTTCTCCACCGGACAGCACCGTACTTGGCCACGGAAGAGCTCCAATTCTACGAGGAAGGGAACACGGTCTTCCACGACCGTTGCCGCTCTCCCTCGTAGAATCAAAGCTCCTCCTTGACGTCCGTTACCGCTCAGCAGAGAACATACTCGCCGAGATGAACACGGTCTGCAAGTTCAATTAGTATGGATTTTCTACAATTTAACTAACTAGTTATCATAAGCTACCGCGCAAAAAGGAAGAAATGACGAGACACCGGGCCACGCCCGTGCTCCACTGAGCTCGATGGCTCAGCGCAAAATCGCATTGCAAGATTGCCGGCATGAGGGCTCGACACACGCATCCATCCGATTACAAAAGGTTGGAGCAATTAATCCATCATAAACAGATTATATATGGTGGCGGCGGTGGCTCACATCTAAGGTGTCAAACGTGAGGTCCAGCTCCTGCAGCCAAAAAACATGTTAGAGACTTAGACTTTACTAAAATACAGTAATAATCTGTTAGAGACTTAGACATTACACAAGCATAAATATCAGTATGAATTCATGGCACGGCTGAAGAGACCATTTAAGTACAGGGCATAAACGGACTCAAGAAGAAAGAATATGGTGGCACAACAACTTGAACATCATATCATATATGGACAAACCATCAGGGCAAGGTGATCAAGAGTCCATAACATAGCCCATGAAAAAATAGCATATTCAACCACAAACTCAGGACACAATGAACTCTAGTTTATAATGTTTTTTCTTTGAGTCACTAATAAGTGATAACTATGTTGGTTTATGTAAACTAGAATAGGAACAAAGACAATAGATTGATTATGGAGGATATGGTACACACATATAGGCAAGGATGACCTAGGGTTTATAGAAATAGAACCAATCAACGGTGATCCTTGCCTATTAGAGATCAATCTATCTATCTATCCAAGCCATATAGGGTGTATGGGCCCAACAGGGGCACATAGGCCTAGAGGGAGAGCACCAGGCGTCCAGGGGATGCCGCACCCTTATGTCTAACAGTTTAGATTCATTTTGATATAGGTTTGCAAATAAATTCGATTGAGAAAACGAAGTAAGTGCTGCCAAAATGTAATTGGAGAGCTCCATTTAGAACATAACTTGTATAAATGGGACCGGTAAATGAACTTTATTATTTCTGGCAACACCAACATCAGTAAAATGGCATACAAGATCAGAACTCTAGGAAGAAAACATTAAAAGGCTGATTCCAAGACTACGGATCAAATATATATATCCTGTAGGTTGAGCATTGTTATTTAAGTACAGGGCTTAAACAAACTAGAGCAGAATATGCTAGCAGTACTGCTAACACAACAAATTGGATAAACAATTAGGACAACTGGACAAGGAGATGAAATTCGTGCACAACAGAGTATGGATATACTACCAGGAATTTAGGATACAGTATGAATTCTCAAAAAAAATACTGAAGTTGAACCATCACTCAAGCAGTATCAGATCAAGCTACATGCGACTAATGTTGGATTTCCCGTCCATATTTGATGAGTTGTGGCAAGGCTGTGCGTACGGCGGCATCATCAAGGGAATATCAACCCTAATAGAGATGGGAGGTCAGTTCCTCTATTTACCGTAATAGAGATGTTGTGGCTCGGGCGCCCTCCAGTGAAGCAGCACGCGCGGGGAAGGCTCGGGCGTGCTCCGGTGAGGCAGCGCGGGGTCGCCTGGGGGCAGCGGCGGGGAAGGCTCGGGCGCTCCGGTGAGGCAGCGCGCGTAGGGAAGGCTCGGGCGCGCTCCGGTGAGGCAGCATGGGGAAGGCTCCGGGGCTCCTCGTCCTCAAAGGTGCAGCAGCGCGGGGAAGGCTCGGGTGCGCTCCGGTGGTCGCCTGGGGGCGGCGGCGCTGCTGGATCGATCTGGTGGAGAAGAGAGAGGCAATGGCATGGCAGAGACAGAGAGGAAGAGAAGGAAGAAGGGCGGGGTTTATAAAGGGAGACCTTTAGTCCCGGGTCATGGTTAGAACCGGGACTAAAGGTTCTTTAGTCCTGGGTGATGGTTAGAACCGGGACTAAAGGTATGACCTTTAGTCCTAGGTGTAGCCACGGCCCGGGAGTAAAGTTGATGTTGGCGGGCCGCGAAAACGCAGCCCACCTTGGCAAGGTCTTTAGTCCTGGGTGATGGTTAGAACTAGGACTAAAGCTCTGACCTTCAGTCCCGGGTGTAGCCACAGCCCGGGAGTAAAGGCGATTTTGGCGGACCGCAGCCCACCTTTAGTCCCGGGCGGTTGATCCACCCGGGAGTAAAGGTGGGCTGCAGTTTGGCTTCCCGCCGGTTTCTATAAGTTTTTCCTTTTTTATATATTTGTTTTATATAAATATGCAGAGAGTTGTTAATTTCCTAGTAAATAAAATATTAGCAAAAAAATACAAAAAGAATTCCTAGACCTGGTTTTGCATTATTGTACATAAGAAAAATCTGTAACCTAAACTCTTTTGTTTTTCCGTATAAATATTTAACATAGTGTAAATAATAATCATAATTTTCACCATGCAAAAAAGTACTACTTAAATAAAATCATTAAAACTATTGCTTTTCGACAGGAAATTAGTTTTCACATCTTATTGACATTGAAAATTCATTTAAACCGTAGAAAATATGAAAACACGACAAAAAAATCTAAAGTCGCAATTATTACATAATAGGTCTAATACATCACCATAAGCCTGGACTAAAATAATTTTTTCACTAAATTTTTCACATCAGTTGCATTGCTTTTGCTTTTTGCTTTGTGTGACATGGAAATCCCACCATCAAACACAAATTTAATCTGAATATAGAAAAAAAAGAAAACACCTAATAAACATCTCTGAATTTATAATTATTACATAATACCTCTAATACACACTATTAAACTTCACTATATATATCAAGCGGGCACAGTAGTGAACTTCTTCTTAACGTATATCCCTTGGTTATGATCGCGCCATAACCATGGAGTATCCTCATCATTTAGCTGGATGCTTGGGTCTTTGTTCACTGTGAAGGGTGGAATTCGGTCATCCTTTTCATAATCTTCTGATATGTCTGACTTGTCTTCAATTCCAACGATGTTTCTTTTCCCTGAAAGAACTATGTGGCGCTTTGGCTCATTGATTGGGTCGTTGTTGTTTTTCCCTCTCTTCGGTTTTGTAGACATGTTATTGACATAGAACACCTGATTCACATCCTTAGCAAGGACGAACGGTTCATCTTTGTACCTAATATTGTTGAGGTCCACGGTTGTCATTCCATACTGGTTGTCGACTGCTACCCCGCCTCCAGTCGCCTTTACCCATTGACACTTGAACAAAGGTACCTTTAAAGTAGGTGCATAGTTTAGTTCCCATATCTCCTCTATGCGGACATAATATGTTTGCTTATTTCTATTAGGGTCGGTGGCATCTATGCGGACACCACTGTTTTGGTTGGTGCTTCTTTTATCTTGGGCTACTGTGTAAAATGTATTCTCATTTATCTCGTACCCTTTGTATGTGAGGATATGCCACGATGGTTGCCTAGCCAACAAATACAGTTGCTCATCAATACTCTCATCACCCTAACATTTTTTTCACAACTAGTTGCTGAAAGTTTCCATGTGCTGACGCGTAATTCAAGCTTCAGACTTCCTTGGAAACTCAGATCGGAGCAACTCTTTATGTGTCTCGATATACGGATCCATTAAGCAAGAGTTTTGCAGAACTGTGTAGTGAGCTTTATTAAAATAATTGTCCTACGTACCAATATATGTTTTTTCCCTAGTGTCCCCTTTCCACTTAGTCTCCCCTCATGTCGCGATTCAGGAACACCAATCGGGTCAAGGTCGGGAATAAAGTCAACACAAAACTCAATGACCTCCTCTGTTCCATAGCCCTTGGCGATGCTTCCTTCTGGCCGAGCACGGTTGTGAACATATTTCTTTAGGACTCCCATGAACCTCTCAAAGGGGAACATGTTGTGCAGAAACACAGGACCGAGAATGCTAATCTCCTTGACCAGGTGAACTAGGAGGTGTGTCATGATAGTAAAGAAGGAAGGAGGGAACACCAACTCAAAGCTGACAAGACATTGAACCACATCATTCTATAGTTTAGCTAGATCCATTGGATTGATTGCCTTCTGAAAAATTGCATTGAGGAATGCACATAGCTTCACAGTGGCTAGACGTACATTTGGAGGTAGAATTCCTCTTAATGCAACTGGAAGCAATTGCGTCATGAGCACGTGGCAGTCATGGGACTTTAAGTTTAGGAATTTCTTCTCTGGCATATTTATTATACCCTTTATATTCGAGGAGAATCCAGATGGTACCTTGATGCTTGCTAGGCATTCAAACATGTTTTCCTTCTCTTCTTTGCTAAGAGTGTAGCTGGCAGGACTTAAGTAATGGCGTCCATCATCTGTCTTCTTTGGAAGTAGGTTGTCTCATTCTTTCAAACATCGCAGGTCCTGTCGGGCTTCAAGTGTGTCCTTAGGCTTCCCATACACACCCATGAAGCCTAGCAGGTTCACACAAAGATTCTTCGTCAGGTGCATCACGTCGATCGCAGTACGGACCTCTAGGACTTGCCAATAGGGTACCTCCCAAAATATGGACTTCTTCCACATGGGTGCGTGACCGTCGGCGTCTTTCAGAATAGGTTCGCTGCCATGTGCCTTTCCAAATACTACTTTCACATCCTTGACCATATTGAGTACATCCTCACCAGTTCGATTTCCCGGCTTGGACTGGTGGTCTGCCTTACCTTTAAAATGCTTGCCTTTCTTTCTTAGGGGGTGATTCACAGGAAGAAATCGACGATGGCCAAGGTACACGACCTTTTGACATTTTTCAAGAATATACCTTTAATGTCATCAAAATAGTGCGTGCATGCATTATATCCCTTGTTTGATTGTCCTGAAAGATTACTTAGAGTAGGCCAATCATTGATTGTTATGAACAACAATGCTTGCAGGTCAAAGCGCTCCTGTTTGTGCTCATCCCACACACGTACACCTAGTCTATTCCACAAAAGTAGAAGTTCTTCAACTAGTGGCCTCAGGTACACATCGATGTCGTTGCCAGGTTGCCTTGGACCTTGGATGAGCAATGGCATCATAATAAACTTATGCTTCATGCATAACCAGGGAGGTAGGTTGTAGATACATAGAGTAACAGGCCAAGTGATATGACTACTGCTCTGCTCCCCGAAAGGATTCATACCATCCGTACTTAAAGCAAACCTTAAGTTTCTTGCATCATTTGTAAACTCTAGGAATTCTCTATCGATTGCTCTCCACTGGGACCCATCAGCAGGGTGTCTCAACATATTGTCTAACTTACGGTCTTCTTTGTGCCATTGCAATAACTTTGCATGGTCTTTGTTTCTGAATAGATGTTTCAAGCATGGTATTATAGGAGCATACCATATAATCTTGGCAGGGATTTTCTTTGTGGGACGTTCGCCCTCAACATCACCAGGGTCATCTCGCCTGATCTTATATCGTGATGCATGACATACCAAGCATGCATCTAACTTCTCGTACTCCTCGCCACGGTAGAGGATGCAGTCATTAGGACATGCATGTATCTTCTAGATTTCTAATCCCAAAGGGCAGACTACCTATTTTGCTTCGTATGTAGTGATGGGCAATTCATTATCCTTTGGAAGCATCTTCTTTTGGATTTTCAGTAACTCCCCAAATCCCTTGTCAGATACATCATTCTTTGCCTTCCATTGTAGCAATTCCAGTGTGGTACCTAACTTTTTCTGTCCCGCATCACAAGTTGGGTATAGCAATTTCTTGTGATCCTCTAGCATGCGCTCGAACTTGATCTTCTCCTTTTCACTTTCGCATTCTCTTTGTGCATCATGAATGGCCTGACCAAGATCATCAGCGGGCTCATCTTCTGCCACTACCTCTTCTTCAACTTCCCCCATTGCAGTATCATTGAAGGCACCATATTCAGCAATAATGTCATCATCGTCCCATTGTTCTTCTTCACCTTCTTCTATTACAACCCCGGTTTCTCCGTGCTTCATCCAACAAATATAGTTTGGCATGAAAGCCGACTTCAACAAGTGTGAATAAAGACTCCTTGAGCTAGCATATTCCTTCAAATTCTTACATATGACACATGGGCAGCACATAAAACCATCGCGTTTGTTTGCCTTGGCCACACATAAGAAAGAATGCACTCCCTCAATGAACTCTTGGGAGCAGTGATTAGCATTGTACATTCAATGCCGGCTCATCTGCATTACATGACATACATACCATATTAAAACCTAGAACATAATTAGTTAATTATACGACATGCATGCCACCACACAAGGTATTAATTTATGAAAGTCTCGCTATAATGTAGACAATCCCAACTACCACTAAAAAACTAAAGCTAAAATGCACTTCAGCAGCATAAGGATTTCGTGACTAATCCCAACTAAAACAGACAGATCATGCGTTTGTTCAACATCTATGGGCTTCTTCTGCAGGATCACTGCCTCATCAGCCACCGTAGCCGCCTGTGTAAGAGAGTTTTGCACGTGTTCAACATACTCTTCCTCCCAGTACCAGCCTGAATATCCAGTGCCATCCCACTGAAATTAAAATAAAAAATTAGAACTTTAATTACAATCATCATGAAAATAAGTATAAATTAACCATAATCATCAAATGCGACAAATAACTCACATTGCGATCTAGACACTTGTAGAAGATACGGCCCTTGTTGGGACACTCCTTCCTCACCCGGTACTCCACAATCTTCTCCTCACACTTGCCGCATGCAATGAGAGGAAGGTCTGGCCTCAGTTGCTTTGTAACCTGATGAGAGGCCGAGGACCCAGAAGCAGTTGCCATCTACTCTCTATACTCATTTTTAATATAATATAAATTTCTCATTTTATAAACAACTAAAATTAAAAAACTCTAAAATTCTCTATATCTCTAAAGCATGAAGTGTGCTATGCATGCTAGAAATGAAAGCTCAATACTAGTTTTGAATAACTACTTTAACCTTCCTTCATCCAAATACGCAAACTTTAAAGTGATTTTGAGCTTAAATGGCTTACAAATAAAAAAATCTACCATAAAAAACCACATATATCTAGTCCATAAAATAAAATAAGCTACAGATGAAACACGAGAGTATAAAGTTGGTAACCTTCAGAACCGATGGAGGAATAGAAGAAATCTTGTGATACACCGGTGATGAGGAAGAAGAGAGGCCGGCGATAGCAAGAGAACACTGAGCTCGAAGTGGCTCTGGCTCGAGCTTGGGGAGGAACAAGGGCTATATAGGAGGGTACCTTTAGTCCTGGTTGGAGACAGAAACCGGGACTAAAGGTCCCTTTCTAGTCCCGGACGGAGCCTCCAGCTGGGAGTAGACTTTTACTCTCGGTTGGAGGCACCAACCGGGAGTAAAAGTTAACCTTTAGTCCCGGTTGGTAGCTCCAACCGAGACTAAAGGTCCCCTCCAGCAAAAGCCTGGTGCAGTAGCCATTGGGTAGGGACCTTTAGTCCTGGTTGGATCTACCACTACTACATGATGGCCTTGTTGTCCCGGGCGGTAACAGCCTTTAGTCCCAGTTACCACGCCGAGACAACGATCCCGGGACTAAAGGTGGAACCTTCAATCCCGGGTCATCGAGCCAGGACTAAAGAGGGACCTTTAGTCCCGGTTGGTGTTACCAACTGGGACTAAAGGCCCTCAGCCGAGCAAACGTGGCCGCACCCTTTAGTCCCGGTTGGTAACCCCAACCGGGACTAAAGGTTCCTTTTCTTTTTCTTTTTTTTGTTTAATTTGTTTTCAGTTCAGTTACACATATTTGTTTAATATATAATATGTTTTTATGTATGTATTCTACGCTGCTAATATAAATACACACACGCATATAATTACATCTAATTCTCATCTCAAGCATTATTATATTCGAATAAAGTATGAAACTATATATATTATAGATATATATGTATATATACAACACTTTCATAATCTTGTTCTCAAAAATAACGATATCAATAAACATTTAATTTACATCATTTATTCCTTAGGATCAAAGTAGAACTCGCTGTTGGGATTTAGCACTTTTTCTAGAAGAAATCCTGCTATTGACTCTTGAACTACTTTCAGATGGTCTTTTTGCATGACCCTTTGTTTCAACCATTCAGTCTTGCATTTGAAATAAAAAAAAGTATTAATACATATATATATATATATATATTCATTTAAAAATAAATAAAAAATTGATATATACGTACTCTGAGGACATCTTCAGGAGTTCTTCTTATGTGCGCAGTGATAAATTCACAAACATAGTATCCACACAAGTTATTACCTGATTACTGCCGCAAACACCACTGTACGAGAAGAAGATTATTCTCATCATCTCACACGTAAATTGAAGTACGATATAGTAATTAAACACGTGGGGAAGTATATATAGTACAACTTACTGGTATTTCAACTACATTAAGTGGTGCCTTGCAATCCTTGCGGTGTTGCCGAATAAACTCTTTCCAAACCATGTGCGACCAATAATGTACGATCGTTAATAAATTATGGCAAAGTCTATTCAATAATAGTTGTGCGCGAGAGATCAAAATTACCCCTGGATAATGTCTATCATATCTTGGTATAGTGCCCGCTCTTTTCTCAACGAGTCCAAGATTACTAACCGACTTGAGTTTAACTCAATGACAATGAGTATCCAGTGAAACCTGCATTGGTTTATACACACACGTACATGCATATAAGTTGTATTGATATTACATAAAATGTGTAGACTACATTATTATTAACACTTACTCAAAGTTGTACGGGAAAAGTATTGTTGTCTTGTTGTGCTACTTCACGAAGAACCTCATGATATTCTTTTGTGCTTCAGATACCCACTGCTCCTTGGCAATAATATCAGTTTTGAATACGATATAAGGATCAATGAAGCCAACACTAGTGTCTTGTATTCTTTGGAGCTCTGACATCTGGAATCTGTATATAAATATAAGTTACATGTGAGGATAATTATATACACGTATGCATGGAAGTGAGTTTATTAAATAAAAGTAAGAATCACTTACAAACAAAAGCCGCTAATGATTGATTTGTCCAGAGCGTCCATGTGGTATAGTTGATGCAATTCCTTCGAAATTAATATGTAAGATGTCATTGCCACGGAAGTAATGATGGTCTCTAAATCTGATAAAGATCCACTCCTCACCCCTGCCACACACCTGCATGTACCACTTGTTGAGCAAGTACATTTGCATACCCAATTCATTCAGAGCCGCAGGGTTGTACAGACTTTTGCCACATTTATAAGTCTTCCAGGTATCAACTTCCAGGTTCTGGATTGGAGCTTTGCCCGTCAATTGATCCAAGGTTAAACCAGTATTTTCAAAAAAGCATTAAGGTCTTGAACCGACACTTCTCCAGAGTTGTCTGGTCGATAGACTTCTATGTTGGAAACCATATTTATTAGCAACAACAAGATTTTGCATTGGTTGCTTCTGTTGTCCGAGCTGTGGGACATCCTTCCTTGATGTTCTTTTCCTTTTCTTATCTGCATCATGTGACTTCACGAGGAGCGGTCATAGTCTGATAGTGGTGGAGGCTTACGAATATCAAGCATCTTTTTCTTGTGAGCTCGACCTTCTGCCTCAGCAGATCTCGTGGTATGTAAAAGTACGGATTCTCCTTAAGCTTCGGTTGTCTCTGCTTTTCGATATCTATAAAAAATCTTTCACTTTTTTGTCTTCTTCAGCTGCTATTTGCTCATCAGTCTTTCTAGGAAGTATTTCTTGAGAAATAACTCTTTTTTTAGGGTCTTCTTTGCCGGGACCTTAGACGTCTCTGTGTAGTGCGTCGCTGTGGAGGGGGTGGGGGCGGTGTTGGAGACCGGCGTGGAGGCGATGAGGCCAATGTTGGAGACTAGCGTGGAGGCATTGGAGATCGTTGTGGAGGCGGGGGGCCAGTGTAGGAGTTGGAGATCATTGTGGAGGCGATGGGGCCGGTGTAGGAGTTGGAGATCACCGTGGGGATGAAGTCGTCTCGCCCCCCGCGACGCTGTGATGAGATGGGGAATGAATGATTGGGCTAGGCTAGGGGGAGACCCTGCTACAAAAATAAGTTGTGAGTCAATTATTTTGAGCCAATATAAAATTATGGAAAATAATATTCATTCACTTTCATCATACCTAGGGTGAGGTAGGGGAAGTGGTGGCACCCCAGGAATGATGATGAAGCATTTGTGCCATTGAATAAATGTCTTCTTTGCTTCTCCTAGTGTCTTCTCCCCATCACCGCCTTCAATGTCAAGAGGAACATTGCTGTAACCTTTGAGCACTCTATCGACCGAGACGCTAGCATATCCAGGATGAATAACTGACCCATGGATTCTTGGTGTCTTCGTTCGGTCTATTGGAGATACAACCCCGATAGCCACCATGATTGATGCATTATTACCATCTGGAATGTGCAGCTCACATGTTGTTAGAGGCTCGGTAATGTCATCAATAGGGAAGCACAACCCAGCGTCATCTTGAATAACTGGCGGCTCCGTGGAAGCACAACTGCTTTTCATCTGACCAACGGGGCTAATGGTGACTCCCAGTGTTGATTGCGATTGCATTTGACTCATTGCTAGATGCACTTACCTCTTGATCTCCTCCTGCATTCTTGCCTCAAGAGATTTTTCTCGTTCACATGATTCAAGCAATGCTTGTCGTGACTCATTAACAAATTGCTCTAATACACGGATTCGGTCTGCCTCCTCATCCTTCTTTCTCTGGCGGCTTCTGTAGGTATCCTTGTCTACTGGGAATGCTTGTAGCCACGGAACCGCCCCATAGCCTCTTGTTCGACCACCGTGTTCGGGATTCTCTAGGGCATATGTCAATTCATCCTTCTCTCTGTTGGGCTTGAAAACACCACTATCAGCTTCTTCCCTAGCATGAGCTAGTCTCTGTGTTGCTCTCTCAATTTTTTGGCTAAAAATTAGCTTGCCAGTGTCTGGGTCTAGGCTTCCCCCATGAGCATAGAACCAATTCTTCGAGCGTTGAGGCTAGTTCTTCTCTATTGTTTCAGGTATGATTCCATTGGCAGTAATCTCTGCTTCTAGGTTCTACCACTTGGGAATAGCACTCCTATAACCACCCGATCCCATGCGATGATGGTATTGCTTCTGTCGGGCATTCTGCTAATTCCTCATCACACGTTCCTCACTCTCTTGAGATATCTTGTATTCTACGAAGTCATCCCAATGGGACTCCAACTTGACAAACGCCTTAGCATTGAAATTCGACGTATCATTCTTCAAGATAAATTTTTTATACAATGTCTTCTTCCAACTCTGGAACAATGTTGCCATCTTCTTCATTGTCCAATCCCTCACTAGCTCCTTCAAAGCATCATCTGCTTGTAATGTGAAATGCTAAGTGATATCTCTCCAAGCTAGGTTCTTGTCACGATCAGATACAAAACTAACATTAGGAGCGAATATCTTCTGCTTCCATTCACGAGCACTAACTGGGATCCTATCCCTTACAATGAACCCACATTGATTGACATATGTCTGAGCATGTGGTCCCAATGGTTTGCCGGTGTTGGTGTCGAATTCTGATATTATGAAACGGCCCTCTAATGGCTTTTTTGGCCCTCGGACTTTCCTACTCTTGCCGATGGTTGATGTAGATCCAGAGACCGGCTACATGAGTAGAAACACAATGATTAACAACAAATATACGTACGCATGCATCTATAAGAGATGATAGATAATCGAATATACCTCGCCAGTATTTTCTTATGCGACAATTTGTTGATCTTCAACCACCGGGATATTCAGGATATCCTCATAATCAGCAAAGTACTGACTCATGTCATCTACATCCGCATTGGTGTCGGTGTTGATAATATCCGCCATTTTGTCATCATTCAAGATATTATCCGGAGCAGCCATTTGTATCTTCAAGATAACACATAGATAGAATTACTATGACACATAACATAAGTACATGTGATAACATATATAGAATTACTAAATCCAATTAAATATAATAACACATAATATTTCATAAGGATAAACAATAATAAGGTATAGGCTTTGGAATCGAATCAAAAACACTTTCAATCCAAAAACATGGAAATAAGTACATGTATATATACACATAGAATGATACAATTTTCTCTCTCTCAACACATAGAAATAAGTGCATATGTATATATCTCTAGATATGCATGTAATAACACATAGAATGTCTCTCTAGATATAATTTTTTCTCTCTCAACACATGGAAATAAGTACATGTATATATACACATAGAAATAATTAAGTACATATGTATACATATAGAATCTCTCTCTAGATATGCATGTGATATAGATAGAATTACTAATAAAATATCCAAGTGATATATAGATAGAATTACTAAAATAAAATATGCATGTGATATAGAGATTGAATTACTAATAAAATATGCATGTGTCAATTACTAAAACAAAATTAAATCTAACATATATAGAGAGAGATAGAATATAATTACTAAATCCAATTAAATATAATAACACACATATATCTAGATAGAATTAATTACTAAATCTAATTAAACCTAACATATATACATAGATAGAATTACTAAATCAAAATTAAATCTAACACATATATAGAGAGAGATAGAATAATAATTACTAAATCCAATTAAATATAATAAACATATATACATAGATAGAATTACTAAATCAAAATTAAATATAATTAACATATATATAGAGAGATAGAATATATAATTACTAAATCCAATTAAATAAATCTAACATGAAATTAGATAAACTAGTAATAGACAATACATTTTAATCTAACATATATCAAAAACTATAATAAAAAACTATCTAAAAAACTATCTAAATAAAGTACTAATTAAATTTAAATACATTTAAATCTAACATATATCAAAAACTATCTTGACGATGTCGGGCGAGGGACGACGATGGCGCGGCGCGGCAGACGAGCTCGACGGCCGCCGGGCGGGGCTTGACGACGAGGCCGAGCGGGAAGCGGACGATGACGGAGGGTGGGCTCGGGTGCAGCGGTGGAGACAGGATGCGGCGGAGAGACGGCGCGCGATGTGGGCCGGGCAGGGGTAGACGACGACGGCGGCGCGGTAGAGACGAGCTCGGCGGATCGACGTGTAGATCGAAAAGTAGAAGATGAACAGAATAGAAACCGTTCGATATATATAGGCCGGGACCCTTTAGTCCCGGCTGATAACACCAGCCGGGACTAAACGCCATTTAGTCCCGGCTGGTAAGCCAAATCGGGACTAAAGGTCCAACCCTTTAGTCCCGGTTCGGCTTACCAGCTGGGACTAAATGGCGTTTAGTCCTGGCTGGTGTTACCAGCCGGGACTAAAGGTATTTTTGGGTGGGCAATTCCGCCCACCCTTTAGTTCCGTTTCCTGGCCTGGGCCGGGACTGAAGGCCTGAAAATTTTGGCAGCCCGCCAGAGTAATTGGAAAGGCCAGGGATTTTGATTTTGTTCTCCTTGTTTAATACTAGGTTAATCAATTAATTCTATAACAACTTCAATACTTTGCAATATTTATTTTAAAAAATACTATTGATTAACTAATTATTTATTGTAAATAGGAAAATTTTGTAACCTAAAGTTTTTAATTTCTTTTATGAATATAGAATATAAATGTTACTAATACTAAGTATTTTGTTAATGCAAAAATATATTTGTAACTTAAAATTAATAAAACTAATATTATTCGATAGGAAATTTATTATCACATTATTGTAACGTCAATGTTTCAATTTTTTCTCAGTTTTTGACCAAAATTGACTGGAAATTTTTGTTGAACCTATAAAAATAAAAAAAATGTAGTATTTTTGTTCTACAACTTTTTCAAATGAAAAAATGGCCTATAGAAGGATTGTAGATCTTGATGAGTTGAACAAACTTAATATTCAAAACTTTTCAATTTGAGACAATCTAGGGTTCCGAAAACTAGTTTGTAGGCGTCGAAATTTAAAAATCACAAATTTGAACCATTTAACTTTCTCAAATGGAAAGTTGACCAAAACAACAATTGTATATATTGATGAGCTGAACAAACTTGGTATTCAAAACTTTTCAATTTGAGACAATCTAAGGTTCCGAAAACTAGTTTGTAGGTGTCGAAATTTAAAAATCATAAATTTGAACCATTCAAACTTTCTCAAATGGAAAGTTGACCAAAACAACAATTGTAGATCTTAATGAGTTTAACAAACTTAGTATTCAAAACGTTTCAATTTGAAGTAATTTAGAGTTCATAATACTAGAGTCAAAGTGTTGTTTTTTATTTGACCAAATTTGACTTGGTCAAACTTGCTCAAATGAGACACTAAATGACCTCAGATGAAAAATCTCTGAATACCAAGTTTGATCATCTCAGCAAGATCTATAATTGTTACATAGCTCATTTTCCTATTTGAGAAAGTTTTATCAAACACTAGTCATAAATTCTTGAATCTTATATAGACTTTCTAAAACTATGTCACACACTTGTGAAATTTGAACTACATTTTGTTCAAACTTTCTCAAATGCAAAGTTGACCAAAACAACAATTGTATATCTTGATGAGCTAAACAAACTTGGTATTCAAAACTTTTCAATTTGAGACAATCTAGGGTTCCGAAAACTAGTTTGTAGACGTCGAAATTTAAAAATTACAAATTTGAACTGTCCAAACTTTCTCAAATGGAAAGTTAACCAAAACAACAATTGTAGATCTTGATGAGTTTAACAAACTTGGTATTCAAAACTTTTCAATTTGAAGTCATTTAGAGTTTACAATACTAGAGTCAAAGTGTTATTTTTCCATTTGACCAAATTTGACTTGGTCAAACTTGCTCAAATGAGACACTAAATGACCTCAGATGAAAAATCTTTGAATACCAAGTTTGATCATCTCAGCAAGATCTACAATTATTACACAGCTTATTTTCTCATTTGAGAAAGTTTTATCAAACACTAGTCACAAATTCTTGAATCTCATAGACTTTCTAAAACTATGTCACACACTTGTGAAATTTGAACTATATTTTATTCAAACTTTCTCAAATGGAAAGTTGACAAAAACAACAATTGTATATCTTGATGAGCTGAATAAACTTGGTATTCAAAACTTTTCAATTTGAGACAATCTAGGGTTCCGAAAACTAGTTTGTAGGCGTCAAAATTTAAAAATCACAAATTTTAACCATCCAAACTTTCTCAAATGGAAAGTTGACAAAAACAACAATTGTAGATCTTGATGAGTTTAACAAACTTGGTATTCAAAACTTTTCAATTTGAAGTCATTTAGAGTTCATAATACTAGAGTCAAAGTGTTGTTTTTTTATTTGACCAAATTTGACTTGGTCAAACTTGCTCAAATGAGACACTAAATGACCTCAGATGAAAAAACTCTGAATACCAAGTTTGATCATCTCAGCAAGATCTACAATTGTTACATAGCTCATTTTCCTATTTGAGAAAGTTTTATCAAACACTAGTCACAAATTCTTGAATCTCATATAGACTTCCTAAAACTATGTCACACACTTGTGAAATTTGAAACATATATTAAACATATTACAATGTGAAGTCATAACATATTACATAATATCCATCTCTAAAACATAATATATTAAACATGCATCGTTGTATCATGTGGGCACAACAGTGAATTTCTTCTTGAAGTATGACCCTTGGTTATGATCTTGTCGTAACCAAGGAGTGTCTTCGTCATTTAACATGATGCTTGGATCTTTCTTCACCATGAAGGATGGAATTTGGACATTTTTTTCATAATCTTCTGACATGTCTGACTTGTCTTCAATTCCCACTATATTTATTTTCCCAGAAAGAACTATGTGGCGCTTTGGCTCATTGATCATTCAGTTGATGTCTTCGTTTTTTCCTCTCTTTGATTTTGTAGACATGTCTTTCACATAGAACACCTGACTCACATCGGCAGCAAGGACGAATGGTTCATCTTTGTACCCAATATTGTTGAGGTCCACTGTTGTCATTCCATACTCTTTGTCGACTGTTACCCCTCCTTCGGTTAGCTTCACCCATTGGCACCGAAACAAAGGGACTTTAAAATTAGGTGCGTAGTCTAGTTTCCATATCTCTTCTATGCGGCCATAATATATTTGTATATTCCCATTTGGATCCATGCCATCTATGCGAACACCACTATTTTGATTGGTGCTCCTTTTATCTTGGGCAACTGTGTAAAATGTATTCTCATTTATCTTGTACCCTTGGTACGTGAGGATATGCCACGATAGTTGCCTAGCCAACAAATACAGTTGCTCATCAATATTGTCATCGCCTTGACATTCTTTTCGCAACCAACCACTGAAACTTTCCATGTGCTGACGTCTAATCCAAGCTTCAGTCTTCCCTAGAAACTTGGATCGTAAGAACTCCTTATGTATCTCGATGTACGGATGCACCAATGATGAGTTCTGAAGAACTGTGTAGTGTGCTTTATTGAAATAATTGTCTTCCATGCCGATATATATTTTCTTCCCTAAAGTTTCTTTACCACTGAGTCTCCCCTCGTGTCGCGATTCGAAAACTCCAATCGGGGCAAGGTTAGGAATAAAGTCAACACAAAACTCAATGACCTCCTCTGTTCCATAGCCCTAGGCGATGCTTTCTTCAGGCTTAGAATGGACTTTCACATATTTCTTCAAGACTCTCATAAACCTCTCGAAGGGGAACATGTTATGTAAGAACACATGTGCAAGAATACTAATCTCCTTCACCAAATGAACTAGGAGGTGTGTCATGATATTAAAGAAGGATGGAGGGAACACCAACTCAAAGCTGACAAGACATTGAACCACATCATTTTGTAGAGTAGCTAGTTCCACTGGATTGATTGCCTTTTGAGAAATTGCATTGAGGAATGCACATAGCTTCACGGTGGCTAGACGTACATGTGGAGGTAGAATTCCTCTTAAAGAAACTGGAAGCAATTGCGTCATAAGCACGTGGCAGTCGTGGGACTTTAAGTTTAGGAATTTCTTCTCTGGCATATTTATTATACCCTTTATATTGGAGGAGAATCCCGATGGGACCTTGATGCTGCTTAGACATTTGAACATGCTGTCCCTCTCTTCTTTGCTAAGCGTGTAGCTAGCAGGACTTAAGTAATGACGTCCATCATATGTCTTCTCTGAATGAAGGTTGTCTCGTTCTTTCATGCCCTGCAAGTCATGGCGTGCTTCAAGTGAATCCTTTGGCTTCCCGTACACACCCATGAATCCTAACAGGTTCACATAAAGATTCTTTGTCAGGTGCATCACGTCGATTGCGTTGCGGACCTCTAGGACTTGCCAATAGGGTAGCTCCCAAAAGATGGACTTCTTCTTCCACATGGGTGCGTGTCCATTAGCATCTTTGAGAACAGGTTCACTGCCTTGTCCCTTTCCAAATACTACTTTCACATCCTTGACCATTGCGAGTACATCTTCCCCGGTTTGGTTATGAGGCTTCTTCTGGTGGTCTGGCTTACCTTTAAAATGCTTCCCTTTCTTTCTTACTTGGTGATTCAAAGGAAGGAATCGACGATGGCCAAGGTACACAACCTTTTGACATCTTTTCAAATATATACTGTCAAAGTCATCAAAATAATGTGTGCATGCATTATATCCTTTGTTTGTCTAACCTAAAAGATTACTTAAAGTAGGCCAATCATTGATTGTTACGAACAACATTGCTCATAGGTCAAAGTGTTCTTGTTTGTACTCATCCCAGACACGTACACCTGGTTTGTTCCATAAAACTAGAAGTTCTTCAACTAATGGCTTCAGATAGACATCAATGTCGTTGCTAGGTTGCCTCGGACCTTGGATGAGGATCGGCATCATAATGAACTTCCGCTTCATGCATAACCATGGAGGAACGTTGTAGATACATAGAGTAACTGGTCAAGTGCTATGACTAGTGCTCTGCTCCCCAAAAGGATTCATACCATCTGTACTTAAGGCGAACCTTAAGTTTCTAGCCTCATTTGAAAACTCTGAAAATTCCCTGTCTATCGCTCTCCACTGGGACCCATCACTAGGTGTCTTAGCATATTGTCTACCTTACGATCTTCTTTATACCACCGCAACAACTTTGCATGGTCTTTATTTCTGAACAAACATTTTAAGCGTGGTATTATAGGAGCATACCACATAACCTTGGTAGGGATTTTCTTTCTAGGACATTGTTCACCCTCGACGTCACCAGGATCATCGCGCCTGATCTTATACCACGATGCTTTACATACCGGGCATTCATCCAAATTCTCGTATTCATTGCCATGGTAGAGGATGCAGTCATTAGGACATGCATGTATCTTCTGGATTTTTAATCCCAAAGGGCAGACAACCTTTTTTGCTTCGTACGTAGTGGTGGGCAATTCATTTGGCTTCGGAAGCATCTTCTTTATGAGGTTCAATAAATTCCCAAATGCCTTGTCGGATACACCATTCTTTGCCTTCCACTGTAGCAATTCTAGTGTTGTACCCAGCTTTTTTTGCCCCTCTTTGGCCGTCGGGTATAGCAACTTCCTATGATCCTCAAGCATGCACTCGAACTTAACTTTCTCTTTTTCACTTTCGCATTCTTGTTGTGCATCACGAATGGCATCGCTAAGAGCATCACCGAGATCATCTTCTGCCGCTACCTCTTCTTCATCTCCCCCCATTGTAGTATCATCAAAGGCACCATACTGAGCAATAATGTCATCAATGTCTAAATCTTCTCCTTCACCTTCTTCCATCATGACCCTGCTTTCTCCATGCTTAGTCCAACATATATAGTTTGACATGAAACCTGACTTAAGCAAATATGAATGAAGACTCATTGAGGTTGAATATTCCTTTAAATTCTTACATAGGGCATATGGACAGCACATAAAACCATCCCGCTTATTTGCCTCGACCACACCGAAGAAATAGTGCATGCCCTCAATAAAGTCTTGGGAGCGGCGATCGGCATTGTACATCCAATGGCGTGACATAATCTGCATTACACGATAAATTATGAAAACCTTGAACATAATTAAGTATTTTATTACACAACATAGATGACACACACACGGTTGATTAATTAACTAAGCCTGGCTACAACGTAAGCAATCCCAACTATCACTAAACAAACTAAAACTACAATGCACTTCAGTAACATAATTATTTCGTGACCGTACGCAACTAAAACAGACAAATCATTCGTCTGTTGAATATCAATAAGCTTCTCCTGCTGGCTCACTGCCTCATCATCAGCAGCCGCTACCTCAAGCGCACCCGAATTCTGCATGTATGTAGCATAATCTTCCTCCCAGTACCAACCATCGCATCCATTGCCCTCCTACTAAAATTAAAGCCAAAAAATATTCAAGAAAAGCAGGTCAATTAGCCATAATAATCAAATGCGTAAGAAACTCACATCGTGATCCGGACACTTGTAGAAAACACGACCCTTGTTGGGTCCCTGTCTCTTGACTCGGTACTCCATCACAATCTTCTACTTACACTTGCCGCGGATAATGAGAGGGAGTTCTGGCCTCAGTCGTTTCGCAACCGAACGAGAGACCGAGGATCCGGTACCAGTTGTCATCTACTTTCTATACTTATTTTTGCAAACTAGTGTAAATTTCACATTTTCTAAAATAATATATTTAAACAAAACTAAAATTATTTATTTATCTAACTAAACCATGAAATATGTACTATGTATAATAGTAAAATACCAAACTATCAAGTGATTTTACTATTGTAAATCATCATGTGATTTTGAGCTAAAATGACACAGAAATCATAATCAAATCCACCATATCAAGTTACTTTCTATACTTATTTTTGCAAACTATTGTAAATTTCTCATTTCTAAAGTAATATATTAAAAAAATAAAAATATTTATTTATCTAACTAAACCATGAAATGTACTACATATACTAGCAATACTAAACTATCAAGTGATTTTGATGAACTAATTTAACTTTTGTTTATCCAAACATATATGCAAATCATCATGTGATTTTGAGCTAAAATGACATAAAATCATAATAAAGTCCAACATATAAAGTTACACATGCATCTACATCGCAAAATGAGATAAGCTACTGATAAAACATATGAGGATTAAGTTTGTTACCTCTAAAATCGAAGAGCAACACCAATGGAGGGGGAGAGAGTAAGAACAACAGCAAGCTGAAGAACAGAGGCAGTGAGTTTGAATGGAAAGGCTCGGGCTCGGGGAGGAAAAAATGAGCTGGTCTATAGGCCGGGATAATTAGTCCCGGTTAGGGGGCCAAACCGGGACTAAAGATTAATCTTTATTCCCGAGGCATCACCCAAACCGGGACTAAAAGCTTTAGTCTCGGCTGGTATTACTAACCGGGACTAAAGGTTTACCTTTAGTCCCGGTAAACCTTTAGTGCCGGTTGGTAATACCAGCCGGGACTAAAGATCCCTGCCTCACGGACGACCGTTGGGCAGGAACCTTTAGTCCCGGGGGCAAAAAATGCCGAGGCTAATGCCAAATTGGGACATCGTTCTAAAGTCTATTCTCTAGTAGTGTACAAATCAGGACTAAAGGTCTCTTTAATCCTGGACGCGAAAAATACCGGGAATAAAGCCAAATTTCGAGCTGGATCAAAGGTCGTTTCTCTACTAGTGTGATTAATTAACCAAAGCTAGTACAAAAGTTTATTAAAGTTTTTTAGCGACAGAGACTAACAATTATATATATGATTAGAAAGGTATGTTTTATAATGGGTAGATCCATCCAAGTTGCTTTCTGTGACATAATCTGGATCTCAATAACGCTACAGTCAATGCCTCTTTGTGCTAATAAACTAGGACTGCCAAATGATGCTGAGCAGCGTATAATTTATCGAAACCACTTGCACTGGATAGAACAATTTTCCTCGGTTCATATATATGTATAAATGTAAATATAGTAGCACAATAGAATGGCATCCTAACTAAGCATAATCAAAGGGAAAATGTTTTCTAAAAGAAATATGTGTTGTTCAATCATGCATGTAGAAAATCAATGGGATAACCTCGCAAAAAAATCAATGGGACGAGGAGTATACAGTCTCAGTAATCACCATATTGCTGACCTTCCTCTCTCCTCAGTAGACAGTCTTCACTGTTGAAGAAAAGACAGCACCGTACCTTTAGGCTAGCTTGAAAGTATATATCTCTTCTACTTACCACGCATGTATAGTTTTAGTCTTCACCTTTGTAGATCTTGGAGAGGTGCTAATAGATTCCTACATGCTAGGTACCTAGCTCATGCCTAGGGTTTTGTTGGGCTTATTGTGCTGCCATAAGAAGATGAAACTGCCGGACGATCTGATCGCTTAACTCTCATCAGACCGTGATTAATGCATCAAGATATATAGATGCAGGCTAGTTGGAAATCAGTAAAAGGATCAAGCACTAGTGTCTCCGATAATGCTGGCAGCTTCATCCACCTCTGGTGCACCGGACGGAGATCTACCGGGGGAGAGGGGAGAGGGGTGAGGGTTGGGGTTCGGAGGGGGGAGGAGTGTGAAAAGATGGGGATTGTGAGAAGGGTAAGCAGTGCTCTTCTTCTAGTATGGAGTTTCACTTTGGTGCTAATGCCTGCTTGAGAGTTGTGTTAGATTGATCTCCACCAGTTGGCCCAACGGCCAATTGGCCCTTGATCCGCGCCCTGATCGGGGGCGCCCAGCCGTTCTCCTGGCTGATGGGCCCCCGCCGCGCAGCGCTATAAAGAGAAAGGTGGGGGCTGGGGCGCAAGGTATGAGGTTCACCGTAGCCGCCAACGCCCCACCGAGGTTCCTAGCCCTAGTTCGATCTAGAAGGGCGCGCTGTAAGCGACGGGAAGCGACATCGCCTTCGCTGCTACCTCGTCGGCAGTGCCATGGCCATGACTGCCCTTTTGGTGATGTATATCAGCAAGTCCCCTTTTGCCTAAGTTAAGTTTTACTCGCTAGATCTGCACTTAGAGGTTCTATCAGTTCTGTCAATGGTACCAGAGCCAGGTTTTCTAGGGTGTAAATCTAGACCGAGAAAGGGGGGCTCACAAGAGTTCCTCCACCGCTGTAACCACCGCCGTTGCGTGGGAGGAAGACCGCGCTGCTGTTTCGATGGCGCGTGGGAAGAGAGCCGCACAGCACCGTCGCTACTTTTCCACTGTGCGTGCACGGACTCCAGCCTAAGGTTACCGTCGTGAGACCATTCGACGGAGCCACGTGACGGACGCACGCGAGCTTTGGCGAAGGGATCCACGGTGGCGCCACCATCTTCCGCCTCAGAAAGAAAGAAGGAGGTGATTCGATTCGATTCAGATCAAACCCTAACCCTAACCCAGCAATAGAAGTCGCAGTGCGGGAGGGGACCTACCTGGGCTCTCCTCACTGCCAGCGCTACCGTCGTTTGAGCGGGAATGAAGGCACCTCCACCATGTGGGCAAAGACCTGAGCCATCGGCCGGGGAGGTCACGCCATCGCGCAGCCCTTCGCCTCGAGCTCGGGGTCAAGGGCAACGTCGCAAGGCCGCTCGACGATGGCGTGCTCAGCCTCGGGCAAGCGCGCTTGTCGACAAGGGGCCCCATGGCAGCGCCACCACTTCTTCCCTGACCGCCATGGTCGGCCGCTGCTATGATGCGCGCGGCGTAGAGAGAGAAAGGGGAGAAGCGAATGAAGTTAGGGTTTCGGGGAGAGCCGGCCGTGGGTGGTTTTGATCCGCCGAGCTGGCCGGACAACCGTCCGATTGCGATCGACAGCTCAGAGCAAGTCAGGCCGGATTCAGCCTAGGCGGGCGAGTGAATTCCCGGCCCAGGCCCAGGTTGCGGCCTGAGCGCAGGGGAGGCGCTGCGTGCTCGTACGAGTGGGCCGCGCGCTGCTGCTGCGGACTGGGCCACGTACTGTTTCGCCAGGTCGGGCCAAATGAATAGTAAACACAGAGTTTTTGTTCTATTATTTTCAGAAGCAATTTTTTATATTTTTATCTAGTTTAAATCTCCGTCAAAATTCGAACCAATGGGAGAATTTAATTTGAAGAGCAGTTGTATTTAGTAAATTATGACTATGTTTATCCTCTAATTAAATTAGAACCAGCGGGAAAATTTAAATTAGAGGAGTAATCCGATTTGTTTATGTTAAATTATGGTATTTTTATTTTCTGACCAACGTTGATGATAACAATATTATAATGAGTTTAAGTTTGAAGTTTAAATCTCTAATAAATTTTACACCAACGTGGTTAATTTTTGAGAGTAGATAAGAGCCAAAGAAATGCTCCTTAACTAATAGAATATATCTCATGTTTTCGCTACAATGATGTTAATTATCTTCTGATTAAATTCGAACCAACAGGAGAATTTAATTTTGAATAGTAGTTATATGTCTTTAAGTTAATTTATGAGTTTTATGCATTAATTCTATTTTCTGCCCAACTGTGATGTAGAATAAATGCAGAAGCACCACGCATGTTTTAACCGTCGAGATCACTCGGCTGTAAGTCAATAGGGCTACAATGCTGGGGTAGGTGAATAAATAGGCTTGAGTAAAGCCATTTTAGGACTGTTTTTGTTAGTTTATTAATTTTTTGATTAAATTAGAACCAACGGAAAGATTTAATTAGAAACTGAAGAATAAGTGAATGTTTTAGTCGTCACAGCTAAGTTTTCATTACAGTAAACTGTGTATAGATTTATCCCGCATGGGAGAAGTTTGGCATAGTATTTATGCTAGTCAATCCTGCATGGTGGGAGAAGTTTTATGATGAATCATATGTTTTTGTATCCCGCATAGCGAGAGAAGTTTGGGTAGTTCTTATGCTATCCTAATATTGACCATGGCGCAAATAGAAATGTACTGTCATGGTCAATACTAATCAAAAGACAAGGAAAAGATGCAAGCGTGACTTGCAAAAGTACAGTTAATAAAAGACCTCTTGAGTTCTTGAAGTGGAATGAGGAAAGTGTACTCCTATACGAATCAAGAAATAACTTTGTTTGCATGACACAATCATGTGAAAGAAGTAAGTAATAAGTGTCTCCTCAGTTATAGGTTTTCTGAATAATTCACGAAATTATGGCAGCATAGTTTATGCCATATTTTGAGGGGGAGAATAGTAAGATCAATTAAGAAAGATTCTCTTCATTAAGACTGAGATAAAGATTAATTAAGACGAATATGACCGTGGGAGTAAGAGTGAGTGTAACACCCTGAAATTTGCAGGTTTTTAAAATAGCTTAAAATGATTTATTTATGCATTTTGTGTAACACCCTAAATTTTGAAATTCTTTTAAAAATAGTAAATTTGATTTAAATATGCAATTATATGTGCAATTCAAATTAGGAAGTAATATTTCTTTTATAAAATTAAAAGAAAATGCAAGAATAGAAACATGTGATGCATTCATGCTATTGCGTATTTAATTCTGTGACGGGTGTTTTATTCAAATGCTAAAAGATTCTAAAAACCTTTTGAAAATGAGTTTGAAAATTTTATTTATAAAAAGAAAAAGGGAAAATTCCTTCCATTCCTCCCTTCCTCACATTCGGCCCGCTGGCCCCTCTCTTTTTTTCTTCCCGCGGCCCAGCACCGCAGCCAGCAGCCCAGCTCGCCTTCCCCTTTTCCCGCTCGGCCCAGCTCGCGCCAGCCGCCCAACCGCGCCGGCCCAGCCGCGCCAGCCCAGCTGCGCGCACCGTGCCGGCCCAGCCTCGCCGCACTAAGCAACTGCCGCGCCCAGCAGCTGACGCCCGGGTCCTACCTGTCAGCGCCGTCCCCTACCCCGCGCGGCTCGGCAACCGCCCGCTCCTGCCGCTGCGCAACCGCCGCCCGTGCCCGCACCTCGCGACGTGGGCGCGTCGCCCCACTCCTCGTCCTCGATAAAAAGAAGCCGAGCCCCCCCCCCCGCACACTCCCCTACTCCCCCCACTCCATTTTCTCTCTCACGTTCACGCCTCGGAGGCCACGACTGTCGCACGGAAGAGCTCCGCCGGCCACCGTCCTCACCTCCACGCGAAACGCCGTCCCTGAGTCGCGTTCGTCTCCGTTTGAAGTCGCGGTGAGCTTCGCCGTACTCCCCTCCTTCCCTCTGTGCTTTCAATTTGGTATTTCGTGGCCGTTTGGGGCCCTATTCGCGTGCGTCCGTGAGCTTTGGCCGCCAACCATGGCGCCCGTCGCCTCGGCTTCCTCCTCCGGCCGTCGTGATGGCCTGCGCGAGTTCCCCTTCTCCCCAGCTTTCTCCCGGTGCCTCCGGATTTCCGAACCGTGGCCCCTAGCCCCGGAACCGCGCGCTCCGGCGTGTCCTTGCCGCTGGCCATGGCTGCGCCGCCGTGGCTGTCACTGTGCCGGCCGCCGGCGCCCCTTTCTCTCTCCCTCCCATCTGTTCCGGGCCGTCCGATCTTGATCTAACGGCCATCGTTGGCCGATACCCCTTCGCGGGTGGTTTTGCTAAAGAGCCCTCCTGTTTTCGCGTAATAGAACCCGCAGTCCAAAGCGCATTCCCCCTATTACGCATTCTTGATTTGAAAGCGTAAAGTCATCGGCTTAAGTCAAAAGTACGCTTTCAGTATTTACAGAAATGCCATTTGAACTGTTTCGCTTATAAAATTGTCGTTTTAGCTCCGAATTGATCCATTCAAATCGCGTTAGCTTCGTAATTTCATAGGCTACATGTTAGAACTACTGTTAATCAAGTTTGGAACTTTTTAATTTCATGATTAGAATTAATTAAATATAGGGCTATAGGAAAACCCGTTTTAATCACAACTTTCGCATTTTAGCTCCGTTTTTCGTGAACTTCGCGTTGACGTGATCGTAGAGAAACGTAGATTAGTTTTACAAACATTTTATCTTGTTTTCAATACTGTTGGTGTACTGTTCTAATGATAGGAATGTTTGCTTTGCATGAATGCTTTTGGAATGTTGTATGTTGCCGTGTTGGTCGCGTTCAGACGGTGAGGAAAACGTTGGAGACCAAGAACTCTTCGACGACCAGCAGGACCAGCACGAGTTTGTGAACCAAGGCAAGTATAACATGGGCCTTCCTTGTTGTCCTATTTCACTTTAATCAATTACTCATTTGCATGTGTCTAATTTTGATAACCGTAAGGATATCCTAGTGATTGTTATCCTGTTCCTTGTCTCCTATGGGTTAAATGCATATGGGTAGATTGCTAGTGCTCTAACTGAACTTGATATACATATAGATGAATGATACTATGGAACAAAGTGAGTAACATGAATTATAACAACTGTTCCATAGGGCGAAAGTGCAAATGACCTTTGTTCATGTTGCTCCCGGCCCTCCATAAGGACTTATTTGTCGGCAAAAGCTGGGACTGACAGTGCAACCGGGAGAGTCATATGGCTCTGACTTTAGCTCAGTAATAGGACCTTTCCTAGCTGGTTAGAGGTTACCTTTTTGGCGCAAATGGGGCTTGCCACTTTGGGTATAGGGCTGCCTCTGTTCCTATGAGTATAGCCGCGATGGATTTGTGCCATAGGAAAGGGGGGTCCCTACATCTGCCTGCCAAGGAAACCTAGCGGCCCTAACTTGTTAGGGAAACCTATGAAATGGCTTCATAGTGTACCCTGCCCGCTCACCTTGGTAGTGACATGGGAGTAATTAACCCGGGCGTATGGGGATCATGACTCCCGGTGAATGTGCACCACCTCTGCAGAGGGTAACAAACTGTTATAACAGCCGTGCTCACGGTTACAAGCGGCCCAGAAAACTCACAGAATAACTGGTTAATTGTTGATGATCGTTTAAAGTTGTTCAATGATGATATATGGTACACCTGACCCCGATATTTGTTCTTATGGGAATTAAATGGGAGCTTAAGCATAACTTGATAATACTTGAGAATAAAAGTTTGACCTATTAAAAATGCTGACTGCAGTAAACCAGAGTCTATCCTTTTTGAGCTTCATAACCCCATGTTAGCTTGCTAAGTACGGAATGTACTTACACTTGTTTATTTTCTTTACTTGGATAAAAATCCCGGATGGGTAACAGATGACAACGGGTATGAGGATTTCCCGGAGGATTATTAGGCTTGTGGTCAACCAGTTGACCTTCCCTGTGATGACGGCCACGAGAGTTCATTCTATTTTTATTATTCCGCTGTGATGTATGAGACTAAGTTCTATTATAACTCTGATGTATGAGACACTGTGATGATACTATTGTAATTTGTCAGCTTGTGTGTGTGATTGATTCCTGGGCACACACGAGTTTTGTGCATTCAATTTTATCCTTAAAATTGGGTGTGACAAATTGGTATCAAAGCCAGGTTGACTGTAGGACGCAAGCCTAGTTAGAAAATGGTCGTTTTTGCAGCTTTGCTCCTCTGGTTTCTTGCTTACTGACTTATCCTTGTTATTTTATTAAAACATTTATGCTTTTCATACCTTAATCTATTATTTAAAATAGTTGATTCTAATTTCTATCTCACTTTAAATCTATAGATGTCTCATAATCCGAAGACTGCTCGACTCAGCACCGCCGGTTATCGTGCCATGTTCACCCCGCGTGCCCCACCAGCGGAGAGGGAGATTGTGATCATCTCCGACGACGAGGAGATGGCTACACCGACACCTACACCTACCCCTACACTAGTCGCTGTGCCCGTCTACCCTGTGGTAGCTACACCTGAGGAGTCGACGGCTACTTCCCCTACACCTGCACCCGCCCCAGCTGCCCCCGTGGAGGAAGATGAGATTGGCTGGAAGTGCAAGTACTACTTCAAGCCAGCTCCAAAGACAGCCTACTACCACACTCTCCTCACCCACGTGCTGGACGACTACTTCCCCGACTTGCATGCCTCCATCAGCTACCACTGCGCCGAATACAAGCACCCACTGGAGGCTACCTTCTAGAAGGTAGAGCTGGTGGTCACCGCATGGAATGATGTCATCAATGGACATGAGGTGGAGACTGTCCACAATGCCCCTGCTAGGAGAGCCCATGCTTTGGATGGCATGGAGGATGCAGCACAGAACGCCTACATCCACTACCATGGTCGTCGCTTCGAGGCCATGAGGGAGGATCGTTTCAGGTTCCTTCCTCGAAATGATCATGAGGGTGTTTGGCAGGTTTTGGCTCCACCAGAGAATGACCCAACTCTGGAGGCAACGGTGCAGCATGTCCACGCTATGCAGGGAGTGGATGATGAGATCAAAGGAGAACTACGTGCATCTCAGAGGGCGCAGAGACGTCTTCAGAAACAAGTGGATGAACTTCGAGCACAGCTGGGACAGCCTTCCATCTACAAGAAGAAGCGCCGTTCCTTCACCATGATTGACACCGCTCCATAGGTGTTAGGTGCCTTGATCTAGATTATCACGTCGTTAGTTCGTGTCCTTATTTAGTCTTGTTGGTCTTGTGAACTTGGTTGATTAGATGTTTGATTTGTGAACTTGGTTGAGTTGGTATTTTGCTTGATTGCTGGAAGTTTGTGGGCATGTCCACAACTTCTTTAGATTGGAACTTTAAATTTAGAATGAAATCTTAATGCAGAAGTATCATTTTACCTTATCTCTGCTGTGCTGATTTCTGGAGCAGCCTGTGTTCTTTATCTGGTAACTCGAAATCGGGGATGATAAAAATTCTGAAATTTGTGTGGTGATGACTAGACCTCTGTATCTCTCAAGTGTCTTTGGAATCACGTCAATAGCTATTCAGGTTTGGGAGATCTAATTGGCACAAGTTGATGTTCCTGCGCTGTCTGGAACTCAGAACAGTTTTGGTTTAACTCTATTTTTGACTATGTGTGAGTTCGAATCTGTAAAAGTGGTCAAAATGAAAGTTGTAGCTGATGTCCTAAGCTTTCTAACGAATCTTGGTGCACCTCTGTTGGACCTCTGAAACTCGAGTTATAACAGTTTTACTGAACTGCTGAATTTGAGTCTTGCCCAGAAAAATTTCAGCATTGTTTCATATCTCTTGTAAGTTCTCTATAATTGAAAAAAAAAATCTCTAAACTTTGCACATTTGTTGGACAACAGATGGCCGCAAGAGGAGGAAGAGGCAGAGGCCGTGGTCATGGGCGTGATGCTCTTATGAATCCGCCACCGCCACCCGTGACCATGGAGCAGATCTTGGGTATGCAAGCGCAGCTGATGCAAGCTATGATGCAGCGTTTGGACAATGAACCTGCAAGAGGTCCACCGCCTGTCTAGGTTAGAGATAAGCGTGGAGAGTTTATGAAAGGTCGTCCACCGGTGTTCACACATGCCACAGACCCTATGGAGGCCGATGACTGGTTGCGTGCTGTGGAGAAACAACTGAACATAGCACAATGCAACGACCTGGAGAAAGTGTTGTATGCTTCCGGGCAACTCCAGGGAGCTGCTCAGGATTGGTGGGAATCATTCCAGTTTGGACGTCCCAACAATGCTCCTGATATCACATGGCAGGAATTTAAGGACAGTTTCCGATCATACCATATTCCTGATGGACTAGTGGAACTAAAGCAGGAAGAATTCAGATCTCTCAAGCAAGGATCAATGACTGTGGCGGAATATCGGGACAAGTTCGCACAACTATCCCGCTACGCTCCTAATGATGTGGCAGATGACAAGGATAAGCAACGCCGTTTCCTCAAGGGACTCTATGATGGACTGCAGCTCCAGCTGATGTCTAATACTTATCCTAATTTCCAGTCTTTAGTGAATCGCGCAATCATGATTGATGATAAGCGCAAGGAGATGGAAGCTAAGAAGAGAAGGCTCCAAGGGCAAGCTTCTAGAAGCAACACACGCCCACGTGCTTTTCCCCAGCAAGGTTTCCAGCAGAGGAATCAAGGACCAACTCATCAGGGAAACCGTGGTCAGTATCCTCAGCGGAACCAGTTCCAGCAACGTCCTCAGTATCAGCAACAGTTTGGAAGTCAGCGTCCCCCGCAACAGACTAGCAATCCTGCAACACGCCAGGGAGTGCCTAACAATGCTCCTATGAAGAGTGGCGCATCCAACAATCCCAATGCCTGTTACTGATGTGGAGAAGTAGGTCACTATGCTCATCAGTGTCCTAAGAAGCAGAACCAGCAAGTACCTCAGAATCAGGCCAACAATCAGAAGTTCAACGCTCGATCACCTCTCACAGCGAAGGTGAACTATGTGTCATCTGATGCAGCTCAGGAGACGCCTGAGGTCATGTTGGGTACGTTCAGTGTCAACTCTATTTCTGCTACCGTACTTTTTGATTCTGGTGCTTCGCATTCTTTTATCTCCCAAGCTTTTGTTAGAATGCATAGCATACCTTTGTGTGCCATGAAAAACCCAATACTAGTGAATTCCCCGGGAGGTAGTATGCCCGCTTCTTATTGGAGCCCCTCAACTAGCATTTCCTTAAGGGGGGTAGACTTCAAGGTGAAGCCTATTGTGTTGAGAACAGTGGGAATTGACCTTATCCTAGGAATGGATTGGATGAAACAACACCGGGCAGTGATACAGTGTCAGGAGAAATCTGTGGTTGTGACATCACTCAATGGGGATAGAATCTATGTAGAAGTAGTAGTGCAAGCTCAGCCTACAGCCACAGTGAATCAGCTAGATGGTGAAATCAATGAACAAGATCGGGTCGTGGAGGAATTTCCGGATGTCTTCCCCGATGACTTGCCAGGTATGCCACCTGACCGAGACATTGAATTCATTATTGAATTATTACCTGGAACTGCACCAATAGCTAAACGTCCATATAGAATGGGAGTTAATGAATTAGAAGAGCTTAAGAAACAACTAAAAGAGTTGCAAGAAAAAGGCTTCATACGCCCCAGTTCTTCCCCGTGGGGGGCACCTATGATCTTTGTGGATAAGAAGGATGGTAGTCAATGGATGTGTGTGGATTACCGCTCACTTAATGAGGTTACCATCAAGAATAAATACCCTTTGCCTAGGATAGATGATTTGTTTGATCAGTTGAGAGGAGCTCATGTGTTCTCCAAGATTGATCTCCGATCTGGTTATCATCAGCTTAAGATTCGGAACTCGGATATACCTAAGACAGCATTCACTACACGGTATGGATTATATGAGTACACCGTTATGTCTTTTGGATTGACCAATGCACCTGCATACTTCATGTATTTGATGAATAAGGTGTTCATGGAGTTTCTGGATAAATTTGTGGTAGTATTCATAGATGACATACTAATATTCTCCAAGACTGAAGAAGAACATGCGGAACACATAAGGATGGTCTTGCAAAAGCTTAGAGAACATAAGTTGTACGCTAAGTGGAGCAAGTGTGAGTTTTGGTTAAAGGAAGTCTCTTTTCTGGGTCATGTTGTCTCCAATGGTGGAATAGCAGTGGATCCAGGCGAAGTGCAAGATGTACTGAATTGGAAACCACCAACTACTGTAAGTGAGATTCGAGGCTTTTTGGGATTGGCTGGTTATTACCGAAGGTTCATTGAAGGCTTTTCCAAGCTAGCCAAGCCTATGACAGCTTTGTTGGAAAAGAATGCTAAGTATGTATGGTCGGATAAATGCCAGGCAAACTTTGAAGAGCTAAAGAAGAGATTGACTACAGCTCTAGTATTAATTTTGCCCGATTTAAACAAGAACTTCTCTATATATTGTGATGCATCCTGTTTGGGTCTTGGATGTGTGCTTATGCAAGAAGGAAGAGTGGTTGCATATGCATCTAGACAACTAAGGAAGCATGAGTTGAATTATCCTACTCATGACTTGGAATTGGCAGCTGTGGTTCATGCTTTGAAGATCTGGAGACATTATCTGATTGGACATAAGAGTGATATCTATACTGATCATAAGAGTTTGAAGTATATATTCACCCAATCAGATCTGAATCTGAGGCAACGTCGTTGGTTGGAATTGATCAAAGACTATGATTTGGAAGTGCATTATCACCCGGGAAAGGCAAACGTCGTAGCTGATGCACTTAGCAGAAAGAGTTATGCCAATGATATTTAGACAACATCTATGTCAGCAGAGTTGTGTGCTGAAATGGAATATCTCAACTTGAGTCTGGTCACTAATGCAATGGAATTGGTGATAGAGCCTACACTAGAGCAGGAGATACGCAAAGGACAATTGGAGGATGAAAAACTTAAAGAGATAGCAGAGAATGTAGTGCTTGGAAAGGCACCCGGATTCAGAATGGATGAGAATGGAACTCTTTGGTTCGGAAAACGGATATGTGTACCGGAAGTGAAAGCTATCCGTGATGCAATTCTACAAGAGGCTCATGAGTCTGCTTATTCTATACATCCCGGAAGTACCAAGATGTACTTAGATCTCAAAGAAAAGTATTGGTGGTATGGTTTGAAGAGAGATGTGGCAGAATATGTGGCTTTGTGTGACACTTGTCAAAGAGTGAAAGCTGAGCATCAGAGACCTGCAGGGTTACTACAACCAATGAAGATCCCAGAATGGAAATGGGAAGAAGTTGGCATGGATTTTATTGTAGGATTACCCCGCACTCAAAGAGGTTATGATTCAATATGGGTAATAGTGGATCGACTCACCAAGGTCGCTCACTTTTTACCAGTCAAGACTACTTATAATGGTGCAAGATTAGCAGAGTTATACATGGAACGAATAGTGTGCTTACATGGTGTTCCCAAGAAAATTATGTCGGATAGAGGCACCCAATTTACATCGCAATTCTGGCATAAAGTACATAGATCTTTGGGAACAAAGTTGAATTTTAGTTCTGCTTACCACCCGCAAACTGATGGATAGACGGAAAGGATCAACCAGATTTTGGAAGATATGTTGAGAGCCTGTACACTTCAGTATGGTGATAGTTGGGATAAGAGTCTGCCTTACGCAGAGTTCTCATACAACAACAGTTATCAAAAGAGCCTCAAGATGGCACCTTTCGAGGCGTTGTATGGACATAAGTGTAGAACACCTTTGTTCTGGAATCAGACTGGAGAAACTCAAGTGTTTGGTCCCGATGTCCTTAGAGACGCGGAAGAACAAGTGAGAATGATTAGAGACAATTTGAGAGTAGCTCAGTCTCGACAGAAGAGTTACGCTGATACTCGCAGAAGAGAGCTGACTTTCGAGATTGATGATTATGTGTACCTGAAAATGTCACCAATGAGAAGTGTGAGAAGATTTAATATGAAGGGAAAGTTAGCACCAAGGTATATAGGACCTTTTAAGATCCTAGAGAGACGTGGAGAAGTAGCTTATCAGTTGGAACTGCCTGAGAGCTTATCCGGTGTGCACGACGTGTTTCATGTTTCCCAGTTGAAAAAGTGTCTGAGGGTACCAGAAGAACA
Organism: Miscanthus floridulus; assembly: GCF_019320115.1. Classification (NCBI taxonomy): domain Eukaryota; kingdom Viridiplantae; phylum Streptophyta; class Magnoliopsida; order Poales; family Poaceae; genus Miscanthus; species Miscanthus floridulus. The sequence continues at coordinate 74,159,051 of NC_089580.1, forward strand.
AATTCCTTTGGAAGAACTTGTTGTCAAGGAAGATCTTACTTATGAAGAGTATCCGATAAAGATCTTGGAAACTGCCGAAAGAGTTACGAGAAGCCGAACAGTAAAGATGTGTAAGGTGCAGTGGAATCGTTACACAGAGGATGAGGCTACTTGGGAAAGAGAAGAGGATCTGAGAAAGACTTATCCCCAATTGTTTGAGTAAGCAATCACCCGAATCTCGAGGACGAGATTCATCTTAAGGGGGGTAGAATTGTAACACCCTAAAATTTGAAATTCTTTTAAAAATAGTAAATTTGATTTAAATATGCAATTATATGTGCAATTCAAATTAGGAAGTAATATTTCTTTTATAAAATTAAAAGAAAATGCAAGAATAGAAACATGTGATGCATTCATGCTATTGCGTATTTAATTCTGTGACGGATGTTTTATTCAAATGCTAAAAGATTCTAAAAACCTTTTGAAAATGAGTTTGAAAATTTTATTTATAAAAAGAAAAAGGGAAAATTCCTTCCATTCCTCCCTTCCTCACATTCGGCCCGCTGGCCCCTCTCTTTTTTTCTTCCCGCGGCCCAGCACCGCAGCCAGCAGCCCAGCTCGCCTTCCCCTTTTCCCGCTCGGCCCAGCTCGCGCCAGCCGCCCAACCGCGCCGGCCCAGCCACGCCAGCCCAGCCGCGCGCACCGTGCCGGCCCAGCCTCGCCGCACCAGGCAACTGCCGCGCCCAGCAGCTGACGCCCGGGTCCCACCTGTCGGCGCCGTCCCCTACCCCGCGTGGCTCGGCAACCGCCCGCTCCTGCCGCTGCGCAACCGCCGCCCATGCCCGCTCCTCGCGACGTGGGCGCGTCGCCCCGCTCCTCGGCCTCGATAAAAAGAAGCCGAGCCCCCCCCGCGCACTCCCCTACTCCCCCCACTCCATTTTCTCTCTCGCGTTCACGCCTCGGAGGCCACGACCGTCGCACGGAAGAGCTCCGCCGGCCACCGTCCTCACCTCCGCGCGAAACGCCGTCCCCGAGTCGCGTTCGTCTCCGTTTGAAGTCGCGGTGAGCTTCGCCGTACTCCCCTCCTTCCCTCTGTGCTTTCAATTTGGTATTTCGTGGCCGTTTGGGGCCCTATTCGCGTGCGTCCGTGAGCTTTGGCCGCCGACCATGGCGCCCGTCACCTCGGCTTCCTCCTCCGGCCGTCGTGATGGCCTACGCGAGTTCCCCTTCTCCCCAGCTTTCTCCCGGTGCCTCCGGATTTCCGAACCGTGGCCCCTAGCCCCGGAACCGCGCGCTCCGGCGTGTCCTTGCCGCTGGCCATGGCTGCGCCGCCGTGGCTATCACTGTGCCGGCCGCTGGCACCCCTTTCTCTCTCCCTCCCATCTATTCCGGCCCGTCCGATCTTGATCTAACGGCCATCGTTGGCCGATACCCCTTCGCGGGTGGTTTTGCTAAAGAGCCCTCCTGTTTTCGCGTAATAGAACCCGCAGTCCAAAGCGCATTCCCCCTATTACGCATTCTTGATTTGAAAGCGTAAAGTCATCGGCTTAAGTCAAAAGTACGCTTTCAGTATTTACAGAAATGCCATTTGAACTGTTTCGCTAATAAAATTGTCGTTTTAGCTCCGAATTGATCCATTCAAATCGCGTTAGCTTCGTAATTTCATAGGCTACATGTTAGAACTACTGTTAATCAAGTTTGGAACTTTTTAATTTCATGATTAGAATTAATTAAATATAGGGCTATAGGAAAACCCGTTTTAATCACAACTTTCGCATTTTAGCTCCGTTTTTCGTGAACTTCGCGTTGACGTGATCGTAGAGAAACATAGATTAGTTTTACAAACATTTTATCTTGTTTTCAATACTATTGGTGTACTGTTCTAATGATAGGAATGTTTGCTTTGCATGAATGCTTTTGGAATGTTGTATGTTGCCGTGTTGGTCGCGTTCAGACGGTGAGGAAAACGTTGGAGACCAAGAACTCTTCGACGACCAGCAGGACCAGCACGAGTTTGTGAACCAAGGCAAGTATAACATGGGCCTTCCTTGTTGTCCTATTTCACTTTAATCAATTACTCATTTGCATGTGTCTAATTTTGATAACCGTAAGGATATCCTAGTGATTGTTATCCTGTTCCTTGTCTCCTATGGGTTAAATGCATATGGGTAGATTGCTAGTGCTCTAACTGAACTTGATATACATATAGATGAATGATACTATGGAACAAAGTGAGTAACATGAATTATAACAACTGTTCCATAGGGCGAAAGTGCAAATGACCTTTGTTCATGTTGCTCCCGGCCCTCCATAAGGACTTATCTGTCGGCAAAAGCTGGGACTGACAGTGCAACCGGGAGAGTCATATGGCTCTGACTTTAGCTCAGTAATAGGACCTTTCCTAGCTGGTTAGAGGTTACCTTTTTGGCGCAAATGGGGCTTGCCACTTTGGGTATAGGGCTGCCTCTGTTCTTATGAGTATAGCCGCGATGGATTTGTGCCATAGGAAAGGGGGGTCCCTACATCTGCCTGCCAAGGAAACCTAGCGGCCCTAACTTGTTAGGGAAACCTATGAAATGGCTTCATAGTGTACCCTGTCCGCTCACCTTGGTAGTGACATGGGAGTAATTAACCCGGGCGTATGGGGATCACGACTCGCGGTGAATGTGCACCACCTCTGCAGAGGGTAACAAACTATTATAACTGCCGTGCTCACGGTTACGAGTGGCCCGGAAAACTCACAGAATAACTGGTTAATTGTTGATGATCGTTTAAAGTTGTTCAATGATGATATATGGTACACCTGACCCCGATATTTGTTCTTATGGGAATTAAATGGGAGCTTAAGCATAACTTGATAATACTTGAGAATAAAAGTTTGACCTATTAAAAATGCTAACTGCAGTAAACCAGAGTCTATCCTTTTTGAGCTTCATAACCCCATGTTAGCTTGCTAAGTACGGAATGTACTTACACTTGTTTATTTTCTTTACTTGGATAAAAATCCCGAATGGGTAACAGATGACAACGGGTATGTGGATTTCCCGGAGGATTATTAGGCTTGTGGTCAACCAGTTGACCTTCCCTGTGATGACGGCCACGAGAGTTCATTCTATTTTTATTATTCCGCTGTGATGTATGAGACTAAGTTCTATTATAACTCTGATGTATGAGACACTGTGATGATACTATTGTAATTTGTCAGCTTGTGTGTGTGATTGATTCCTGGGCACACACAAGTTTTGTGCATTCAATTTTATCCTTAAAATTGGGTGTGACATTTTGTGAGCATTTAAATTTAGAGAAATAATAACTTTGTTAAAATTAAAATCAAATATAAGGTCTAGCGGCATGTTTGTGCATACACGTTGCCGCATACTTATTTTTGTGATGCTTGGGTTTGATCAAAATTGCAAAAGGATTTCAATTTGAATTGAATTTGGATTTGAAAGTGTGTTTAAGAAAATAAAAAAAAATTCTTTTTCTCTCTCTCCCTGGCTTTCGGCCCACTCTTTCTTTTTCCTCCCACGTGGCCTAGCTTCCCTTCTCCTTCTCGGTCTGTTGGCCTAGCTGGCCATTTCCCCGCAGCCCGGCTCCGCTCTTCCTCTCTTGCGGCCCATTCCAGCAGGCCGCGTCGCAGTAGGTCGGCCTAGTCGAGCCGCGTCACCCGTGCTCTCCTCTCTCCCGCTTGGTTTCGCTGACGAGCCAGCCCCACATGTTAGCCGCGTCGTCTTCCACCTCGTGATCATCTCCTTCATGAACTCTCTCCATGCTGGGAGTCTGCAACCGACCCGACGTCGCCCCGAGTCCGCCTTGGCGTGCTCTCCAAGCTATTTTGCTCTCATAAATATCGAGCCTAGTGTCCCGCCGCCTCCATCAAGTCACCGAAGCCGCCTCACCTCGTCCCGAGCTCACAGCGTCGCCGCTAGCCCTAGCTGCCGCCGCCGAGTTCAATCCACTGAACCCGTGCGCCGCTTCCATCCGCTCCACGCCGCTATAAGTTGCCTAGTTGAGTTCGTCTTGTTCCTCTCTTTCTTCCCATGCTCTCGGCTCGTTAAACCGAGGCCCGTAGGCTGATTCCTATGAACGCCGGCAAGGTCCATTCGTCGCCAGCAATGGCGCCACCACCGCACATAGTGATGCCGGCGAGCTTTCCCCTCCCGATCTGTTTTGGACCGTCTGATCTTAATCCAACGGTCCAGGATTCACGATACCCCTTTGGCTGTTAAACTTTCAAAAGAGCCCTTGCACTTTTCTGTTTTTGAACCCGTGCTCCAAAGCGTCTTCCTAAAATATGTTTTCTTTTGAAAACGTAGTTTCTTCGGTTAGATCCAAAATTTATTTTCATCTATTTATAGTTTTGCCACTAATCTTGTTTTAGCCCTAAAATCTTTATTTTAACTCTGATTTGATCCGTTCAAGTTGCGTTAGATTCATAATTGCATAATCTACATGTTCATATTACTATTAAGTATGTTTTCAACTTTTAAAATTCAAGGTTAGATTTAATCTATTATTTTAATAAAGAACATCTTGTTTAATTCATAACTTCTCTATTTTTGCTCTGATTTTTGTGATCTTTGCGTCTGTGTGTTCGTAGTGAGACGTAGATTCATTTTACAAACTTTTCATCTTGATTCTATGTTGTTGGTGTACTGCTCTAATCTATAGCCTTTGTTTGCTGCATGATTGCTTCTGGATGCTTGTATGTTGCTGTGATTATCGAGTATAGATGGTGAGCAATTCGTGGGTGATCAAGAGTACTACTTTGACGAGCAGGATCAGCAGAAACACTTTGTTCAAGGCAACTATAACATGGAATTATCCTTGTTTCCTATCAACTTTAATATATTTAATTCGTATTGCATGTGTCACCTTGATAGGGATTCCCTAGAATTGAACTTATACCTTGTCTCCTATAGGATATGCATTGGGTAGCTTTGCTAGTGCTCAACTAAACATGATCTTGTAACTCGACTAATGGTATATGCAATAAACATTAAAACATGACTTTTTAGCAACTTGGAAACCGGGGGCTGGAGTATTTAGCTACTTTCTAAATGCTTCAGATTCCTCTCCCTAAGGACTTATTTATAAGTGATCATCTAGGACTTATAGTACAGCTGTGAGGGCCACATGGCTCTGGCTTTAGCTCAGTATGAGGACCTTTTCTAGCTTGTTAGATGTTACCTTTACTAGCGTAAGAATGGCTTGACGACTTGGGTATAGTGCGGCCTCTGTCCCCTTGTGTATAGGCTGCGTGTCATTGTGCCATCGAAAAGGAGGGCTCTACATCTGTTTGCCGAATGAATCTAATGGCCCTAACTTGTTGGACGAACCTTTGAAAGGCTTCATAGTGAACCCTGCCTAGTCACCTTAGAAGTGTTTTGGGAGTAATTAACCCGGGTATATGGGTATCACGACTCATAGTGAAAGTGTACAACCTCTGCAGAGTGTAAAATCGGTATGTCAGCCGTGCTCAAGGTCACGAGCTGCCTTGGACCCTTATGGAATAGAAGATCACTATTAATTATTTGTTTATGCTCTTCATTAATCATGTTTACACTGATCAAGTGTTTACCATGGGATTATGACAACTTGATGCTATTCATATGCTAAAATTGTGACAACTAAAAGCTAAATGTTGTTAAACCTATGTCAAACCTTTTAAGCCTCATGAACCCCATGTTATATTTGCTGAGTACGACGTGTGCTCACCCTTGCTATTTCCCCACACCCCTAGACTTTAGAAAAGTTGCTCCGAAGATTGATGGAGTTACGGATGAGTTCCCAAAAGACTGATAGAAGTGCTAGGCATATGATACCCCCAGTCATCCATCCCTGTGAAAGATGGAGCCTAAAGATTAGCTATCATTCCATGATACTCTGATGTAAGTATTAAATATGAGTATATTTTCATTATATAATAAAGCATTGTCTCTTGATACTATTGCAATTTGTCGGCTTATGTGTGTGACTGATCTCTGGGCGCACATAAGATTATGCATCCTATTTTATCCTTAAAATCGGGTGTGACAGATTAGTATCAGAACTGTGTTGACTGTAGAATGCAAGCCTAGTTAGCAATGGTCGTTCTAGCCTCTTTTGCTTCACTCATTTCATGCTTCCCATCTCACTCTTGTTATTTGCTAAATTTTATGCTTCTTTTGTCTCACTCTGTTATGAAAATTATTACTTCTAATCTAACTAAATCTAATTCTGTAGATGCCTCGTGCCAATAAGACCGCTCGCATCAGCACCAGAGGCTATTACCCGCCTCGTGGCTTGTATGAGTCCATGGAGCCATGTGAGGAGGAGGAACCCTAGGAGCAAGAAGTTGACTTGCCAGCACCTGCACCTACGCCTGAGCCATTCCAGGAAGAGCCTAAAGAAGAAGAACCCAAAGAAGTAGAGGTCGTTGTATTGTCTGATGATGAGGAGGAGGACGCCATTCAAGAAGATCAGTCTACCCCTGCCATAGGATGGACTACAAAGATCTGGTACAAGCTGGTGTGTGAATCCTCCGTTTGGCACCACCGACTTATGGGGATTCTTTAGACCTACTACGATGATTGGGACACAGCTGTGGAGTATGTCTGCGAAGAGCATACGCACCCTCTAGAGGACACTTATTGGAAGACTAGGGCGTGCATCTCGATCAGGGATGAAGAGAAGGAAAACATACTCGTAGCTTTTTGAGTAAGCATCGTCCTAATCTCGAGGATGAGATTCATTTTAAGGGGGGTAGAATTGTAACACCATGAAATTTGCAGGTTTTTAAAATAGCTTAAAATGATTTATTTATGCATTTTGTGAGCATTTAAATTTAGAGAAACAATAACTTTGTTAAAATTAAAATCAAATATAAGGCCTAGCTACATGTTTGTGCATACACGCTGCGGCATACTTATTTTTGTGATGCTTGCGTTTGATCAAAATTGCAAAAGGATTTCAATTTGAATTGAATTTGGATTTGAAAATGTGTTTAAGAAAATAAAAAAATTCTTTTTCTCTCTCTCCCTGGCTTTCGGCCCACTCTTTCTTTTCTCTCCCGCGTGGCCCAGCTTCCGTTCTCCTTCTCTGCCTGTTGGCCCAGTTGGCCATTTCCCTGTAGCCCAGCTCTGCTCTTCCTCTCTTGCGGCCCATTCCAGCAGGCCGCGTCGCAGCAGGCCGGCCCAGTCGAGCCCCGTCGCCCGCGCTCTCCTCTCTCCCGTTTGGTTTCGCTAATGAGCCAGCCCCACATGTTAGCCGTGTCATCTTCCACCTCGTGATCGTCTCCTTCGCGGACTCTCTCCGCGCTAGGAGTCCGTAATCGACCCGACACCGCCCCGAGTCCGCCTTGGCATGTGCTCCAAGCTATTTCGCTCCCATAAATATTGAGCCCAGTGTCCCGCCGCCTCCATCAAGTCACTGAAGCCGCCTTGCCTTGTCCTGAGCTCGTAGCACCGCCGCTAGCCCTAGCTGCCACCGCCGAGTTCAATCCGCCGAACCCTTGCGCCGCTTCCATCCGCTCCATGCCGCTGTAAGTTGCCTAGTTGAGTTCGTCTTGTTCTTCTCTTTCTTCCTGTGCTCTCGGCTCGTTAAACCGAGGCCCATAGGCCAATTCCTGTGAACGCCGGCGAGGTCCATTCGTCACCAGCAATGGCACCACCGCCGCGCACAGTGATGCCAGCGTACAAGTATTAGGCTATAAAACCCAGAGCCCTCCCCACGCACTAGCCTTAGTCAGTGCATCACCATATCACTAACTCTAGAGAACGCTAAGGGGGAAGTTAAGGCAACCAAGATTCACCACACTATAGAGCAAGGCAAGAGAGCCATGGAGGTCAGAGTTTCCTTAGAAACGATAGAGCTAAAAGATACCATGCGAAGACTCATAATTATAGTAGCTCGCACAGCCCGACGAAGGCCATAGAGAGGTTGTACGTATCTACCACATGGTGTTGTACAACCTCCATGGGGTGTTGTATAACCATAGTCCGGCGACAAGCAGTCAGTATCAGAGGTTGTGGGAGGGTATCGCAAGAAGACTTGTAACATCCTCCCGCAACCAAAGATACCACCTGGCGTGGCCTGGAATCAACCATGTTCAACGGGAGCGCAGCTATTCTAGCATGACCGAAGGCAACAACGCAATCTAGGCGCAAGCGAAGATAACGCCCAAGAAATGCTTCATCAACCTCCGTTGCTTGCTCAAATTGCACTGTGGCCTCTGGAGAAGCATCAAGATTGAAGACCAACACCTCCGATGAGTGCTCAAATTGTGCCAAAGCCTTCGCAACAACTGCAAGATCAAATACGAGCACTTCAGCTTCTCTGCAGAGACGTGCTAGAGCCTCCCTATTGACAGCTAGAGACCAAAAAGCAGGGATTACAATAGATCAAGTATGTAACGGAGCCTCTACGCAGGACACAAGGTCGAATACTAGCGCCTCAGCTCTTTCGCGCGGACGCACAAGCACATCCCCAATGGGAACTAGAGAAGAGAGAAGCGGAGGCAAGAGCAAGAAAATAAGCGCCATCTGCTAGAACCCTTTGGCCTAGGTAGCAATTGTAACCAGATTCTTCAATGAAACAAGTGTCCAACCAAGCATTCCAAGTCAACTTTACTCAAAGAAAACAAACATATTACAACAAAGCGCATTACAAGCACAATTCATATGAGCACAAGCAGTCTTACAAAAAGCCCAAAAGCAATAACAAACCAAAACGCAAAAGGCATTGAGCTTTCAAGACAAACATTACAAAGGCACGAAGGCCAACCAAACAATTTGTCCTAAGTTAAAAGCTAAACCGGTGGTCGAGGTCCTCGCCAAGCTACCGACCTAGTAAACTCCACGCGTTCGTCATCAACATCGTACGATACGAAGGCAAACATTTCAACAACAGAAGGTCTGGGAAAACTTTAGCGCCAATATTCCCACAATTCACCACTAATATAAATACCATCTTGGAAAAAGGTTAAAGGTAGCATGTCCTGCACAGGCCCAAAGGAGGAAACCTACGCAGGACAAATTTACAATTAACATTTAACAGGCGAAGGCAGCAGCAAAGTAGCAAAAGTTACAATATACACAAAGGGCGAGTGTCTGCAACACTTCACCATTGACCAAACCTAAAAAGCTAGTAACTAGAACCTAGACACTACACCTCTGGATTAGCAGAAGCGGAGGCAGCCTCCCCAGTCTTCTTGGCATTAGCACCACCTAAAGGAGCTTTCGGAGTTGATGCCTCTCCAGCCTTGGAACTTGGCGCCCCAGAAGTAGCTCACGTAGTCTCTGATTTCTACAACTCCTGCGAGTGGCATAGCAATTGTAAGACCACTAAAACACATGATGCACAAATATACCAAAGAATCATAAGCCAAGAAGTAGACAAACAAAAGCAACCAACCGCAGCGCGCCGCGCCTCCGCCATCGAACGAGCCTCCACCTGGCCAAATTTCACCTAGAACGACTTTATAAAATTATGGACGGATCTTCTAACGCCTCGAGAAGTCGCTCCAAGCTCGGCCGGGCCCTCAAGATCCTTTTCCATCAAGCCTTCAATGTGCGAACAGCTGTCCTGCTTCAGCATCTTATAGAAGTTGGTTGCGGAGGCCAGCGCTCCAAAGTTGACAGCACCGCCAACAAAATCAGGAAGCTTGAGGAAGTTGGCCTTCATCCAAGAGAGGACGTTGAATGCTGAAGGATCGGTAGGCAGTGAAGATGTAGCACCCCCAAACTATCCGAGGGCACCCATATAAAGTTCAGCCGTGGCCAATTCAACAGCCTTGGCATCCTCCAAGCACTTGGTTAGCATGTCCACATGAGCCTTCAAGGCCACGTTGGACTCCCTTTCAGCATCTACCTCCTTGCGAAGGTTTTCAGCTGTCTCAATAGCCTTCAGGGCACATTCGACAGCCAGTTGCTCAGCAGCCTTCGCACCCTCAAGATCCTTGCTTAGGGAATCCACCTTCCCCTATAAGTTGTCCAAATTAGTACGGGCTACGTGGAGGCCCCCAACCTCCCCCGCAAGACAGGTCTTCTCAGCCTCAAGGGTCTCCAGCTCTTTCTTTCGGGCCTCAATGGCTAAATTATGGTCCATCACCTCCTGAGTGCCGCGCTCCTCAAGAGCCTCTGCAAGATGGTGACTCTACGGAAACGAAGGTCAGTAGCGCTAAATAACCCATAAAAACAAAAAAGAGGCAAAGTGCAACAAAGCTGGTACACACCACGCATTGCCGCTCCAGGTTGTACCGTAGCAACTTAAAGTAGTCCACATGGTTCAAATGATGATGAAGGCGACCTATTAGCAGACAAAACATAAGAAGGGTAAGACAAAAAAAACTAAGAAACAAAAAATAGAAAAGAAAAGCAACCTCCTATATCATTATAAATAGCCTCAAGGCACTCCGCCCACCCACTTATTGTGCTGTCGGAGGTCCCTAAAACAGCAAACAAAAATCAGCAAAAATCCAAATAAAAATGATATAGCACATAAACAAGAACTAAAAGTAAATGTAACCTTCACCACCACCCTGGCCCGAACCAAAAGGACCAGGAGTCACCCCAGCAAGGGGTGGCCTCGGGGGAGCCCCCAAACCGACCTGAGCAAGATCTTGGTCGGCTGGCTCAGTAGGGTTCCCTATAGCCTTCGTCAAATCAGCTGAAGCAGTCAAAGTAAGCAAACTATAGGAAAATACAAACGGAAAAGACCACGCATAGCAAAAAGTTAAAAAGACCACTCACTTAGATACAGAGGGCTGGCAACAGCCTCTGCGGTACCAGCATCATCGGTATGGCGCACCGAGGCTCGGAACGCCTCGCTCTGAAAACGAGCAGGCGGAGAGCGCCCCTCTGCCTCGCCCTCAGACACCTCCATTACAAGAGCAACCGTAGGACACCGGTGCTCCACACTACCGACCTCAGTATCCTTGGGTGGGGAAGCATCCCCACCACGAGCACCTTCGCCCTCGGAGCTCGACGCTTCATCATCCAAAATGCCGAGCATAGGTGCCACGGTGGAGGGTTCGGCGATGGAGCCGCCACCCATCCCCTGAAGGGCAGGCTCGATGAAATTGCCATCGCCAAGGCCTACAGAGGTGGTAGAACGATCGTGCTCTACGCTAGTAGCAGCAGCAGCAGAGCCTCTGCCAACGCTCTCCGCAACTTCTTCATCACCAACGGTGGAGGTAGCGGCGGAGGTGGGCACAGTCCTCTATTTCTTGCTGACAATCTTAGATCCACCAGCCCCCTTCCTCTTCTTTGACTTCGCTGCAGCAGTGGTGTTCTTAGCGGCGGCCTTCTTCGCCTTATCATCAAGGGACTTTAACACCTTCGCATGAACCTTGTGTTCCTCATGATGGATCCCCAACTCCTCAAACACACGGTGCAGCTGATACATCGTACCTCCAATGGCCCTCCGCGTGAGAAATTCTTTGTCGGTGATATCACCAACAATTTCCCATGCCTCTTGCTCCACGCTAGAGATAAAATCCTCAGAAGTTTCATCCACCGACAGAGCTATCCCGAAGCAGGGAAAAGGAACCCGTCAGCCTCGCCATAAACAAAGAGATTCACCATCTCGACCTTGAACGAAGGCCTAGATTTACCAAGGGGTCAGCACCTTGCGGCCACTATCTCCTCCACAAGGTCAAGGCCACTGGAGTACCGGTAGGCCAAGGCAAAGGCCTTGTCACAAGCCTCTCTGTGAGGCGTAATCTCATCACTTGGAGTCACCTTCTTCAGCGGCTTCATCTTAGTCATGATGGAGGTGAGGGGATAACGAGTAACCTTCTTTCCATCCTCATTAGTAGAGGTAACACCGAAGGTCTGAACAAAAAACCAATACTTCATCAAATCCTTGTCCCATTTGTTCTTCTGACAATATGAGATTTCCAATCTGGACTTGCCCTGCTGCCTCTTTGCCATAAAAGCACAACTACCATACTGAGATATAAGCTCATTGTCGCCCACCTTCTTAGGCTGACGCTGAAGCTCGTAGTATGTGCAGAAAGTGTCTAGATCTGGCTCAGCGCCATAGGACTCACAGGCCCAGCAAAACTTACTCAAAGTAAGGAAGCCGTAGGGGTAAGGTGGTGAATCTGGACATCAAACTCCTCCAGCACTTGACAAAGAAATTTAACGGAGGGGAGGCGAAGGCCACAAGCAAAGTAATCCTTGAAGACAACAACATAGTCCTTACCGGGCGAAGGGACAGTCTCGCCCTGTGGAAGCTTAGCCCGGCCTTGGGGGATACAACCATCCTTCTCGAGTTGAAGGATCATCTTCGTAGTCATAAGCGAAGGCCCGAAATCCTAGGTCTTCCTGACCATGGCCTCCGCCTCCTTAGCTCCAACCAAATCACCGATTGAGGCTTCAACACCAGCCAGATCCTCAACCTCCTGGGCCTCCGCAATAGCAACCATGCACTTCTCAAAGCGCGCAGACCAACCACAAGCCCTAACACCAAGGAGGCGGGAGTAGGGACCGGAGATGGTAGCCCGGCGAGGAGGAGGGCTGACAGTAGAAGCCACCTCTAAAAGAACTAGAAAGACCAAAAAAGAAGCGAAGGCAAGCTGCAACTAAGCGAAGGCTAAACGCGAAAGGAGGCTTAAAAACCGAAAGGGGCGAAAGCATGGCTCAGGTGGCGTGGGGGGGGGGGGCTTCACCTACTGCCCCCTTTTATAGGCCGCGGGCGGACGCTTCAGCTTCTAGGCCCAACGGTCATGTCCACCCAACGTCGTGTTGGTTCCAAAGCCACCGCAGCCAATAAGCAAGCGCCACCTCTCACCTCCAACGGTCTGATCCGGGTGACCTAGGGGGGAAAGGGGGGAAGCCTCCGCAACTCAATATCAAAAATGAAATTGAGGGTCACGGCCCGCTCGCGTCGGACCATACCCTCAAGGGGGAACTGTTGGGACATAGATATATGAGTAGCGGAGGCCCCTACGAAACAACAACTGTTTACGTGTTTCATGGTGCGCAGGTATACCAGGAGGAGCCTTCGGGACCACCCGCTGGCCTAGTGAAGGACAAAGCACAAGGACGCTAAAGAAAGCCTTCGCCTCTGACCACCTGAAGGTGCCCGGGGGAGCTCTCTGGCAGAGGTCGTAGAGCGCAAGCGGAGGCTCAAGCATTTCAAGCAAAGGCAGTCTGATCCTCGCCCGAGAGAAGGGAGCTCTTACAGCACTGTGCCCAGAGTCGGAAATGGGCTTTCCACGGGCCTGCGGCTGAGGCCCGAGCGACAAAGGCGGTGCAGAAGGAAAAGACCAAGGATGCCCCTGAAGATTTAAACTAATCTTAGGATATTCTGGGAATGTACCTTAGCTGGCAAAGGATAGAGATGTACAATGAAATGGTAGTACACGGAGCCCTATAAAAGGGAGGACTGAACCCAATGTAGAGGAGGTTGGTGAATGCATTTATGAAACCCTAATTGAGCCTAGATCCATATAACATCTTCCTAGCCTTCGCCCAGGGCATCTGGCTGAGCGAAGGTCCCTCCGTGTCCCACCTGCTGGAAACCTGGTTTTCCAACCCACACCAACACAAGAACACACAAAACCCAGCCTCACTCAAGTAAGGTGCCAAGCATGGAAACCAACTCCTTCATAACAGAGAGGCAATTCTTGCTCAAATGATCGAAGCTTTCACTTGCCACAGCTACCTTCAAATTCTCCGTAGAGCAAAAGGAAACGAAAGCATGCCTTCTTCAATCCATGGCACTGGTGCTACTCGGCTAGGGCCAATATGGTTGCCACCGTGCCCACATCAATGTATTTGCATAATTTATCTTCACATATCAGCTTCAATCTCGCCAAATTATACCTGTCTGCGGCAACAAGCAGGTGCTGCGCCATGACATCTTCCTCTTCTTCTCCATCTTCATTGGTTTCCCAATACAAGTCAGTGTATATGAAATGGAGCTAAGCCTTGAAGACCCGAGCCTCCATGTCGTCAATGTGGACAACACTGCCGCTTTTGCTCTCCTTCATCGCGCCAAAGAACTGTGCAGTGAAGACCGGCGAGCGAGCCGCGAGCACGCACATATGCGCGGGGAATGTCTCGCCGCTGACCACGAACACCACGTCGGCGCCGTTCCCGGTCTGGAGGAGGTTGCCGAGGTGTTGGTGTAGGTCGGGCCGGGGCACGGACACGAAGGTGGCCGTCTCGTCCTCGGCGCGGAACTCGTTGATGACGACGATGTCGCACCGGACGGCGAAAGAATCGTTCTTTAGGTGCTCTGAGTTCTCCAAATCCTCCCTCCTGACGAACCTCGCATTCCCCCATCCGCGGTGGCTCCCGTAGTTGCTCACCTCCTCTACCGCTAACAACGCCGGCGGCAGCTCCTCCTTCTCCGGCACCTCACCGACGAAACGAAATCGATGTTGCGCCTTCAGCTCCTTCGCTGTTGAGCCGGAGGCGGGCTCCTCGAGGACGAGGAAGAGGGAGATGTAGTCTTTGGTGTCAGGGTCGTGGCCGTTGGAGTGGCAGTCGATGTTCCAGCGGTGGCCGCCGACGATAAAAGGTCGGGACTTGAGGTACTCTCCGGTGGGAATCCCCTTAGTGCGGGAGTAGCCGTCAATCCTGAGAATATGGTGCCCGCTGGCCGTGTCGGCGACGATGGCGGAGGCCGAACGCGACCTCTTCCGACCGCTGACAGAGGTGGACGACATGGCTGGTGGCTCGGCGGACCTGATTTATCGCGCAATCTTTGTTTGTATGTCTGTCTCTGGACTCCGGACTCCGGAGCACCGGGAGAGGTTCTTACTTCTTGTAGGGCCTTGCGCGGACCGCCCCGTAGTGAGGAAGTCCGAAACAAGACGACGAAGGAGACAAGTTGCCGGCCGGCTACTCGGCTAGCTTCCTTGGGAAGGCGTGATCTTTGATTACGCGGAAATTTCATTAAATAAAGTTTCTACCAACGTCACCTTCGAATAGCACTAACAAATAATTTCTGAAGACATTGATTGAGCACCTCGGTTCGACTCTCCGTTGGGAGTGAATTTTTTAGGATTTAATGATGTTGTGGCGTGCTTTCTGTGGCAGGTGATGTTTCATCGATAGCAAGACGCTTGTGGTGATGTGTGTTGTGAGTGGAATCTAATAATATCAATGTGCATGTCTCTGATAAAGAAATTCACTATGAAAATATGTTTCATAATTAATCAATGATATTTATGATGTATCAAGATATTAATATTTTGTTAAGATTTGGTTAGATTTTAAATTGTTTGATTTCTTGAAAACCAGGAAATTACAAAAAGAAATGGACACAGAAAGAGTAGTACCAACCTTGGGTGCGTTCTGGATGGTCCAGACCAGCCGGCTGACTCCCCTCATAAAACACTGTTCATCAATCAGCCGCTACAGTGTCTTTCTCTCACAAAACCAGTCAGTTTTAGACCAGCGAACGGGCCCTTGTGTTGTTTATTCTATGTAAAAATTTTTGTAAAGTAGTCAAAGATATAAATGTTTGACTAATATACTTATATTTATAATCAGAGCAAGTATAGTAGAACATTTTCACATAAGTACAAAACATGACTCACTTTGGCTGATGGTTTATGCGGCTGATAAGCCGGCTGATGCTGATTTGTTGTGAAAGAAAAACACTATACCATGAATGATAAGCCAGACTGATAAGTTCAAGCGAACAATGGAGATCTCTTTTATCATAATTCCTGTATTGAATCGACTGAAATTTAGAAAGCTTGCAGTCGACTCAGGGTTCCTGTACTCAAGGAGGCAGGCTAATTAACGGAGGGAGGAGGGCAGTAGCTTATTTTCCGCGAGTAGGGCCAAGTTTCTGCGAGCACGAACCAGCGGTGATCTCCAAAGCGCCTCGAAAATGTGGTCTAAACTGCTTGGCGTGGCTATCAGAGAAATTAGAAGTCATTTACAATCCTCTTTTAGAATGGGCTGCTTTGATGTTTGAAATCTCCTCTTACTAGAATACGTTCGTACTGACCCTTTGCCAACAGTTGTCCCCCTCCCTCTGTGGAGCGTGTGGCATGGCAGCGTCCGAGGTAGGCGAGTGGTAGGCAAGATTACATGACAGGACGAACACTGATAGAGCAAAACCAACAGCCATCACTCAATAAAGATGACAACCATCACTAAAACATTCGGATGATCGAGTTAAGAACACAAATAGCAAGCCAAGGTGACAACCATCCCTAAATTCTGCGTCACCTCAGAAAAGTGACAACGCACAGAAGCATTATCTATCCAGATCCATAAAACATGCAGCAATTGCAGGAAAACTGGAAATTTCAAATAACAAGCTAAGATGATGACGAGGTCACTCATTCTTGATCAGTCTGTAATGCTGTACAGAATCAACAGATTACCAAAACAGAGATGGAATGAGGCTCATGGCATTGTTGTGCTGTGCGAAACATTCTACTGATGATCAAGTTAAGAACACAATAGCAAGCCAAGGTGACAACTATCACTAAATTATGCATCTCCTCAGAAAAGTGATGAAGTACTTACTCAAATAAAAAAATGCAACAATTACAGGCCAACTGGAGATTTCGAATAACCAAGTCATCACTCTTGGGACTGTTGCGCTAAAACATTCTGATGATCAAGTTAAGAACACAATAGCAAGCCAAGGTGATAACCATCACTAAATTATGCATCTCAGAAAAGAGACGATGTACTCATCCAGTTAAAAAAACGCTACGACAATTGCAGGCCAACTGGAGATTTCAAATAACCAAACCAGCTGATCACGAGGTCACTCGTTCTTGATCAGTTGGTAATGCTGTACATATGCAACAGGGTGACAAAATAGAAATGGAACCATTGCTCCTTAGACTGCAAGTTAGTCATATACCTCATACCACAAGTCTGGAAAACATGTAACCATTGCTCTGCTAATACAAGTGATGACGAAGGTAAAAAAACAAAGCAGCAAGCCAACATCTATTGCTAGAGCACTGAGCATCACTCGTCAAGACAACAACCTGGTATTTAGCTCCATCCAAAGTACTGCAAAGCAACAACCATAGACACTGCAGAATCAATTGGTGGAACTATCAAACCATGGAGAACTACCTGATCCTAGCTAGAAACCTTGCCTGAACCACCATTGCTAAAAAAGAGGACAATTACCTGATGAATGCACTGCCAATGCCACAAACCATGTAATGCAACTGATTGAGTACAAAACAATTGTTAAAGATGCCTAGTGCCCTAGTTCCAGCATATTCTAATCTATGCAACAAAAATGAGACAACCAAAGATGCTTAGTGAATATTCAATCATCATATCTACCTGATAACAAAGTCCATCCTAATCAGTTGGTAGAGCCGTAGAAGCGAGTTAACTTACTAACCTTTTTTAGATAAACGAATATAACATTCTGGCCTCTAACTTAACTCTCTAACATAGGGCCATATACCCGTCCAATTAACCAACATAACATAGACAAGATGAGATTACTGCTTGTGCATCTGCATAGCTACCTGATAACAAACCACGAGATGATTTTTAGTGCCAATGCTGAAGACACTGAACTTCACTAGACTACGATTCGAGCATGGACATCAGATCCTTCTCGATGGATGGGCAGCTTCTGCTTAGATGCTTGAAACCATCACTGGCCATTGCCGCCCTCAGATTTGCCGGATTGCTAAGAAAACTGAAGCATGCTTTCTTCAGTCTGTGGCAGTGGTGCTGCTCAGCTAGTGTAAGGATGGTGGCGGCATTACCCACATCAATGTACTCGCACAGCTTATCCTCACACATCAACTTCAGCCTTTCTATGTTATACCTGTCCACCGCAACAAGCAGGTGCTGATACATGACATCTTCATCTTCCTGTCTCATCTCTGGCAACGAGTCGGTGTACAAGAAGCAGAGTAGCGCCTTGAACACCGGCGCCTCCATTTCGTCAACTTGAACGACATTTGCCAGGGTGCAGCTCTCCTTCATGGCGCCAAAGAGCTCAGCGCTGAAGACAGGGGACCGGGCCGCCAGCACGCACTGGTGCGCGCCGAACGTCTCCCGGCCGACCTGGAACACCACATCGGCGCCCTTCTCTGTCTTGAGGAGGTCGCCGAGGTGCCGGTGCAGGTCGGACGGGGGCACGGACACGAAGGTGGTCGGAGTGACCGGCTCCTCGGCAAGGAACTCGTCGAAGACGACGATGTCGCAGCGGACCGTGAGGGAGCCGCGCTTGCTGACATAGTAGTCCAAGGTGTTCCTGTGGAGTAACCCTGAAGACCGGCGACCAGTACGGCTACCAAAGCTCGTTACCACCGCGGTGGCCGCCATTGGGGAAGAGGGCTATGTAACCCGTGCTAGCGATGCGGTCGCCATTGGGGAAGAAGGAAATTCGCCAGCGGTGGCCGCCGACGGAGAAAGGGCTGAACTTGATGGGCACTCCGGCAGGGATACCCTTGATGCGGGAGTAGCCGTCGATCTTGAGGTCGTGGTACCCGCCCGCATTGTCGGCGAAGACGGTGGAGGCGGATGCGGACCGCGACGGCTTGCTGCGGCCGGAGGCGGACAACATGGCGAACCTTCTCTCTCTTGTCCCCTTCGCTCGGGTTTAGCGACGGTGGTGGCGCCGGCGCACGAGGGTTTAGCGATGCGAGTGTGGAGTGGGGAATTGGGAATTGCGGGGAGGGGAGGGGACGGTAATAATGTGGACGGGGCTGGGGAGTGTAATTTCCCCCGTTCTTTCCGATGGACTAGTATTCCTAGCCGGTTTTCTACGCTGTTGTGTATGTAAAAAAAAATACGGAGTGGAGTACTTCTTTCCGACCATGCAGTATTTAACTCTCGCCGTACACACATTAAAAGACAGAAAAAAATGGTGAAGAAAGAGAAAAATAAAGATCTCACATGGTGTCGCAGCCCAAGACGACAAAGTTTGCCGAGGGCCTTTCTAAAATTTTTCAAGATTCCCCGTCACATCGAATCTTTAGACGCATGTATGAAGCATTAAATATAGATAAAAAATAAAACTAATTACACAGTTTAGACAAAATTCACGAGACGAATCTCTTAAGCCTAATTAGACCATGATTGAACACTAATTGTCAAATAACAACGAACTGCTACAGTGTTATTTTGTAAAAAATTTCGCCATCCAAACTGGCCCCAACATTAAGGTTTGAGGTTTTTGCGGTTCCAAGATTTCTATAGTTAGAAGGGATCGTCGGGGAGAACGGTAGACTGGTGGTGGTGGTGAGAGACATGATGGCGAGAATGTCGCCCGCCGAGGCAGTGGGAGGTGGTGGTTGAGCAATATAGATGGTAAGGGCGTCAGCTAGAGAAAGGAAAATTTGGTTTGGATTTTTAGTGATGGTGATGGTACGAGGGGCGAAGGCACTAGAGCTCGAACTAATGGCACCTTGGTTTTAGAGAGGGCAGCAGCAGAGGCGGCAAGGTACTATCGGAGCTGGTGGGGTAAGAGAGGGAGCGTGATTGAGAAAGAAGATAAGATAGACATAAGTGAGGATGCGTGTATTGGTGCTAATTCAAAGGTGTATCCTAGTACGCTCCAAAACTTTTCAAGAAAACTTGGCGCGTGTTTAGTTCCCACCCCAAATTCCAAAAAAGTGCTACACTTACGATACGTGCACGGAGCATTAAATGTAGACGAAAAAATACTAATTGCACAGTTTGGTTGAAAATTACGAGACGAACGTTTTGAGCCTAATTAGTCCATAATGATTGAACACTATTTGACAAATAAAAACGAAAAGTGCTACCGTAGCCAAATTTCCAACTTTCTCCAACTAAACACGCGCTTGGTTATATGCGTTTTTAAAAGAACAGAAGAGCTGTTGCTATTCATGATTCAGACATGCCCATAAAAGTTATTCGGGACTCAAAGGGATCGAATGCCTTTTCTTCCAATAACGATTTGTCATGTGCATTCATAGATGCAACAAGAGCACGTGTAGGGCAACAAATTAAATGGCAAAGATGTAATTTCGAGACCAAGAACACGATGTGGAAATTGATGATACCACAAATTCTCCGTAGCTAGGTTGTTGGGAGGATGAATTAGAGCATGTTTGGTATAGCTCCTGCTTTACTAGTGAAGTAGATTTTATAGCATTGGCTCATGGAGCAACTCCACTTGTGAAGATGATGAAGTTTTGATAAAATGTCATCTCATGGAAAAAAAGATAAAGTGACCATACTACCCTTCTACTTTTTCTTTGGGGGAATTTCTTGTGTGCCATTAAAAAAGATCGCAATGCCCTGTGTGCCTCTGGAAAAGTTCAGCGGTCTACAGCGCCACTGTTCCAACTTTTTTGTGCCCTCCATGCCACTGCCGTCAGTTTGGACTCTAACGCGGTCAAACTGCAGGTGTGAAAAGTCGAAAATACCCTTAAGTTATTAATTTTTTTGAGCATCTTAACGACTTCAAATGAAAAAAAAACTCAAAACTAGAAAGTTGTAGATCTCGTCGAGATCTATAATTTTCATATAAAAATTATCTTCATTTAATTCCGCAAAAAATATGATTTGATATGATTAATATATCTTAGAAAAATCATATATTTTTTTATGAAATTAAATGAAGATAATTTTTATATGAAAATTATAGATCTCGACGAGATCTACAACTTTCTAGTTTTGAGTTTTTTTCTTTTGAAGTCGTTAAAATGCTAAAAAATTAATGACATATTTAGACTTAAGGGTATTTTCGACTTTTCACACCTGCAGTTTGACGGCGTTATAGTCTAAACTGACGGCAGTGGCATGGAGGGCACAAAAAAGTTGGAGTAGTGACGCTGAAGACCGCTGAACTTTTTCAGGAACACACAGGACATTGCTATCTTTTTTAATGGCACACAGGGTATTCCCCCTTTTTCTTTCTTGTTTTCTATTTTTTCTTTTATTTATTTCCTCCCTTTATTTGTGCCCGTTCATCCTGCGCCCAGCACTTGCCCTCACAATCGTCCTCCTCTTCCAACCACCAGCCCTACTCTCCCAGCGCACCAGCCTCTACACCTCTCCGCCCTATGCCACCGTCGTCTCCTCGCCCCACGTCGCTGTAACACCCTAAAATTTGCTCCTTTTGAAATAGGTGTAAATTGAGATAATTTTGAATTTTTTTGTGCTCATAAAAACATAGGAAAATAATTTTTTCATTAAATTAAAATTCATCATAAGGTAGCAACATGTTGCGCATACATGCAGGTGCATTTGTTCTTTGTATTGTGTGGATTTGATTCAAATTGAAAACATTCGAAATGCTTTTGGAAATAAATTAAAAATGGCTTTGAAGTAAAACAAAAGAAATTTTGAAAATAAAAGGATTTAAAAAGTTGTAAAATTTATTTTTAAAAACTTACCAAAATTTCTCACTTTGTTTGAATTGAAAAGTGTGTTTGAAACCCCATTTGAATTTGAATTGGTTTTACATTTGAATTTGGGAAAAAGAACAAGATTTGGAAATTGGAAAAAATTCTTTCTCTTCAATCTAGCCTGAAGGCCTGCCCTGCTCTCCCTCTATTCGGCCTGCTGGCCTAGCCCGGCCCTCTCCCTGTCTCCCTTTCCCTCTCACTCGCGTGGGCTGGCAGCCCAGCGCTTCCCTCTCTTCTTTCACCGTCTAGGCTTCTCTCTCTCTCCTGGCCCAGCTGCTCCTTCTCTCCCTTGCAGCCCAGCAGCCGGTCGCTCCTGCTCCCGCTTCCGGTGGCCCATCCCTTCTTTCCCCGCCTTGGCTTCAGCCCACGCCAGCGCGCAGGCCCAGCTCTTCCTCCCCGCGTCTGGCCCAGCAGTAGCAAGCCACGCAAGCGCGCGCGTCTTCTCTCCACCCCGCTGCACGCACCGGGTCCACCCGTCTGGCGTCTCCTTCCTCCTCCGTCTCGTGACCAACTCGGACACCACCGCACCGACGCCGCCGTGTCCGGCTCTGCAACACCGCGGATGTCGTGTCGCCCAAGCTTCCGTGCCCCTTATATAGTCGCCCGAGCCTACGCCGCTCTCTTCTTCTCGTTTTGGAAAGAAGCCGTAGCCACCCTTACCCTACATCAACGTCGCCGCGGCCTTGAGAGCCATCGCCGTTTCACCAAGCGCCGCCCTCCGTTGCTCCCCGCTCGCTTCTCTTGGGTCCGATGAGTTCCCCACCCCCCTCCTCTCTCTCCCCGTGGCACCGGTGAGTCGAACCGTGCTCGGTAGGCCATGAACTGAGAGCTCCGGTGAGCTTTTCCATGGCGTCACCGTGGATGCCTCGCCGCCGGCCCTATTCCGGCGGCCATGCTCTCTCTCTCCCCTCCGCTTCTATCTCGGCCGTTCAAATCTAATCCGACGGCCCCAGATGAAGGATACCCCTTCACTGCTTGATTTGCAAAAGAGCCCTTATAAATATTTGAGACTAAACCCACAATCCAAAACGTCTTTCCCGATTCCGTTTTCTTCTTTTGAAAGCGTACTATGTTTTGGTTTAGATCCAAAATACGTTTTCACTTATTTACAGATTTGCCACTGATTTTGTTTTAGCCATAACTTCTTCGTTTTAACTCCGATTTGTCCTGTTCAACTTACGTTAGATTCATAATTTCATAATCTACATGTTCATACTACTGTTAAGTATGTTTCCAACTTTCTAAATTCGAGGTTAGATTTAATCTATTATTTTAATAAAGGAAATCTTGTTTATTTCACATCTTCTGCGTTTTAGCTCCGTTTTGACCCATTTAAGTTGTGTTAGATTCATAGCAACGAGATCTACGCGTTAGTAACAGTGGTTACCATATCACTATTTCTAGAATTTCATGGTTTAAACTCTAATTTGAATAATAATTATGCAACTGAATTTTATAGATAAAGTATGATTTGTTTTACTTTAGTTTTATAATTCGAATCTAAGTTTGATTTAATTCAATTTATATAAGCTTCTATATAGTTAAAATAAATGAAGCCTATAATTTTCTTTTCCGCGTATAAAGTAAATCTATCGGTATATGTATCTTTTTAACCGTAGCTCCGATTAGCGTGTCTCTCGCGACTGTGTGTTCGTAGTAATGCGTAGAATCGTGTTTCAAACTCTATTACTTATTTTTCTATGATTGGTGTACTGTTCTGATTTAGTTCTATTGTTTGCTTCATGTATGATTGTATGGATGCTTGTGTGGTGCTTTATGATTATGTCTAGTCAGTGAGATATACGTGGTGATCAAGAAGAAGAAGAACATTGAAGATTAAAGCTTACCGAAGGATCGGTGTTTAAGGCAAGTATAGCATGGGATCTTTCTTGTTGTCCTATACACCTTTAATCACTTAATTCATATTGCATGTGTCTACCTTGTTGCCAATAAGGATATCCTAGATATTTGTTACCTTGTACCTTGATTCCTATGGGGTATTGCATTGGGTAGTATGATGCTAGTGCTCAACTGAAACTATGATCTTGTAACTTGACTAATGGTATATGCGATAAACACTAAAAGATGCTTTTTAGCAACATGGAACAAGGGGGCTAGAGCATTGGGCTTTTTTATGGTGCTCTAGATTCCTCTCCCTAAGGACTTATCTATAAGGGATCATCCTGGACTTATAGTACAACTGTGGGGGCTATATGGCTCTAGCTTTTGCTCAGTATAAGGACCTTTTCTAGCTTGTTAGAGGTTACCTTTATTGGCGTAAGAATGGCTTAACGAATTGGGTATAGGACAACCTCTACTCTTATATGTATAGCCGTGATGGAATTGTGCCATTTGACAGGGGGTTCCTATATCTGTTTGCTGAGTGAATCTAATGGCCCTAACTTGTTAGACGAACCTTTGAAAGGCTTCATAGTGAACCCTACCGACCTTCCTTAGTAGTGGGTCAAGAGGTTGGCCGCCTCGAGCGAAAGGGTAAATCACGACTCACAGTGAAAGTGTACAACCTCTACAGAGTGTAAAACTAGTATATCAGCCATGCTCACGGTCACGAGCGGCCTTAGAACCCTTATGGAATAGATGATCAACAATTATGATACTGATGATAAAGATGCTAACTAATTATTACTATTTATGCTATTTATTATTCATGTTTACTTGATCATGAGTTTATATGGGCTTGTGAATAAACTTGTTGCCATCCAATTGCTAAAAGATGACTCGTTAAAAGCTAATCGTAGTAAACCAGTATCAACCTTTTGAGCCTCATGAACCCCATATTATATTTGTTGAGTATGACATGTACTTACGCTTGCTTTATTTTTTCAACTATTTGGATAAAAATCCTGGATGGGTACCAGATGGCTAGAGTTTGGAGGAATTAGGCTTGTGGTCAACCAATCAGTTGTCCCTGTGGAATTGGAGTCTTCACCCGAAGATTGGAGTTGTCTTTCCGCTGTTTGCTATCTAAGGTTATATTCTCTATACTAAGTACATTATATATTGAGCATTGTCTATTGATATTACCCTTATTTGTAGCTATATGTGAGATTTGACTTTCTAGGCTCACATATGATGTGTATCTGGTTTTGTTCTTAAAATCAGGTGCTACAAAGTGGTATCAGAGCAATGCTGACTGTAGGGCGCAAGCCTAGATAGAGCTGAACATTTTAGCATGCTTTCATCTTTGCTTAGTTCTTGCTTTCTCTCTAACCTTGATATTTGCTAAAAGTTATGCTCACTTCGGCCTCTGTTCTGTTATGAAAACCTTGTCTCTATTCTGAACCTTCTCTCTTCGTCTATATAGATGGGTCGTAATAAGGAGACCACCAGCATCAAAGGTCAGGAGGACCAAGCTACGTTGTCCGTAAGCGCATTCGACAAGGAGAAGCTTGTAGCTATGCAACAACAAGTACTTGAAGGAATGACTCAATATGGGAGTTCTCCACAGTGCTTGTCGCAAGGTCAAACCAACATACCAAAGGGACCAGTGAAGAGATAAGTGGCAGAAGCTTGGAAGAAAATGAAGTCCAATGAAGGTGCTGGTAGTAATACGCTCGGAGGTCAGTATCAATGTCAATGTTGCAAGCATTATGGTTTCCCCTGTCCTCAGAGCAAGTCCAATAAGAGGGAAGCCAAGGTGAACCCAAGTTGTGAAGCTAATGTGGATAATAAGAGGAAGGCGGTTCCACTAGAGCTAGAATTAGAAAGTAATCAACATTCGAGTTCTACTACATTATTACATCCCACTCCAATCCCTAGTCAGATAAACTCAGACTCTAAAGAGTCAGAAGTTTCTCAAGCTAAGATTACTCCACTCTTTCCACTGGAGGTATGCATAGATGGGTGGGCGATCACCTATAAGGAGTTTCAACCCTGAAAGATCAAGCGAGCTAAAAAGCGGTCAAGTCCAACGAAGATGAACCTTCAGAGTCAGCAAGCTGACAACACACTAAGCAACAATTCTATGGAGTATGACATCACAAAGGATCTAGCTAAGAGAAAGTGTTATCATTGCCAGCAAGAAGGACATTATGTTAAATCTTTCCCATAGAAGAATCAACAATTACACCATGGAAGTAGCCAGAGTCAGATCACTACCGGACTGCCACCAAAAAGTGTCAGTTATACCCAACCCAAAAGAAGCATTCGGTGAGAGTGACGAATGAAGAAGTCATGCTAGACTACCCAAGATCCTTAGATAAGGAATAGGAGTTTGTGCCCGTTATGTAATAAAAATGATAGTATCGCAAGTTCAGTCAATGATTGAATTGTGCATCTTTATTGCTTGTTGAATTGTCATTATGCTTATGATTGTTTTGGATCTTTGTAATAATTGCAATGATCTTGTTGGGTGTTCCTACAATTTCATTTAGTTTATAGGCCTAAGGTATAAGGATCGGTGCAATAAATAGTTGGGTTATGGTTTTCTTCTGTTTCCTCTATCTTGTCTTTTTGGAGCAGTCTGCACTCTTCGGCTTATATCTCTGTTTTGGGCTACCAAAAATCATGAGAAAATTCTGGACAATAGTAGACTTCAATATATTTCTCTAAACGCAAGAATCACCCTGATAGCTATTTTGGTTATAGAGTTACAAAAATCACAAGGCGATGCATCTGTGCTGTTTGGAACTTGGACCCGTTTCTGTTGTGCACTGTTTTCGATCAAGTTAACTCCATAATTTGGAAAAATGTTCTTTAAGGAAGTTGCGGATAATTTTATAAGCTTTCCAACGGTATAAGCTAAAATATCATTGGATGAACGGGATGAGAGTTACAGCTGTTCTACTGTGCTGCTATTTTTTCTACTCGCGAGGAATTCCAGATTTCTTATTCTTGCCCATATACAAGAGTATCATCGGGTTGTCAGAACGTCTTGAAATTAGTTAGCTCATCTAGAAGGAGATGTAAGATATACCTTGATGTCCCTAGTTTATATTTTCTTAAGGGGGGTAGCCAAGTGGAAGAATTTGTAAGATGAAGTATCCTACGTTCTAGTTTGCGCAGCGGAAGCGTGGTGGTACCCAAAGATGTGAGAGAAACTCAGAGTCTCAATGAGGTTTGATTAAAGGTTCAAGAAAGGTTTATCCAAAATCATCAAGATTTTGAAAGTACTGCTGGAGAAGTTTTAAGTTAGTTGGATCAAAATACCTCAGCTAAGTGTTTGAAGGAGTCCAAGAAGAGGTTGAAGTAGAACCTATGTATTAGCTTTGCTAGATCCGGACAAGAGCTTCATATCTACAATGATGCACCTTGTTAGGGTGTGGGATGTGTCATTATACTAGAAGAAAAGTAGTGGCTTGTTCATTAAGTCAACTGAGGAAGCGTGAGTTGAACTACCTAACATGTTATCTAGAGATATCCATTGTGAAGCATGGAAGTAATATCTTCTTAGAAGAAAAAGTGACATATAGGAGGGTCACAAGAATCTACCGGACATCTTCACTGAGTTGGTCTTGAGCTTGTGATATCCTCGTTGGAATGAGATTGTTTATGACTTGGAAAAGTGTTATCCCCTGGAAAAGTAAAAGTCGCAGCCGATGCCTTAGCCACGGAGAGTTGTGCTAAGAAGGTTTGGGTGACACCAAGGATCAAGAATTGTATT
The DNA here is from genome assembly GCF_019320115.1 of Miscanthus floridulus. Lineage (NCBI taxonomy): Eukaryota > Viridiplantae > Streptophyta > Magnoliopsida > Poales > Poaceae > Miscanthus > Miscanthus floridulus. The sequence goes on from NC_089580.1 coordinate 74,185,978, forward strand.
CTATGTTCGAGCAACTTAGTCAGAATCATTAATGTTTTAAAGCTGGTAATATAACCTACTTTAGACCAAGAAAGTAAGAAGGCCTAATAAGTATGGACTAAAAAGGAAAGGTGGCCTAGTGATTGGAGTTACTTGAGTATCGTTTGGAGTATCTATCAGAACCTTGGAATTAGTTTAGCAAGATACTTGGAGTAAGATTGATAGGTATGCAAGGTAAAGTGGGATCCCTATCAAGAAGATGGAATTACATAAAGAAGTAAAGAAGAATCCAAAGCCGGAGTATCTCTATCTCCTAGTCGACATCTTCCAAATCTCGGGGACGAGATTCATCTTAAGGGGGGTAGAATTGTAACACCCTAAAATTTGCTCCTTTTGAAATAGGTGTAAATTGATGTAATTTTGAATTTTTTTTGTGCTCATGAAAACATAGGAAAATAAATTTTTCATTAAATTAAAATTCATCATAAGGTAGCAACATGTTGTGCATACATGTAGGTGCATTTGTTCTTTGTATTGTGTGGATTTGATTCAAATTGAAAACATTCGAAATGCTTTTGGAAATAAATTAAAAATGGCTTTTAAGTAAAAGAAAAGAAATTTGAAAATAAAAGGATTTAAAAAGTTATAAAATTTATTTTTGAAAACTTACCAAAATTTCTTACTTTGTTTGAATTGAAAAGTGTGTTTGAAACCCCATTTGAATTTAAATTTGTTTTACATTTGAATTTGGGAAAAGAACAAGATTTGGAAATTGGAAAATTTTCTTTCTCTTCAATCTAGCCCCAAGGCCTGCCCTGCTCTCCCTCTATTTGGCCTGCTGGCCTAGCCCGGCCCTCTCCTTGTCTCCCTCTCCCTCTCACCCGCATGGGCTGGCAGCCCAGCGCTTCCCTCTCTTCTTCCACCGTCTAGGCTTCTCTCTCTCCCAGCCTAGCTGCTCCTTCTCTCCCGTGTAGCCCAGCAGCCGACCGCTCCTGCTCCTGCTTTCGGCAGCCCATCCCTTCTTTCCTCGCCTTGGCTTCGGCCCATGCCAGCACGTAGGCCCAGCTCTTCCTCCCCGTGTCTGGCCCAGCAGCAGCAAGCCGTGCAAGCACACGCGTCTTCTCTCCACCCCGCTGATGCGCTGGGTCCACCCGTCAAGCGTCTCCTTCCTCCTCCGTCTGATGACTGGCTCGAACACCATCGCGCCGATGCTGCCATGTCCGACTCCGCTACACCGCGAATGCCGTGTTACCCAAGCTTCCGTGCCCCTTATATAGATGCCCGAGCCAGCGCTGCTCTCTTCTTCTCGTTCTAGAAAGAAGCCACAGCCGCCCTTGTCCTACATCAGCGCCGCCACGAGCTTGAGAGCCATCGCCGTTTTGCCGAGCGCTACCCTCTGTTGCTCCCCACTCGCTTCTCTTGGGTCCGGTGAGTTCCCCACCCCCTCCTCTCTCTCCCCGTGTCACCGGTGAGTCGAACCGTGCTCGGTAGGCCACGAACCGAGAGGTCTGGTGAGCTTTTCCATGGCGCCGCTGCGGATGCCTCGCTGCTGGCCCTATTCAGGCGGCCATCCCCTCTCTCCCCTCTGCTTCTATCTTGGCCGTTCAAATCTAATCCGACGGCCTCAGATGAAGGATACCCCTTTGCTGCTTGATTTGCAAAAGAGCCCTTATAAATATTTGAGACTAAACCCGCAGTCCAAAACGTCTTTCCCGATTCTGTTTTATTCTTTTGAAAGCGTACTATGTTTCAGTTTAGATATGAAAGTGCATCTAGTCCTTTAGTGAGTTTTGGTTGATTGAATGACAATACGATTAAAGGACTAACATGTTTGCTAAGTGTTAGACAGGAAATTGATTATCTCATAGATACTTGATGAAATTGTATAAAGCCAAAATGATGTATTGTTGCATAAACAATCTAGTTCAAGCACAAGACAACAATGCAAATGGAATTCATGCAAAGGCTTATTTATTGTGGGATTTCAATGATCTATGTGAAAGCAAGCACGATAAGAGTTAATTAATGAGACATGAGGGATTGCATATGGAATGGTCTCATATTTGAAGCTTGCTAAATTGAAATGAAAAAGGCAACAATACAAATGAATGGTTGATTTAATACAAGATGTGACTTGACGGCTTGAGATGGTGAAGATAGCAAGAAAAGGCTTCGAGGTACTAAGCAAGGGTGAAGGGCAAGCGATGGCTTGATAGCCGAGGAACCTAGCTAGGGTGAAGAAGAAAGTACTTGCATTTAGTTGAGGTACTAATCAAGCTATGCTGGTCATATTGATGTGTAGGATCAAATCTATATTGGACAAGTTGATTAAAGTGACTTGATGCATTTGGAGTTATTCATATTTGATGAATGGAATCAAGTCACATGCTCAAGATGGCTATGCTCAAGTGACAAGATCAATATTGACATGTTGGCACCCTCACTTGATAAAGATTGAAAGACACGACATCAATTTAAAGAAGATCAACTCAAAAGGTTTAATTTCGTTTTTCTTTTGATCTTGAGTTAATAGATATGCCGTACTATTAAGAGGGATGCAAGTTTAGGTGGTCTGAGGAAGATAGAGTGCTCAAGCATAATAATTAAATCAAAAGAGAGACACTCTAGAACTTCACGAGCACATAGAATAATTTTCTGTGACTGATGGTGTCGGAAGTCCTGATGTAAGCCGAAACTCCCGACAGTCGGAAGTCATGACTCTTGTCGGAAGTGCTGACTCCCAGTTACAGCCTGCGCGGTGACTGTGGACGTCGGAAGTCCCGACGTGAGTCAGAAATCCCGACAGTTAGAAGTCCCGACCCAAGCCGGGAGTCCCGGCATCGATGGTTCTACTAACCTGCTGACTGTGCCCATCGGAAGTCCTGACGTTCGTCGGAAGTTCCAACCGCCGGAAGTCCCGACCCTTGTCGGGAGTTTCGACGTTGGCTGTCTCGAGTGGACTTTGACCTCGCATGAACAGTGTTTTCTTCATACATCGGAACTTCCGACGTAGATCTGAACGGTTAGATTTTGCCTTAGAGTATATGTACCCCTCTCATTCCTTCTAACCGTTGCCCACTCATTTCATTACGACGAACACTTGGCCAAAATAGTCCCCAAGCATTCTAGGCTCGCCACTCTTCTCTCCTTTGCTTCCAACTTCGATTCCCAAAGGGTTTGAGTGGTTGGAGAGTGAATTGAGTGAGAAAATCAATTTGAGCAAGCTTGAGCACTTGATTTCTTCATCAAGCCAGTTTGATTTGCATTTGTTACTCTTGGGGATTTTCCCCTAGCCGGCTAGGCGTCGCCCAATAGCTTCCATCTTGTGAAAGAGCCTTGAAAAGTTTGTATTACCCTTGATTTCTAGTGAAGAAACTCAAGTGACCTTTATGGTATCCTTGAGTGAGGCAAGGAGGTGGAAGAGACTCTGACCAAAGTGGTCACCTCAACAATGAGGATGTAGGAGCTCCTTTGTGGGGCTGCCGAACCTCAGGATAAATTCTTGTCTCCCACGTGCTTGTTGTTGTTGTGATTTGCTCGAAATTACTTGTATTTGGTTGTCTCCCTCTCTCTAGCTATTTCTTAGGGTTTGGGACTCGATCTACGGAGTGGTGGCTTATCAACGTCAAGAGAGTGACCCAACACCTTACCTTACCACTAGGAAGTGGGTTTGTAAGTTATCAGCATCACAAAGTTCATTTTAGCACTTGTAGTTCATTTCCCGTAGGGGTCAGAAGTGCTGATAGTTTGCGTCAGAAGTTCTGACCCAAACTATCGGGACTTCTGACATGTCGGAAGTTCTGACCCAAATGTCGGGACTTCTGACACGTCAAAAGTTCTAACCCAAACTATCGGGACTTCCGACGTTAACTGACTAGTGCATTTTGATTCAACTCTTTGGTTGCAGCTATTTGGCTCCCTAGGTTTATCTAGTATCTTTTATATACTTTGTGGCTAACTTGTGAGGGGTGGTATTACTCTGATTTGGAGTTTCCATTTTGGAAACTCCTATTACTAATCGTTTTCGCTTTTAAAGGTGTTGATTTTTCAGAAATGCCTATTCACCCCCCCTCTAGGCGGCATCCTAGGTCCTTTCAATTGGTATCAGAGCCAGGACTCACTACAAGCTTCACCGCTGTGAGAAAAGGATGTCGACGCCTATCGAGTTGGAGCTGGTGCTTCTCCAAAATGATGGTTCAAACTTTCTACCTTGGTCAATTCATATACTCAATGCTTTTAGAGATATTAGTTCTCTTGTTGAGCATATTGTGTTTGCAAGCATACCTCTTCCTATAGTTGATTGGAGCAACTATAAGAATTTATCAAAAGAGGAAGAGATATGCATGCAACTCAATGCTCAAGCTATTAATATCATTTGAGTACATTGAGTGCAGAGGTTCAAGATGAGGCAATATTCAATGGACAACCACCTCCGGAGAGTGTTCATCTCATTTGGACCAAACTCGTTGAGTTATATGGAAAATCCAAATGCGATGATGCACTTGAGGTTGAGTCAATGGAAAATATGTCCATTATGTCATCATGCAGCGAAGAAGCCTCACAAGACCTCAAGAGCGCTGAGCCAGAGAAAGAGGTGCAAGCCAAGGTGACTGCGCTGTCTGCAAGCACATACCTGACGTGTCCGGTATCCCTACCAGACATGTCTGGTGTGGCCGAGGCAGCCGGACAGTAGGCAATCTGTGATGATGAGGCTCAAGCCCGGTGGTGGCCAAGTGATGAGTCAACCTCAGTATCTCATGATACTCATCACTTGTGTCTCATGGCCAAGAAAAGCAAGAAGAAGGCTAGCAAGAAAGATCAAGCCAAAGAGATAGCACGAGTAGATGATCAAGAAGAGAGTGATATTGAAATTGAAGATAGCTACACTCTTGATCATCTAAGCAACAAAGACAAGCTCATTCTCATGAAGCTAGTTGAGAAGAATGATGAGCTAGAGGAAGAGAATGAGAAACAAGAGCAATCACTTCAAAATCAAGAAAAGTTTCTCATCTCCAAATTGCAAGAGCTAAAGGCCATAAATGAGAGGTATGAAAAATTATCAATTGAGCATGCTTTAGTTACTAACTCCTCTTCTAGTGTTCCACAATTAGAGAAGGAAAACTTTGAGCTCAAGGAAAAATTAGATGAACTCTCAAGCAAATATAATGTGCTACAAGCAAACTATGTTCATCTCAAGTGTTCTCATGAAGAATTAGTAGAATCAAGCATCATGCTTGAGGTGGCTCATGAGGTTGTGATTACAATGGTAAAATCATCTCAACCTCCCACTCACACACTCACTTGTACACAATCTCAATTGAATATTTCTTGTGCTAATGAGTGTGCTTCTCAAGCAAGCCAATCTTCGATTGAGCAAAAATTTATAGAAAATGTAGAGCTTAAGAAAGAAGTGGAAAGGCTAAGAAATGATGTGATTCAATTGAAGGGTAAGGAGAGAGCACAACCTTCTCAAGATAACCGTGTTAACATGGTGAAGAAGCTTGAGAAGGGTTCAAACCTTGCTTCCTCTAAATCCCAACAAAAGAATCACATTTCAAGCAAGGCCAACACAACCAAGAGCAAGAAATATGAAAAAAGACTATGCTATGGTTGTGGAGTGAATGGACATGAGATTACCATGTGTCCACACAAGAGTTGGGCTGACAAGTGTGAAGTGGCCGATCAAACGGCCTCAAACAAGTTGGCCAACCAAAGTAAAAGTGATGGACAAAGCACTTGTCTCATGTGCAAGAAGTTGGGGCATCCAACCAAGAAATGCCCAATGTACAAGGAGGCAAGAAAGGAAGCCCAAGTTGCAACAAGAAGATGCTATGGATGCAATGAGATGGGCCACAAGGTTGATGGATGTCCATACAAGCAAAACAAGCATAGAGCAAACAAAGGTCGCATATGCTATGCTTGTAAAAGAAAGGGGCATCTAAGCTATGATTGCCCAAATGGTAACATCCCTAAGCCGAACACATTTGTTTATGATAATATGCTTAGGAAGACCACAAATAGAGTTAGCACTAGCAAAGTGATGTGTTCACCACAAACTAGTACTAAGGCCATTTGGGTGCCTAAGCACTTGTTGACTAACCCAAAAGGACCCAACAAGAGTTGGGTACTAAAATGTGCTTAGGTTGATAATGTAGGTACTTGGTGGTGAGATGAAAGCTTCGGGGTGGTTGAGCAAGCAAATTGAAAATATTCACTCAATCTATCAATCAATTCTTATCATAATCTCATATATGGTTGACCCGAAGATAAATCAATGACCATATCATTTACTTCATCTCTACCATTGGTAACAAGTACCTAAAAACCTTATAGGATAGCCACTTTGTGTTTAGTGCTCAATGGCTCACAAATAAGCATATTTGTGAAATAATTGGAAGTGACTAATTAGTTTTATTTAATCATTATCATATTTGCCATGTGATGCTTTTAATGGCTCTCTAGTAGAGCAATGCATTTGTTCAGATGCAGGCATACAAGAAGTACTAGAGCTAAAACGAAGAATCACAAGCAGCGCTTCAATTGTTTCTGTCCTGCACCTACCGGACGTGTCCGGTATGGCTAGGGTAGAAAGGAAAAGTGTTTATGTTCTTCACATGCCAGACGTGTCTGGTATGTCTACCGGACGTGTCCAGTATGGCAGGAACCAGAGCAGTAATTGGGATGCAATTGAGGTTTGATCCATATGATTTCATATATCCTTAATTTGCTCAGAAGCTTGTGATCTATCAAACCTAAGTGGGTTGTGAGTATGTCTCAACGAAATTTAAATATGGCAAATTACTTTGTGTTGGTCAAAATAGAAAATTGACTCCCAAATTCTTAAAAGAATAAAGTGATTGTTGAAAGTCATTCAAATTATTTGTGGTACTTATTTAGGGGGAGCTCAGTTTCTATTTTGCACCATTGTGGACTAACAAATTTATCTAGCATTATTTGTAGTCCTTTGGATGAAAATTGATTTCATATATGGTATGATTATTTGACAAGTGAGGTCATCATGATGTTGTCATGCCATGTATTATCTCGGTGGTGATATTGTGGGCTCAAGGCAAAGGTATGTATTTACATACATGCATTGTAAGTGCATCTAAGGCCCTTTATATGCTAGTGTGTGCATTTGTGTGATATAGGATAGATGTTTTTCAAAATCCCAAACTAGCATGTGTAGGTGTGTGGTTTTTGAAAATCATGTGGTTTTTGGGTCTTTGTGACCTAGTCATGTCATATTGTGATTATTGCTACCCTTGGTTGATCATTTGCCTAATCACATGTGACATGGTTCTCTCAAGTCCATAAAAATCCCTATGTCCCTCTAAAATCTCTCTCAAGTTTTGAAAATCATAAATTTGTCAAATATTCGAAAAAGAGAAAATCAATTCTTGGCTAATTCATGTCCCCTAAGTGAGAATCCTAAGCCTATTTCAATTGATGCAAATATTATGCCTAGGAAGGTTTGTTATGGTACCTTATTGGTTAGTATTGCAAAAAAAATCCCGCTATTCATACTAAGGCTATGCCTAAGTATGTTGCGTCTAACATGAGAGGACCCAAACTAGTTTGGGTACCATCGAAAAGTGGATGATCGTTTGTAGGTACCATGGCATTGGAGACTTGATTCAATGGAATTATTATTGTTCATCTTATGCTGAGTCAAGTATTGAAGCCTAGTGCAATTCTATCCCAATGCCAAGTCAAAATTGAGTGAAGTCCATATGCTATCAATATACAAGTGTCATATTCAAGTTATAGGAATTTATTGATATATTTGAAGGCCTACAAATAAGTGGAGTTGAAGCTTGCAAAGATGATCATAAGCTATCAAGGTATATCTCTTGTTGATCAAAGTTTATTTGGGTGCATATGAGTTAATTGAATTGGATATATATGCATATGTTGCTTGCTATGAGAAGTTTGAATGGATTAAATGCTTAAGTAATCAAGTTTGAAGTTGGTTTGATTGGATATGTTCATAAGATTTCTTCTAGAAAGTGGTTTGAATGGACATATGTCTTGTGAGAGTATTCAAACAAGTTGATTTCAAGTTTGGTTCAATTTAGAGAAAAATAGCTCAATTATTGAAATCTGTCCAATATTGAAAATCTGAACTAGCAGTGATCATAGACATGTTTGAGTAACCAAATCTATTTGTATTGGCCTGGAATTATGTCTGCATGCTCTACACTTATGGTATTAGTTTCTGTGCAAATTTCATGAAATTTGGATAAGTGATACTTCGGATTTAGAGTAGATCTTGTCAACTATAGTGCAGCAGTTTTCAGCATGTAGCAGTGTGGAAAGATATGAAATCTAGTAGCAATATAGAAGTCAAAAGAAGCTAAAATTTTTACACCTACTAGGAGACTTAGTGTGTCACATCTTCACCAAATTTCGTGGTTTTTGGATATGTACTTTGGGATATATGATTTATTCTTTGAAGAGTACAGAATCTGCCAGGAAAGTGACAATTATTGGATTGATCAAAAGTTACTTAGATTCAAAGGTCCTCAAATTAGAATCATATCTATAAGTGATTGAGGTACCAATGTTTTGGTTTTGGTTTGAGGTAGAAGCATGACAAATGATGAGTACAAGACAATTTGTTTGAAGAGTGTATCTGGTGCACATTTGGTACTCAAGCTAGAGATCAAGACCAAGATCAAGATGAAGATGGAATTTAAGTTCTAGTGATAATTGGAGATCTTTTGATAGAAAGAAAAGGACTTAAACAAGTAGAAAGAAAAAGGACTTAAAGAAGGATTCAAAGTTATTCGTCAAATTAAGTCCAACAATATGGATCAATCAAACAAAATCTTTCAAGTGGATCAAGTGATTTTCTTTCAAGTTATTTCAAGTGAGTATCAAGGATGGTTCTTTGGAGAGAGGTCACTTCACCCTAGGCTTGGATGGCTAAAATCAAAATGGTAATCTAAAGGGACATTTGAGGTACTTGGTTGAAGAAAATCAAGAGATTGGTCTAGAAAGCAAGCAACACCCAAAAGAGAACAAGTCATGAAATTTCAAGTGGTATCATAAAATTTCAAGTGGTATTACAAGTGGTGCATCTTTTAGTTCTCTCAAGCAAGTAATGATCAAAGAAGAAGCAAGCCAACCACAACAAGAAGAGTGCACTTGATCATTAGTGATTCTCAATTCATATGGTGAAGAATAGGAATTCAAAGAATTGGTATCTATTCATCTTCACCAAGCTTATAATTGGACTTCATGGTGCTATTGGAGAAATAAATTGAAATCTATATGACTATTTTCCTCTCCAACATAGCAAAGGTATCATTGTATTGTGCATGATCATTTTTCATCCCTTACTAGTATGCAGTTAGTGCATATAGTACATGCTTATAGGATCATGCATTACAAATGAAAATTTTAGATTCATAGACTACCACTATTGCTTGAATGATTATATGGTCTAGTGGTTAGTGTATGAGTTTGTTCATGAGCTAGTGAACCCATGTACTTGATCTATTTTGAATTGCAAGCAAGTGACAAGTACAACCTCTTTAAGATGACAAAGGGGGAGTGACAAGTAATATGACCCACGCCATGACAAAGGGGGCGAGTTTAATACAAAGGGGGAGAGATTAGTACAAAGTTTGAACCTTAAGCACCCTTTGTGCTTTGTGTGACCCTTTTTGGCGATAGATGACAAAGGGGGAGAGATATGATTAAAGCTTAAGGGGGAGAGATATGTTTAAAGCTTCAGGAGTGCAACCTTGTGTCTAGCTATGAAAGGGGGAGAGTAGCTATGACAAGGGGAGAGATATGACTTGAGAAATCTTTAAGATGAGTGCTATGTGTGTGATATATATGATGTATTTACTTTCATAAGGACCATGCATGTTTTAGAGTGACTTTGTATGGTGTGATGCTTTCTGTTTAGTCTTGTGTGATATATCATGTCATATGCATCACGGTTTTTTTATTTTGACACACTTTTGCACCCCACGGATGCAATGATTTAAGGGGGGTCTAATATGTGTTTTAGTATGTGCAAATTGACATTTGAGGTCATTTATGAATTCAATTCATATTGCACACATTAAGGGGGAGCCTCTCATAAATCATTGAATCCAAAAGCCTAATTGTTTATATCTTTTTATAAGCTTTAATCGGGTTGTCATCAATCACCAAAAAGGGGGAGATTGAAAGTGCATCTAGCCCTTTAGTGAGTTTTGGTTGATTGAATGACAACACGATTAAAGGACTAACATGTTTGCTAAGTGTTAGACAGGAAATTGATTATCTCATAGATACTTGATGAAATTGTATAAAGCCAAAATGATGTATTGTTGCATAAACAATCTAGTTCAAGCACAAGACAACAATGCAAATGGAATTCATACAAAGGCTTATTTATTGTGGGATTTCAATGATCTATGTGAAAGCAAGCATGATAAGAGTTAATTAATGAGACATGAGGGATTGCATATGGAATGGTCTCATATTTCAAGCTTGCTAAATTGAAATGAAAAAGACAACAATACAAATAAATGGTTGATTTAATACAAGATGTGACTTGACGGCTTGAGATGGTGAAGATAGCAAGAAAAGGCTTCGAGGTACTAAGCAAGGGTGAATGGCAAGCGATGGCTTGATGGCCGAGGAACCTAGCTAGGGTGAAGAAGAAAGTACTTGCATTTAGTTGAGCTACTAATCAAGCTATTATGGTCATATTGATGTGGAGGATCAAATCTATATTGGACAAGTTGATTAAAGTGACTTGATGCATTTGGAGTTATTCATATTTGATGAATGGAATCAAGTCATGTGCTCAAGATGGCTATGCTCAAGTGACAAGATCAATATTGACATGTTGGCACCCTCACTTGATAAAGATTGAAAGATACGACATCAATTTAAAGAAGACCAACTCAAAAGGTTTAATTTTGTTTTTCTTTTGATCTTGAGTTAATAGATATGTCGTACTATTAAGAGGGATGCAAGTTTAGGTGGTCTGAGGAAGATAGAGTGCTCAAGACACTCTAGCACTTCACGAGCACATAGAATAATTTTCTGTGACTGTCGGTGTCGGAAGTCCCGACGTAAGCCGGAACTCCCGACAGTCGGAAGTCATGACTCTTGTCGAAAGTGCTGACTCCCAGTCACATCCTGCGCGGTGACTATGGATGTCAGAAGTCCCGACCCAAGCCGGGAGTCAAAGCATCGATGGTTCTACTGACCTGCTGACTGTGCCCGTCGGAAGTCTCGACGTTCGTCGGAAGTTTCGACCGTCGGAAGTCCCGACCCTTTTCGGGAGTTCCGACGTTGGCTGTCTCGAGTGGACTTTGACCTCGCATGAACTATGTTTTCTTCATATGTCGGAAGTCCCGAGATCTGCGTCAGAACTTCCGACGTAGATCTGAACGGTTAGATTTTGCCTTAGAGTATATATACCCCTTTCCTTCCTTCTAACCATTGCCCACTCATTTTATTACGACGAACACTCGGCCAAAATAGCCCCCAAGCATTCTAGGCTCACCACTCTTCTCTCCTTTGCTTCCAACTTTGATTCCCAAAGGGTTTGAGTGGTTGGAGAGTGAATTGAGTGAGAAAAACACTTTGAGTAAGCTTGAGCACTTGATTTCTTCGTCAAGCCGGTTTGATTTGCGTTTGTTACTCTTATGGATTTTCCTCTAGCTGGCTAGGCGTCGCCCAAGAGCTTCCATCTTATGGAAGAGCCTTGGGAAGTTTGTATTACCCTTGATTTCTAGTGAAGAAACTCAAGTGTCCTTTGTGGTATCCTTGAGTGAGGCAAGGAGGTGGAAGAGACTCCGACCAAAGTGGTCACCTCAACAACGAGGACGTAGGAGCTCCTTTGTGGGGCTGCCAAATCTCAGGATAAATTCTTGTCTCCTGTGTTCTTGTTGTTGTTGTGATTTGCTCGAAATTACTTGTATTTAGTTGTCTCCCTCTCTCTAGCTATTTCTTAGGGTTTGTGACTCGATCTACGGAGTGGTGGCTTATCAACGTCAAGAGAGTGACCCGACACCTTACCTTACCACTAGGAAGTGGGTTTGTAAGTTATCAGCATCACAAAGTTCATTTTAGCACTTGTAGTTCATTTTCCGTTGGGGTCGGAAGTGCTGACAGTTTGCGTCGGAAGTTCTGACCCAGACTGTCGGGACTTCTGACATGTCGAAAGTTCTGACCCAAACGTCGGGACTTCTGACACGTCGGAAGTTCTGACCCAAACTATTGGGACTTCTGATATTAACTGACTAGTGCATTTTGATTCAACTCTTTGGTTGTAGCTGTTTGGCTCCCTAGGTTTATCTAGTATCTTTTATATACTTTGTGGCTAACTTGTGAGGGGTGGTATTACTCTGATTTGGAGTTTCCATTTTGGAAACTCCTATTACTAATCGTTTCCACTTTTAAAGGTGTTGATTTTTCAGAAATGCCTATTCACCCCCCTCTAGTGGGCATCCTAGGTCCTTTCAAGATCCAAAATACGTTTTCACTTATTTACAGATTTGCCACTGATATTGTTTTAGCCATAACTTCTCCGTTTTAACTCTGATTTGACCCGTTCAACTTACGTTAGGTTCATAATTTCATAATCTACATGTTCATACTACTGTTAAGTATGTTTCCAACTTTTAAAATTCGAGGTTAGATTTAATTTATTATTTTAATAAAGGAAATTTTGTTTATTTCATATCTTCTGCGTTTTAGCTCCGTTTTGACCCATTCAAGTTGTGTTAGATTCATAGCAACGAGATCTAAGCGTTAGTAACAGTGGTTATCATGTCACTATTTCTGGAATTTCATGGTTTAAACTCTAATTTGAATAATAATTATGCAACTAAATTTTATAGATAAAGTATGATTTGTTTTACTTTAGTTTTATAATTCGAATCTAAGTTTGATTTAATTCAATTTATATAAGCTTCTATATAGTTAAAATAAACGAAGCCTATAGTTTTCTTTTCCGCGTATAAAGCAAATCTATAGGTAGATGTATCTTTTTAACCGTAGCTCCGATTAGCGTGTCTCTTACGACCGTGTGTTCGTAGCAATGCGTAGAATCATGTTTTAAACTCTTTTACTTATTTTTCTATGATTGGTGTATTGTTCTGATTTAGTTCTATTATTTGCTTCGTGTATGATTGTATGGATGCTTGTGTGGTGCTTTATGATTACGTCTAGTCGGTGAGATATACGTGGTGATCAAGAAGAAGAAGAAGAACGTTGAAGATTAAAGCTTACCGAAGGATCGGTGTTTAAGGCAAGTATAGCATGGGATCTTCCTTGTTGTCCTATACACCTTTAATCACTTAATTCATATTGCATGTGTCTACCTTGTTGCCAATAAGGATATCCTAGATATTTATTACCTTGTACCTTGATTCCTATGGGGTATTGCATTGGGTAGTATGATGCTAGTGCTCAACTAAAATCATGATCTTATAACTTGACTAATGGTATATGCCATAAACACTAAAAGATGTTTTTAGCAATATGGAACAACGGGGTTAGAGCATTGGGCTGTTTTATGGTGCTCTAGATTCCTCTCCCTAAGGACTTATCTATAAGTGATCATCCGAGACTTATAATACAACTGTGAGGGCTATATGGCTCTAGCTTTAGCTCAGTATGAGGACCTTTTCTAGCTTGTTAGAGGTTACCTTTATTGGCGTAAGAATGGCTTGACGAATCGGGTATAGGACAACCTCTACTCTTATATGTATAGTCGTAATGGAATTGTGCCATTTGACAGGGGATTCCTATATCTGTTTGCCAAGTGAATCTAATGGCCCTAACTTGTTAGACGAACCTTTGAAAGGCTTTATAGTGAACCCTACTGACCTTTCTTGGTAGTGGGTCAAGAGGTTGGCCGCCTCGGGCGAAAGGGTAAATCATAGCTTACAGTGAAAATGTACAGCCTCTGCAGAGTATAAAACTAGTATATCAGCCGTGCTCACGGAACGAGGAGAAGCCATAAATTTCAGCTTTGTCTCTTGCCGACGCCTTCTCTCATCGGTGCAAATCACGGAGCTGCATGTCCGGAGCTGGTGCCCAACCTCCCGTTTTCGTTGGCGACAGGGCGAAGCTGCTCCTGGAGCCAGGCCGGGAGCGCTATTAACGCCCCCCTTAGGACCCGTTCGTTTAGCGGGGAACGGAGGCCTGGAACGGTTCCGGATGGAATGGCAAGTTTATTTACAGTAGTAATGATCGGCTGGATTATTTCCGGCCCTCAATCCGCGCGAAACGAACGAGGCCTTATTGGCAATGGAGAGGATTGCTCACTCAAAACCGCCGCGCCTTTGGACGAGCTCAACCAAGACTAGTACGCGCGTGTCAATGTCTGAGTCTTCCTTTGGGTGATGCGGTAATGGCCAGAGGCGGGCGCAGGATTTGGACCATGGGTATTCAAAATTGCAGATGGCAAGAAAAAAAATTTGACAACCTAAATAATAGGAATTTGGGATTTGGGAAGACTGAATTCATCTTACAGGCTTCTGTGCTTCCTGGTTGCTGCTTGGAGTGCCCCTGCCGCCCCAGCCGGCTGCCGCAGTGCCGCTGCCTGCCTGCGCCGCTGGCCGCTGCGCGCTACGCGCCTGTGGCCCTATGCCCAGCGCCTGGCCTCCAGACTCACTCCAGTAGGTGGCGCGGCTGCCGGCTACCGCGGTGCCGCCGCCGCCGCTCGCCCGCTCCGCGCAGCGGCGCAGCCGCGCAGACCTCTGAGCTCCGGGCCTCCAGCGCTCCGCCCTCCCCCTCCCCGCCGCAGAGCTCCGCCCTCCCCGTCCCCGGCTCCCCGCCGGCCGCCGCCGGCGGCGGCTAGGGTTGAAGGCCTGGTCGCCTGGATGTGGATGTGGATGTGTGCGTGGGGCGTGGCTGCGTGGTGTGCCTGTGCCGTGCGCCTGTGTGGCCTGTTGGCCTGGCCGCTGGCGAGTGGGAGTGGGAGGCCGAGACGCCGAGTGGCCGCGTGGGCGTGGGCCGAGCGGCGAGTGGGCGTGGGCCGAGCGGCAAATTGGGAGTGGCTGCGTGCTGTGCCTGTGCCGTGCGCCTGTGTGGCCTATTAGCTTCTTCATACATATACGCTTATACCTAGAATACACTATATATAATTTTTTTTTGCAAAAATAATGGGTATTCAACTGAATACCATTGAATACAAGTGGGCCCGCCCCTGGTAATGGCAACACAAGGACACGCCCCGGCAGGACGGTTGTGGGCCTCCACAACTTCCCCTCTTGGCTTCATGTCGTCTACATGGACAACGTCCGTCGTGAGTAGAGCAAAGCCTTGAAGACCCGAGCCTCCATGTCGTCTACACGGACAACGTCCGTCGTGTTGCTCTCCTTCATTGTGCCAAAGAGCTCTGCACTGAAGACTGGTGACCGGGTGGCGAGCACGCACTGGTGTGCCGCGAACATTTGCCCACCCACATCGAAGACCACGTCAGCGCCCTTCTCGCTCAGAAGGAGGTCGCCAAGATCCTGGTGCAGGTCAGACGGGGGCACGGAGACGAACCTTGGAGGGGCCGTCTCTACCATGGCGCGGAACTCGTTGACAACGACGATGTCCCACCGGACGGCTTCGATTTCTCCAGCTCTTCCCTTTTGATGAACTGTGAGTATCCCCAGCCCCCCGAGTTGCTCGCAAAGCTAGTCACCGCTTCCAATGTCACCGGCTACTCCCCGACGTTGTCGACAAGACGGAACTTGTACCGCGCCTTCACCAAACTGGCGACACTCCCGTCGTGTTGAAGGTAAATGGAGATGAAATCCGCGTGCTCCGATTTTAATTCGTTGGGGTAGTAGTGAATTCGCCAGTGGTGGCCACCGACGGTGAAAGGGTGAGACTTGAGGTGCTCTCCAGTGGGTGTACCCTTGGTGAGCGAGTAGTCGTCGATCTTGAGAATGTGATACCACCTTGCTGTGTCGGCGGTGATGGAGGAGGCGGACCGCGACAGCTCGCTACTGCAGCGACACCCGGTGCGCGCCATGGGATACCTAACCTAGCCCTTCTCTCTTGTCGGCGCTGTAGGGTTTTGCACTGGACCAGCCGCCGCGGAATTGCGGGAGACCCGAAGACGGGGAAGAAGAAGAGTCGCGGGCTTCCTCAAGAAGACTCGGACTCCCCTCCTGATGGGCCGTCATGATTGGGCCAATGCAGAGCACCAGTGCAGCAGTAGCCTTGGGCTCTTCACTATTCCGGGCCTTCGACCAGCTAATGAATGGACTTTCCTAAAAAAAAAGGTAATGAATGGACAGTTTCTCAAAAAAAAAAAAAAGGTAATGAATGGACAAAAAAAAAAAAGGTTGGAATATATGGTACTGCCGAACTAGTGTGACTATGGATGTAAAAGCAATTGGAAAACAAAAAAATAATATTTAGTTTTCTTACATAGTTTCATTATATATAGCTAGCGTCTCATAACTTTCGGACTTAAACTCAACATTTAAAAGTAATAAGAACAAATTGAAAGTCAAATTTTATTAAGGAATATACTGGACTAATTCAAATACCTTTTGGTGGAGTGAATGGAGTCAACATTTTACTTGGAGAATAACAGAGAAAATAAACTGTTCGCAAAGAATAGGTGGCTTCAAGATTTGGAGGCTGTTTGGACTTCAAGATTTGGAGGCTGTTTGGAACGCAACCCAAACGCAAATTCAGCGTGAAAAAAACACTGATCAAAGGACAACCTTTGCTAAAACGATATGATGACATAAATGAAACACAGAAGCACGAGGCTGTTTGGAACGCAAATTCAGCGTGAAAAAAACTGATCAACTTAACTGATCAAAGGACAACCTTTGCTGAAACAATATGATGACATAAATGAAACACAGAAGCACGCCACAATCTTGCTAGAACGCTGCATGGGCTCCATTTATTTATACTAGTAGTCATTGCTGGTCATGCCGACACCCTTTGCTGAAACAATATGATGACATAAATGAAACAGAAGCACGCCACAATCTTGCTAGAACGCTTACTAATAGTCATTGCTGGTCATGCCGACAACCTTTGCTGAAACAATATGATGACATAAATGAAACACAGAAGCACGCCACAATCTTGCTAGAACGCTCCATGCGCTCCATTTATTTATACTAATAGTCATTGCTGGTCATGCCACGCACGCGGACGAGAAGGAAGCCGCAGCCAAAAAGCCACAAGGAGCTTCTGAAGCTTCACTCCTTAACAAACGGCCTTGACCAATGAGGCAACGACCAAGACATGCATGCATCAGAAAGGAGTAGGTGGTCAGCGCGCTAATGACTGCCTATATAAAAAGACGTCTGGGCATCACTAAGGTCGACACACAAAACACAACTTGCCCTTAGTCTTAGTGAGCTACAGTAGTAACCATGAGTGCACGGAAACTAGTTAAGCTATCTACCGGAGACGTCCTCTTTGCCGAGGGCTTCTGGGTTTGCCGAGGGCCAGCCCCAGGAGCCCTCGGCAAAGATAGACCCTCGGCAAAGAAGCCTTTGCCGAGGGTCTGGCCCTCGGCAAACAAACGGCCCTCGGCAAAGGCCCTTGACAAACAAACGGCCCTCGGCAAAATAATAAATCTTTATCGAGGGCCTGGCCCTCAGCAAATATGGCCGGATGGGTCACGGCGGCCACTGGCGTTAGTCTTTGCCGAGTGCCCGCCGTCAGGCCCTCGGCAAAGATTTTTATTTTTTTAAATATTCTTTGCCGAGGGCCATTGGCCAGGCCCTCGGCAAAGACCCACTTTGCCGAGGGCCAGGCTAGACCCTCGGCAAAGAATTTTTTTTAGTTTTTTGAACCCAGTTTTTTTGTGGTGCTATAATACATTATTTAAATATCAATTTTAAAATTTGGGCCAAATTTGACTTTTTTTGATATATTTCCCTAATTTATTTCTTTTCGTTGATTTTTTTCGAATATTTCAAATTTGAACTGCAGGTGGATGAAATAATGCAATTTAGTGATTCGAAAAATGTTATTCATGGTATTTGATGTATGTTGAGTCCCTATCCACGAACTCGCATCAAATTTCGGGCATCTTCTTCACGTAACATGACGAGGAACTTGTCGGAAAAATGTTTTTAAATTATATAAAATCCATACGAAGTCCGAAAATCATGAAACTTGTCGAGGTGTCATGTTATCGCATGTGTAGGCTGTGGTAAAAAATTGAGAAGGTTTCGAGCAAGTTGTGACGTCGGATGCCTTCGGGTTTTAGGCATCCGACGTCACAACTTGCTCGAAACCTTCTCAAATTTTTACCACAGCCTACACATGCGATAACATGACACCTCGACAAGTTTCATGATTTTCAGACTTCGTATGGATTTTATATAATTTAAAAACACTTTTTCGACAAGTTCCTCGTCATGTTACGTGAAGAATATGCCCGAAATTTGATGCGAGTTCATGGATAGGGACTCAACATACACCAAATACCATGAATAATATTTTTCGAATAACTAAATTGCATTATTCCATCCACCTGCAGTTCAAATTTAAAATATTTGAAAAAAATCAACGAAAAGAAATAAATTAGGGAAATATATCAAAAAAAAGTCAAATTTGGCCCAAATTTTAAAATTGAGATTTAAATAATGTATTATAGCACCACAAAAAAACTGGGTTCAAAAAACCAAAAAAAAATTCTTTGCCGAGGGTCTAGCCTGGCCCTCGGCAAAGAATATTTTTTTAAAAAAAATCTTTGCCGAGGGCCGGGCCCTCGGCAATGGGCCAACCCTAAATCGGCTGCGCCCAAATTCCCCGCCCACAGATAAAAAAAATTCTTTGCCGAGGGCCTAGCCTGACCATCGGCAAAGGGGGTCTTTGCCGAGGGCCTGGCCAATGGCCCTCGGCAAAGAATATTTAAAAAAAAATAAAAAATCTTTGCCGAGGGCCCTGGATCTGGGCCCTCGGCAAAGGGCCCAACCGTAAATCGGCCAGAGCCTTCCCCGCCCACAGAACGCTTGACGCCGCCGCTGCTTTGCCCCGCCGCTGCCCTGCGCCCCGCCGCCCTCCCTGCCCGCCGCTGCTTCGCGCCCCGCGCGGCCCGCCGCAGCGTGGCCCGCCGCAGCGCGGCCGGCCGCCCCGCGCGCCCCGCCGCCCACCACCACGTCGCCCACCCCACCCCACGTGCCCCGCGCGCCCCCGGCCCCTGGCCGCCAGAGGAGGAGGGAGGAGGAGCAGGCCACCGGAGGAGCCCCACCCCACCGCTCGCCTCAACCCGCCGGAGGTGCCCCGCCCTGGCCGCGCCGCCCGCCCACGCCTACCGGCCGGCCCACCTCGAGGAGGAGGAGAACCTCCGTGCCATCCGTCGGCCACCGGAGAAGGAGGAGGACCCCACGCCACCCGCCAACCACGTCCACACTATCCACCGTGCCCGGCCCCGTTTCCGAGCAGAAGGTGGGAGAAAGGGAGGAAGAGGAGAAGGGGAAGAGGAGAAGAGAGGAGGCCGAGAAGAGAGGAGGAGGAGGTGCCCCGCCCCGGCCCCTTGACGCAGCCCCGTCTGCGACCCTCGCCCCGTCCGTGGCCTCTGACATCCCTCCAACGTCTAGGTATGTCCTTCCCTCACTTCATGGTGTACAATGCTAGTGAAGGAGGAGGTCTTGGTGGAGGTCGAGGTGGTGGTGGCGTGCAATGGTGGAGGTGTAGGTGTAGGTGGAGGTGGAGAAGGAGGGTAGTGTGTTCGTTGAGGTGGTGGTGGTGTGGTCGTTGTGGTGGATGTGGTGGTGTGGTCGTTGTGGTGGATGTGGTGGTGTGGTCATGGTCGTTGTGGTGGATGTTGTGGTGTGGTCGTGGTCGTGGTGGTGCTGTGGTCGTGGTGGTGGAGGTGGTGGTGTGTTGGTGGTGGATTAATATATATCTGGCTATCGGCCATCATGCCATATTTGTTCCCTTGATATGTGGTTGTCGGCCATCATGCCGGTTTTTTCTTGCAGGTTTTGGAAACCTCCCCGTACAGGGGAGGTTCTGCCAAAATTTTCAACTTATAGTATTGTGTTTCTTCTTTTGCAGAGAAGAGCACGTCAGAGGGGACTCGACGACCCCGATCCTCTTCGTCGGCGTTGCGGGTCTGCCTGCACAGCATCGCCTCATCACTGCCCCGACTCGCCACTGCCCCGCTAGCCTGACTCCACCGCCACCCTAGGTATAAATAAGCCCTCCTCCCATATCATTGTCTTAGATCGCGTAACCCAGTTAGGCATCTCCCGTCCGAAAGAGATACGGTCGTAGGTATGCAGATATTTGCATATCTATGACCGTATCTGTTTTGGATTGTCCACGTTTTTTGGACAGCCTACGGATGCGTAGATGGGTTAGTTTCCATGGTCTGCTCTGGTCCGAGACCGAGTTTCGGCAGCTCTTCCCTGTTGTTCTCCAGATACACACTCTCCCTGACAGGACATGTATCGGGAGAATAGCGGGGAGGTGCTGCCGAAATTCTATCTCGGAGAGGAGCGGAGCCTGGAAACTAACCTCATCTACGCATCCACGGGTGGGATTAGGACCTATCCTCACCTATTAGACATTAGGAACACCGCGTAGATGCAATTGATGGTCACAATACTCTGTGATGTAAATGTTAAAGGATGGAGGACCGTTAGTGGATGTACACGGGCTAGAGAAGCGGCAGTGACTATGACTATGAATGGGTGAAGGGGACAGATCATTTCTTGAAACATGCATTTGGCCTAGGAGCAGGAGGACATTCTCTAGTTTGGTGTCCCTGCAGCAAATGTGACAATAGGAGAAAGGTAGATGAGAAGACCATGGGTAGACATCTTGTGTTCAATGGTTATACGCCTGGCTATCAGCAGTGAATCTACCATGGTGAAGCAGATCGTATAAGAGCAGAGGTGGTGAGAGCACGCCTCGAGGCTTTTGATGATGATGCCGGGGTAGCAGACATGCTAGATGACGCCCACCAAGCTCACTTCGCTGAACGACGTGAGAAGGAGGAGATGGAGGAATCCGCAAAGGACTTCTACAAAATGTTGCACTCGGCACAGAAACCCCTTCACGAGCGTACAACGATTTCTCAGCTAGATGCAGTTGGACGCGTAATGGGGTTGAAGGCCGAGTTAAACTTGAGTCGAGAAGGCTTCAATAAGATGTTGGCCGTGTTTGGCACCATGCTACAGGAGAAGCACACTCCTTCATATGCTTAAGATGCCGTATGACAAGATACATGTTTGTCCAAAGCGGTGTGTCCTATTTAGGAAAGAACACAAGGACACAAATTACTGTCCGAAGTGTAAATCCTCTAGGTACCTGGAGGTAGACTCTGGTGATGGTAAGAAAAAGCAGCTTCCGATCCCCGCGAGAGTGCTACGGCACCTTCCTTTCTTGTCGAGGGTCCAACGGCTATTCATGATCGAGGAATCCATGAAACAGTTGACATGGCACAAAGATGGCAAACGGTACAATCCTAGGAAGATGGTACATCCGTCTGATGCTGAAGCATGGACGTACTTCAATGACAAACATCATGACAAAGCAGCTGAGGCCCGCAATGTACGTGTCGCGCTGGCAACAGATGGGTTCAATCCTTATGGAATGATGGCTGCCCCATACACATGCTGGCCCATTTTTGTTATCCCCCTCAATCTCCCTCCCGGCATCTCCTTTCAACGGCGTAACGTATTCTTGTCGTTGATAATTCCTAGACACCCGGGGAGTAATATGAGTGTATTCATGGAGCTTGTGATTGATGAATTGATCCACGCTTGGGAGAAGGGGGTATGGACATACGACCGAGCTACAAAGACAAGCTTCAAAATGCACGTTTGGTACCACTACTCCCTGCATGACTTCCTGGCGTATGGGTTATTTGCCGCCTGGTGTGTTCACGGGAAGTTCCCATGCCCAATATGCAAGGAAGCTATAAGGTTCATTTGGTTGAAGAAGGGTGGCAAGTATTCATTGTTCGACCAACATCGTCAGTTCCTCCCTCTAGACCATGAATTCAGAGAAGACATCAAGAGCTTTACGAAAGGTGTCAAAGTGACAGACCCTAAACCGCACTTGAGGACTGGTGCCAAGGTTCGTGCTCGGATAGATGCTCTCATGCCCAATGAAGAAGGTGGTTTTGTGGGATATGGTGTGGAACATATGTGGACTCATAAGTCCGGCTTGACGAGGCTCCCCTATTTCGATGACCTTCTTCTACCACATAATATTGATGTAATGCACACTGAAAAGAATATCGCTGAGGCACTTTGGGGAACTCTCATGGACATTGACAAGTCTAAGGACAATGTTAAGGCTAGAGTGGACCTAGCGACGTTGTGCGATAGACCGAATCAAGCGATGCAGCCTCCTAGTGGCCGAAACAAGAACTGAAAAAGGCCTAAGGTGAATTTCGTCTTGCAAATCGATCAAAGGAGGGAAGTACTAAAATAGATCCAGATGTTAATGTTCCTAGATGGATATGCAGCGAATCTTAGCAGGGGAGTGAACTTAGGCACTCTGCGAGTCAACGGGATGAAGAGTCATGACTACCACATATGGATTGAGTGGCTTCTTCCGGCGATGGTCCGAGGCTATGTCCCTGAGCATGTTTGGCTAGTGCTGGCAGAGTTGAGCTTTTTCTTTCGCCAGCTTTGTGCCAAGAAGATATCTCAGACCGTCGCTCAGGACTTAGAAAAAGTGGCACCTGTGTTGCTCTGTAAGCTGGAGAAGATCTTTCCACCCAGCTTCTTCTTGCCGATGCAGCATCTGATTGTGCACCTCCCATCCAAGGCACGTTTGGGGGGGCCTGTGCAGGCCTGTTGGTGCTATCCAATTGAGAGATGTCTAAAGACTCTTCGCAAAAAAATGTACAAATAAAGCTAGAATTGAGGCTTCCATTGCAGAGGCATGCCTTCAGGAGGAGGTGGCAAACTTCACAACGCAATACTACAAGCCGAACCTTCCTAGCAATCATAATCCACTCCCTCGTTACAATGCTGGCGAAAATGAATCAACCCTCAGCCTTTTCCAAGGCCAACTCGGCGGCGCAAGTGGATCAACCCCGAAGCTATTGGGAAATGAAGAGTGGCGCAGTATCATGCTATATGTGTTGAATAACCTTACCGAGGTGCAGCCGTTCATCAAGTAAGTTCTCAACGAACTTGTTTCAATACGCCATCACTATTCTGCATCCAACCCCATTGATTCTTGTTCGGACAGGGAATTTGTTCGTGAATTCTAGCATCAATCAAGGGATCCTACCTCGCATGAACAAGACACCCTTGTTTCACGGGGTGCGGGAGCAGGGAGGCCTAATTTTATTTCTTGGTTCAAACAAAAGGTAATGTCCAATTTAGCTCGTACGTTCGATCGTCCAAGGTGATCGTACATTTGATTAATATAACGATCTATCATGCTTCACCTTGCAGGCCTAGACCAGTTCGTCCATGAGTGACGAGTTGAAACAGGTTGCAAACAGCTGTGATATTAGGGTGAAGTCATTTACCGGCTATGACGTGAACGGATATCGCTTCCACACAACAAGTTACGAGCAGATTCGGCCCAAACAAAAAACCACAAATAGCGGAGTTTGTACGCCTGGCACTGATGGCCTCGACTATCATGGTAGAGTTGAGGAAATCTATGAACTCTCATTTCATGGAGACAAACCTCTTAAACCTATCATGTTCAAATGCCACTGGTTTAATCCTCGATCAACGAGACGAACCCCTCATCTTGGGCTAGTCGAGATTCAAGAAGATTCCATCTATCCTGGAAAAGATGTCTACATTGTGGCTCAACAGGCCGTGCAGGTGTATTATACTCCATACGCCAACCATGACAAAGAGGATCTTAAGGGTTGGGCTATTGTGCACTAGGTATCTCCACACGGTAAACTACCTGCCCCAAACGATGATGATTACAACTTCAACGCAAACACATATGATGGACAGTTCTATCAAGAAGATGGGCTACCAGGCACGTTTGAGATAGTCTTACCCAAAGCAATCGAAATGGAAGTAGACAACGAAATGGTTGATGGCGAGGTCGATGGAGATGTTGTGGTAAATGCCAAGGACATAGCAATGCTTGAGCGATTACTTCTAGGCAATGACTGCGATGACAACATAGAACCTTCGGATAGTGTTGCCCATTTGGACAATTTTGACAGTGATGATGAGACCTATGATCCCAATCATGAAGATTATTCCTAGTACATGTAATACTATGTTTTTTTTAATTTGTGTTTTGTTTATATATTTTGAATCTATTTCTAATATATGTACTAATTAGTCTTGTTCATTCTTTGTGATTGCAGGTGATTGAACAAAGATGGCGAGCAGAAGTCCATGTCGTGACATGCCCTCGGTTTATGGGAGAGACCGCCCTCTCCTTCGAGGTGAGGGGTCGTCGTCCGGGGCAGCGTCCGTAGGAGGTGATGAGAGGAGGACCAGGGGCAGCAGCCGTAGGAGGCAGCGGTCTCCTCCCTCGCCAGGTGACGAGGTGCTGGAGGAGGAGCACGTGACGGCCATGGCCACATCCTCGTCGGAGGATGAGAGGGGTCAGCAGATGGGCGAGGGAGGCGAGGCGCTCAAGGGTGAGGGAGGCGAGGCGCTCGAGGGTGAGGGAGGCGAGGGGCTCGTGGGCGACGGAGGGGGTACCGCTACTCGGACTCCCTACGAGCGAGGTCCCATGAGCCTCCCTCCGGTTCTGCTTCCTCACAACCGCCCAGTGATTCGGCCTATGGCAAAGAGGTAAGTAACTATAGATGTTATCACAACTACTTCATAAGATATGTTGGAAATCATAAGAGAAACTGATACATTTTCTTAATCACTTGTGCAGGGCCTGGTTGGTTTTGTTAGGTACTCTAGCACGCACCCCCGTGAGCATCCTTGATGTTTTGTGCAGGAAATGGTACCCCATCATTGTGCAACTGTCCGAAGAGCCGGTGGTGCAGGAGCCGGCCTCCAACTAGGACAGGTACGCGCTGGTCACGGATGACACTTACCGCAACAAGCAGGAGCGGGTATTGGCGGAGTTTTGGGTAAGTTTCTCTCACACAACATTGCTTAATACATCTCATTCATTGGTTAAATGTTTTATTGAAATAATGAATGGATACATCGGTTTTGTATGCAGAAATTTTTCAAGGCCGAAGAAGGACTTGAGGCCTAGGCGGATCGGGCGGCTGCCGCAGCTTGTAGGAAGTACGTCACCGAGATGCACCACCATGGGCGTGTCCAAGCCCACATAGACTACTACAGGTCGGTACTTAAGCAGTCCCTCCCCAAGCCTCAAGCAAGACTGATTACGCTGACCCGGGACCAGTACCTTGAGGTAGGCGAATAACATTCATAATGATTCGTTTTGATATTAAGTAGGTTCAATTTCATCTTCTTATATGTCAAATACTCGATGACTTGTAGGTGATTCCTTGGTGGTGCCGATCGTATCCCGAGTGCTGGGCCATGATCGTGGACAAGTGGTTATCATAGGACTTTGTTGGCATGCACGAGAGGCAACGAGAACAACGTCTGATGAGGCAAGGTCCAACTCACCATCAAGGCAGCCGCAGCCTCCTCGGATACAAACAAGCATACGCAAGTGATTTCTTTCATTTATTTTGATGCTCAATTCTGCTTGATTTCTCACCATCTTCCCATCTTTCTCATAGGAGACTGCGCACCCGGGCGAGGAGGTCTCGGAGTTCTCTGTGTGGGCTATGTCCCACATGGCAGGGCATCGTCCTCTGTCTCCTTCGACCCGACTGCCCTACCCCAGGTGTACTCCGACCCGAACGTATACACTAAAGTCCAAGAGTACACGTCCTCGGTAAGGGAGATCTATAGGGAAGATTACAATGTGCGCACTAAGCCCATTGATGTAGGGATGATCATGAGGCTTGGAGGAGGCAAGAAGCACGGGCAGCTATGGATTGCAGACGGCGCCATCGACTCCACCACTGTTCCCTCCCTCGACGCTATCCGAGCATGGAGCACGAGCTCCAGCCAGCCCATACGCTCACGGCCTTCTCCAGCACTGCAGTAGGTCCGGGCACTCTAGGTAATTCTTGTTTTACTCGTCGTACGTTGATATTTACACACCTAAATTAGATTTGCATTACTGATACATTGGAGTGAAATATTACAGGCCGAGCTGCAAGAAACAAAAAGGCAAAGTCAAGAGCAGAACGCGGAACTGACCGCACAACTGCAGGCCCAGTAGGTCGCGTTCGAAGCCGCGCAGAAGCAGATGGTGGAGATGATGGTGATCATGCAAAGTCTTGGGCAAGCATCGGGTGTACCTGTGCAGTTTTTAGCTCCTCCACCTCCTACTCCTGCAGCTACTCCTGTAAGTATGAAAGTTCACTTTTCGCTTGTGGATGTCGGCCTTCGTGCTGTTGTGGATGTCGGCGTTCGTGCCATTGTGGATGTCGGCGTTCGTGCCGTTGTGGATGTCGGCGTTCATGCTGTTGTTTCTTGTAGGTTTTGGAAACCTCCCCGTGCAGGGGAGGTGCTGCCGAAATTTTTAATTGAGTCTAATCTTTTTGTATTCCTAGATTACTGGATACAATCTCTAAGTTCCAAAACTGTTTTCCCGGATTACTCACACATGCAATCTCTGCTCCTTTGTGCAGCCTCCGTCCGCGGGTTCCAATCAATTTGGTAGTGCGTCACCGGGTGATCCCGCCTTTCCTTCACCACCGTCTCATAGGCTACCTTGATGAGGACTAGTGCTAGGTGGTGTGGTTGGACTTTATTCTAATATTTGTGGTTTATGGTTCTGACTTGTGCTTGGATTTCATGAACTTGTCGTAATAAACATGTGAATGATGATGAACATGTGACTTGTCGTTGTAATATATTGTGATTTGTGGTTCACAATTATGGTTGTGATATATTGTGAGAAAATGGGTTCTGTGTGATATATATATGTGATGGTTGATATATATATGAAATGCTTGTGTCGATGGAATGCAAAAAACAAAAAAAAATTAAATTTCTGCTTCTTTGCCGAGGGCAATGACCAAGGCCCTCGGCAAAGAAGGGTCCTTTGCCGAGGGCCGTCCCATTGCCCTCGGCAAAGTTTTTTTTAAAAAAAATAAAATTTCTGCAACATTTCTTTGCCGAGGGCCATGGTTGTAGGCCCTCGGCAAATACTTTTTTTTAAAATAAAATTTCTTTGCCGAGGGCCTGCGTGGAAGCCCTCGGCAAAGATTTTTCAAAAAAAAAATAATTCTTTGCCGAGGGCCGTCCCATTGCCCTCGGCAAAGATTTTTTGGAAAAAAATTCTGCACATTTCTTTGCCGAGGGCCATTGTTGGAGGCCCTCGGCAAAGATTTTTCAAAAAAAAGAATAATTCTCCCTCGGCAAAGACTCTGTCCCAGGCGCCGGTGCCATGACGGCTGCTTTTCTTTGCCGAGTGCCGTTCCAGCCCTCGGCAAAGGGTTTGCTGAGTGCCCGATAAAGGGCCCTCGGCAAAGACCCTCTTCGCCGACTCAAAATTCCCCGAGAGCTCTTTGCCGAGGGCCGCCCTCGGCAAAGCCTTTGCCGAGGGTTAATGGGCCTTTGCCGAGGGCCTCAGGCCCTCGGCAGGGGCCGTCTCCAGTAGTGTAACTAGGAACCGAAATGGAGGACTATGACCTGCCGTTTATGTGCTCTATTCTGCTATGTCCTACAAAATTTCTCAGTTTTCTTTAATTTTACATCTGATCTTTATTACCCGGTGCAACCCACGTGCATTACTCTAGTAAATAATAAAAATATGGTTAGTCATATTAACTATATAAATTATAAATTCACAGTCGTATTAATTATATGTTCATCATTTGTATTTAAGATATGATAAAACACTTCCTACTAATTACTTGTAGACATGACTTTTAAATACTTTCAACCTTTAAATGAATGGCAACTACTTAAAAATTATATTAGTATATCATTAGTCATATTAATTACAATTAACATAATTAGTAATATTAAATTAATGTCATTAGTTATATAAAAGTTAATTAAAATTTTCTTTTTATATATCCTTGTTAATATTAAAATTAATAGTATTAGTTATTAAATTAGAAAAAATTGGTGGTACATTTAGTAATATTATAAAATTAATATAAGTAATCATTAATCGCAATCCATTTCTTCAATTGATTTCTTCTAGTTCAAGAAATTCTTCTTGGAGTCAAAGTTGTAACCCTTCTTGTTTAACTTTTTGAGAATTTTGGTGTTCTTTCTCACAAGAAGAGATATCTCATGATTTTCATCTTCATCATCACTAGATTCTTCCTTCATTTTCATCTTCTCATCTCTATCAAACCATGAAAGTTAAAACCAATATCGTTCTTCTTGTAGGATGAGGAGCTCTCTTGGGGAGTGATATGTATGAATATAAATCTCAACAAAGGCGTTGACCTTGTTTACCAAATTGATGAATACAGGGTCACAATGTTCGGATACTTCTCCATATAAGAACTCAAAGAATATATTCAAGCAAGAGTACATATCATTAAAATTCTCAAGAAATATTTTGAAGGCATTAAGTTTCTTAATCAGAAATTGATAATGTCTCTCACGATCATTCTTGGATCCTTTATGATGGATGCAAAATAGCATGGGATGAAAACGAACGGGATCAGTCGGGATAAACCTTCTCCCGTTTTCACTTTTACATTTTAATATAGAAGAAAAAACAAAATTGAGAAGGCTGGAAAAAGAACAAAAACAGGGTTCACCGGAAATTGAAAATGAGTCAATTTGAATGAAAACATGTGGATAATGGTCAGAATACGGAAAGACAAAATAGGAACGTCCACACAAAGAACCAAGAAACATGACTTCACATGCTAACATACCAACCTGGCATGACATCACTACCAATACATGAATAATTCTAATTCATACCATACGGTTCATGAGATGACAAGAGTATAAGAGTGCTAGACCATAAGGTCAAGTCAACCATATCATTTTTGTCCCATTTCGGTCTGGATGGTTGTCGATACGAATTCAAGTGGGTTAAATGTAGAAACCATGACGGAATAGAACATGATTTCTCTCGACAAAGTTTTAACCCTTCTTGTTGAACTTCAATGGTCTTTCTTACAAGAAGAGCTATCTCATGATTTTCTTCTTCATCGTCACTAGATTCTTTCTTACTTTTCATTCTCATCGCTAACAAGCCTAGAAAAATAAAACTGATATCTTTCTTCTTGTAGGAGGAGCTCTTTTGGGGAGTGATATTAATATGAATATAAATCACTATTACATTAATAAATTTTATATAATAGAAAAAAGTTGTGGCTTCATGCCCTTTGAGAAGGAGCATCAGACCAAATTATTACACATTGTGGCACACCACCCAAATGACAAGTAAAGTTTAGCAAATTATTACGTTAATATTTGGAACGCAAGGCATGAGCACACATGGTTTTAGGGTTTTAACCGAAGGTGCCAACCTTTTTGTATGAGCATAATAGCAAGCACTACTACAAAAATGATTTTGCGAGGACCGACAAAAATTAACGGAGATGGTCATAAAATCCAACCGTCTTCTAAAATACCTAAGGATTTACAGAGGCGATTGAAAATTGCCTGCCTTCTAAAATCAATTTACGGAGGTAGTCAAAATCCAACCACCTCCTAGAATGGATTTTCGGAGGTGGACCTCTTAAAAAATGGAGGTCATTTTCGGAGGCAGACTCCTAAAGAGGCCCGCCTATGTTAATGTGGTCGAGCCCACTGGCAATTAGAAAAGCCCATTTCAGCCCGATATCACGCTCTGAGTATATATAAATACGTAGACTTAGAGTTTCTATCATCTCTCTCACCCATCTCAATCTTTGGCCGCACAGTTGAAAGCTCTAGTTTGGTTTTGGATAATTGTGAAACCTAAGTGAACTAACCCTTTGCTCTAAGTGTCTTGAGATAGGTTGGTTCACACCAAGTGATGGAGCAAGATGGCACTCAAGTGATGGAGATGGCCACATGTGATGATGCCAACTTGGAAAAGAAGAAAGAGAAAAACAAAACTCTTTGGGGATTAAGGCAAATGTATAAATAGGAATTTTGTTTTGCCAGTAAAGACACTATAGAGAGTGTGATCAAATTTAGGATAGATGGTCGTACTATTAAGAGGGGAGCTCTATTAGACAATTCAGTCATCTAGTGCCACTATGTGTTGGAAAACTATGCATTGCATATAAGCCTAGTGTACATCGGTGAGTAAGTGAAATATTTATGAAAAATGTTTTGGAAATACTAGCTTGGCTCTAAACATGTTTGTGAAAACATTTGAGAGTTAGCAATGCTTGCAAAGGGCTTGTTTGGGATGTCAGTGTTGCCACATGGGTGGCACCGGACAACTATTCGGTGGGGCCGGACAGGCAGCCAAACAGCAGCGTGTGTGGCCAAGTCTAGGAGCTAGCACACCCATGTCCGGTGCACCGCTGTGCACACCACCACATTTTCCCAGACTTGTGATTTGTGGACTTCGTGAAATGGGGTCACCGGTAGGCTGTCCAGTGCACCGCCATAAAATTCCAGAGAGTACGGAAAATGTGAAATGTGCATTTGGGGGTCACCGCTAGGGCTGTCCGGTGCCAATGGCGCAAACGGCTAGTTCAAACTAGCCATTGGAATTCGACCGTTAGGGTCACCAGACAGGCTGTCCGGTGTGACACCGCCATGTCTGGTGACCACGTAGAAAGTTGCTCCAAGGGTGTAACTTTGCGGTGTGGGCTATAAATATATGGTGTGGCCAGCCTTGGCCACTCTCTTGGCACCCCATACATTTGTGCGAATCCTTTGAGAGCTAAAAAAATCACTCCACTCACTTTGACACTTGATTTCATCATTTGAGTGAGATTGGACAGCCTCTAGTGCATTGTTTCGAGTTCTTGCATCTTGTGGCACTAGAAGAGCATATTGGGCTAGTGGAATTCTCATTACTCTTGGTGTTTGCCGAGTGTGCGCTCTCTTTCTCTCGGCCACGCAGCGCGTTCTCTTTCTTGCCACCTCTCTCTCTCTCTCACACACCCACACACACACCGGATCTGACTGTAGGGGGCTCCACCAGCGGCGGTGGGCTCCCTCCACTCTCCCACGGCGGGCTCTGGCAGCGGCGGGCTCCCTCTCCTCTCCCACGGTGGGATCCGGCGGCGGTGGGCTCCCTCCCATCTCCCACGGCGCTGGATCCGGTCATGGCGGGCTCCCTCTCCTCTTTCACTATGGCGTGTGAGCTCCCTCTCCTTCGAGTTCCTCCGGCATGCGTGTGTAGCGACCAGATGTAGCGGTGGATCAAGCTCCCTGCTGGTGGTGCATCCGGATCGAGCTCCCCTACGGCGGCGGCGGCACATAGCCTAGATCCAGGCCTAGGCCCAGTTTGGGCTATGAGCTTTTTCTATTTTTTGTTTTTTTAATTTATTTTCATAGACGGGTGTTGACAGTCTCTACCACCAAAATAAACCATCAATTTTACTTGCTCAAATCCTTAAAATCAACCATCATCATAGGTTTAGAAGCTTTTAACTAATGAATTCCACAAGTCTTGGTGAATATTTGCATGCAGGTGAATTCAGGCATTCTACGGGCCAAAATGAGACATAACACGTGAAGTAATTTTGATGATCTATGACGGACTCAACCAAAAAGGGCTTTAAGACAATTATCCAAGGCATACCGTCAAAGATCAGCGCGAGGCGCTGACAGGAGGGGTGGCTAGCCTCACCTCTAGGCCGGCTGGCCTGTGGGAGCCACCTATTAGGCTCCCCTTCAATGTGGAGTCTCTACCGCCTATGAGGATCAATCTCCATCGTGCTTCCAAGTCGGTTTGAATCATGGGACGAGATGAGGTCATGACACGGATCGATGACATGGCAATTACTTGCCCCCTACTCCATCTCCCTATAAAAGGACCCCCTGACCTTCTCTAGAAGGCCATCCCAGAACAATCCCGGAGAATTCCCAATCCACTCCGTGAGGATCCATTCAGAGAAGAGAAGAGCTCCACAAACTTAGTGCTTTAGCATAGCATAGTCTAGTTAGATCAAAGTAGAGTCGGGCTTCTGCTCAGATTCTAGATTAAGCCATCTGGAGGCTTTGTATATCCTTTGTATTCAA
The DNA here is from genome assembly GCF_019320115.1 of Miscanthus floridulus. Lineage (NCBI taxonomy): Eukaryota > Viridiplantae > Streptophyta > Magnoliopsida > Poales > Poaceae > Miscanthus > Miscanthus floridulus. Next base: position 74,218,020 of record NC_089580.1, read on the forward strand.
TACATTTATCTTATATTATGGCTTTGATCTTCATTTATATCATGTTCTTAGTTATCAAGTTCATAGTATATTTTGATTGTATGCTTAGTATAGTCGAAGTTGTTAATATGATTATGCATAGGATCACAGAGCGTTCAATCAAGTGTTCGAACTGGTTGAGTAGCCAAACTTGTGTAGGTGTGGTGCCTAGACAATGTTTTGCCTGTGGATGCACCCTACATGGCGGAACGTGTGGTAGACCAAGTAGAGTGACACTACGAGGTTCCCTCTAATCCACCTCCCATATGTAGGATTAGTAGGACCCGGTCACGAGGGACATAGTATATTTAGCTATGCTACTCTTTAGAGATGTCCCTTATGCATGAAAGTAGAGATAATCTTTTGCTATTATTAAGTATATAAAGTGATGGTATGCTATGACTTGTGATTAATAATAACTTATGAATTAATCTCACTTGTATTTAACTTAGACTAGCTATTGCTACTTTACGGAGTTTCTCTCTAAATGTTAAACTTATTAAATTCATTATACTTATCATATACATCTATCTTTTAGCTTACCCCTGTCTAGAGTAAGTGAATAAGTTATTTAATAGCATCATAAGTATAAGTTATCAATCTCTTTAATGCAAATCGCCCCTCCTAGTGGTAAAATTATAAATAACGATACCCTGGATTACTCCTGGTAAAATGCTACAATGATAGTCTGTACGCTTGTGGATTCCTTAATATTATATTTGCACTCACAACACTACCGGAGACTATGTAGTTACCGAGTGCCCCGACAATTACCGAGTGTCAGAAGTCGGGGCACTCGGAAAACAGTATTTACCGAGTGTCAACACTCGGAAAACAAAAACACCTGGTAGTAGACTGCTTTACCGAGTCCACACACTCGGTAACTTAAGACAATCGGTAAAACTACAAGTTTACCGAAGGGGCGCACTCGGTAAAAACAGACACTCGGTATTGAGGTGCCACGTCACCTAGGATAGCAACCGTGCGCCGAACGGCGTCACGGCATGACATGTTTACCGAGTGTTATGAGCGTACACTCGGCAAAAATCACGGTAACAGCTCCGCCCGTAAAGCGCCCATAGCAAATAAAAAAGACCAAAAATGTTTACCGAGTGTCACTGCACAACACTCGGTAAACACTATCTTTTACCGAGTGTATTGGCGCAACACTCGGTAAAATTCAACCAAATTTCTTGTTTTTCCCTTCATTCTTTTTTCTCTATCCACATATGATATTTAGTACTCCATTCCAAAATATGGTGTTTATTTCGATTTATTTACTATATTTCACAAAATTTTCATTCTTTATGAAAATTAGGTACATATCGTGTAAATTTAATTGTAATAATTAAAATCGAACTCGATAAATCACGAGATTGGAAGAATTAACATTGAAGCATACATCTATGTTATAGAAAAAATTTCATAACGTTTTGGAAGTATTTTTACATTCGTCGCTGCCGAACCGGTACATCTCCCAAAGAGACGCTAAACATTCACAATGACGAGTAGGATTTCTATTAAGAGTGAAATTCAACAATATGATTTGAACTTGGAATTTTTTAGATAGTAAATAGATGACATGAAATAGTTCATGTGAAAGTTTGGTGAATTTTAGGATTAAATTGGCATTTTTTCTTTTTTGTTTTGCATGAAATAATGGATACTTTTACCGAGTGCGACCTGAAACACTCGGTAAAGGTTAGCCACGGCCCACCTGTCTGCCACAGTGGGCTGCCATGCTTCTGTTTACCGAGTGCCGTAGATCTGGGCACTCGGTAAACATGTACCAGGCTTATATTTACCGAGTGCCGTAGATATGGGCACTCGGTAAACATGAGTTTACCGAGTGCCGTACATCTAGGCACTCGGTAAACAGAAGCATTCAATACAGCCGTTTCTCCCTCAAATCGTGCACAGACGCACACACACACACACACACCGCACACGCCTCCCCACCGCCGCGGCCGCCTCCTCCCCTCCACCACCGCCGCCACCGAGCGGTCCCCCACAGCCGCCGCCACCGGAGAGACGGAGAGAGAGAGAGAGACGGAGAGAGAGACAGCGGCACCGGCGCACCGGACGACGATCCCCTCCGCCGACGCCGCCCCGTGCTCCCTCCTTCGCTCCCGTTCCCGCGAGGTGGGGTGGGGTGGGCCCCAGCAGCAACGGCGGCGGCGAGCACTCTCTCCCCTCCACCACCGCCGCCACCGGGCGGTCCCCCACAGCCGCCGCCACCGGGGGAGGGCGGTCACCCGCCGCCACCGCGGGACTGCCGCCGCCGCGGCCGCCTCCTCCCCTCCAAGCTCCGGACCTGCTCATCTGCTGACTGAAGCATTGCTCTCAAACGCTCGGTAATTTCCTTGCAATCGTACAATAGATCCCTTGCTTTTGATAAAACTTGGCCCATTGCTTTGATTCTATCCGAAGCACTGCAAATTAGAGAAGAGATAAATCAGTAGAGAAAGAGAAAATATTCAGTGGTTGATGGATGCTGTTATCTTGTTCAGTGCTGTTGCCCAATTGAATAGTCGCTTCAGAAAACAAACTTCATGTTCAGATCCTCTCAACTGTAGGATTTCTATTTCTTGAAGGTTAATCAATGAAAGTTTCTCGATTTTCTAGTTTGATTGTTGAGCACAAACACAACCCGGTGGGCATGAAGTTTTACCCTGACAAGCAACATATTAGCATCATAAGTTTAACATATAACACCGTATGGAATAAAAGGAGAGGAACCTTAAAATTACCAGAATCCCTAAATACTTAGGCCCCATTTGAACCATTTGGATTCTGAGAATCCACATAGAAAAATTCCCAAAATCCTAGTATCTCATCAAACAGTCTTGATTTTAGAGGGATTTTCACTCATAGATATTTAAAATACTCAAATCCAATAAAACTGTTGTGATTCTTTTTATCTGGATTCTCAGAATCCAATGGGATTCAAACAACACCTTAGAGATGTGTCATCAAGACATCAACATCTGTGAAAAAATTCTTCTACTGAACACTCATCTTTTCTTGACATACATGGAGTGTGATCATGTTGTCAATAAGTTAACCGAAAAGCCTTGCGACCAAATCTTGCTAGGCATTTTGCTCCCATTTCTGAATTGAGGATCTCCAGCATGGAGTAGAGTTGTTGGAGCATGTGCTACAGCTGTGCTGTGCAATGTGCATCTGCATCTGCATCCGAGCCGAGACTGCTTTGCGCCTTTGACTCCAAAGTCCAATGTCCAATGTCCAAAGGGGGCCAACTGGCCATAGTAGTATTAGTATTTAGGACTTCTCCATTTATAGTATATATAGTAATATAAATCCGGCATGCATCTGTAAAAGGAATTGGAGCAGCAAAGAGCCTGCGTTTTTTTTTGACATCCATCACTATACACAGTAAGTACATGCATACGTACTCCTCCGACTGGCAGTAACCAAAAGGTTGACCACTGTTAGTCTGTTACAGTAACCATCCGTGTTTACCTTGTCCAACCGAAATCATGAGACAGATAGGCACTCACGGATTGAGAAATGAGATAGGCAAGCAGCAGCAGCTTCCGGGCGGTACTGTCGGAGATCCCCTCCCCTACCCGGATGTTGACGTGACGGGTCCAGGGTCCCGGGTCCGTCCGGTCAAATGCGTGTTGGTCCGTGAACATGGCTCCAAATGCAAGTGCAATTCAGATTTCAGGGACGTCCATAGTCAGCGAGGCTAAAGTTTACCTCAGGGCATAAGGTTATCAAATGAAAGTGAGGAAAGCTTTGACAGAAGACATACCAAAATCTTACCTTTTCCTAACTTTTATTGTGATATCATGATTGAGCCTGCCCTGCTAAAATTCAATGAACTTGCAGTACAATATACCATATATTTCAAACAGACCGACTAACTAAAAAAGACGCTTATTTCTAGCACAGGTACTAGAAAAGAAGTGCTTTGATAATGAGATACATATACCATATGTTTACCACGGTTAAACTTTGAAACTAACAGTATGAAACCAGCACCTAGAGCAAATAACAACTCATCAGTCTATGGCATGGCAGGAAACGCAAGAGCATATTTCTTTACATTATTTATTTCCATGGCAGCTTCGTACTACCTGTAGTACCAAAAAAGTAGCATATCCTTACAGCCAAAAAAGTAGCGGCCTTTCAACCTTAGGTAAAATCTCATCATCCAATCTAGCAAACATCTTCTATGTGAATCGACCAAGAACATGAATGTCTCTTTATCATCTCATATGGTTTTTCTCTAGCACTACTACTCTATTGCTCTAAACTGCAATATCGTCTATATGTTAGGATGGATGACCGTCAGTGGATGTACACGGGCTATCAGAAGAGGGGTCAATACACAAATGAATGGATTGAGAAGGCCAATGATTTCATGACGAAGGCATTTGCAAACGGACGGCGACATGCCTGGTGTCCCTATAGGAAGTGTAAGAACAAGGCAATGAAAACATATGAGGAGATGACTAAAGATCTTGTCAACAATGGATTTATAGAGAACTATACCCGGTGGACCATGCATGGTGAACGCCATCGTGCGAGAGAAGAGGTCGTGAGACAACGGATCGAGGAGTTTGATTCTGAAGCCGGGGTGGCAGAAATGTTAAATGACCATGACATGGCTTTCGATGAAGGAAGTGCAGAGCAGGAGCCAGAGCAAACTGCAAAGGCGTTTTACGCCATGTTGGATGCGGCACAACAACCCCTTCACGGGCGCACCAATGTTTCTAAACTGGATGCCATTGCACGTCTAATGGCTGTGAAGTCCCAGTTTAGCTGGAGTAGAGAATCCTTCGATCAACTGTTGACAGTAGTTGGCACCCTACTTCCGGATGATCACGTTCTGCCAAAGAACACGTATGAGTCAAATAAAATCCTTCGTGCACTCAAGATGTCGTACGAGCTGATACATGCTTGTCCGAACGGATGCATCTTATTCAGGGGAGAACATGCTGACGATAAGTACTGTCCGAAGTGTAAGGCATCTAGGTACATTGAGTTAGAATCTGGTGATGGTCGGAAGACGCAAACAAAAGTCGGCGCAAAGATGCTGAGGTACCTTCCTTTCATACCGAGGATCCAACGGCTTTTCATGAGCGAGGAATCCGCAAAACAGATGACGTGGCACAAAACTGGACACCGATACACTGACAAGATGATACATCCGTCCGATGGTGAATCATGGAAAAGCTTCGATCGGAAGCATACCGACAAAGCTGACGAGGCTCGTAATGTACGCATTGCACTGGCAACTGATGGGTTCAATCCTTATGGAATGGGTTCTTCACCATACACATGTTGCCCCGTATTCGTCATCCCTCTCAACCTCCCACCTGGCGTCGCCTTTCAACGGCAAAATATTTTCTTGTCACTTATAATTCCAGGACATCCGGGGGCTAATATGAGTGTGTACATGGAGCCTCTGATAGACGATTTGGTCCGTGCATGGGACGAAGGGGTAGTGACATACGACCGATTCACAAAGACAAACTTCAGAATGCATATTTGGTACCATTATTCCATGCATGACTTCCTAGCTTATGGGTTATTTTGTGGCTGGTGTGTTCACACGAAGATGCCATGCCTGATATGCAAGTCAGCTGTGGAGTTCTTTCGGTTGGAGAAGGGGGGCAAGTTTTCAGCATTTGACAAACATCGACAATTCCTCCCTCTTGACCACCCATTCAGGAGAGACAAGAAGAACTTTCGAAAAGGTGTCATAGTGGAAGACTCTGCACCGGAAATGATGACAGGTGCCCAGGTTCTTGAGATGTTAGATGGTCTTGTGGTCGACAATGAAAAGGGAGGCTTCGTGGGATACGGAAAAGAGCATGCCTGGACACACAAGTCGTGCTTGTGGAAGCTTCCTTACTTTAAGGACCTCCTTCTTTCACATAACATTGATGTAATGCACACTAAAAAGAATTTCGCCGAGGCGGTCCTTCACACAATCATGGACTGGGAAAAGTCAAAGGACAATGTCAAGGCTAGATTGGATCAAGCAACGCTATGCGAATTGTGAGTGCCCACAATGGTTCCAATCGTTGATGTTCCCTGACGGGTATGCAGCGAATTGGAGGAGGGGTGTGAACTTAAGTACCATGTGAATCACAGGGCTCAAGAGTCATGATTACCACATATGGATTGAGCGCCTTCTTCCGGTGATGGTTCGTGGCTATTTCCCTGATCACATCTGGCGAGTGATGGCAGAGTTGAGCATGTTCTTCCGCAAGCTATGTGCTAAGGAGATATCTCGGACCGAGATTGAAGAAATGGAAAGAATGGCCTCGGTGTTGCTCTGCAAGTTGGAGAAGATCTTTCCCCCCAGCTTCTTCAATCCGATGCAACATTTGCTCTTGCACCTACCATATGAGGCAAAAATGGGGGGCCCTGTGCATGCCCGTTGGTGCTATCCAATTGAGCGATGCCTAAAGGTTCTTAGAACAAAATGCAAAAATAAATGCAAAATTGAAGCTTCCTGTGCAGAGGCATCCATTGTGGAGGAGGTGTCATACTTCACAACAAGATACTATGCCGACAACCTTCCTAACGTGCATAATCCACCCCCTCGTTACAATACTGCCGACAATCAGTCGACCCTCAGCCTTTTCCGAGGGCAACTTGGAAGTGCAAGTGAACCTACCTTGAAGATGTTGAGCCTAGAAGAGTGGCGCTCTATCCAGCTGTATGTGTTGCAGAACCTTGAAGAGGTTGGCCCATACATTGCGTAAGTTTTACACAAACCCTTCTAAGACATGGCGCGGGAGAACGAAATCCCACTTTTATTTGTTGGTTCAAGGAGGAGGTACTATTCAATTTCATTTGTTGTTTGTACTTAACTCTCAACTCGACAAATATATAACGAATCATCCTACTTGAACTAGCAGGCCAAAACTGACGTGTCTATGAGTGCCGAGTTGAGGCAAGTTGCCAATGGATTTGAATTTAGGGCCAAGTCATTCTCTGTGTACGATGTCAATGGATATCGCTTTCACACAACTCGGCACGAGCAGAGTCGGCCGAATCGAAGAACCACAAATACCGGTGTTTTCACACCAGGCACAGATGGGTTGGACTACTATGGAATAATTGAAGAAATATACGAACTCAAGTTTCCTGGTTGTGTACCTCTTCGTCCTGTCATATTCAAATGCCATTGGTTTGATCCCAAAGAAGTGATAAAGACCCCTGAGCTTGGGTTAGTCGAAGTTCTAAAGTCATCCGTCTTGCTAGGAGACGACGTGTACATTGTGGCCCAATAGGCCACGCAAGTTTATTATCTCTCATACCCGTGCCAAACCAAAGACCGTCTTAAGGCGTATGATGTTGTGTACAAGGTATCGCCGCATGGTAAAGTACCCGTCCCAAACGATGATGATTATAACATCGATGCAAACACATATGACGGAGAGTTCTTTCAAGAAGAAGGATTAGAAGGGAGTTTTGAGATTGTCTTAGATGTAGATCTCGCAATGGAAGTAGACAATGATACGGTCATTGTTGACGGGGATGATGGAGAGGAGGTTCACAACACGAAGGACTTGTTATTACTTGAGCAACACCATTCAGGCAGTGTCGCTAGTGATGAGACTTTGAGAGACGATCATAATTACGTCGACAATAGCGATGATGAGATTTTTGGCCCACCTATCGATGATCTTGATGATTATTTCTAGTACATGTAAGATTTGTAGTACTTATGGCAATTTTATACATGTACTGATAGTTTATTCCTTTTGTTGTAGGTGATTGATGGTGGGTGGTGGAATCAGGAAGATTAGGTCGATTATGACCTTACTGGCTGGTGGCGAGGGGTCCAGCCAGGGTGGAGGAGGAGGGCGTGCACAGACTGAGGGTGGAGGGCGTGCCCAGGGAGGAGGAGGAGGACGACGATGAGGGCGTGCCCAGGAAGGTGGAGCCCAGGGTGGAGGAGCCCAGGGTGGAGGAGGAGGACGGCGACGACGAGGGCATCGAGAGCCGACACCTCCTCCACAGGACGACGATGACGAGTTCGTAGCAGCCACGGAGGAGGATGAGGAGGAGGAGACTAGGGAGGAGATAGCGGAGGCGGTGGAGGAGGCACGGAGGGAGGATGAGGCCGAGCGGGCTGAGCGCGAGGAGGATGCCGACTTGCTGGCAGAGGAAAATGGGGTGCCTACGGTTTGGCTGCGAGGGTCGTCGTGCCTCCCAGACTTACCCATACAGAGACGGCCAGTGATTCGATCCTCCGGAACTAAGTAAGTAATTTTTGCATGTTAACACTACTTCACAGGTTTTTAAGTTATAACAGAAACTAATATTCAATCTCAATAACTTTGTGCAGGGATTGGGAAATGGTGATACCAGGGAGTCACTCTCGCCGAGTAAACGGGATCCTGGGTCTTCTGTGCAGGGCAAACTACCCCGGGATGGTGAGGATCGATGGTGTTGTGCAGCCCGCCATGAAGTGGTCCCACTGGCACGCCGCCAGCGATCAGACTGATCGAGCTGGCAGGTGTTATAACAGCAAGGCCGACCGGGTGATGAAAGAGCTGTGGGTACGTGTTCATCGCACTATGCTGATAATAACATCACATTAATTGTATATTACTGACTGTATTTGCTTGTAGGATTACTACACCTTGGCGGAGGGAGTACGTAGGGAGGACGCGGATGACGTGGTGAACAGAGTCTGTGTTCACCGAGTGCAGGACCTCTTCTACGAGACAAAGCTCATGTGTAGAAGAATTTACCATGCCCGCAGAGGACACAGAGTCACCAGAGCGCAGGCAGTGCACCTGCCCCTGACTAAGGAGCAATACTTGACGGTAAACATGAGATTACATCGTCTACGATTAATTGCACTGAAATTGATTTATGATTTGTCATGTGCTCGTGTACGTGCAGGTGCCTCCTGCTTGGTGTGCGGGGATGGACAACTGCTGAGAGGCCATTGTGGACAAGTGGTTGAGTGAGGAGTACGAGCAATATCACGCCGTACGCTCACGTTGCCGTGCGATGATGCAGGGTTCCTCGCACAAACAAGGCCCCACTACCCTCAAGGAATATGCAGCCAGATATGTACGCGGATTTCATTTCGTTGTTGCTATGCTAACTCCTGAATGCATAATATCTTATTGTTGTGCTTCTTCCTGCAGACGCGGTTCCACCCCGGCCAGGAGTGTGCCTCGTTCAAGGCATATGCCTTGGCACACAAGGGCAAGGCAAAGGACCCCGACCTCGTCTACAACGCGGAGGACCCGCCCGAGGCATACAACAACCCGAGCGTGCACAGGCGCCTCGGCGAGTACACGGCGATGGCGAGAGAGATCCATGGGTCAGAATTTGATCCGAGCACCGCTGACCTCGAGGGTGACATCGTCATGAGGTTGGGACCAGGTAAGCCACACGGGCGGTACTATATGGGCAACAGCACCATAGACACGGCCAACACTCAGACACTCGCCCAGATTAGAGCCCGGAGCATGAGTTTGAGTCCGGCCATACGCCCACGCTCACAGCCCCAGGTGGTAGCACTCCAGGTTAGTTCTATTGCATTCGTTGTCCATTCATTTTCTACTCGTTCTTTAGTTGCATTCTAACTATGTGATAAATAATTGTAGGCCCAGATTGAAGCCCTGCAGGAGTCACAACAGGCCTCACAGAGCCAGCTTCAGGCCCTCGAGCAGTCGCACCAGGCCGAGTTGGCACAGGAGAGGGCGCGAGTGCAGGCCCAGCTTGAGGCCTTCCAGCAGACGCACAAGAACTGGTACGAGTACATGGCCCGTTTTTCTCAGAGCATGGGCCAGCCTCCACCGCCTCCGCCGCCACCGATGATACCGTTGGTGCCTCCACCGCCGCGCGACGGCACTCCTGTGAGTCACTTAGATGCACTTTTCACTTTCGTGTCATATAGAGCTACCTTTGACTTATACCTTAGTTTGACCTACCATAGCTTAGACCTTAGAATTTGCTTTGATCCAGATAACTCACATGTGCTATCTCATTTTAGGGACCTTCTATAGCTGGATCGAACAACGATATGCAGGGTGATCAAGACCTGGACTTGACTCCGTTTCTCCGCAGGCCTCCGACCATGTGACAGGCCATCCGACCTTGTTTGATGGGTTTGTATGTTGAACTGTGGACTTGGTTGAACTTTGGACACATGTTGATGGTGTTTGTGGACTTTGCATGGTGCTTATCGACATATGTTGGTTATTGTGAGTGGATGTGACATTTGTGGACATATATGTGATATATATTGGCTATCTGTCATGTTATTATAATTTTCTGTGATTTTGTTGCTTATTGTGACTGGATATGCACTGAAACAAACAAAAAAAATTCTGTGGACATATTTTACCGAGTGTAGCACTCGGTAAAACAAAGATTCTGTCAGTTTTACCGAGTGTAGCACTCGGTAAAACAGAGAACAGAACCAAATTGGTTCTGATTCTGTGAATTTTGCCGAGTGTGCCATTTTTTACCGAGTGCCGAAACCCCACTCGGAAATATTTGACTACTTTTTACCGAGTGGGAACACTCGGTAAACATTATTTCCTGAAGTTTATTTGCGGAATTGTTTTAATCACGAAAATGGTTATTATTTTACCGAGTGTTAGGAGGTACACTCGGTAAACATTATTCAAAAATTTTATTTGTGGAATTGTTTTAATCACGAAATGGTAATTTATTTACCGAGTGCTGGTGGTGACACTCGGTAAAAGTCGCCGTTAACGGTCAGTTTGGAGGCTGACGACCGTCAAGTCATAATTGTTTACCGAGTGTCATTGAAGCACTCGGTAAATCCATGCTCCGAGTGCGCCGATATTAGACACTCGGTAAAATAACTTCACCGAGTCGTTGTTTGCCGAGTCCACTTTACCGAGTGTGACACTCGGTAAAGAATTTGCCGAGTGTGTAGCACTATTTGACGAGTGTTACTCACACTCGGTAACTATACAGTATCCCGTAGTGCAACTGTCAACAGCGGGCAGAGCAACCAACTACATTAATCCGCATTAACCGAGTCCTTTCGACGGAGGCGGTTGCTTTGCTCAGCTCTGAAAATCTAAAACGATCGCCTTGCAAAAGAATACTGTAGTAGTGAAGATTAAAAAGATGTAAGTCTCTCAGATTGCCTCAGACTTCCTCACGATGGTATGTACTCTAAAGGACTCGTAGAAACCGTTCTGTAATCTGCGGTTTCATGGATGAAGCAAAGAAAATCCTCCAGCGCTTCCAGGAACTCAGTCTCCAAATGCCACTGAAGTGCTAACCTTGTATTTGTTTCCATACCCTCTCATTCAAGTATGCAAAAGTTTTTTTTTTGACATTATAAGAGATTGTTAAGGAACTAATTCATTCGGTGGGTTTAGAAACATGCCAATTAGGCTAAATAATTGTACTAATTGATGTATGCTTAGGATCGAAGTCAGGACTGGTAGTATGTCCGTGTCCTGATTACTTGGATGACTTGTTTTACTTCTACCACTGGGTAAGCGTATAACCTTTAGTTTAGTGCATCCAATCTTGTGACAAGTGACATACGCAATTATATAATAAAAAACGAGCTAGTTGCATGCACTGTTAACTGTGACAGGTCAATAGGTGAGTGAGCTATCTGCAGGGCCTTGGCGATTTTCTTTTTGTTTCCATCATGAGAGGGCAAGGATATATACATCGTGTTGATGCAAGCTAACACTTGTGTTTTGGTCTCTGCTAGCTTAGTAATAAACCCACAGGGCCACAGGCCAGAGCATAATACAATGGCACTCAGCAGCGAGTACGACAGCAGGGAATTGCTCCAAGCGCAGGTCGAGCTGTGGAACCAGACCTACAGCTTTATGAAGTCGGTGGCACTCGCCGTTGCCTTGGACCTCCGCATCGCCGATGCAATCCACCGCTGCGGTGGCACCGCCACCCTCTCCCAGATACTGGGAGAGATTGGTGTCAACCCTTGTAAGCTTGCTGGTCTCCGGCGCCTAATGCGTGTTCTCACCGTCTCAGGAACCTTCGCCATCCAGCCATCATCAGCACAAACCACGTCGTCGGAGTCGGACGGGCGCGAACCTGTCTATAAGCTCACAATAGCGTCCCGCCTCCTTGTCAGCAGCAACGGCAGCGGCGAGAGCTCGGCGACAGCGAGCTTGTCTCCCATGCTGAACCACGTGCTTAGCACCTTCCATGACTCGCCGCTCAGCATGGGGCTCACTGCGTGGTTCCGGAATGGTGAAGATGAACAGGAGCCGATCCCTTGCCCGTTCACCCAGATGCACGGCGTGACCTTGTGGGAGTTGTCCGGGCGTGACGACGCAATAAACGCGTCGGTCAACAACGCCCTGGCCGCAGACAGCCACTTCTTGATGCAGGTTGTCTTGAAGGAGTTTGGCGACATCTTCCACGGGATAGACTCGCTGGTCGACGTCGGCGGCGGGGTTGGGGGAGCCGCCATGGCCATCGTGACGGCGTTTCCGTGTTTGAAGTGTACCGTGCTGGACCTCCATCACGTTGTCGCCAAGGCTCCTTCCATTTCTATTGGTAACGTACAATTTATTGCGGGCGACATGTTTGAGAGCATTCCACCCGCAAACGCTGTCTTCCGCAAGGTACGCCATGTCGTAGCTAGCTCCATCACTTTATTAGAGCAGTTATCATACAAAACTGGTACGTCTGGGCGTCCAGATAGAGCTGAATCCATCCGTGACCCCCGATAAATTTTAATTTTCGAAAATGAAAACCTTGCACTGCTGCGACCTTCGCCCCGCTAGCTGCAGGCCTTGCTCAGTGGACGTCCTCCACCGTCCGCTCGGCAACGCCCCCACGAGCTTCGCTCGGCGCCCACCAAACTGCCTCCTTCATCGGGCTGGCCGCCCACCAGTCCCCTCCCCTGCTAAGCCTGCCGGGATTCCAAGATCCTAAACACGCGGTGTCCGATGGAACGGCCGGCCAGCTCCTAGCATTACCATTTATTATATATTTCTTTTCTACTACTATTTTGAACGACTATGCTGCTAACATTTTAATATGCGAGTTAGTCCAAATACTCATTCAAACTGCCATTTGATTTGATTTTGAGTTTTGTCCGACCCTAATAATAACATATAACATAGACGTTTAAATTTTTGCTAGACTTAAGGTAACATGAATCTTTCAAAACGTGGAGATGGTTGAGACTTGAGAGTGGGCGATCAGGGTTGTTGTTGGATTTTAGATCCAAAGATTCATCCTATAGAAGAAATGGAGCTTCTCAATAATGCTACAACTAGTAGGCACACCGTAGGCCCTTGGAACAAAGAAAACATGGAGCAATTCTAGAGGATTGAAATCTTTTAAGAAAATTTTCTATGAATCGCTATGAACGAAGGATTGGGTTTTCTACAAATTCTATGAAATTCCTATGGAAATATCTTGAGTCATAGGAATTTTCGAGAATTTTACCAAGAGGTTGAACTTCATGTAAAGTTTGTTTTGTGTCACTCTCTCTCATTGAATTCGTGTCTTTCTTCTGCACTCCAACCAAACATTCAGTTTTACAGTTTTCTATGTTTTCTCAATCCATAGATTCAAGATACTAGAGCATTCTATTCCTACGTTTCTAAAATCCTGCTTTCTAAAGTGGCCTACTATTTGAACTAACAAGATCAGAAGGGCAAAAGTTTGTTCAAGTGAAACTGTCAAGACACATATCTTCAAGAATTGACTTATTAATGCTTTTTTTCAGTGCATTTTTCATGACTGGAGCGATGACGAGTGTATCAAGATATTAAAGAATTGCAAACAAGCTATCCCTTCAAGAGATGCTGGAGGAAAGGTAATAATCATTGATATTGTGATTGGATCTAACTCATCAGACACCAAGCTCCTAGAGACACAAATAATTTGTGATCTCGATATCATGAAAATTGGTGGTGTTGAACGAGATGAGCAAGAGTGGAAGAAAATATTCCTCGAAGCTGGATTTAATGACTACAATATTATGTCGGTTCTGGGCCTCCGATCGATCATTGAGCTATATCCGTGAATGCTCAGCAAACAAGTCTTCTAGAGAAATAAAAGCATATATGGCGTGTTGAGTCTTCTAGTGACTTCAATTTATGTTGTTTGAATGGGTGAAATTTCAGTTTGATCGAGTCTGAATGATACTGTTTAAATTCAATCAATTTCATTTTTCTGTATTTTTGTCAGATAGTGAGCACATATCCTTGGCACCCTGGTAAAGAGCTTGACCAATTGTTCAGTTATACCATGATCTCGCTGCTTTGGAATCTCTCTATTTAGTCAGAGGGCTAACTAATGGGTCTGTCCTGTTTTCACGGTGTTTGATTCAGAGTCACGTAGGATCAAAGGAGATTATCACGAAAAGTAGTGTCCCGCGAATCTACAAATCATGTTGCCGATTACTACATCGCATTAATGTTTTTATCAAATCAAAATATTGAATTGCATAGCTGTCCGCGTCCTGATTACTTGGATGACTTGTTTTACTTCTGCCACTGGGTAAGCATATAACCTTTAGTTTAGTGCATCCAATCTTGTGACAAGGACATACGCAATTATATAATAAAACGAGCTTTGCATGCGCTGTAAACTAATGGGTGAGTGAGCAGTCTGCAGGGCCTGGCCGATTTTCTTTTTGTTTCCGTCATGAGAGGGCAAGGATATATACATCTTGTTGATGCAAGCTAAACAGGTGAGTGAGCTGTCTGCAGGGTCTCTGCTAGCTTAGTAATCCACCGTACCCACAGCCCACGGCACAATACAATGGTAGTACTCAGCAGCGAGGGCGACAGCAAGGAGTTGCTCCAAGCCCATGTCGAGCTGTTGAACCAGACCTACAGCTTTATGAAGTCGGTGGCACTCGCCGTTGCCTTGGACCTCCGCATCGCCGACGCAATCCACTGCTGCGGTGGCGCCGCCACCCTCTCCCAGATACTCGGAGAGATTGGTGTCAGCCCATGTAAGCTTGCCGGCCTTCGTCGCCTAATGCGCGTTCTCACCGTCTCAGGAACCTTCACCATCCAGCCATCATCAGCGGAAACCACGTCGTCAGAGTCGGACGGGCGCGAACCTGTCTATAAGCTGACAACAGTGTCCCGCCTCCTCGTCGGCAGCAACAGCGGCGACGAGAGCTCGGTGACGGCGAGCTTGTCTCCTATGCTGAACCACGTGCTTAGCCCCTTCCGTGACTCGGCGCTCAGCATGGGGCTCACTGCGTGGTTCTGGCATGATGAAGATGAACAGGCGCCTAGGCCTGGCCCTTGCCCGTTCACCCTGATGCACGGCGGGACCTTGTGGGAGGTGTCCGGGCGTGACAACGCAGTAAACGCGTCGGTCAACAACGCCATGGCTGCAGATAGCCACTTCCTAATGCAGGTTGTCTTGAAGGAGTTTGGCGACATCTTCCATGGGATAAACTCGCTGGTCGACGTCGCCGGCGGGCTTGGAGGAGCCGCCGTGGCCATCGCGGCGGCATTTCCGTGTTTGAAGTGTACCGTGCTGGAGCTCCCTCACGTTGTTGCCAAGGCTCCTTCCATTTCTATTGGCAACGTGCAGTTTGTTGCTGGTGACATGTTTGAGAGCATTCCACTAGCAAATGCTGTCTTCCTCAAGGTACGTCGTCATGTAGTTATATATATGTTTCTTTTCTATTCCAACCATTTTAAATTATAAGTTATTCTAACTTTCCTAGAGTCAAAGCATCTCAACAATTCATGTGAAACTGTCAAGATATAATGCCCAACAATCGGCTTATTATTGCTTTTCTCAGTGGATTTTTCATGACTGGAGCGATGACGAGTGTATCAAGATATTAAAGAATTGCAAGCAAGCTATCCCTTCGAGAGATGCTGGAGGAAAGGTAATAATCATTGATATTGTGATTGGATCTAACTCATCAGACACCAAGCTCCTAGAGACACAAATAATTTGTGATCTCGATATCATGAAAATTGGTGGTGTTGAACGAGATGAGCAAGAGTGGAAGAAAATATTCCTCGAAGCTGGATTTAAGGACTACAATATTATGTCGGTTCTGGGCCTCCGATCGATCATTGAGCTATATCCGTGAATGCTCAGCAAACAAGTCTTCTAGAGAAATAAAAGCATATATGGCGTGTTGAGCCTTCTAGTGACTTCAATTTATGTTGTTTGAATGGGTGAAATTTCACTTTGATCCAGTCTGAATGATACTGTTTAAATTCAATCAATTTCATTTTTCTGTATTTTTGTCAGATAGTGAGCACATATCCTTGGCACCCTGGTAGAGCTTGACCAATTGTTCAGTTATACCATGATCTCGCTGCTTTGGAATCTCTCTATTTAGTCAGAGGGCTAACTAATGGGTCTGTCCCGTTTTCACGGTGTTTGATTCAGAGTCACGTAGGATCAATGGAGATTATCACGAAAAGTAGTGTCCCGCGAATCTACAGATCAATGGAGATTATCACGAAAAGTAGTGTCCCGCGAATCTACAAATCATGTTGCCGATTACTACATCGCATTAATGTTTTTATCAAATCAAAATATTGAATTGCATAGCTGTCCGTGTCCTGATTACTTGGATGACTTGTTTTACTTCTGCCACTGGGTAAGCATATAACCTTTAGTTTAGTGCATCCAATCTTGTGACAAGGACATACGCAATTATATAATAAAACGAGCTTTGCATGCGCTGTAAACTAATGGGTGAGTGAGATGTCTGCAGGGCCTGGCCGATGTTCTTTTTGTTTCCGTCATGAGAGGGCAAGGATATATACATCTTGTTGATGCAAGCTAAACAGGTGAGTGAGCTGTCTGCAGGGTCTCTGCGGAGCCGCCAGCAGATAGCGTGCTGGGCAGTGTGACCAACGTCTTGTGCGCCCCGCTGTTCCCCATCGCCGTGCGCGCCTGTGCTTTGCGTTGACGTCCATGACAGCGCCGAGCCAAGCCGCGCCTAATTTCTCTCTTTCCCAGTTGTCATGTCGCCGGGACCGCTCCTCCGATTCCGCCGTAGTGAAGCCATCGCAGTGCAATTAACTCCGCCCTCGACTCCGCTTTGTATCCAGCCACCCAACCGACCCCACCTTGCAGCGAATCTTGCCTTGCCGTGCTCCAATTTGGAGCTGCCGCTCCGCCGGGTCCTTAAGATCGGGTTGGCATGCGCCGTCGGCAAGCCGCTCAGCTAGAGCATCTCGTGGCAATTCCTTGCACCACCGGCCTCGTCTCCACTTGCTAAGCACCCTGCGCACCTCGTCCGAAGCACTACTGCAGCCCAGCTTCCCCTGACGCGGCCGTGCCATTGCCGTGCGCCGCCGCACCGCCCGTGTGCGCGTGGCCAGGTTCGCTCGGGCAGTCTCTGGTCAAGACACCACGACCGGTAAGCTCGGGGTGAGTCGTTGTTGCCTATCCGTGAGCCGGTTCACGCTGTCTGTGTTTTGGCTCACGGGAACGTGTCCGCCGGCGCAGGCAGAGGTCCACCGCCGGGGACGGAGCTCGGGACAGCGTCCCCGTTCACCGTATCGCCTCCAACCGCTGCACGTTGAAGTCAAGGTGAGCATCGGCTCCTTAGGTAGGGATTGGAGGGTCGGGTGTGGCCGGCGTAGCCACCTGGTGCTCGCGCTGTCGCGCCGGTGCGCGTACGGGTGCCGGGGGACGTGGCCGCGGTGAAGAAGGGAAAGGGGAGGGTGGTAGATGAAAAATCTGTGACTCGGTGTAATAGTGCTCGTGTTAGTTTTGCGAATAGGGTAAAGAACAGGGGCTTCTTCGCTAATGCGCCAGCCGCGCGCGGGCTCCGCGGTGGGCCGCGTATTGTGGGCCACGTTGCGCGCTGCAAAGTGGGCCGCGCCAGTTGCTGCGCCTGCGCGCGGGCGGGAAGCCGGGGTGGGCCGAGCCGTCGCTCGTGGGCCGCGCGGTAAAATCGTTTTTCAATTCTTCAGCGAATTACCAACGTTTATTCAATTTAAATTCTAGTAAGCTTGGTGTTTCACGGTGTTTCACTACTGGAAGCAGAGACTTTGCCGAGTGCAAAATTCTTTGCCGAGTGTCAAAAACCGGGCACTCGGCAAAGACCTTCTTTGCCGAGTGCTGCACTCGACAAAGAATTGCACTCGGCAAAGAGTTCTTTGCCGAGTGCCGGACACTCGGCAAACAAGGGCACTCGGCAAAATCTCTACACTCGGCATAGGCTGCCCGCGAAACGGTGTTCGGTCACGGCATTCTTTGCCGAGTGCCTACTGTTAGGCACTTGGCAAAGATTTGATTTTTTTTTAAAAAAAATTCTTTGCCGAGTGCCTCAGATCTGGCACTCGGCAAAGATATAATTTTTTTTAAATTTTTTGCCGAGTGTCTCAGGTCTGGCACTCGGCAAAGAATTTTTTTTAAAAAAAAAAGTTTGTCGAGTGCCCCTGGAACGGCACTCAGCAAAGATTTAATTTTTTTTATAATTTCTTTGCCGAGTGCTCCTGTGGATGCACTCGGCAAAGAGGAAATTAAAAAAAAAATTAAAACCCTCTTTTCTAAGTGCCTTATGCCTAGCACTCGGCAAAGACACCCTTTGCCGAGTGCCATGCCCCGGCACTCGGTAAAGTTTTTTTTGTTTTTTTGTTTTTGGTCTCCAATTTTTTTGTGCAGCCCTTTTAAAGCACTAGGAACTCCTATTTACAATTTGGAGATTTTTTTGGCTTTTTTATATATATTTAGTTACTTTATTTTGTTTACTTGAATTTTTCTGAAAAATAGAAATTTGAACTGCACGTAGTACGAATAATGGAATTTAATGATTCAAAAATTGATAGTCATATTAGTGAGTGTTGTGAGAGGCCGTATCTAGGAACAGATCCAAAATTTCGGACATCTTGTTCACGAAACATGTCCGTGAAATTGTGTGTGAAGTGTTTTTAAATTCTATAAAAAGCAAACAATGTCCGAAAATCATGAAACTTGTTGAGATGTCGTGATATCATATGTGGAGGCTATGATAAAAATTTTAGAAGATTTCGTGTACGTTGTCACATACGATGCTTATAAACCAGGACATCTCTACATGTGAGATCTGATATCACATGTAGAGATGTCCTGGTTTGTAAGCATCGTACGTGACAACGTGTATGAAATCTTCTAAAATTTTTTATCATAGCCTCCACATATGATATCACGACATCTCAACAAGTTTCATGATTTTCGGACTTCGTTTGTTTTTTATAGAATTTAAAAACACTTCACACGCAATTTCGCGGACATGTTTTGTGAACAAGATGTCCGAAATTTTAGGTCCGTTCCTAGATACGGCCTCTCACAACACTCACTAACATGACTATCAATTTTTGAATCATTAAATTCTATTATTCGTACCACGTGCAGTCCAAATTTCTATTTTTCGGAAAAATTCAAGTAAACGAAATAAAGTAACTAATATATCAAAAGCCACAAAAAATCCCCAAATTGTAACTAGGAGTTCCTGGTGCTTTAAAAGGGTTGCACAAAAAAAAATTGGAGGTCAAAAACAAAAAAACCTTCGCCGAGTGCCGGGGCATGGCACTCGACAAAGAGTATCTTTTCCGAGTGCTGGGCATAAGACACTCGGCAAAGAGGGTTTTAATTTTTTTTAAAATTTCCTCTTTGCCAAGTGCATCCACAGGAGCACTCGGCAAAGAAATTATTAAAAAAATTAAATCTTTGCCGAGTGTCGTGCTAGGGGCACTCGGCAAAGTATTTTTTTAAAAAAAATTCTTTACCGAGTGTCAGATCTGAGACACTCGGCAAAGAATTTTTAAAAAAATTAAATCTTTGCCGAGTGCCAGATCTGCGGCACTCGGCAAAGAATTTTTTTTAAAAAAAATCAAATCTTTGCCGAGTGCCTCCCTGATCCGGCACTCGGCAAAGGGCGGTTGGGGGCGGGGGCCGCGGGGACTTAGGCATTTTGGGCCGGCCGGGCAGTCAGTGCCAGCCAGCCCCACGCCCATGCCTGCCCGCCCCCACCTTCGCGCCGCGCCCACGCCGGCCCGCTCGCCCGTGCAGCCACCTACCGCGCGCTCACTCCCGCGCCGCCCGGCTGGCCGCACTGCCCGCGCGCCCTGCCCTCGGCCACGCCGTGCCTCCAGCCGGCCCTTCCCCCTGCCGCGCCGCCCGCTGCCCACGCGCCCTGTCGTCGACCGCGCCGCCCTGACCCCGGCCGGCCCTACGCCCCGGCCATGCCCTTTTCCCGGCCGTGCCCTGCCCCCGGCTAGCCCTGCCCTGGCCGCACCCTGCCCCTGGCCGCGCCCCGACGCCGTCCGTGCTCGACCCCGTCCCCAACTCCAGCGACCCCGACTCTGCCCGATCCCAACGCCGCTCGCCCCTACCCCGGCGCCCATCAGGTATGCCTTCTCTCTTATTGTTGTCGAGGTAGTGGTAGTTGTAGTAGTATTAGTTGTACTAGTGGTAGTAGTAGTACAACTAGTGGTAGTATTAGTAGTAGAATTAGTGGTAGTAGTAGTAGAAGTAGTGGTAGTAGTAGTAGTACAACTAATGGTAGTAATTGTAGCAATAGTGGTAGTAGTAGTAGAACCAATGGTAGTAGTAGTAGCAATAGTGAAAGTAGTAGTACAAGTAGTGGTACTACTTGGATATATTCTTCTGCATGGATTGATATCCAAACTACAAGGCTTCTCTTGAGACATATGTGCTTATCGGCCATCGTGCCGTTGTTTTTTGTAGGTTTTGGAAACCTCACAGTGCAGGGGAGGTTCTACCAAATTTTTTTTTGTAAATGACAGTATTTTGTTTCATTTTTGTAGAGAAGAGCCCGTCGGAGTTGAGTCGGAGTTCTCGCCACCGTGCCGGTCTGCCTACACCGCGTTGTCTCGCCACTGCACCAACCCGCCATGGCCCCGCTAGCCTGACTCCGCCGCCACCCTAGGTATAACCCCTCTTTTCATATCATGGTCGTAGATCACGTAACCCAGTTAGGCATCTCCCATTTGAAAGAGATACGGTTGAAGGTATGTAGATCTTTGCTTATCTATGACCGTATCTATTTCGGATTGTCCATGCTTTTTGGATAGCCCGTGGATGCGTAGATGGGTTAGTTCCCATGTTCTGCTCTAGTTCGAGACAGAGTTTCGACATCACCTCTCTGTTGTTCTCCAGATACGCACTCTTCTTTGGCAGGACATGTATCTAGAGAACAGCGGGGAGGTGCTGCCGAAATTCTATCTCGGATAGGAGTAGAGCATGGAAACTAACTTCATCTACGCATCCGCGGGTGGGATTAGGACCTATCCTCACCTATTAGACAGTAGGAACACCATGTAGATGCAATTGATGGTTACATTACTCGCTGATACATATATTAGAGGATGGATGACCGTCAGTGGATGTACACGGTCTAGAGAAGTCAGAGTGATTACACAACGGAATGGATGAACAAGACCGATGCTTTCTTGAATAGTGCATTTGGCAACGCTGCTAAAGGACATTGCCTAATTTTGTGTCCCTATAGCAAATGTGGAAACAGGAGAAGGGTAAATAAGGTGGAAATGGGTAAATATCTTGTGAAGAATGTATTTACGCCGGACTACACCCGGTGGGTCCACCATGGTGAAGCCCATCGTATGAGAGAGGAGGTGGTGAGACCATGGGTGGAGGCTTTTGATGCTAATGCTGGGGTAGCAGACATGTTAGATGACTTTCACCAAGGACAGTTCAATGAGGGACATGAGAAGGAGGAGATGGAGGCAGCCGCACAGGCGTTCTACGACATGATGGACTCGGCACAGAAACCCCTTCACGATCTGTCAATGGTGTCTCAACTGGATGCCATTGGACGCTTAATGGGGTTGAAGTCCGAGTTAAACTTGGGTCAACCTGGCTTCGATAAGATGTTGGCCGTAATTGGCACCCTGCTTCTAGAGGGCCACATTCTGCCAAAGAGCATGTACGAGTCACAGAAACTCCTTTGAGCACTTAAGATGCCGTATGAGCAGATACATGCTTGTCCGAAAGGGTGCGTCCTATTTAGGAAAGAACACGAGCATGCAAAGTTCTGTCCAAAGTATAAATCCTCCATGTACCTAGAGGTAGACTCTGATGATGGCCAGAAGAGGCAACTTACGATCCCCATGAAAATCCTACGGTACCTTCTGTTCCTACCGAGGATCCAACGGCTATACATGACCGAGGAATCCACAAAACAGATGACATGGCACAAAATGGCAAAGGTACAATCCTGACAAGATGGTACATCCATCCGATGGTGAAGCTTGGATGCACTTTAATGACAAACATCGTGACAAAGCAGATGAGGCTCGTAATGTATGTGTCGCGTTGGCAACAGATGGGTTCAATCCTTATAGAATGATGGCTGCCCCATACACATGTTGGCCCATCTTCGTTATCCCCCTTAATCTCCCCCCGGTGTTTCCTTTCAACGACATAACGTATTCTTGTCATTGATAATTCCTGAACACCCAGGGAGTAATATGGGTGTGTTCATGGAGCCCGTGTTTGATGAATTGGTCCGTGCTTGGGACGAAGGGGTATGGACATACGATCGAGCTACAAAGACAACCTTCAAAATGCACGTTTGGTACCACTACTCCCTGCATGACTTCTTGGCATATGGGATATTCTGCGCCTGGTGTATTCACGGGAAGTACCCATGCCCAATATGCAAGGAAGGTGTGAGGTTTATTTGGTTGTAGAAGGGTGGCAAGTATTCGTCGTTCGACAGACATCATCAATTCCTACCTCTTGACCATCCATTCAAAGAAGACATCAAGAACTTTACGAAAGGTGTCAAAGTGACAAACCCTGCACCGCGGATGATGACTGGTGCCAAGGTTCATGCTTAGATAGATGCTCTCGTGCCCAATGAAGAAGGTGGTTTTGTGGGATATGGTGAGCAACATATGTGGACTCATATCTCGGGCATGACGAGGCTCCCCTATTTTGATGATCTTCTTCTACCACATAACATTGATGTAGTGCACACTGAAAAGAATGTCGCCGAGGCACTTTGGGCAATACTCAAGGACACTAAAAAGTCTAAGGACAACCCAAAGGCTAGAGTGGACCTAGCAACGTTGTGTGATAGACCAAATCAAGAGATGCAACCTCCTAGTCGTGGCAAGACCTAGAGAAGGCCTAAGGCCAATTTCATCTTGAAAAAGGACCAAAGGAGGGAAGTACTTGAATGGATCAAGAAGCTAATGTTCCCTGATGGGTATGCAACGAATCTAAAGAGGGGAGTTAACTTAGGCACTCTGCGAGTCAACAGGATGAAGAGTCATGACTACCACATATGGATTGAGCGGCTTCTTCTGGCGATGGTTCAAGGCTATGTCCCAGAGCATGCCTAGCAAGTGCTGGCAGAGTTGAACTACTTATTCCACCAGCTTTGTGCCAAGGAGCTCTCTCGGACCATCATTGATGACTTGGAAAAAGCGGCACCCGTGTTGCTTTATAAGTTGGAGAAGATCTTTCCACCCGCCTGCTTCTTATTGATGCAGCATTTGATTGTGCACCTCCTGTATGAGGCACGGATGAGGGGGCCCATGCAGAACCATTGGTGCTATCCAATCGAGAGATGTCTGAAGACTCTTCGCAAAAAATGTAGAAATAAAGCCAGAATTGAGGCTTCCATTGCAGAGGCATACATTCTAGAGGAGGTGTCGAACTTCACAGAGAAATACTACACTAAGAAACTTCCTAACGTTTATAATCCACCCCCTCGTTACAATGCTGGAGAAAATGAATCGAACCTTGGCCTTTTCCAAGGGCAACTCGGAAGCGCAAGTGCATCGACCACTAAGCAATTGAAAAATGAAGAGTGGCGCAGTATCATGCTATATGTGTTGACCAACCTTGTCGAGGTGCAACCGTTCATTGGGTAAGTTCTGAACGAACTTGTTTCATTTCACCGTATGTCCTTGTTTCTTCCTCAAACCCCCTTGTTTCTCGTTGGTATAGGGAATTTCTTCGTCAATCCTAGCATGGATCAAGGCAACCTACCCCGCAAGAAAATGATACCCTTCTTTCACGGGGTGCGGGACCAGGGAGCCCCGATTTCATTTATTGGTTCAAACAGAAAGCCCAAACTGATGCACCTATAAGTGATGAGTTGAGACAGGTTGCAAACGGCTGTGCCGTTAGGGTCAAGTCATTTACCGGTTATGACGTGAATGGATATCGTTTTCACACAGCAAGCTACGAGCAGAGTCGGCCCAATCGACAAACCACAAACAGCGGAGTTGTTACGCCTGGCACTGATGGACTCGACTATTATGGAAGAATTGAAGAAATCTACGACCCATCATTTTATGGTTCCAAATCTCTTACTCCTGTCATATTCAAAAGCCACTGGTTTCATCCTGGTGTAACGAGACGGACCCCTAAGCTTGGGCTAGTCGAGATTCGACAGGATTCCATCTATCCAGGAAAAGATGTCTACATTGTGGCTCAACAGGCCGTCTAGGTTTATTATACGTCATACGCGTGTAAAGACGCCAAGCATCTTAAGGGTTGGTCTATTGTGCACAAGGTATCGCCACACGGTAAACTACCTGTCCCAAACGATGAAGATTACAACTTCAACCCAAACACATATGATGGAGAGTTCTATCAAGAAGAGGGGCTACAAGGGAGGTTTGACATAGACTTAACCGAAGAGATAGGAATGGAAGTAGACAATGAAAGGGATGATGACGAGGATGCAAGAGACGAGGTGCGAAATCTGAAGGACATACAAATGCTTGAGCGATTACATTTAGGCAATGACAATGAAGACAACATTCCTCCTTCGGATAGTGTTGATGAGTTGGACAATGTTGATAGTGATGACGAGACCTATGATCTAGCTAATCTCAATCATGAAGATTATTTCTAATACATGTAATACTATGTTTTTTGTAATTATGTTTTGTTCATTTTTGCATATATTTCTAATACATGTATTACTATGTTTTTTGTAATTATGTTTTGTTCATTTTTGCACCTATTTCTAATTATGTCTTGTTTTTCTTTTTTATTGTAGGTGATTGAACAAAGATGGCGGGCGACCGTCATAGGTCCGTGAACTCGATTTACCAAAGACCACGTCGGCCGTAGGAGGGGGTAGAGGGGGCAGCAGAGGGATCGGACAGGAGGAGGAGGAGGACCGCTAGCCGTAGGAGGGGGCCAACTCCTCCCATGCCACGTGAGGAGGACTGCCAGCCACAGGAGGAGGTGGCGCCCGTGGACGAGTTAGACGAGGAGCTGGTTCGGTAGACGGAGGAGGAGGAGGAGGGGGGGGGGGAGGCGGCATGCACGGGTTCCACTTCCTCCAACTCCTCTTCGAGTGTCTACTTGCGAGGTCCCGTGAGCCTCCCACAGGTTCCACTTCCTCACCAACGCCTAGTGATTCGCCCCGAAGGACAAAAGTAAGTAACTGTATATGTTATCACCACTACTTCATATGATATGATGAAAAAAACTAATAATTTTTCTTAATCACTTGTGCAGGAACTGGGTGGTTGTGTCGGGTGGTAGCGCACGGCTAGTCAACGGCATCCTGGGTCTTCTGTGCAGGCAACACTTCCCTGGCATTGTCACGTACGCATCGAAGACGGAGCCGGCCTACTCGTTTGACCACTACGTTGTCGCCTCCGATGCAGAGTACCCCAACAAGGCGGCGTGGGTAAAGGCAGAGTTTTGGGTAAGTCTCCCTCGCATAGCATTGCTCAATACGTCGCATTCATTGGACTTTTCATGAAATAATGAATGGATACATCGCTTTTGTATGCGGACTTATTACAGATACGAGGAGGGATTTGAGGCCAGGGTGGAGCAGGTGACTACCAAAGCCTGTAAAAAACTCATCACCGATATGCATCACGAGGTGCGCATCTAGGCCATCGTAACCTACTACGGGTCGAAGCTTGGAGAGAGGAAAACCAAGAAAGACGCAAGAGAGATGCAGCTGACCCAGGAGCAGTACCTTAAGGTAAATGAAGAACATCAATATTGATTCATTTTGAGATTAAGTTGGTTTAATTTGATCTTCTTATATGTCCAATACTTGATGACGTGTAGATGATTCCCTGGTGGTGCCAAGCGTATCCTGAGTGCTGGGCGATGATGGTGGAGAGGTGGTTCATGGAGGAGTACCTCAAGATGCACAGGGATGCCTGGGACCGTCGTTTGCTGATACAAGGTCCAGCACACCATCAAGGCAGCCGCAAACTCGCCGGATACAAACAAGCATGGGTACGCGAATTGATTTATCTATTGTCACGCTCAGTTCTGCCTGATTTCTAATCATCGTGCTATCTTTCTCGCAGTCAGCGTCACATAGTGCCCAGTCTTGCTCGGACTTCTAGGCATGGTGTATGGCCCACAAGGGCAAGGCGACGTCTGACGTCTCCTTCAACCTGGAGGACCCGCCCGAGGCATACACGAACCTGAGCATCCACTCCTGCATCAGTGAGTACACTGAGGCGGCGAGGTCGCTCCATGGGTCAGACCATGATCCGAGCACCCAGGACTTCGATGGAGAGGCCGTCATGAGGGCGGGGCAAGGCTAGAAGCATGGACAGTTTTGGCTTGGCGACGGCGTCATCGACACGGCCTCTACTCCCTCTCTCTCATAGATCCGAGCACGGAGCACGAGCGAGAGCCCGGCCATTCGCACACGGCCGACCGCTGCATAGCACTGGGTCGACGCACTCGAGGTTATTCCTGTTTTACTCGTCATACATTGATCTTTACACACCTTAATTAGCTTTGCATTACTGAAACATTGGAGTGAAATATTGCAGGCCCGGCTGGAACAAGAAATGAAGGAACGTCAGGAGCTGGGGGCCCAGCTGGAGGCCGAGCGGTCTGAGCGGTAGGCCTAGGCACAGAGGCTGATGGACATTACGGAGTTCCTATAAGGGCTTGGGCAACGTATGGGCTTGTCTCTACCACCTGGGCTGTTGGTTCCACCTCCGCCTCCGTGTCCTGCAACTACAGCTACTCCTGTGAGTATTAAAGTTTTTTACTTTCGCTTGTGCTTTGCTTGTATGGCCTCTATCGTCCTAGATTAGCTATCAAAATAATCTTGTCTCACATGCAATCTTTTCTCCTTTGTGCAGTCTACATCTAACGGTGGTTCGAATAATCCACCTCATGCACCTCCGAATGATGCTTCTGGGCCTTCACCACAGTCGCAGTTGCCGAGATAAGTGCATGTTGTATTTTTTACATTTGTTGTTCACTTGGTGATGAACTTGTGATATACTTGTGATGTACTTGTGGACTTTGATGGACTTGTGGATTTATTTGGATGGACTTGAGCACTTATTATTATATATGCGATATATATTGTGATGGATGTGATATGGGCGGATGGATGTGCGGATGGATGAGATATATATGTGATGGATGAGATATATATGTGATATATGTTTGTATGAATTTATTTGTCATGATGGAATGTAAAAAAATAATTAAAATTTGCCGTTTTGGGTCACTTTGCCGAGTGTTGCACTCGGCAAAGGACCCCTTTGCCGAGTGCAATAGTCACAGCACTCGGCAAAGCTGGAAAAATGGGCGACCAGAAAACAGATTTTCCAGCTTTGCCGAGTGCTGTGACCTTAACACTCGGCAAAGAATTTTTTTTAAAAAAAAATTCAAACTTTGCCGAGTGTCGGCCATAGGGCACTCGGCAAAGAATTTTTTTTAAAAAAAAATTCAAAACTTTACCGAGTGCCATCCATAGGGCACTCGGCAAAGAAATTTTTTAAAAAAAATAAAAAAATCTTTGCCGAGTGCCTTCCGGGTTGACACTCGGCAAAGAAATTTTGAAAAAAAAATATATTTGCCGAGTGCCCTATGGCTGGCACTCGGCAAAGAATTTTTTTTAAAAAAAATTCTAAACTTTGCCAAGTGCCATCCATATGGCACTCGGTAAAGAATTTTTTTTTAAAAAAATAAAAAATCTTTGCCAAGTGCCTTCCGGGTTGACACTCGATAAAGAAATTAAAAAAAAATAAAAAATATTTGCCGAGTGCCCTATGGCTGGCACTCGGCAAAGAATTTTAAAAAAAACACTTTGCCGAGTGCCTGCAGGGTTGGCACTCGGCAAAGAAAATTTTCAAAAAAAATAAAAGCTCTTTGCCAAGTGCCTTCCGGGTTGGCACTCGACAAATTTTTTTTTTTAAAAAAATAAAAAATCTTTGCCGAATGTCTTACGGGTTGGCACTCGGCAAAGAATTTTTTTGTAAAAAAAAAAAAATCTTGCCGAGTGCCTGCAGGGTTGGCACTTGGCAAAGTAACCGTCAACGGGACTGGCGCCGTGACGGTCGCTTTTCTTTGCCGAGTGTCCCGGGGCATTCGGCAAAGCCTTTGCCGAGTGCCCGATAAAAGACACTCGGCAAAGAGGGCTTTGCCGATCAAATTTTGACCGTGTGTTCTTTGCCGAGTGCAATTTGGCCTTTGCCGAGTGCCTCGGCAAAGAACCTGAATCCAGTTGTGTTTGATTCAGAGTCACGTTGGATCAGAGGAGATTATCACGAAAAGTAGTCCCGTAATAGTATAGTTTATTTTAATATATTTTAAAAACTTGGCCAATGTCAAAAATAGCACTTGTTTGTGATTAGAAAACTATTTGTTCCTTGTTTTGTTTTCAAATTCATACTAAAAAACTATAACACAATTTAATTATACTTGTTTAATCCAACTTGCTATAGGAGTTTAACCTTTTTCTCCAGCATATCAATTCACAATCATTCTCGAGAAGATATTTACTATTTGATGGTACGATTACGTGCAGCTTCTTCCTATCGAGGACTATCGTACGAATAATGTGCAGAACTTTAAAGTTAAGTCAAAAATTGATTCTATAAAAAAAGTCAAAGGTTTATAAAAAATAGGGGTAAGTACGAAATTAACTAGCAAACTGAGATTATGAGAGTTAATGCTTGAATCCCACGGTACATCCATCAGTCTTGATGAATTAGTTTCTAGTTAGTCTTGATGAATCAGGCTCCATCAGTACATGAGAGTATTAACTTGTTCACAGCAACCATACTAATTGATAAATCAGGCTACGTACATCATGTCTCTGATTGTATTGTTGTTCAGAAGCTATCTTTGTTGTGAGCCCTGTGATGTCAAGTTCTAACCTTCATGTGATGAATACTCTGAGCCACTTTGTTAACAGCTTTTATTTTTAGTTCAGGTTGTAGTCTTGTGCTTGCATTTGTGCATTAGTTCACAAATTTTCTTCGTTGTTTAAATGAGCAGATATGTTAAATTGCAAGTCTTACATTCCGCTATTGATGATGCTAACATTGTTATCTTTCATAGGTCTTCTCTCTCCATGTCCGAAAGGTCAAGACTTCTCAAGGTGATAGAGTAGAATCAGGTGGCAGGAACCGCGGGCTACAGGGCCAGATCCATTTTCGGCGTAACATATTACGGGCTGGGCGTACCAAACACAAACTAATGTTACCTATTCACACTGTGAACCGATCACAGGGTGGAAACGTCGAAACAAACAGCACCTAACTGTAATGCTATTGCATATGGGTCGATGTAGATGCGGCGCCGAGACCGACGTCGTGTTGGGCCTGTGGGTCGATGTAGATGCGGCGCCGAGACCGACGTCGTGTTGGGCCTGTTCGCTTGGAGGAATTCTGGAAGAATTTGGATGGTTTGGAGGAATGCTGGAGAAATTCGTGAGAGAAAAACACTGTTCCGGATAAAAAAAAAAGAGGATCAAGCCGGATTTAAAGACACGTGAACGGTGCATTCGTGCGACGAAAGAGACATATATACCTTACATATAAGCAGACTAAAATACAAATGAAATAAATGCTTTGCCTAAATGAGACAAATCCATGTTCACTCGTTATTTATTTTTTGACGCTCTACCTACCGTCCTACCTGCTGCCAGAGCCCACAGCTTTAGTTGGAACATTATTTTTCTCTCACAATAAATTAGCCGGAACAAAGTTTTGACTTGTTTTTTAGCGAAGCGATCGGGGCCTGAGTTCCTGGAAGCGCTGGAGGATTTTCCTTGCTTCATCCATGAAACCGCAGATTACAGATTATAAGTCAATGTGCGGTTCATCGACGCATCGCTGGTGGCGCGTGCGGCCGGTTCTGGTGCACGGGGCGGCTTCCCTTGCTCCCCTGGGCACGGTGGCCGGCACAGCCCCTAGTGCCTATGGATGCCGGCGTCATGGCACTTATGGGCGGTGGCTGGGAGCTGCTCATGCTCTACGTGGCCGAATGAAATCTGGGCGAAAACCCTGCTTGGCTTTTTGCTAGCCGGCGGCGGTGGCGCAGCTGCGTCGTATACCTTCTTGGAGGCACTGTCGAAGATTCTATTTGTCGCGCATGCCATTGGGGCAGGTTTATTGGGGGCGAAAGCCCTTTAGTGCTTCTTTTCAGCGTTGGTGGCATCTGCGGATGTCACTACCCTTGATGAAGGCTTCGTTGAAGCACTCCTGTTCCTGTTGTGCCACTTCCTTCTGTTGCTCTTGCCGGAGTCACCCGTGCGGTGTCGTGCCTGTGTGTGCTTCAAGTTTGTCTTCGCAGTGGTGTGTCCAGCTGTGTAGCTTCATGTTGCTGCAGTCGCTTGTTCTTTGGTAGCGGATACTTTTCCGTTAC
This sequence comes from Miscanthus floridulus, assembly GCF_019320115.1. Lineage (NCBI taxonomy): Eukaryota > Viridiplantae > Streptophyta > Magnoliopsida > Poales > Poaceae > Miscanthus > Miscanthus floridulus. The sequence continues at coordinate 74,248,626 of NC_089580.1, forward strand.
CATTCTTCTTCGACGGATGCTTTGCCATCGCTCCTACTCGAGCAGATGCTTTGCTGTCATTACTACTCGGGTGGGAATGGTTTGCCGCCGTTGTCGCTTTGGTCTCCCCCCATTGGCAGATGCTTTGCTGCCTTGTCATCTCTGGCGGATGCTTTGCCACTACTATGTTGCGTTTAGTCTTCGGCGGATGCTTGGCCGTCGTTGATTTGGTGGATACTTCGCCACCGTCGTTGTGCCGGCCTCCTTGACAGGTGCTTTGCTGCCAAGGTTGCTCTAGTCTTCTGTCTTGGCGGATGCTTTGCCGCCATTGCTGCTGGAAGCTCGTCTCATCCGCTCTGGGTGGATCCTTCGCCACCGTGGCTTCACTGCTGGTTACCTCTGCATTGATGTCTTCGGTCATAGGTTTTGTGGGTTTTGTGGTCATGGGTCTCTGTACCTTTTTCGCTTCCTTTTCCTTTGCGCCTTTGTGTGTATTTGGGACTGCTGTAGTAATCCTAGGATTACTTGTATGTCCTTGTAATTTTCCAAACTCTACTTTCTCTTAATCAAATATGTACCGCTGAGGTACGGTCATGAAAAGAAAAAAAATGGTTTCAAACTGGCCTGAGGAGTTGGACTGGTTTGGTTTTTAATTAGCACGTGGCTTGGTTGGGTTTGGGATAAGGAGCTGAAACGCTGGGGTGGAGTGGGCCGGGTGCACTTTACCTCTTGGAATTGGTCTGGTGAGGTGTTGGGTTGGTTTTCAGACCATTACCAGGTTTTCACGATGTCAGTTCCAAACCGTGACGGAATGCAATTTGCACATAACATAGCATTCTTCTAGTGGCATTTTAGGTGACCAAGACCTTTTGACGGTATTTTCCAAAAATAAAGTTATTTTGGTGCGCTACAGAAACTTTTTTCGTTGCTGTATTACGAAAAACCAAAATTGTAACCATACTTCAAAACATTTGCCATCTATAGTTTAATGGGAAGAAATTTGTAAACTTCTATTATAATTTTTTCTCGAATACCAAGAAGAGCTTCGTATATTTGTATTATAGAGAGAAAGAACCGGCCCCTTACAATCACCGCCACTTCACTCCGAACCGAGCCATTGAGGGATTAAATTTTACATGAACAGGACTTATTCTAATGAAACACGAGAGAGATGAGGCCTGACCCATAAAGAACGAGGAAATAAACTAACACAGCCCCACCTCGTCTCCTGACCTTGACCCAACGCTCTTAGACTTCGAGCTCCAGCAAGACACTAGAGGTGTTGCTCTTCTCTAAACATCCGATGGAGGTTGCTGATGCACAGCCGCGCGCCGTCAAAAACACATGAACTACGTTGTTTCCAGATTACCCAGGCACTCAAAATGACAACCCTTTTCTTGTATCTTTCTGAATCTTTTTCACTGCTTTTCTCCACCAATCTGCAAAAAACAATTCATGACAACCTTGAACCCGATCTTATAAACGCAAAGGTGCAAGAACCCGGAACCAGAAATTCCTGGAGAACACAGATGTGGTGAGCAGATGTTAAATGTCTTCTTCCTCCTGGTCACATAGTGGACACTTGGGCGGATGCGGAAGGCCTCGCCTCGCAAATCTGTCCGCTGTCAACCACTGGTTCCGGATGGCGAGCCAAAGAAAAACTTAATTTGCATTTTGATGGAGGCCAGGATTTCCATAGCCGACGCCAATGCTCAAAAGGGATTGCTCCAATGAAGAAAGCACGATAAGCAGATTTGGAGGAGAAATTACCCGAGCCATCCAGTTTCCATATATGCACATCTTCCTCTTGGGAAAGATGTATATCTAGTAACATATCCCGGTCGAAAATACTCGAAAAGCCCTATTAGTGATAGTCCTCCTTGGATATCTACAGGCCAGGATTGGTCATGCAGGGCCTGTGCTACTATGCGTTGCTTATGGGTTTTTGAAGGCACGTTAGCAACCACTAGAGGCACTACATGCTACAGAGCAGCCCATGAGCCATCTATCTGACCAAAAAAGCGTGTTATACCCAGGGTTTACAATACCGGTAAGAAAAAAATTTCGGTCCCCAACGATAAATACGAAATTTCGGAAATATCGGTTCAAATTTAAATAAATTTAAATTGAGTTTTAAATAAATTTGGCATCATTTCACTAGAAAAACTCTATAATCCATCATCCATCATATATTTATATAACATCGACGAAATAACATAATATATCACAGAAGTAGAGCCGCGGTAATACAGTGTGCTGACGGTGGGCGAGCTGCATATACTAGTGCCGTCCAATGTGTGAGTGAGAAAATTAAATAAATTTGAAGAAATTTAGGGCTTTGATAAGACTAGATGATATGGAGGGTCATTTTAGTGTGGTTTGGTGTAATTTTAGAGTGAAAGATGAATTTAACCGAAAATTTTTGACCGATACAAAAAAAAAATTCAGACCTCAGCGAAAAAGGCGATATTTCGGAAATTTCGGCGATATTTCGCCGAAATTGTAAACCCTGGTTATACCATTGCCCACCTGTGATTCGAGAGCAATAGCAAACAACACACATGCATTTGGATGGACATGTATGTTAAGGCCTTTCTTCCAAGATCGATTTGGATCCGTTTTCGCAAACCATAGCCATCGGACATGCAGGGCCCAACTCATGATCTCAAGATTGAGGATTCCTAGCCCTCCCAAACCAAGTGGATGCTCGACTTTGTCCCATGCGACCAAGCAGGACCCACCATTCGCTTGTTGCCGGCCTTTCCATGTGAATGCTCGACGGATCTTGTCAATTGCACGGATAAACCATTTGGGAACGCTGATGGCAATCAGTGCATAAATAGGCACGGCTGAGAGGACATAACGAACCCAAGTGACACGACCAGCCATGTTCATGAGAGATGCTTTCCAACCGGGCAGCTTGTCTCCGACCTTTTCAATCGAGAGCAGCAGGTCAATTTGCTATTAGAGATCGGCAGTCCCAAATATGTGCAAGGGAAGCTTGACATCGGGCAAGGCAATGTGGTGGTCACAGTTTCCACTTTTGACTCCTCACACCTTATCGGGATAGCACAACTCTTCTGCAAGTTGGTTTGTAGACCAGAAGTTTCCCCAAACTTGGCAAGGATTTCCATGGTTAAATTTATTTCTGGTTCAGTGGGCCGGATGAAGAGAGCAACATCATGTGCATATAGGGAGATCCTTTGTATAGGATTGCATTGAACCAACGGTGTGAGAAGCTCAAGCTCACCAGCCTTAGCAAACAAGCTGTTAAGCACGTCCATTACTAAGATAAAGAGCATGGGCCGAAAGGGGATCTCCTTGGCGGAGACCTTGCTGATGTCTGATCTCTCTACCCGGCTCACCATTCACAAGAACCCGGGTTGAAGACGTCTTCAGTAGATTCGTGACCAGATTGCACCAAATGGGACCAAAACCCAAATGCGTGAGAATTTCCAAGAGAAAATCCCATGAGACCGAATCAAAAGCTTTTGAAATATCCAGCTTCAAGAACAACTTGAGACTCTTGTGCGGTGAAGCAATTTGATATTCTGCTGAACCAAAATGAAGTTGCCGTGGATGCATCTACCACGGATGAAGGCACTCTGATTGGCAGCGACCAAAACATTGAGAAAAGGAGCCAAACGATTAGCCATTACCTTAGTGACCAGCTTAGCGAAGCTATGAATTAGGCTAATGGGACGAAACTCTTTTGGCAACAAAACTTCGGCCTTCTTTGGGATCAAACACTTTCTTGCATCTCCTTGTCTCAAGGTAATGATTGCTGCCATGAATTCCGCTTTGATCAGGTGCCAGCATGATTTATAGAACCTGCCTGTGTATCCGTCAGGTCCAGGTGCTCTATCGGCTGGCAAGGTTTTGATCGTGTCCCACACTTCCTGCTCCGTGATAGGTGTATCCAGTACTGAGAGATCAAAGCCAGCTCTGTGGAAGAAGGATAGGTCCAGGGTGGATGAACGAGGCAGAGCAGTACCAAGCAGACCATCAAAATAATTGAACATGACATCTTGTTTTTCCTCTTGTCCCGTGACGACTTGATCCTCATGTAACAGTTTTGGAATGAAATTCTTCCTTTTACGGAACCCAGCTTGTCTATGGAAGAGAGAAGTGTTGGCGTCTCCATATTCTTTCAAGAATCTGATTCGCGATCGCAAACGAGCTATTGTCCTTTCCAATGAGGCAAGGACGAGGCAATGTTTCTTTAGTTCGCCTCTCAACCTGTTCTCCTCCCACGTTAGTTCCCGTTGATCCTGGGCAATCTCCAGTCGGTGGAGAATTTCACGGGCCAGTGCGTGTTCAGTTTTGATATGGCCGACTTGTCGTTGACTCCAAGATTGGAGAGCACTTCTATTACAATGAAAGAAGTTTCCTAAACCAGCATCCAACTAATAAACAATACATGTACGAAACGGATGGAAGATGCACATGGCACAAAATACGGCCTTATATGCTCACGAATCATACGAAGCAACAAAATAAATATTCTTGCAATAACTCAGCTTACTGGTCATCTCTTTGGCCATATGCTTTTTTCTTTGTACATAGCTTGTTGAAGCTACTAGTTCTCCATTGAGGATACAGCAACCAACCGAACATGAAATGCCTCGGGTACATCGTATCCTCTAGGGGATACTATAATTAGTACTTTGCATGAAAAAATATACACTCCATCTGTTCCAAATTATAAGTCATTTTAACTTTTCTAGGTTTATATATATATATATATATATATATATATATATATATATTTATACAACTAGATATAAACTATATCTAAATACATAGAAAAGCTATATATCTAGAAAATCTAGACCGACTTATAATTTAGAAATTGGGAGTAGTAGTTACTATTAGTATATTGTAACAGAGTCCTCAGCTTATCTTTCTGCATGAGTGCAAATACCATGACTGGAACGTCATGGCTCATGATCGGTACTTCATGTTCTTGTCAAAAAGGCAGCGAGGAACAGCATTGGACATTAGTCCCTTCAAAATCCTGGGTCACTCCTGGTTAAGTACTCGTGCCATCAGTTTCCATGAAAGCATCCAGATGGTTATGATCTGAAGGGTACAATCATGAAGGAGGACCGCTGCAGAGTCCGCATCAATCACTACTGGAAACAGAGACTTTGCCGAGTACAAAAATCTTTGCCGAGTGTCAAAAATCGGACACTCGGCAAAGACCTTCTTTGCCGAGTGCTGCACTCGACAAAGAATTGCACTCGGCAAACACGGGCACTCGGCAAAGGACTTCTTTGCCGAGTGCCAGACTCTCGGCATAGGCTGCCCGTGAAAACGGCGTCCAGTCACGGCCTTCTTTGCCGAGCGCCTGCAGTTAGGCACTCGGCAAAGATTTGTTTTTTTAAAAAAGAATTCTTTGCCGAGTGCCCCAGATCTGGCACTCGGCAAAGATTTAATTTTTTTTTGAAATTCTTTGCCGAGCGTCTCAGATCTGGCGCTCGACAAAGATATTTTTTTATTTTTAAAATACTTTGCCGAGTGCCCCGGACGGCACTCGGCAAAGATTTAATTTTTTTTATTATTTCTTTGCCGAGTGCTCCCGGGACGGTACTTGGCAAAGAGAAAATTTTAAAAAAAATTTAAAACATTCTTTGCCGAGTGCCTGATGGCTGGCACTCGGCAAAGACACCCTTTGCCGAGTGCCATGCCCCGGCACTCGGCAAAGTTTTTTTTGGTTTTTTGTTTTTGGCCTCCAATTTTTTTGTGCAGCCTTTTTAAAGCACCAGAAACTCCTAGTTATAATTTGGGGATTTTTTGTGGCTTTTTGTTATATTTAGTTACTCTATTTCGTTTACTTGAATTTTTCCGGAAATTAGAAATTTGAACTGCACGTGGCACGAATAATGGAGTTTAATGATTCGAAAATTGATAGTCATGTTAGTGAGTGTTGTGAGAGGCTGTATCCAGGAACGGACCCGAAATTTTGGACATTTTGTTCACGAAACATGTCCGCGAAATTACGTGTGAAGTGTTTATAAATTCAATAAAAAACAAACGAAGTCCGAAAATCATAAAACTTGTTGAGATGTCGTGATATCATATGTGGAGGCTATGATAAAAATTTCAGAAGATTTCGTGCACGTTGTCACGTACGATGCTTACAAACCAGGACATCTCTACATGTGATAGTCACAGCCAGCCAGCCCTGCGCCCACGCCTACCCGCCCCCACCTCCGCGCCGCGCGCCGCGCCCACCCCGGCCCGCTCGCCCGCGCTGCCACCGGCCGCCCACGCGCCCGCGCCGCCCGGCCGCCGCTCTGCCCGCGCACCGGCGCGCCCGCGCTGCCCGGCCCCCGCGCCGCCGTGCCCTCGCTGACCACGCGCCCGACTGCCCGCGCGCCGTGCCCTCGGCCGGCCCTACCCCGGCCACGCCGCCCGATGCCCGCGCACCCTGCCGCCGGCCGCGCCATGCCCCCGGTCGGCCCTTCCCCCAGCCGCGCCACCGGTGCCCACGCGCCCGGCCGCGCCGTGCCCCCGGCTGGCCCTTCCCCCGGCCGCGCCGCCCTGACCCCGGCCGGCCCTGCGCCCCGACCGCGCCCTTTTTCCGGCCGCGCCCCATGGACCGCCCGCCCCGACGCCGTCCGTGCCCGACCCCGTCCCCGACTCCACTCGATCCCGACGCCGCCCGCCCCTACCCCGTCGCCCGTCAGGTATGCCTTCTCACTTATTATTGTCGAGGTAGTGGTAGTTGTAGTAGTATTAGTTGTACTAGTGGTAGTATTAGTACAACTAGTGGTAGTATTAATAGTAGAATTAGTGGTAGTAGTAGTAGAAGTAGTGGTAGTAGTAGTACAACTAATGGTAGTAGTTGTAGCAATAGTGGTAGTAGTAGAAGAACCAATGGTAGTAGTAGTAGCAATAGTGAAAGTAGTAGTACAAGTAGTGGTACTACTTGGATATATTCTTCTGCATGGATTGATATCCAAACTACATGGCTTCTGTTGAGCCATATGTGCTTGTCGGCTATCGTGCCGTTGTTTTTTGCAGGTTTTGAAAACCTCACCATGCAGGGGAGGTTCTGCCGAATTTTTTTGTAAATGACAGTATTTTGTTCCATTTTTGTAGAGAAGAGCCCGTCGGAGTTGAGTTGGAGTTCTCGCCACCGTGCCGGTCTGCTTGCACCGCATCGTCTCGCCACTGCACCGACCCGCCATGGCCCTGCTAGCCTGACTCCGCCGCCACCCTAGGTATAACCCCTCTTTTCGTATCATTGCCGTAGATTGCATAACCCAGTTAGGCGTCTTCCGTTCGAAAGAGATACGGTTGGAGGTATGCAGATCTTTGCATATCTATGACTCCGCCGCTAGCCTGACTCCGCCGCAACTTCCTAACGTTCATAATCCACCCCCTCATTACAATGCTGACGAAAATGAATCGAACCTCAGCCTTTTCCAAGGGCAACTTGGAAGTGCAAGTGCATCGACCACTAAGCAATTGAAAAATGAAGAGTGGCATAGTATCATGCTATATTTGTTGACCAACCTTGTCGAGGTGCAACCGTTCATTCGGTAAGTTCTAAACGAACTTGTTTCATTTCGCCGTATGTCCTTGTTTCGTCGTCCAACCCCCTTGTTTCTCGTTGGTACAGGGAATTTCTTTGTCAATCCTGGCATGGATCAAGGCAACCTACCCCGCAAGAAAATGATACCCTTCTTTCACGGGGTGCGGGACCAGGGAGCCCCAATTTCATTTGTTGGTTCAAACAGAAAGCCCAAACTGATGTGCCTATAAGTGATGAGTTAAGACAGGTTGCAAACGGCTATGCCGTTAGGGTCAAGTCATTTACCGGTTATGACATGAATGGATATCGTTTTCACACAGCAAGCTATGAGCAGAGTCGGCCCAATCGACAAACCACAAACTGATGGACTCGACTATTATGGAAGAATTGAAGAAATCTACGAACTATCATTTTATGGTTCCAAACCTCTTACTCCTGTCATATTCAAATGCCACTGGTTTCATCCTGGTGTAACGAGATGGACCCCTAAGCTTGGGCTAGTCAAGATTCGATAGGATTCCGTCTATCTAGGAAAAGATATCTACATTGTGGCTCAACAGGCCGTCCAGGTTTATTATACGTCATACGCGTGCAAAGACGTCGAGCATCTTAAGGGTTGGTCTATTGTGCACAAGGTATCGCCACATGGTAAACTACTTGTCCCAAACAATGAAGATTACAACTTCAACCGAAACACATATGATGGAGAGTTCTATCAGGAAGAGGGGCTACAAGGGAGGTTTGACATAGACTTAACCGAAGAGATAGGAATGGAAGTAGATAATGAAAGGGATGATGACGAGGACGTAGGAGACGAGGTGTGAAATCTGAAGGACATACAAATGCTTGAGCGATTACATTCCGGCAATGACAATGAAGACAGCATTCCTCCTTTGGATAGTGTTGATGAGTTGGACAATGTTGATAGTGATGATGAGACCTATGATCTAGCTAATTTCAATCATGAAGATTATTTCTAATACATGTAATACTATGTTTTTTGTAATTATGTTTTGTTCATTTTTGCATATATTTCTAATACATGTAATACTATGTTTTTTTAATTATGTTTTGTTTATTTTTTCACCTATTTCTAATTACGTCTTGTTTTTTTATTGCAGGTGATTGAACAAAGATGGCGGGCGACCGTCATAGGTCTGTGAACTCGATTTATCAAAGACCACGCTGGTCGCAGGAGGGGGCGGAGGGGGCGGCAGAGGGATTGAACAGGAGGAGGAGGACCGCAAGCCGCGGGAGGGGGCCGTCTCCTCCCACGCCACATGAGGAGGACCGCCAGCCGCAGGAGGAGGTGGTGCCCATGGACGAGTCAGACATGGAGCTGGTTTGGCAGACGGAGGAGGAGGAGGAGGAGGGGGGGGGGAGGCGGCAGGCATGGGTTCCGCTTCCTCCAACTCCTCTTCGAGTGTCTACTTGTGAGGTCCCGCGAGCCTCCCACAGGTTCCACTTCCTCACCAACGCCTAGTGATTCGCCCTGAAGGACAAAAGTAAGTAACTGTATATGTTATCACCACTACTTCATATGATATGATGAAAAAAACTAATAATTTTTCTTAATCACTTGTGCAGGAACTGGGTGGTTGTGTCGGATGGCAGCGCACGGCTAGTCAACGGCATCTTGGGTCTTCTGTGCAGGCAGCACTTCCCCGGCATTGTCACGTACGCATCGAAGACGGAGCCGGCCTACTCGTTTGACCACTACGTCGTCGCCTCCGATGCGGAGTACCCCAACAAGGCGGCGCGGGTGAAGGCAGAGTTTTGGGTAAGTCTCCCTTGCACAACATTGCTCAATACATCGCATTCATTGGACTTTTCTTGAAATAATGAATGGATACATCACTTTTATATGTAGACTTATTACAGATACGAGGAGGGATTTGAGGCCAGGGCGGAGCAGGCGACTACCAAAGCCTATAAAAAACTCGTCACCGACATGCATCATGAGGCGCGCATCCAGGCCATCGTAACCTACTACGAGTCGAAGCTTGGAGAGAGGAAAACCAAGAAAGACGCAAGAGAGATGCAACTGACTCGGGAGCAGTACCTTGAGGTAAATGAAGAACATCAATATTGATTCGTTTTGAGATTAAGTTGGTTTAATTTGATCTTCTTATATGTCCAATACTTGATGACATGTAGGTGATTCCCTGGTGGTGCCAAGCGTATCCCGAGTGCTGGGCGATGATGGTGGACAGGTGGTTCACAGAGGAGTACCTCAAGATGCACAGGGATGCCCGGGACTATCATTTGCTGATGCAAGATCTAGCACACCATCAAGGCAGCCGCAACCTCGCCGGATACAAACAAGCATGGGTACACGAATTGATTTATCTATTGTCACGCTCAGTTTTGTCTGATTTCTAATCATTGTGCTATCTTTCTCGCAGTCGGCGTCACATAGTGGCTAGGCTTGCTCAGACTTCCAGGCATGGTGTATGGCCCACAAGGGCAAGGCGACGTCCGACGTCTCCTTCAACCTGGAGGACCCACCCAAGGCATACATGAACCCGAGCGTCCACTCCTGCATCAGTGAGTACACTGAGGTGGCGAGGTCGCTCCATGGGGCAGACCACGATCCGAGCACCCAGGACTTCGATGGAGAGGCCGTCATGAGGGCAGGGCAAGGCAAGAAGCATGGGCGGTTTTGGCTTGGCGACGGCGTCATCGACACGGCCTCTACTCCCTCTCTCTCCCAGATCTGAGCACGGAGCACGAGCGAGAGCCCGGCCATTCGCACACGGCCGACCGCTACACAGCACCGGGTTGACGCACTCGAGGTTATTCCTATTTTACTCGTCACACATTGATCTTTACACACCTTAATTAGCTTTGCATTACTGAAATATTGGAGTGAAATATTGCAGGCCCGGCTAGAACAAGAAATGAAGGAACTTTAGGAGCTGGGGGCCCAGCTGGAGGCCGAGCGGGCCGAGCGGCAGGCCCAGGCGTAGAGGCCGATGGACATTATGGATTTCCTACAAGGGCTTGGGCAACGTATGGGCTTGACTCTGTCACCTGGGCTGTTGGTTCCACCTCCGCCTCCGCGTCCTACAGCTGCAGCTACTCCTGTGAGTATCAAAGTTTTTTACTTTCGCTTGTGCTTTGCTTGTATGGCCTCTATCGTCCTAGATTAGCTATCAAAATAATCTTGTCTCACATGCAATCTTTTCTCCTTTGTGCAGTCTCCATCTGATGGTAGTTCGAATAATCCACCTCATGCACCTACGAATGATGCATCTGGGCCTTCACCACAGTCGCAGTGCTCGAGATGAGTGCATGTTGTATTTTTTACATTTGTTGTTCACTTGGTGATGGATTTGTGATATACTTGTGATGCACTTGTGGACTTTGATGGACTTGTGGACTTATTTGGATGGACTTGAGCACTTATTATTATATATTGTGATGAGATATATATGTGATGGATGAGATATATATGCGATGGATGAGATATATATGTGATGGATGAGATATACATGTGATATATGTTTGTATGAATGTATTTGTCATGATGGAATGCAAAAAAAATTTGCTATTTTGGGTCACTTTGCCGAGTGTTGCACTCGGCAAAGGACCCCTTTGCCGAGCGCAATGGTCACAACACTCGGCAAAGCTGGCAAAATGGGCGACCAGAAAATAGATTTTCCAGCTTTGCCGAGTGCTGTGACTATAACACTCGGCAAAGAAATTAAAAAAAATTAAACTTTGCCGAGTGCCTGGAGTGTTGGCACTCGGCAAAGAAAAATTTCTAAAAAAATAAAAGCTCTTTGCCGAGTGCCTTCCGGGTTGGCGCTCGGCAAAGAATTTTTTTAAAAAAAATAAAAAATCTTTGCCGAGTGCCTGGCGGGTTGGCACTCGGCAAAGAAAATTTTCAAAAAAAAAATAAAAGCTCTTTGCCGAGTGCCTTCCGGGTTGGCGCTCGGCAAATAATTTTTTTTAAAAAAATAAAAAATCTTTGCCGAGTGCCTGGCGGGTTGGCACTCGGCAAAGAAAATTTTCAAAAAAAAGATAAAAGCTCTTTGCCGAGTGCCTCACGGTTTGTCACTCGGCAAAGAATTTTTTTTAAAAAAAATCTTTGCCGAGCGCCTCACGGGTTGGCACTCGGCCCCAAATGGTGTCAAGAAGCTGCTGAAAAAATTTCAGATTTTTCGGATAAACGAGCGAAAAGTTATGCCTGTTTTACCGAAGGTATCTCAAGGTATGTTTTCCGGGAGACACAACACGGCGGCGGCAGTTAGGGCAAAGCGTCCCTAAACTCTAACACCGATCACAGCAGTAGGTAATCGCCTCTTGATGTAAGGAGGGCTGCGATGCAGGCAAAATAAGAGCGGCTGGCAGCCTATCTAGGGTTTGCGCGGCGGCGAGAAGTTACACAAGGCGGCTAGCGGGGCAAGTCGAGTAATGTGGTGGCTTCGACTTGTTGTTTGGGAACGGTGGATGGGATAGCGGTGGAAAACAAAAATCACAGCAACGGGCGATTGAACTACGACCACGAACACAATCCTAAACCAGCAACAAGACTCGACCACGGACACAAACTCAACAACACGAATCTGAAACGAAATTGCAAAGGCACAAAGGGCGATAGGACAGCGGAAATTGAAATATTTTTGGGCTTTTTGTGGACTCTAGGTAATGAACAAATATGAATCTAAGGCAAACGAGATTATACCTCGCGGTAAACCTGAAATATCTGATACCAATTGATGAGTACAAGCCCGATCTTCCGAGAGGTAGCCGATAAGTTCGATTTTGTGGAGATCTCGACGTTGGCGATCTGGCTTCAAATCAGACGCGATTCGAACCCTGCAACCATTACACCACTGCTCCGTTGGTTATCAACCAAGCACAACTTGATTGACCTCGCCAAGAAGGCTTTTCCTGCAAGCGAATCGAAGAGCACAAGCAAGAAGGTAAAACACGCAATCTGATATTGCAAATATGAATGACGTGAATATCAATAGAGTGTTCAAGAACTCGGTTCCAAAGGACTAATCGACACATTGGAGGAGATCAAGAACGGGGGCCCTGGATCACTGTAAAAGGATTTGTCACCACAGTTACAATGAACGATTCAGTTTCTCGATGGAAAACTAAACTCTAAACAAAACCCAATTGTGTAGCAGCGGCGGCGGCTGTGTTTATAGTCTAAGACTCGACCTAGGGTTGGGGACAGCCAGGGGTTGGGCGCCCACAACTTGGGCTTAAGGCCCGACACGATACATGGCCAAGTTGGCCCAAATAGGTGACGTAGCACCTTGCCGTGGTCACACAGAATGATCCACAGATCTTCTGGAGCTGGGACCAGATTCAAAACGACGGCGTCGTCGTCCCCTTTCCAACGCATCCAAGAACGGCCCGTTTCGATGTCGTATGAGAAAGTTATGACCGAAACAGTGACGACGTGTCTGCTGAATCCGAGGGTGACGTGGCAGCTGAGTTGGGAACGAATTGCAACTTGGGGAAGACCATGGTGTCGGTATGTCCAGCGTGGCGATGTCCTCATCACGAACCGAGCATGCCACATCCATGGTTCCTTGGAGTGCCTTACTGCCAAGCACACCGGCTGGTCTAGCTTTAGGTGGAGCAGGTACAACCAGTTCAGGGACCTCGTCACCTTGGCAAGATGTCGCTACTCCCGGTCCCTGATCCAAAGGACTTCGTCCTTGATCAGTACCTCGCTACCACGCTCATCCAGCTGACCAATGCTGATGATGCTGGAATATAGCTGCAGGATGTAATATACATCAGTTAGCACGATGTGCTCCCCGTTCTAGCACCTGAAGATGATGGTGCCGCGCCCTTGGATAGCTACCCTTGAGCCGTCACCAAACTTCACCGTACCGGTAACATCGTCGTCGAGCTCGGAGAAGGATGCCTTGGAGCCCGTCATGTGGTTGCTGGCACCAGAGTCTAGATACCACCGCTGCTCCTGGTCGGCGCCCACACGTCCGAGGTGGACTTGGGTATGTGGTTCGTCGAGGTTGATAGTCTTCAGGGCCTTCCCAGGTCCTTCCACCATTGTCGCCTCTTCCTTCTCCTCGGCCTCAACGTCGTGCAGTGCACAGAACATCGCCATCAAGATAGTGGCCTCATCCTCATCATCAGCTTGCGCCAGATGAGTCTCAGCCTTCTTCTCCTGCTTGCGATTTGGGCACTCCCGTGCCCAATGGCCCATCTTCCCACAGCGCCGACATGCGTTGGGGTCGACCTGCTTCTTCTTCTCCGAAGAAGCCTTGCCGCGGCGCTTGGCATCACCACCGCAGCTGGAGGAGGCTGCCTTCCTAGAGTTCCTCCGAGCAGCCCACTCCTCTTTCGTCAGCAGTAGTTTGCCGCTGTCCTTCATTGCTGTCGCCTGCTCTAGGCGCTCGTCCACCGCCCGCAAACAGCCTGTCACATCCTCAATGGTGAGGGTGGACAAGTCCAGCATCGTCTCTATGGAGAGAGTGATCTGGATGTACTTTGTCAGCACGGAGTGGAGGTACTTGGAGACTACCTCCTCTTCATCGATGGTGATGCCATGGCCCTTTAGCTTGCTGATGAGCATCTACAGGCGGAGGGAGAAGTCCTCCACTGTTTCACCATCTTTGAACTTGAAGACGGCGTACTCCTGCTTCAGAAGCTGGGCCATCGCCTTCTTTGCGCGGTCAGAACCGATGCGCATCGCCGCAATAGCCTCTCACGCCTCCTTAGCAAAGCTCTTCGTCCCTAATGGCTCCCTGTACTCTGCTGGTACAGCAGCGAGGATAGCCTCCAATGCTGACATGTCATCTTCCTCATTATCGGTGCCCTTGTCAATAATATTCCAGAGCCGTCGGGCTCTGAGCTTGACCTTCATGGTCACCCTCTCCATAGTTGGTGCAAGTTTGCGTCAGCCAACTGGTGCCGCTGACCTCCTGCACCGTGCGAACAACGAACTCCGGTCGTGGCTGGATAGCCATAGCAGTGCCACTGCTGTCGCCCATCTCCGAACCGCCCGTCATCGGCAGCGGTTAGTCTGGCGACAGCGCTTGTACGGCTCTGATACCACTTGTTGGCCCACAGGATCACTGGCTCAGGTGAGTGAACCACTCACCAGTCTTGCCGAGCACCCGCTAGCCGTGCCGACCACGAACAGGCGTTGTCCGTCCCCACACGCTCTGGCTGGAGCTAGAAGAAGAAGGGAGAACAGAGCATGCACACACAATACAAGATACCAGCGTTGGCCGAAACCCTGTCTGTGAGATGACAAATCTAAACTCTCTTTGCTGAGCTGTCGTAGTAGTCTATTTATACAATTATATCCATATAGTCCTAGTACAGCCCACATGCTGTAACAGTAACTAGATAACATATAGGACTGACTCTGCGCCGGCCACTGCATGGCTACAGTGCTGCAGGTGAGCCGTGCGACGTCTACACCTGCAACGACTACAGTATCACAGCAGGGGGCCTTTCGGCGCCGCCTTCCCTTCTGTGTTTACACAAGAAAAACAATAGTTTATTCTAACAGCAATGCTATTTCATAGTGGCTCGTTTTCCATTTGTCATTCTTTATTTGGTCAAATTACTACAAAGAACAATATATGCCAGAATCGAACTTAAAGTTCATATCATACCGCTTGGCTTAACATATACAATATTTCAAGTTCTGACAAGCATTTCAGGCATGGCACCACCATCTTCTAGTAAAAAATGCAGGTCCTTTCACCATATCTGCAACACTTTGTCTTGGTCATTTTGTCATCCAAATAGAATGGAACTAATCCAATATTCCTCGGCTTAACAGCGTGAAAAAATAGTCCTGCCCAAAGAAATGCAATTCGATGTACACCCCACATGCATGCTTTTCCCAAAGAAGCTCATGTTTACCACCAGATTGATTATAATACCACATAGTGCACAATGAGAACATTAAACGAGAGAATAAGGTTACACGAATCAGATGATTGGTGATCCAGGATAAAAGCACAATAAAATTGGATCCTTGTTTATGTACTGAGTGAGGAGGATAAACCACATTGACTAAAAGCAGTAGGAGGCAAATAAGTCAGAAAGATAATTCGTAAGGGAGAAAAATCCTACCACCATTTCTTCAAAAAGAAAAAAAAATCTTAACACCACAGTTTGATTTTGAAGTGGATGCAGTTAGTCGTAAGTCATCTGTGCATCTGTCCACCAAAAGTGAAGAAGCACAGCCACACTGGAAACACACTACACTGGTATCCAGCCAAGTATTCCCAACTGGAGAACGTATAACTTGTACTGAACGTGAGAGGCATGAGGCACTTGATAAATCTTTTGATCCATAACGAGCTAACAACAGAACAACAAAACTGTTAACTGCCGATGAGATTTTCCATAGTACAGAAAACATTTTGTTCTAGTTTATGTTGTCATAGAAAATAAGCAAAGAAATTCGCTACACCAAGTTGACCATAGTAGTAAAAGAAATTTTGGTTGAGAAACCAAAAGGATATGCAGATGCTGCGTATGGTTGCATGTGCCAATTACAATTCGTTGAGCAAAGTTTTATTCCAAAATACAACAGACATTTATTTCTGATTGTACCATCCAAAATGGATCATTATCTGGCAAGTACATTAATTGCTAGTAGATATAAAAGTTTCAACAAGCTTAAATATTTAGGTATACATTCCATCAAAATTATGAAAATTTGGAACAGATCGTACTGTATGTTTAAATGCTATCATAATTCAACTAAATGTCAGATCTGCTGGTGCATAAACTTTTCAGTCTTTCCTAACAATAAAAGGCATGCTGGTATACAAAAATCGATACGAGAAATACTAAGAAAGCAGCAATTTTGGCAGGATATTAGCTACAACAGAGATGGTGCAAAAATGTACAAGTATATGCCTCAAGAAGTCCAGGCCTCCTTGGTACAAAGTAGACCTTAGCATATGTCAGACCCTGTGCGTATACACACACACCCCTCAGAAACCATTTTGTAAGTTTCATAACAGAGAACTGTACGTAGACCCCTATATATGTGCACATGCCTTCGCCAAGTAAGCAGGCTACTCCACGTTAAAACAAACAAAAAAAAAAAACAGCTGGCCAATCCAGCATTCCGGCCAAAACAAATCACAGTTAACTACCACTACGTGAAAAACGGTTTGTAGCAACAGGACAATTTTTTGTAGGGGCGGTTGGTGATGGAGCCGCCCCTACAGTGGCGTGCTCGGGAGCCCAGAGACCAGCCGCCCCTACAAATGAGTCTGATTTGTAGGGGCGGCTCACTCACCAGCCGCCCCCGGTGTTACTATTTGTAGGGGCGGCTCAATCACCAGCCGCCCCTATAAATCCTTCGATCTATAAAATAACACCCAAACCCTAACCGATGCCTCGATCTCCCAGACACCCCTCAGCCACTCCTCTCAGCAGCCGCCTCCCGTGCCCTCCCCTCTCGTCTTCCTCATCTCCCCCACGGGACAGATCCAGCGAAGGATCCGGCGCTCCTCGTTCGTGCGCCCCTCATGGTTGTAGATCGGGCCATCTCCTATCGCCGCCGGCTTGCGGAGGCTGCGAGTCGCCATGGCCGGCCTCGGTCGTCTCCGACCAAGTCCCGTTCCTGGGGCCGGCCTCCACTCCGTTCCTCGTCAAGTCCAAGCCGGCCTATACCCTCCTGCTGACTGCCCCTGCCTAGCGCATCCTCTCCCCCATCGGCGGTCTTCTCCCAAGTCGTCTAAACCCTAATCCCCAAATCCCCGACGTAGACCCTGCGCATCTACGTTCACCCTCGCGCATGGAGCGGATGCAGTGACTCGGCATCCTCGACCTCGCGCACGCCCTCAGCCAGTTTGCCGCCGCCTCGGGCAGTGGGCGGTGGCGCTGGAAGCCCGTGGAGCCAGGGTCCGTTGACGTGGCCAGGGTGAAGCCCGCGCCGCCGCCGCCCCCGTGGAGGTCGCTCAGGTACGGACCGAATCGTCTTCTTTGCGGTGGTGGATGCGTGTCCTGATTATTACTTTCTTGGGATGCCTGCGGGTTCTTGCCTCCGGAACGCTGGGGTCGCGAGTCTGTGTTATGTGCAAACATCTGTTCTTTTTATTCAGCGCGTCCTGTGTCTTCATGAATCTGGTATAGCGATGATTGACAGTCGTTTATTTTTCGTCATCTGAACGGATCTACCTGCAGTTCCTGTTTGTGGAATGTTTTACTATTCTTTCCACCCCTTTACACCTTAGCTCAACACGTTTCAGTATAAGTATCGCTGTCTATTTCATCTCATGCTTGTATTGTAGTTTCAGTGTGTATGGATCTGAATGGATTTGGCAGTCCTTTCTTTTTTCCCATAACGATACTGTCATGTCAATAACATGTGCGCAATCTTGTCCTAATCACTACGGGAAACCGGCGATTTGCCGAGTGCCGGAGTCTTTGCCGAGTGTATTTTATCGGGCACTCGGCAAAGACCGTGTTTGCCGAGTGCCAAATAAAATACACTCGGCAAACAAAAACACACGGCAAAATATGTCTTTGCCGAGTGTTTTTTTTCTGGCACTCGGCAAAGATGTATTTTGCCGAGTGCTATTTTTTGGCACACGACAAAATACGTCTTTGCCGAGTGTTTTTTTCTGGCAATCGACAAAGATGTATTTTACCGAGTGCCTTTGTTTTGGCACTCGGTAAACATGTTTTTTGCCGTGTGCATTTTTTTTGGCCCTCGGCAAATCAGTTTTTCGAAGCAATTTTTGAGGCCCTAAATGAATTCAAATGAAAAACTTTTCAACTACAAAGTTGTATAACTTCTCAAGATTTACAAAGTTTATTTTGGTCATTTCTTCATTTAACAAAGCGACAATAACGTTGTTCATAAAATCTACATCTCTCATATTAGTTTCATGAAAGTAGGAGACAGATATATAAGATTTGTGAACAATGTTACTACCACTATGTCGGATGAACAAATGACAAAAATAAACTTTGTAGATCTTGATAAGTTATGAAATTTTGTAGCTGGCAACATTTTGATTTGAAATCATCTTGTCATGCAAAAACGACGTTTGAATTTGAAAATTTTAAAATTTGAATTTTTCAAACGACCTAGGATGGAAAAACTTCCTAAATGAAAATTGTAGATCTCCAAAAGTTATGAAACTATGTAGTTGACAACTTTTGATTTGAAATTATCTTATCATACAAAACTACATTTGAATCTCTCAAATTTAAAATTCAAAATTTTCAAACGACCTCGGATGGAAAAACTTACTAAATGAAAATTATAGATCTCAAAAAGTTATGAAACTTTGTAGTTGACCACTTTTTGATTTGAATTCATTTAGGGCCTCAAACAAGCAATTTCCTTTAAGTTTGCCAAGTGCCTTTTTTCTGGCACTCGGCAAAGCCATATTTTGCCGTGCCTATGTTTTGGCACTCGACAAAGTGGCCCGTGTGCATTTTTTTTTGCCCTCGGCAAATCAGTTTTTCGAATCAATTTTTGAGGCCCTAAGTGAATTCAAATGAAAAACTTTTCAACTACAAAGTTGTATAACTTCTTAAGATGTACAAAGTTTATTTTGGTCATTTCTTCATTTGACAAAGCGACAATAACGTTGTTCATAAAATATATATATCTCATATTAGTTTCATGAAAGTAGAAGAGTCTATATATGATTTGTGAACAATGTTACTACCACTATATCGGATGAACAAATGACCAAAATAAACTTTGTAGATCTTGAGAAGTTATGAAATTTTGTAGTTGGCAACATTTTGATTTGAAATCGTTTTGTCATGCAAAAACGACGTTTGAATTTGAAAATTTTAAAATTTGAATTTTTTAAAAGACCTCGGATGGGAAAACTTCCTAAATAAAAATTGTAGATCTCCAAAAGTTATGAAACATTGTAGTTGGCAACTTTTTGATTTGAAAACATCTTGTCATGCAAAACTGCGTTTGAATTTCCAAATTTTAAAATTCAAATTTTGTAAACGACCTCGAATGGAAAAACTTCCTAAACTAAAAGTGTAGATCTCGAAAAGTTATGAAACTTTGTAGTTCACAACTTTTTTATTTGAATTCGTTTAGGGCCTCAAACATACAATTTACACTCGGTTTAGTATAATATATTAGGAACTAAAACGGAATCCAGACACAAGTGATAGTGTGGTGTAGTGGTATAGGAGGTTTGTGCGCAGTGGGAGGTCTCGGGTTCGAATCCCGTCGGCCGCGTAGCCGTGAAATTAACGCGAAAAAAGCCGGAGATGGATGGGCGCTGACCGGTGGAGGCCTCCGCCAATTAAAACAAATTTTCCATTTTTTTGGGTAAAAATTCCTATTTTTTCGGGTTTTTTTCGGTTCCAACTTTGCCGAGTGTCGGGCACTCGGCAAAGGCTTTGCCGAGTGTCGATTTTTGGCACTCGGCAAAGAAATTTTTGCCGATAAAATCTTTGCCGAGTGCGGCACTCGGCAAAGCCTTTGCCGAGTGCTTGGCTGGCTTTGCCGAGTGCCCCTAGCACTTGGCAAAGAGGGCGTCTGCAGTTGTGAATGGCGTTAACTCCTAACGCCTTTCCACGAGGCAGTACAAAATTGTCAGTTATGTTTTCTGCTCCAAATTTGTTTGCCACATGTTAAATAAATAAAATAGGTTTAATAAACACTGGATGTAGATGTCCTGCAATCGTATCTCATTGGATCTTAGCAGTAATCTTCTTAAAACCTTTTTTTTTGTTTTTTAAGGTTGAAGGACGTGGAACCAGTAAGCTATTGTGAAACTGAGCCAAAGAAAGAGAAACACTCTGAAGATGGCAAAATAGCAGTAATAGAGATAGGAGCCAAGGAAGAAATATATACTGAAGAGCACGACAAGCTCTTGGGTAGATGCAGCACTCCTTGGGCTCTCTTTGTCGATGGCTATGGCAAGGATGGAAAGCGCATCTATGATCAAGTGAGGGGCCAAACCTGTCATCAGTGCCGGTAAGTCTCTACTGGAATAACTATTTGGGAATTCTCTATGTTTGAATCAGTTGCCTTTGCCATATGTTGGGTAAAATTGACTTTGCCATATTGATGATGACTGTCAATAAAAGATTTCAGAAAAAAAAGAGAAGACTGGCAATGGATATAGAGCAAATGTTGCAGAATTCGACCTTGTTATGCAGGTTTGGATTCTTTTTTAGTCTTTATTATGTTGTATTAACGACAGAAGCATGACCTTTCATCAAATGGGACTATTCTTCTTCTAATTGACATGAACTTCAGACAACCAAAGCTCAAACACATGATTCAGCATCCTGCCTCAAAGAACAATCATGCTTGCCCTTATTAGGAGGACACAGGTGTGTTTTTTCCCTTTAGAGGTAGTTTCAAGTTGCATAATCATGTATACACTTTTTTTACGAAAAAAGTGTATACATGATTATGCATAATCATGTATACACTAATACTGTAAAGTTCAAAATTGTCTCTCAGAAACTACTATATGTACCTCAGTACCTGCAGAGCAGCAAAGGTAGTAGAGCAGGGCTTGCTAGCAAGGTAATCTATTACATGGACTCACTTCAATATCAGGGTATTTTGATTTACTTCTTTTTAAAATTTTGAACTGTATCTATGTATTGGCTTCCTTGTTTGATTCCTATTCTATAGCTTTCACAGTGAATATAACTTTGCTATTTTGGAATATGACTTTGCTTTTAGGTAATATGGGCTCTACCGACAGAACATGGGAAGAAAGTAGTGTGACAATGGCAATAAACCTACTAAGGAAAGATTCATTAACTTTCAAGTTTCTATTCATAGTATTTGTCCACTATGGGTAAATGTATAGGTTCTTCAAGAATTTTGATTGCTAGAATACTGTGGTTGCTCCTATATAAAGTACAAACCACTAACTGATCATCTTTTGTGTGGCAGGACTATTACTTCTACAATGATGACAGTGGAGTAAAACAATTGTTTGGGAACCCGCAACTGTGAAGACTTGAGCTAAGATTCTTTAGGTGACAAGTATATCATTAGAATTCTTCAACTTACCTACCATTCCTCTTCCTCCTGCCTGTAAACTGAAAGCATGCAAGTTGCTACCTGTTGACCTCACCCCTCTCCTCTTGTACCAATGTTTAAATTCTTACGTCGTTTAATGTTCTGGTAGAATTTGAATTGTAAATTTATTTTTTTTTGGGCGGAAAAATGATTTGTAGGGGCGGTTGATACTGTAGCCGCCCCTACAAATCGATTTGTAGGGGTGGCTGGTGTTCCCAGACCGCCCCTACAAATCGATTTGTAGGGGCGGCTACAGTACCAACCGCCCCTACAAATCGATTTCTAGGGGCGGCTAGTAACATCAGCCGCCCCTACAAATCGATTTGTAGGGGCGGTCTAGAAACCGCCTCTACAAATCAGCGATTTGTAGCCACCCTTTCATAGGGGGCGGCTGACAAAACCGTCCCTACAGAGGGTTACCAACCGCCCCTAAAAATGCTTTTCGACGTAGTGTACTTTCTCTATTTCAAATTATAAGACGTTTTGACTTTTCTAGATACATTGCTTTTACTATATATCTAGACATAGTATATATCTAAGTGCATACCGAAAGCTATGTATCTGGAAAAGCCAAAACTTCTTATAATTTAGGACCTAGGGAGTATTACATAAAATGCATGTGAGAAAGCATTTGGACTTAATAGTTCTGCATGAAGGATATGATGTGCAAATGAAAGGAGTACGGTATGATACAGCATCCCAAATGGAGTACGGTATGATACAGCTGAATCCCCTTGAGGATAAGGACCGCACACACATAAAATGTTCTAGTATCTAACAGCCAAATTGCCATATAAAGCTTATGCCACCATTGCAACTGCCATGAATGAAATCATGTCCACGCAGTGGATATACATTGGCTCCATATAAGTCAACAAGAAATACCCTTGGCCTTCGATAGTAGCTCCTTGATAACGCCCGGGCAGTTTTTTTGTTAGGTACTCAAAACCGTCAGTTTCCATGACTGCATCCAGACATATAGGTGCGCTGAGGAAGTCAAAGCATGCCTCCTTAAGGCCTCGGCAGTTGTGCTGTTCCGCTAATGCCAAGATTGTTTCTGCAGAGGCAGTATTAATGTGCTTGCATAGTTTATCTTCACACATCAGCTTCAACCTATCCATCTGCAGCAACAAGCAAATGCTGAGCCATTGCAGATTCGTCTTCCTTCCCCATATCAGGTAATTCGTCAGTGTACATAAAAGTAAGAAGAGCCCCAAACACAGCTGCCTCCATGTCATCCATGGGTATGACATTAGTGGTGTTGCCCTCTTTCATTGGGCCAAAGAGTGCCTTCTTGAAGACCGGCGACCGTGTTGCAAGAACCGACCTGTGCGCAGAGAATGTCTTCTTGCGGACTCGGAATTTGACATCTGCGCCATCTTTGCTTGACAGGAGGTCTCCAAAATGGCGGTGCATGTCTGACGGCGGCACCACAACGATCGGTATATCCTGGGTGTGGAGTGTGGACATCCTTCATAACAGTCAGGTCCAATCTGACGGTGAAAGAATCGTCCTTGAGATTCTTTGATTCCTCCAGAACTTTCCTCTTGATGAACTTACCATTTCCCCAGCTCCTCTTGTCGGAGTAGTTGACAAGTTGGGTGGTAAAGCTGTAGGATGGCACCGGCTTACCCCCATGGTCGAGTAAGCTGAACTTGGCGATGGCCTTCACGGCCTCCGGGACTACATCGTCTAGATAAAGAAATAACGATATGAAATCAGACGACTCCTCGGCGTTCCCGTTAGGTTGGTAGCACAAATGCCACTTGTGCCCCGCAACCAGGAACGGACGCGACTTGATGCTCTTGCCGTTTGGGACGTCTTTGGTGCGGGAGTAACTGGCGATCTTGAGAACGTGGTAGCCGCTCACTGCGCCGGTGACGATCGAGGGGGCGGAGCGCCAGAGGGCGCCGTCGGCGGCGGCGGGAGACGGGGTCGGCATTGACATTGAGGAACGGATAATATAGGGCGCGGATTGCCCTCGTGTGGATTTGGTGCGGCGACGGCGGCGTCCGAGGGAGGGTTTACAATACCGGTTTCAAAAAAAAATTCGGTCCCCAGCGATAAATACGAAATTTCAGAAATTTCGAAAATATCGATTCAAATTTAAATAAATTTAAATTGAGTTTTAAATAAATTTGGCATCATTTCACTAGAAAAACTCTATAATCCATCATCCATCATAAATTTATATAACATCGACGAAATAACATAATATATCACAGAAGTAGAGCCGCGGTAATACAGTGTGCTGACGGTGGGCGAGCTGCATATACTAGTGCCGTCCAATGTGTGAGTGAGAAAATTAAATAAATTTGAAGAAATTTAGGGCTTTGATAAGACTAGATGATATGGAGGGTCATTTTAGTGTGGTTTGGTGTAATTTTAGAGTGAAAGATGAATTTAACCGAAAATTTTTGACCGATACAAAAAAAAATTCAGACCTCAGCGAAAAAGGCAATATTTCGGAAATTTCGGTGATATTTCGCCGAAATTGTAAACCCTGGTCCGAGGTGGGAAGAAAGAGGGTTTGCAGCTGAGGCGAGTTGTGCGGGTTCGGGGAAAGGAAGGAAAAGGTTTGGAGGGCGGCCGCAATCGTTTTATTGGACGGCCAGCTAATTAGCAAACGTTTTTTAAACCGACTCCTATTCTTTTTTTACTCCTCCATCCTATAAAATATAAGAGATTCGAAGTTCAAAATTTGTACAAAAATGTAAAAGATACAAACTCTAAACTGAAAAGAAAGGAGAAGTCCTAATCCTTTTAAGTTGTTTACGTTGACTCTTATCTAACTCTATATACAAGGAGCCCTATTTTATAATCACAGCAGACCATAACAAGAAAGAGAAGCCGAAACTTGTCTCTCTAATTGATCATTTAGACAAAAAGTGGAAATAATCACACTCTCAGAGTATGAATTAAATATGAAACAATGAATTAAGGAGTAAATTGCACAGTAAGTCTTTAAACTTTTGATCGATTCCTGTCTGCATCCGCGAACTAAAAATGCTACCATTTGATCCTCGATCTATCTATACCGTGCACCTGAGGTCCAAAACAAGCCACACGTGCACCAAGAGACGACGTGGACATGCCAACGTGGATACTGGACGCGGGCCTGTTGCCAACTTTGCAAAAAAAAACCTGCTCCATTACTTTGTCTCACAGGGGGCTCCGATGCCGGCGAGGTCGGCGTCGAACCTGCCGTCCTCGTCGGAGGGGCCGGCCGCCCGCTTGCTCACGCGCCTCGAGGCAGCCGACGCGAGCACCTCGACGATGTCGCTTTCCCCACTCTTTGCTCAAGTGTCCCTGTCGCCCGCCTCCCCCAAGGTCACCATGAAGCACCGCACAGGCCAGGACGCACGCGCGCTCGTACGTCCGCCCCGACGGCAGCATGACTCGGTCTGCCATCGGAGTATGGAGGATGGGGTTGCGCAGGAAGTCCGCCTGCACCTCTTCCTCTCCCTTCTACTTCCTCACTCGGGGGGGGGGGGGGGGGGGGGGGGGGGGGGGGGGGGGGTGTGTGGAGAGAGGGGCAGAGGAACAGTGATGTCCGGTGGCTTGTTGTGCTTAGATGCGATCGGCAGCGGCAGAGAGCCAGAGACACGAGCATGAAGACTTGAAGAGCGCGGAGGACACGATAACGCGCCCGGCCAGGAAGAAGGTGACGACGATGCCACGGCCCACTGTCGACCCAGAGCTCGAGGAGTTCCACGCCCATCCCGGCGGCAGACCCGGAGCTCGCGGACCTGAGGTTGTCCGGCGGCGCGGACCCCAGTGGGGAGGAGTTCATGTCCATCCCGTGGATCCGGTGCCTGCTGTGGGCGATCCAGCTGTGCCAGGAGGAGTTCTGGGTGGCGGCGGCCGAGAGGCGCGCCGCCGCGGCGGGGTCACTCGCCAAGCGGCGGAGAGGCGGGTGGCGGAGTTTGGCTAGCACGCGTCAGGGTGCTCGATGTCTGCAACGCGGCGTGTGGCGACGTCGACCAGGCACGCCGCTGGGAGCACCTCCGCGCTAGTGCTGCCGAGGGGCAGCAGATCCACAAGGGCTAGCTCCGCCGAGTGCCCCTGCCAAGCTAGCACTCGTAAATTTTCAATTTTTTTTGTTTTTTTACCTCAAATTTTTTGTTGGACCCGCCTACATTGTTTACAACTTCATGTTTAAATTTGGTGTTTTTTCTAGTTTTTTTGTTATATTTGGTTGATTAATTTGATTATGTTGAATTTTTATATATAATTCAAATTTGAACTGCAAGTGCATAGAATATTGTAATCTAGTGCTTCGAAAAATGTTATTCATGGTATTTGGTGTATATTGAGTCTCTATCCATGAACTTGCATCAAATTTCGTGCATCTTCTTCACGTAACATGACGAGCCACTTGGCGGAAAAGTGTTTTAAAATTATATAAAGTCCATACGAAGTCCGAAAATTACGAAACTTGTCGAGGTGTCATGTTATCGCATGTGCAGGCTGTGGTAAAAAATTGAGAATGTTTCGAGCAAATTGCAATATCGGATGCATAAAACCCAAACATCTCCACCTGGCTTTTAGGCATCCGACGTCACAACTTGCTCTAAGCTTTCTCAATTTTTTACCACGGCCTCCACATGCGATAACAAGACACCTCGACAAGTTTCGTGATTTTTGGACTTCGTTTGGATTTTATATAATTTAAATACACTTTTTCCGCAAGTACATCGTCATGTTACGACAACAAGATGCTCGTAATGTCATGCGAGTTCCTGGATACGGCCTCAACATACGCCAAACATCATGAATACCATTTTTTGAATGACCAAATTCCATGATTTCATGTACATGCAGTTCAAATTTGAAATAGTCAGAAAAATTCAACGAAACAAAACTAATTAAGGAAATAAAGTAAAAAAAACTAAAAAGTGTCCCAAATTTTGAAATGGAGTTTTAATTACTGTAGCAAGGCCAAAAAAAAAATGGGGCAAAAAAAACAAAAAAATAATTTGCCGAGTGCCAACCTTGGCACTCGGCAAAGAAGCCTTTGCCGAGCGCCAGGTCACAGGGCGCTCGGCAAAGAATTTTTTTTTAAAAAAAAGTAAAAAAACCTTTGCCGAGTGCCGCTGGGCCTGGCACTCGGCAAATCTTTTAACCTAAAGGCCTAGAATGGGCCGGCCCAACCCCACCCCCTCCTCACTCGTCTCCCACCCGCCCCTGCGTCGCCGTGCCGCCGCCGCCGACCCCGCGTCGCCGCGCCGCCGCCGTCGTCCCCCTCCGGCGAGGTCCTGCCAGGCCCGCCCCGACGCCCCCGTCCCGCCCCCCCCGCCCCCCATCCCGCGCCCCCCGCCCCCGTCCCGGCGGCGCTCGCCCCGGCGCCCGGCCGGTGCTCCCGTCCAGCCCCGGCGGCCCCACGCCCGCGCCCGCGCCCGCGCCCATGCCCCGGCGGCCCAGCGCCCGTGCCCTGGCGGACCCGCACCCCCGTCCCGGCGGCCCCGCGCCCATGCCTCGGGTCCTCGGCCGCCGCCCCGAGCTCGCCGGCACCCCGGGCTCCGAGCTCCCCAGGGACAGCGACCCGGCCGGCCCCGAGCTCCCCCGCCGGCCTCGAGCTCCACCGCCCCCGCCGTGCCCTGCGGCCGGCTAGCAGAGGGAGAAGGATAGGAGCAAGAGGAAGAAAGAGAAGGGGGAAGAGGAAGAGGAAGAAAGAGAAGGGGAGGAGGAAGAAGAGGAAGGTGCCGACCCGACCGCCCGTCGATCCTCGCGCCGTTCCGACCGCTCGTTGATCCTCGCGCTGCTGCGGTCATCCCCGCCATCGTCGCCGGCCCTCGCTCTTGCCGTTCTTGCCGCCAAGGTAAGCCCTAACCTTATAGTGTTAGTAGTAGTAGTAGTTAGTAGTGTTAGTAGTAGTTAGTTGTAGTGTTAGTAGTAGTAGTTAGTAGTGTTAGTTGTAGTGTTAGTTGTAGTAGTTAGTAGTGTTAGTTGTAGGGTTAGTGGTAGTAGTAGTTAGTAAATAGTAGTAGTTAGTAAGTAGTAGTGGTTGTTAGTAGTAGTTAGTAGTGTTAGTTGTAGGCTTAGTAGTAGTTAGTAAATAGTAGTAGTTAGTAAGTAGTAGTGGTTAGTAGTAGTAGTTGTTAATAGTTAAGTAGTTCTTAGTATTAGTACTGTTAGTAGTTAAGTAGTTGTTAGTAGTAGTTGTAGGGTTAGTAGTAATTGTTGTACTACTTCAATACTTTCATCTGCATGGAAAGAGAACTAAAGTACATGACTCCTCTTGATATATTGGTGGTTGTTGGCCTTCGTGCCCATGTTTGGTATATATGTGGTTGTTGGCCTTTGTGCCATGTTTTTTGTAGGTTTTGGGAACCTCCCCATGCAGGGGAGGTGCTGCCGAAATTTTGAGTCGACACTAACCATTTTTGCCCTTTTTTTGCAGGAGGACCTGTGGGAGGGACTCGGCGACCCTGATCATCTTCGTCGACGCTGCAGGTCTTCCTACACCGCGTCGACTCACCACTGCACCGACTCTCCACTGCCCCGCTACCCTGACCTCACCAGCACCCTAGGTATAACCCCTCTATCCGTATGTGGTCTTTGGTCGCGTAACCTAGTTAGGTGTCTCCCGTCCGAAAGAGATATGGTTGGAGGTATACAGATCTTTGTATATCTGCGACCGTATCTGTTTCGGATTGTCCATGTTTTTTGGACAGCCCGCGGATACGTAGATGGGTTAGTTTCCATGGTCCGCTCCAGTCCAAGATGGTGTTTCGGCATCACCCCCTATTGTTCTCCGGATACACACTCTCTCTTGTAGGACGTGCATCGGGAGAACAGCGGGGAGGTGCTGCTGAAATTCTGTCTTGGATAGGGAGCGGAGCATGGAAACTAACCTCATCTACGCATCCATAGGTGGGATTAGGACCTATCCTCACCTATTAGAGAGTAGGAACACCGCGCAGATGCAATTGATGGTTACATTACTATTTGTTGTATATGTGGAAGGATGGAAGACCGTCAGTGGATGCACACGGGCCAGAGAAGCAGGAGTGACTTTGACATTGAGTGGGTGAATGGGACAAATGCTTTCTTAGAACATGCATGGAGCTCGGGTGTAGCTAAAGGACATTCTAAACTTTGGTGTCCCTGTAGCAAATGTGACAACAACAGAAGGGTAGACAAGGTGACCATGGGTAAACATCTTGTGTACAATGGTTATACGACTGGCTACCACCGGTGGATCCACCATGGTGAAGCAGATCGTATAAGAGCAGAGGTGGTGAGACCACGCCTCGAGGCTTTTGATGATGATGCCGGAGTAGCAGACATGCTAGATGGCACTCACCAAGCTCACTTCGTAGAAGGACGTGAGAAGGAGGAGATGGAGGAAGCCGCTAAGGCCTTCTACGAAATGTTGGACTTGGCACAGAAACCCCTTCATGAGAGTACAACGGTTTCTCAGCTGGATGCCATTGGACGTGTTATGGAGTTGAAGGCCGAGTTAAATCTGAGTCGCGAAGGCTTTGATAAGATGTTGGCCGTGTTTGGCAGCATGCTATCGGAGAAGCACATTCTGCCGAAGAACTTGCACGAGTCACATAAACTACTTTGTATGCTTAAGATGCCATATGACAAGATACATGTTTGTCCGAAGGGGTGCGTCTTATTTAGAAAAGATCACAAGGATGCAAAGTACTGTCCGAAGTGTAAATCCTCAAGGTACCTAGAGGTAGACTCTGGAGATGGCCAGAAGAGGCAGCTTATGATCCCCGCGAAAGTCCTACGGCACCTTCCATTTGTGCCGAGGATCCAATGGCTTTTCATGACCAAGGAATCCGCAAAACAGATGACATGGCATAAAGAAGGTGTACGGTACAAGCCATGGACGGTGGTGCATCCGTCCGATGCCGAAGCATGGACGTACTTTAATGACAAACATCCTGACAAAGCAGCTGAGGCTCGTAATGTACGTGTCGCGCTGGCAACAGATGGGTTCAATCCTCATGGACAGTTGTCTGCCCCATACACATGTTGGGCCATGTTTGTTATCCCCCTAAATCTCCCCCCGGCATCTCCTTTCAACGGCATAACGTCTTCTTGTCATTCATAATTCCTAGACACCCGGGGAGTAATATGACTGTGTACATGGAGCCTATGATTGATGAATTGATCGACGCTTGGGAGAAGGGGGTATGGACATACGACCGAGCTACAAAATCATCCTTCAAGATGCATGTTTGGTACCACTACTCCCTGCATGACTTCCTGGCGTATGGGTTATTCACCGCCTAGTGTGTCCACGGGAAGTTCCCGTGCCCAATATGCAAGGAAGCTGTGAGGTTCATTTGGTTGAAGAAGGGTGGCAAGTATTCATCGTTCGATAGGCATCATCAATTCCTCCCTTCTAACCATCCATTTAGACAAGACATCAAGAACTTTACGAAAGGTGTTGCAGTGATAGACCCTAAACCACGCATGAAGAGTGGTGCTGAGGTGCGTGCTCAGATAGATGCTCTCGTGCCCAATGAAGGAGGTGGTTTTGTGGGATATGGTGAGGAACATATGTGGACTCATAAGTCCGGCTTGACGAGGCTCCCCTATTTTGATGACCTTCTTCTGCCACATAACATTGATGTAATGCACACCGAAAAGAATATCGCCGAGGCACTTTGGGAACTCTCATGAACACTAACAAGTCTAAGGACAACGTAAGGCTAGAGTGAACCTAGCGACGTTGTGTGATAGACCGAAGCAAGAGATGTGGCCTCCTAGTGGCCGAAACAAACAATGAAAAAGACCTAAGGTCGATTTCGTCTTGGAACCCGATCAAAGGAGGGAAGTACTAAAATGGATCAAGACATTAATGTTCCCAGATGGATATGCAGCGAATCTGAGCAGGGGAGTGAACTTAGGCACTTTACGAGTCAACGGGATGAAGAGTCATGACTACCACATATGGGTTGAGCGGCTTCTTCCAGCGATGGTCCGAGGCTATGTCCCTGACCATGTCTGGCAAGTGCTGGCAGAGTTGAGCTTTTTCTTCCGTTAGCTTTGTGCCAAGGAGATATCTCGGACTGTCGCTCAGGACTTGGAAAAAACGGCACCTGTGTTGCTCTGTAAGCTGCAGAAGATCTTTCCACCCGGCTTCTTCTTGCCCATGCAGCATCTGATTGTGCACCTCCCGTCCGAGGCATGTTTGGGGGGCCCGTGCAAGCCTGGTGGTGCTATCCAATCGAGAGATGTCTAAAGACTCTTCGCAAAAAATGTACAAATAAAGCTAGAATTGAGGCTTCCATTGCAGAGGCAAGTCTAAGGGAGGAGGTGGCAAACTTCACAACACTATACTACAAGCCAAAACTTCCTAGCAATCATAATCCACTCCCTCGTTACAATGTTGGCGAAAATGAATGGACCCACAGCCTGTTCCAAGGCCAACTCAGCAGCGCAAGTGGATCGACCAATAAGATATTGGGAAATGAAGAGTGGCGAAGTGTCACCGCCTGTAGGAAGTACGTCACCGACATGCACCACGAGGCGCGCGTGCAGGCCCACAGAGACTACTACGCCATGGTGTTGAAGCAGTCCATCAGCAAGCCTGATGCAAGACAGGTGGAGCTATCCTGGGCCCAGTACCTTGAGGTAGATGAAAAACATTAATAATGATTCATTTTGAGATTAAGTCGGTTTAATTTTATCTTTTTCTATGTCAAATAATCGATGACTTGTAGGTGATTCCCTGGTGGTGCCGATCCCACTCCGTGTGCTGGGAGATGATCGTGGACAGGTGGTTGTCCAACGACTTCGCTGAGAACCACGCGAGGCAGTGGGACTAGCGTCTGCTGAGGCGAGGTGCTACTCACCATCAAGGCAGCCGCAGCCTCCCCGCCTACAAACAAGCATATGTAAGTGATTTCTTTTATCTTATTTGACGCTAAGTTCTGCCTTATTTCTCACCATCTTGCCGTCTTACTCATAGGAGGCTGCACACCCGGGCGTGGAGGTCTCGGAGTTCTCTGCGTGGGCTATGTCCCACATGGGCAGAGCGTCTTTCTCTGTCTCCTTTGACCCGTCTGCCCCGCGCGAGGTGTACTCCGACCCGACCGTGCACACTAAGGTCCAAGAGTACACCTCAAAGGTGAGGGAGGTCCATGGGGAAGATTACGATGTGCGCACTAAGCCCATTGATGCAGAAACCATCATGAGGCTAGGAGGAGGCAAGAAGCATGGGCGGATGTGGATTGCAGACTTTGCCATCGACTCCACCACTGTTCCCTCTCTCGACATGCTCCGAGCACAGAGCACGAGCTCCAGCCAGCCCATACGCCCACGGCCTACTCTGTCACTGCAGCGGGTCGACGCTCTCGAGGTACGTCCTATTTTACTCATCGTACGTTCATCTTTGCACACCTAAGTTACATTTGCATTACTGAAACATTGAAGTTTGTATTGTAGGCCGAGCTGCAGGGCCAGAAGCTCGTGGTCGAGGCTCAGAGCGTGCAGCTGCAGGCCCAGAGGGAAGCATTCGTGGCCCAGGAGAGGAGGATGCAAGAAATGGAGGCCTTCATGTGGAGTGTCCAGCAAGGGGGTGTACCTTTGCCGTTGGCAGCTCCTCCACCGCCTACTCCTACAGCCACTCCTGTAAGTATGAAAGTTCACTCTTACTAGATGCTTCCTTGACATACAACCATGGTTGACATAGAAACTTACTAGATGCTTGACATAGAAACTTACTAGATGCTTGACATAGAAACTTACTACATGCTTGCACTAGCTATGACATACAACCATGCTTGACATTCTCAATTTACTAGATGCTTGACATAGAAACTTACTAGATGCTTGCACTAGCTATGACATACACCAATGCTTCACATAGAAACTTACTAGATGAATCTCACACATGCAACCTCTTATCCTTTTTGCAGCTTCGGTCGGCGGGTTCGAATAACCCCGCTCATGCGTCACCGAATGATGGAGCCTTTGCTTCACCATCATGTCATATGACGTTTTTTTGAGGAGTTGTGCTTCGTCATGTGCTTGGACTTGAGCTTCACTTGTGGTTGTGACTTGTGCTTGGACTTGATGGACTGTGGTTGTGAATTTGTGACTTGTGGTTATGATATTTGACTTGTGGTTGCGATATGTTGTTATTTGAGTTGTGGTTGTGATATAATGTGTGAAAATGGTTTTGTTGTGATATATATGTGATTATTGTGATGATTGTAATATATATGTGACATATAATATATATTTGAACTGTTTGTGTCAGTGGAATGCAAAAAACAAAAAAAAAAATTGCAATTTCGGTTGATTTGCCGAGTGCAATGGTCATGTCACTCGGCAAAGCTGGGAAACTTTGCCGAGTGCCAGGACATTGCACTCGGCAAATTTTTTTTTTAAAAAAAGCAAAAAATCTTTGCCGAGTGCTAAGCTGGGGAGGCACTCGGCAAAGAGCTTTTTAAAAAAAATTAAAAAATGGCTTTGCCGAGTGCGCGCCGCCGTGGCACTCGGGAAAGAGTTTTTTTTTTAAAAAAATAAAAAATGCCTTTGCCGAGTGCCTTGCCACCATGGCACTCGGCAAAGAGTTTTTTGAAAAAAAAATAAAAAATGTCTTTGCCGAATGCCTTAACTGTCGGCACTCGGCAAAGGCGCCGTCAACGGAGCAGCGCCATTGACGGCTGCTTTTCTTTGTCGAGTGTCGCCGTTGGTCCTCGGAAAAGGCTTTGCTGAGTGCCCAACAAATGGCCCTCGGCAAAGAGCCTCTTTGCCGTTAAATTTTTTTCCAAGGGCTCTTTGCCGAGGGCGGCGCTCAGCAAAGCCTTTGCCGATGGCTTTTGGGCCTTTGCCGAGTGCCCTGGGCCCTCGGCAAAGAGGACGCCTCCAGTAGTGGTAGATGGGAATCGACCAAAAGTTTAAGGACCTACGATGCAATTTACTCTGAATTAAATATGAAACATTATCTCAATGAACGCCTTCCATCTTCTGAGGGAAGAAGAAATAAAATGGTATGAGAGGGCAAAAACAAAAGATCTTTTAGAAGGCGATGATAACACACGTTACTTCCATTTACTAGCAAATGGGAAACATAAAAAACAACACACCTTCAAACTAAAACATGAAGATGGAGAATTAGTAGGTGATGCAGAATTAAAGGAATACATCACAAACTACTACAAGGGGTTTTTTGGACCACCAGAGGAAAATAATTTTACAATGGTGGAAGACCAAATTCTTGACATAACCCAAGTGACGGAAGAGGAAAATAATTTACTTACTGCTCCGCGCACAGAGAAGGAGATAAAGGAGGCAGTGTTACATATGGAACATAATAAATCTTTGGGTTCTGATGGTTTCCCAGTTGAATTTCTTCAATTTTTCTGGGAGATCATAAAATGGGATCTTCTTTCTAAATATTTTTATGTGGATCGTCTCCATCTATTTAGCCTCAACTTTAGAGTAATTATACTACTCCCAAAAATTAAAAGAAGTCACAAAAATACGATAATATAGGATTATTTGTTTACTTAATGTTAGCATCAAAAAATTTTTTTTTTGCAAAGTTGCTACAGATCGATTTTTTGGCAGTGGCTAGCAATTGTACGACCATCTCAAACGGCTTTCTTGCCAGGTAGTAATATCATGGAAGGTGTAGCTATTTTGCACGAAAGCATTCATGAATTACACACTAAGGAATAAGCTACATGGGGTGATCCCTAAAATGAAAAGGCCTATGACAAAGTTAAATGTTCTTTTCTATAACAAATTCTTCGTATGAAAGGTTTTGCCAACAATGGTGTAACTGGATCAAACATTTTGTGAAAGGAGGTAGTGTGGGCATATTAATGATGACATTGGGCACTACTTTCAAACAAAGAAGGGATTCAGACATCGAGATCCTATGTCACCTATTCTATTCAACATTGTAGCTGACATGTTCTCTATTTTAATCAAGCGGGCAAAAGATGATGGCCAAATTAGAGGTGTGATACCCCACCTTGTTGTCTATTTTGCAATATGCAGACGATGCAATCCTTTTTATGGACCATGATTTTGAGCAAGCTAAAAATATGAAGCTTTTGCTCAGCGTTTTTGAACACTATCAGGTCTGAAAATTAATTTCCACAAAAGTGTGATCTTTTGCTTTGGTGAAGCTAAACAATATGAGCAAGAGTACACTAAACTGTTTGGATGTGACATAGGAACATACCCCTTCAGGTTATCAGGTACTTAGGAATCCTGATGCACCACCCTAAACTACGCAATGTGGAGTGGGGTGTAATTGAGGATAGATTTATGAGGAAACTAAGTACTTCGAAAGCCAAACACTTATCCTATGGGGGCAAGCTAGTTCTGTTGAACTCGGTTCTAAGTAGTTTACCCATGTTCAAGATGTCTTTCTTTGAAATTCCCAAGGGTGTCCTTAAAAGATTAGATTTTTATCAATCAAGATTCTTTTGGCAAGGCAACAATGATAAACAGAAATATCGTCTTGCTAAGTGGGACATTCTATGTTGCCCTAAAGACCAAGATGGTTTAGGCATAATAGACCTTGAAGTTAAAAACAAATTTCTTCTAAGCAAATGGTTATTTCAATTGCTGAATGAAGAAGGAAACTGGTAGACCTTACTTAGGAATAAATACCTAAGCTTGACCCAAGTTCAAATTAAATCTGGGGATTCTCAATATTGGAAAGGTCTTTTAAAGGTCAAGGATGATTTTCTAGGATGTGGGACATTTAGGATGAGAGATGGCTCACGAACCATATTCTAGGAAGATAGAGAGGATCTACACCCCTAAAAGAACAATTTCCTAGCCTGTATAATCTAGTCTATTATCCTCATGCTACTATTGAGAATGTCATGAGTCAAAGGCCTCTTAATATCGCTTTTCGATGAGCCCTGGTCAGAGACAAATTAATTGCTTGTTCTAACCTGGTAGTAAGAATAGCAACATTCAACTTTCAGAGGGTAAGGACGGTTTTAACTGGGACTTACATAATCATGGTCAATTCTCAGTTTGGTCGATGTACCAGTTCCTAATAAACCAGGTCATCCATTTTACCAAGAAATTATTTGGAAACAGAAACTCCCTCATACCTTCAATAAGGTTTAATTTTAACAAAGGATAATTAAGCCAAAAGAAAGTGGGAGGGTAGCTAAAAGGGATGTTTCTCTAATTGTAATGAAACAATTAAGCATTTGTTTTTTCATTTTCAACATGCATGCTAAGAGAATCTGGAACATAGTTCATATAGCTACCGGATTATGCCCACCTAGATCCATATTTTATATGATGGGGAATTGGCTAAGGGGCATAGCAAGGTAGGAGAAAAAAATCAATTTTGTGGGGGCCGTAGCTCTTATTTGGGCAATTTGGTGTTCATGTAATGATATTGTTTTTCAGAAAAGACATTATACTTCCTTTTTGCAAACTAGCTTCAGGGGAACGTATTGACTGTGGTTTTGGGCGTTGCTGCAGCATGAGGACGCTAGGGAGATGATCTGGTTCGCGAGCAAATCTTTGGAGATGGTCGCTCTAGATATCTTCGCCAAGAATGGATGTAAAAGCAATAATAGACTTTGCTTATAATTTTCATTCTAAAGTGTGCTCATTCCCTTTATTTGTTAATCAACATTTCTGCTAAAAATCTTGTAAGAGATGGGTTGTGTATGTTTGTAGATGCTAGAATTATTCCTTTTTCTAAGAAATATTGTAATCATCAATATTATTCATTGAATCAAGCGTAGTTTCCTCTAGCTTGTGTTTATGTGTTTTCCTAGTTTCATCTACTATGTTGATCTTTTTTTTTATAAAGGAAATGTTTTATTAATTCACAATCATTCAGTCGAGCTGATACAATAATTTTAAACCCACTTTCGGCCTTTGCATACAAGCATACAGCCTAAAAAACAAGGGCCTGGTGGACTTCACCTGGCTTATACAACAGTTAAGATACAAGGTTAGTACACTAGTTGTTACTCAATTAACAAAACCAAACATAGAGCTTTCAATGGTGCATGGTTATGCAAACATGGTTCGGTGGGCCTATTTTTTAAAATTGTTAGGAGCACATTATTTATTAGAAAAAAAAGACTTTGACATGAAAGATAGAAACAAAAAAGAAGCGGCATCGGAGCGGGTGTCGGAGCATCTCCAAGAGTATCTAATATTTTTCTCCTAAAAAGATGGTGTTTTCCAACTCCTAATTTTTTTTTGAAAGGAATAAATAAGGCTATCTCCAATAGTTTCTAATAATTCACTCCTAAAACATATTTCAAAAACGTATTCCAATCATTCAATGGCATTTTTGTAAATATAATCATCTTCTTTATGAGAACAGGCACGTACAGCCTGCCCTTCCGTTCCTCAGCTGGCCGGTTCCATCTCAGAGCCCAGCTCGATCGGCAGATCCAGTGCACATGCGTTTGTGAATGGTGAACGGCGAGCGGGCGGGGGCCGGAGTGCATGCGGGAGTCGTTGCTGGGAAGGTATGAGATCGTGCGGACCCTCGGGGAGGGCGGCAAGCCACGACGTGGAGCCTGGCACTATCGGAGACGGCTTCTTTGTCGAGTGTCACATGTTTTGCCGAGTGCTTTTTATCGGATGCTTGGCAAAGAGGCTATTTGCTGAGTGCCAGAGAGAAAAGTACTCGGCAAACAACTAGCACTCGGTAAAGAAGTGGTTTGTCGAGTGCCGAGCACTCGGCAAATTAGAACACTTGGCAAAGGGCCGCCGCCGTTAACCCTTTGCCGGGTGTCTTCTCCTGACATTCGGCAAAGCGGTGATTTACCGAGTGTCATTTTTTGACACTCGGCAAACCATATGCTTTTTTACTTTTGACCTCCAAACTTTTTCTGTAGTGCTCATACAATACCTGGTACTCCATGTTCCAATGTGGCATATTTCTCGGACTTTTTCTATATTTCTTTAATTTATTGCATTTAATTGAAATTTTTTGGATAATTCAAATTATAACCGCTAGTCATTCGAATAATAAAAAAAATGAATGGAAAAATTATATTCATGTTATTTAGTATAATGTGAGGCCGTATCCAGGAATAGATCACCAATTTCGAACATCTTGTTCATGAAACATGACTACGAACATGCGATCGAGTTGTTTTTAAATTCTATAAAAAGCAAACGAAGTCCAAAAATCATGAAACTTGTCAAGATGTCATCATATCATATGTGGAGGCTGTGATAAAAAATTTGAGAAGGTTTCGCGTAAGTTGTCACGTACGATACTTGCAAACCGAAGAATCTCCGAAGAAGTTTCATGATTTCGTGAAGAGGGCGACGAGATGGTAAGCATCGTACATGACAAACTTACGCGAAACCTCCTCAATTTTTTTTATCACAGCCTCCACATATGATATCATGACATCTCGACAAGTTTCAAGATTTTCAGTCTTCATTTGCTTTTTATAGAATTTAAAAACAACTCGACCATAAGTTCGTGGTCATATTTGGTGAACAAGATGTTCGAAATTAGTGGTCTATTCCTAGATACGGCCTCCCATTATACTAAATAACATGAATATCATTTTCCCATTCATTTTTCAATATTCAAATGACTAGCAGTTATAATTTGAATTATCTAAGAAAATTCAATTAAATGAAATAAATTAAAGAAATATAGAAAAAGTCCGAGAAATGTGCCACATTGGAACATGGAGTACTAGGTATTGTATGAGGACTAAAGAAAAAGTTTGGGGGCAGGAAGAAAAAAAATAAAAACGGTTTATCGAGTATCTGCGTTTGACGCTCAACAAAGGAGCCCCTTTGTTGAGTGCCAGGACATCTGACACTCGGTAAAGAATTTTAATTTTTTTTAAAAAAATACCCCTCTTTGCCGAGTGCCGGGCCGGGTGGCACTCGGCAAAGAATTTTAAAAATTAAAAAAATACTTTGTCAAGTGCCATATCGTGGACACTCGGCAAAGATTTTTTTTTTAAAAAACCCGTCTTTGCCGAGTGCCAGGCCAGGTGCACTCGGCAGAGAATTAAAAAAATAAAAAAAAATACTTTGCTGTGTGCCAGATTGGGGGCACTCGGCAAAGGGGGGATTTAACCCCGATGGTCCAGCCGGCCCACACACACTGCACACACGCACGCTGACCGCGCCAGCGCCGCCGGCGCCTCCCGTGCTGCGCTGCCTGAGGAGGAGAAAGAGAGGAGGAGGAGAGGAGGAAGAAGGAGGAGGAGAAGGAGGAAGAAGGAGGAAGGAGGAAGAAGAAGGAGGAGGAGGCGCCCTGGCCGCTGTTGCCACGTCCCCGGCGCTTCCCCAACTATCGCCTTGTCCACCGGAGCCCTGGCCCCTTCACCACCGCCGCCCTACGATGCCCACTAGGTATGCCCTACCATCGTCGTCGTAGTATTACTAGTAGTTGCAATACTAGTTGTGGTAGAGTAGCAGTGGTGGTAGTCATAGGAGTGGTTGTGACATTGTTATATATATGTGGTTGGATATAATCTTATGCATGTCGGCTGTAACAGAACCGCCCAATTTATACAAGATCAACTACGGCTGTCCCCGCTAACACGTTGACATGCGCATACTTTCACTCATATAAACCCGGTAGTCCGCCGAGTATCCCGAAAGACCTCGGTAAATCAACATCACAACCAAGATCGCGTGATTAAGCAAATACACATCATATACACAGGGTTGCAGCGGAAAATAATATTACAAGTGGATTCACAAATAATAGTACAAGTTTAGGTTTCAAAAACCGATTAGTGAAAACAACATAGCTTTCAAAAGATTACATTAATATATGTTCCAAATACATTGCTAGCATAAGTGACATCATCCGACAAAAGCATATAGATGAGAAGTAACTATAGAATCACCGAGCCACCGGCGGTTAGCCACCATCTTCACAGGCCGAGAACTTTACCAGCAACATAGTGGGATAAACTCTAAGTACGAGAAGGTACTCAGCTAAACTTACCCGTCAAAACTAGAAATAAAGGACACCAAGGGTCATGCAAGGCTTATGAGGTGGGCTAGCCTAACACAGTTGCATAAAAGAGCTTATGAATATAGTAACCAATTTAAACTTCGCATCAAGTTTATCATCATTTACCTGTCCACTAGATTTGCACCTGTACTAGAGCACTCACTTATTAGGAGCAAACAATATTAACCATAGCAGGTATAATAAGGTTGTCATCATCATATCATCATTTCCGAACCATTATGATATTTAGTGTATCTACATTGGAGATAAGCCCGTCAAGTTCTCACTAACTGGGAGAGACGGCGACTCGAATCGAATTACAACTCAGCTGAGGGGGTATTCCTAACTCTCGCCCTGGCATACTTTGCAAGGGTAGCCGTGGGTCACCTTTGGGACAACTCAGGAACCAAATTCGCGGGTTCGATCAGCGCCAGCACTCTTAGGGATTACCCTTCTGCCAGGACGATCAGGACTTTTAAATCACCTGCCCTTGGACTCATGCCTACGGCTCCCTTCCGAGGCGCACTTTATACTTATCGACTTCCGGCCTGAGGTGAGCTACTCGGCTTCGCGGTCGGTCTTCGGACATGGCCAACTAAGAGAGAGGCATGCGTTCAACATGAACAGGAAAGGCTCCAAGATTCAGTCCTTAATCGACACAGACGGAGTCACTGTAAACCGGCAAGCCTCCGTCCGGTCTTCATTTCAAATTAAGACTGGTTCTTTTCCACGATAGCAAATATAGCCAACCGTGCCATATGTATCTTCCTATATCTCGCAGGTGATAGGAAATCACCTGACTTCTACCATGTTTAAGCAGGGCTAAGCACTACACGAGCCTGAGCTACATAGGATTCAGGGTAACAATATCTGGACAAGGAATTGGGTAACCAATGCAGCAAGTGTTTGCATCCGACACCTAAACTTAATGCAACAATATATGTAATAATAATACTGTAACTGCATTTCAGAAATTAGGAGGCTTAATATGCTCCGGGGCTTGCCTGGGATCCAACACAAGTCAGTTCAGTTAGCTTGCACCGTCCTGGTGACATCTCAGGTCCTAGCACTTGCTTAGTCCTTCCATCTTCGGGATAGATCCATCAAACGCTGTCTTCAGGTTTGGCTCCAACATCGCATCCTTCATGTGGTGCATCTAGCGTACCTAGATGAGATGCAATATACAAGTGCATAAATATGAAGAATAGTACCATGAGACGCATCACAAAATAGCAAGCAAGACAAGCATAGTTTACACTAACACACTTAAGTACTTTGTGATCCTTAACTTAAACATCACACAATCTATCATGCTAAGATGGTAAGGAAGACGACAACACCAAGCATGACACAAGTTTCCCAAGATCTCAGATGCTCTAACTCAGTCATCATTCAAGGCATAAGTCACACTTAACAATATACAAGCAAACACTATAATTGGAATCTGTCAATTTCTAGACATGCAAACAGCAGCTACAAGATTTAGCTATAACTGGAGTTACACAAATCCAAATGACTTGCAAGAAGACATTTTGGAAAGCTTATAAAATTATCTACATTTCATCTATAATCATCTTAGCATGATTCTCAAGTTAACTAAGTCAAATATACCCATTTACAGAAACTGGTCCACAATTGACAGAGAACAGCCATTTCTGAAACCCAAATTTAAACAGGCATAACTCACAAACTACAAGGCCAAATACCACCAAATTTTAACAGCAGCTATATACATGAATTATCTACAACTTTTGTATAAACAAGTTTCACAACAATGCACATTATCATGAAGAACTTTGCTAGGTTCCCAGATCTGTCCATAAACCATATCGGCAAGAAAATAATTATTAACTTATGTTGCAAATTCATAATTGGGCAAAACCAACTTTACCAACATTTCACACATGACTAACTAACATCAGAACACCTAGTGTCCATGACCAAATAAATTCTTTTAATACATTTCTTAATTTATTTTAGATAACAAGGTGACTTAATGAACATATACCAAAAGTATACAATAAATTCTAAAAAAATTATAGTGGCTCACATATCCTATCAATAGGCTACTGAACAAATTTCACTCCATTTGAATATGTATAGCAACCTCTATGAAAAAGACAAGCTGCTAAAGCAAGAAATCATGTGAGAGCAAGATAAACTAATAACTCACTCATGCAGCAACCAATGACCATGAATTTTTTTACCACACATCAAACATCACATGAGTAGCATGCCACAAAAATTTCACTTCATTTGGAGTCCTACATTTGCAGTTATAAAAAAGACAAATACAACTAGCATGAAAGACCTAGCTGCATAAATCTATTTTCACAGCTAAAACTTTAAACTTAAGCATGAAATATTATAGATCTACTGCATAGATAATTTCACAAGGATTCCAAAAAGTCCTCATTTGCTATTTTACGAATTTCCTATGATTTACTATACATTTTCAAAGTTTCACCCGATTTACAACAAATAGGTCCCTCGAGGCACTATTCACTTGAGTCAATGACATTGCATTTAGGCCCTTCCCCTTAGTTGAATTTGAGGACGAAGTCCCCCACGCAAACTGGAACAGAGGAGGTGGTCGGCTCGTGATTCCCGGCGTGGCAAGGC
Organism: Miscanthus floridulus; assembly: GCF_019320115.1. NCBI lineage: Eukaryota > Viridiplantae > Streptophyta > Magnoliopsida > Poales > Poaceae > Miscanthus > Miscanthus floridulus. Next base: position 74,290,704 of record NC_089580.1, read on the forward strand.
CCTGACCTACGCGCACCCGCTCAGGGCTTCGGCTTAGCCCCAGGCGTCCCATGGTGGCCCAGCCACGCGAGGGTGCCAGCGCCGTGGTGGCCATGCCGATGGCGGCAGCTCCCTGGCGGAATTAGCCGTGACGAGCGCATGCGAGGGAGGGAGGGAGGCAATGCGAAGACAGTGGAAGCGCTGGCTTGGCGCGAGGAGGCAGGAGGAGGCGGAAACCGAAGCGGCGGCCGGAGCTCCATGGGCGGCCATGGTGAGCGCGTGCCCTGGAGCTCGGCAGAGGCAAGGGTGGGCGAGCGAGAGGTGAGTGCGAGTGCGGGAGAGGCACCAAGTGAGCCTGGGGCGGCTCCCCTTCGACGCCAGCATGCTAGGACACACGGCCAGGCGGTGGGGCGCTCAATTCGCGCATGGCCGCCACGCCCTGGGCAGGTGTTACCCATTCGGGCATTTCCACGAGCATGTGGCGGGTGACGATGGGGCGAAGGTGGTGCGCCGTTTTGGGCTAGTTACGGGCCGAATCTAGACATGGGCCTTTAATGATGTTTGAAGCCCGCGATATGCTCTACATTTTTCATTAAGGGGGTTCAGCCATTAGCAAAACATATTAGAAGATAAATGTATGCCAAAACAGCAGTGTCAACACCTTGACGGCAGTCACGGAAACTCACTTTCGGTGGTCAAAACTTCTTCAAACTGAATCCAACTTTTTGTATGCTCTTCACCAAGATGTAAACTCCAAATTTCACTTTTGGGTCAAAGCATGATGCTTAACAAAAACTCAAGAACGTGGCATGCCAACCTAATGACAATGAATTCCAGACTTGGAATAATTCTAAGTGCTGAAAACAACAGCAAATTCGATCTTGTGACCTCGATTTGACTTACTTCCAAGCTGATCTAGCTCTTAGTCCAAAAACCAAGTTTGTTCTACATGATATGGACTACAACTTTTATTTAAAGTCCAACCTCAAAACTAGTATAGAACCTACTGTTCTACTTTGACCAAAGTAGGATCACGATGAAGTTTAAATTTTCCTTTTTGATCCATTGGAGCATTTTCTGGCCACCTGCTCAACATGAACCCTTCATAACTTTTGTTCATGAGTGCAAGTAGAGTTGTTTGAGTATGGTACCAAGGTTTGGTTGACTTCATAGGTTTCCATCCACTTGATAAAGCAATTCATGCAAAGATATGACTTATCATTTCATGTGACTTTTTGATTCCAAACTTCATGAAACTTTTCCACGGGTCTAGATGGATGCATGTGGATGTAATGTACATGGAATAAGCATGTTTAACATTTCTCTTGCATAATCTCAACAAGGGTCCATATATAAGCAATTGTGCGTGGCCCAAGTTTAAGTTGGAGCTCCATCATGTAGATTTGATCTTGACACCTTGATTACCACTTGACATGTCATGTTTGAGCTCAAACCCATTGCTTAACTGGTGACAAACACCTGGGGTGTTGCAGCCCTCCCCCCTTAAAAGAATCGCGTCCTGAGATTCAGGACGAAAGACTTTTTAAGGGAAGAGAAACTTGTCATCTAGTTTCCAACATCAGTGATAGCATTAGGCTACTTAACTTCAGAGGATCAGAGATGCTAATTTGGTCATGACACTTTCTGATACTTGCTCTTCGTCGTAAGTTGTTGGCTGAAGAATTTCCTTCGTTGGCGTCCATAAAGCATTGTTACATTGGAAGGAATCCAAGATAGCATTGTCCTACGTACGTCGTCCTTGATGTACGAAGAGTGATACAAGCGTAGACTCAATACTTGTAACATCTACTTCCCCAGTGGATATAGCACATAACTCATGGACTTTGCACTAGATTGCAGTCGGTTGACGGATATTCCTTGCAACAGTGCTATATTTGCTCCTAAGGTTTGAAAAGCAGTTCTCTACTAAAGTGGCTTGAGCACAACTTGTCATAAAGGATGTGATCACAGACGGGGTAAACATCCTTTGAGGGAATGAGAAGCTAGTTAACCAATATCCAAACTGGTTGTAGCGGTGCACTCACTCATATGTCAACTGATGGAAAGCTACATAATGTTCTATGTGTGCAGTGCTCTTTCTCTAATATAATACTATAGTACCTGAGTCAGTTGAGTGAGCGGTGAATGTGATAGCTGACTCTATTGACTCAGCGTTTTCGATGACCATTATTTAAGGGAATTCTCGTATCCAAACGGCAATAGTTATCTGAGTTGTATCTGAGGCAACCCCTTGGGTAAAACACATGGAAGACACCTTAGGCATGTTAGCATTGGAGAACCAATGATGCAGAAGGATGTTAGCGAGGCTTGGAGGGCAACACAGGGTGCAAGTAATCACAAAACTAGGGACTAGTTTACTACCAAGCAGGTTAAGTACAATTTGCCTTCGTGGTGCAGTTGCACAGCAAGTTGGGTTTACTTGCATTGTATCAAAACCAGCTTTCTTAAACTATATTTGACGTTGAGGCTTCCATTCTTCGGCCAATCAATATCTCAAAAACCATAATCCAAAAATCTATGGTTTGACACCTTTCCAATTACTTTCGAATTGCAAGGGCACAATTTGACTTCTAGAACACCTTGACTGCTCACGCATTGCTGATCTAAGCGGGCAAAAGCAAGGCACATAGGGGTGCAATTAGTCTCCTCAAGGTCATGGAGGGTTGTCTAATCAGCAATACACCAACAAGTTGTAATTTCTTGGCATGAATTACAAACACAACCGTCTAATGCAAAGGATGATCGTAGTCACAGCGAAATTGCAGATTCTGTACCCTTTTGTTTTCCATTCATATCTCACAAACTACTGCTCCAATATGCACAAATTTTGGTGGGCATGTAGATCCATGGGTCTTCTAACTACTCACCAAAATTCAACTCAACTGGACACCGTTTCGTCATCCAAACAATTCATCTACCAAAACTGCTGTGTTCTGAAATGGCAGCAAACCAAGCCGACAAGATATCTCTCAAATCCAATGTTTTACTCAACCAATACTCAAACTAACTTAAGACATTGAAGGGTCCTAAGCAAGGAATGAGATCACCAAGTTTGGAGTAAATCCAACTTCGTTTGAGTCACTAATCGTTGGCTTGAAGATGTTCGGTCCTGTACCTTAAAATCTAGACAGATTTCTCATTCTTCTCTTTCTTTGCTTCACACATTGTGGTGTGTGTTCTATACATTTATACTCTCGATCTCTTTGTATAGCAGTAGCAGCAGCAGCTCTTTTCTCTGAGGATGTAGACTAAGGTTTTCCATATGTGGTTCTCAGGAAACAACTTAAATCGTTTGATTTAGACACCAACTTAATGATGCACAAGCATTGGAAGTGTGGGCTGTTCTCGCAGGGCACAAGGCAGTATTCCATAGGTAGGGCATTCCTACAGAGACAAGGAACCATTTTTGAATATTTGCTGGCACTTGGTCCAATAGAACCTTGAACAAATCCGTTTGTGGTACCTAGGGGCACAATGATGCTGATCGAAACTAGGCACATGCTTTCTCTAGTTCCTTACGTAGCCGATACAACATTTTGTACTATCTGTGTGATTATCCAAGATGGAATTGACTTGATAGCACAGGTTTTGGAAAACAAAGCAGTAGTTGCATTGCTAAACGGCTTGCTATTACATTGCTTAACATTGCTCTACGAGACATAGCCTTTGTAATTAGCAAAAGTTGTCACCTAGCTGGAGGTTAACCTTACTATGGGTAACTAATCAGTTGTCTCTCAACACTCAAAATTCCAAATTCTTACTCTTGACCACAAAAATAATTGCAATCGAGGCACAAACAGACGGTCGCCATCGAAGTCTATAGACAAGGAGTCACACTAGAGATTGTTGATCTCGACCGTGTGATCAGCATGCACATAATAATCAAGACTTGGATAGCCAGGTCATAATCATAATGTTACATTCGATTCTTATCTGACTAACAACTTTTCCAACATTAAGTGTTGTGTGCCCTTCTGATCCAAAAATGATGACATAAGTTGTTCACTAGGTGACAGACGTCAATACTGGTGGGACAACCAAGTGGAGTCACTTGTCTACCACCTCTTGTAGTCTATTAATGTTTATGTCGGTGACCTGTTCTTCAAAGGTTATCCTTTTTGTGACTTCAAAAGGAAGCTCTACTACTTTCGGTCTGATATATGGATCTTCGATAAGATATGGAGAGATAACCAAGGAAGAGCTCACATGAAAATAACACATCGGTGCAGTTCGGCAATGGATCATGACTAGAAACCTCGATACTAGCACGCACCCAGTAGCACAACCATGCGTCGGCCGCCCACAAGGAGGCCCTAGGTTCCGTCGTGGCACCGTAGATCACTAATTGTGGCACCATTACTGGACATACAACCAAAGTGAAATTTCCAGTGGCACCAATTAGATTGTAAGAACAAGCATTGTGCAAAAGAGGGATAGCAAACAAGGATAGTCACAAGGTTAGGAATCAACAAGGAGGCGATCAGAAGATCAAAACACAGCGCAAAAGGACATAGCCTAATTGCTGAAGGCAACTAAGCAGGAGACTCTTGCTTAATTTCCACAAACTCCTCGTGTCCACCAAAGTGATTACCAGATAAAGATTAACATGAGATTTGGTCTTGTCGAGCAACAACATGAGATCAAGACTGATAAACATCCAGAGACTTGAAAGAGTTGGAGACAAAATACACGAGATTCGAGGGACAGAGCCATTGCACTAACTAGGGATTGAGTTGATAAAGCAATGACATGATCTATGAGGAAAAGGTTCCAAAGCTAGGATAGATAGCGATTAGCGTTGCACCAGATCATCTCTAAAAGAAGGAGCAATAAGATCTAACAAGAATTTTTGAGCAGGGTCCTCCCACATAGGAGCGGGATAACCACGAAACATGCAAGCATTCAAGGGAACTAAGCTTGGGCCTAAGGTCAAGCAAAGGTATAGATAAAGTCTTCGTAGCACAACGTTCAAGGCTAGCAACCACGTGTACAGGCTCAGGCTCCCAAGAGAGAACCTAATTGGAGACGACAACTGTGCGATTACGTAACTTGAGCATTGTTTTAGGATAAAGCTATTTGGCACTCATATGCTTGCCGAGGACAAAAGGGTGACAACTACGGCACAACCTAGATAACGAGCATCCACGCCTACATCATGGTCTTAAGTGAGCATTTTGAAACACTCAATCCAATTAGCTTAAATGGCTATTATGAAGCACAAAGCTCGTACATAACAAGCGGTCACCTACAACAACACCACTATACATATCAGGCAAAACATGGTGGTAAGGCACTGTTATCTTTTGTTTCCTTTTTACTGAGTAGGTGGATATCTCTACAAAACAAGTTTTACTTACATTTAGCAATTTAGTTTTTCAAAAGGGTGAACTTTTTGTTAACTATTAACTCGTCATCTATTTCCTTTGGAAGCCAACATACGAGGCAAAGCTAATCACACACTAACTTCAAGCATAGCTATTCAAGCAGCATGGGACAAGGCATTTTGGCAAGCTTCACATAGGGAAAATAGTGACATCACATTGATCACAAGTTACTTAGCATTAGGACAAGGTGAGGGAAGCATATTTATGCACAAACACAATCATGATGCATGCTCGTCCTATTCGTCCTCACAAAATTGCCAGCCTAAGGTGGCAATCACGTTCTATGTCGGTGGCATAACACGTACTCTCTCGATATATAGCTAGTCGTCAGCTACATTCAATCTACGCATTCGTGGTTAGCGTACCTACAGACAAATTCATTGCAGCCCATCCCCACAAGAGATAAATAAACATACAATGAAAGCAGTAAACTAAGATACTCTCCATATATGCATCCCTAGATGTATATACTTCGATATCCATAGCTACCCGATAAATATACCCGCAATTAAGTACCTTCATATATACATGTGTGTGACATGTAAATATTCCAGTAACCACAACTAACTTTCCCCTAGACCGACAGTTGGACGGTCATGCTCTCACAACTCACACTTACCTAGGCGTAGAGGCAATTGATCCATACATTACCATTCAAACGAATGGCATCCATATAATAGCACGCCGTATGGACGACGAAAGTAAAAACCCCCATGTTAGTACGTAGATAGCCACCTAATAGTCCTTAATTGGGCATAAAGGAGGATGTCGCTAGCATAGTTTTGCAAATTAGTTTTTGATAACTTTGCCAGTAGCTAAAGTTTTAGTTAAAATAGGCTTTTTAAAACCAAAACTTTGTTTTTAAAACAATGTACATGACAGTATTATGCTTAATCTTGCTCTGATGCCAGCTGTAACAGAACCGCCCAATTTATACAAGATCAAGTACGGCTGTCCCCGCTAACACGTTGACATGTGCATACTTTCACTCATATAAACCCGGTAGTCCGCTGAGTGTCCCGAAAGACCTCGGTAAATCAACATCACAACCAAGATCGCGTGATTAAGCAAATACACATCATATACACAGGGTTGCAGCGGAAAATAATATTACAAGTGGATTCACAAATAATAGTACAAGTTTGGGTTTCAAAAACTGATTAGTGAAAACAACATAGCTTTCAAAAGATTACATTAATATATGTTCCAAATACATTGCTAGCATAAGTGACATCATCCGACAAAAGCATATAGATGAGAAGTAACTATAGAATCACCGAGCCACCGGTGGTTAGCCACCATCTTCACAGGCCGAGAACTTTACCTGCAACATGGTGGGATAAACCCTGAGTACGAGAAGGTACTCAGCTAGACTTACCCGTTAAAACCAAAAATAAAGGACACCAAGGGTCATGCAAGGCTTATGAGGTGGGCTAGCTTGACACAGTTGCATAAAAGAGCTTATGAATATAGTAACCAATTTAAACTTCGCATCAAGTTTATCATCATTTACCTGTCCACTAGATTTGCACCTGTACTAGAGCACTCACTTATTAGGAGCAAACAATATTAACCATGGCAGGTATAATAAGGCTGTCATCATCATATCATCATTTCCGAACCATTATGGAATTTAGTGTATCTACATTGGAGATAAGCCCATCAAGTTCTCACTAACCGAGAGAGACGGCGACTCGAATCGAATTACAACTTAGCTGAGGGGGTATTCCTAACTCTCACCCTGGCATACTTTGCAAGGGTAGCCGTGGGTCACCTTTGGGACAACTCAGGAACCAAATTCGCGGGTTCGATCAGCGCCAGCACTCTCAGGGATTACCCTTCTGCCAGGATGATTAGGACTTTTAAATCACCTGCCCTTGGACTCACGCCTACGACTCCCTTCCGAGGCGCACTTTATACTTATTGACTCCTGGCCTGAGGTGAGCTACTCGGCTTCGCGGTCGGTCTTCGGACACGGCCAACTAAGAGAGAGGCATGCGTTCAACATGAACAGGAAAGGCTCCAAGATTCAGTCCTTAATCGACATAGACGGAGTCACTGCAAACCGGCAAGCCTCCGTCCGGTCTTCATTTCAAATTAAGACTGGTTCTTTTCCACGATAGCAAATATAGCCAACCGTGCCATATGTATCTTCCTATATCTCGCAGGTGACAGGAAATCACCTGACTTCTACCGTGTTTGAGTAGGGCTAAGCACTACACGAGCCTGAGCTACATAGGATTCAGGGTAACAATATCTAGACAAGGAATTGGGTAACCAATGCAGCAAGTGTTTGAATCCAACACCTAAACTTAATGCAACAATATATGTAATAATAATACTGTAACTGCATTTCAGAAATTAGGAGGTTTAATATGCTCCGGGGCTTGCCTGGGATCCAACACAAGTCAGTTTAGTTAGCTTGCACCGTCCTGGTGACATCTCAGGTCCTAGCACTTGCTTAGTGCTTCCATCTTCGAGATAGATCCATCAAACGCTGTCTTCGGGTTTGGCTCCAACATCGCATCCTTCACGTGGTGCATCTAGCGTACCTAGATGAGATGCAATATACAAGTGCATAAATATGAAGAATAGTACCATGAGACGCATCACAAAATAGCAAGCAAGACAAGCATAGTTTACACTAACACACTTAAGTACTTTGCGATGCTTAACTTAAACATCACACAATCTATCATGCTAAGATGGTAAGGAAGACGACAACACCAAGCATGACACAAGTTTCCCAAGATCTCAGATGCTCTAACTCAGTCATCATTCAAGGCATAAGTCACACTTAACAATATACAAGCAAACACTATAATTGGAATTTGCCAATTTCTAGACATGCAAACAGCTGCTACAAGATTTAGCTATAACTAGAGTCACACAAATCCAAATGACTTGCAAGAAGACATTTTGGAATGCTTTTGAAATTATCTACATTTCATCTATAATCATCTTAGCATGATTATCAAGTTAACTAAGTCAAATATACCCATTTATAGAAACTGGTCCACAATTGACAGAGAGCAGCCATTTCTGAAACCCAACTTTAAACAGGCATAACTCAGAAACTACAAGGCCAAATACCACCAAATTTTAACAGCAGCTATATACATGAATTATCTACAACTTTTGTATAAACAAGTTTCACAACAAAGCACATTATCATGAAGAACTTTGCTCGGTTCCCAGATCTGTCCATAAACCACATCGGCAAGAAAATAATTATTAACTTATGTTGCAAATTCATAATTGGGCAAAACAAACTTTACCAACATTTCACACATGACTAACTAACATCAGAACACCTAGTGTCCATGACCAAATAAATTCTTTTAATACATTTCTTAATTTATTTTAGATAACAAGGTGACTTAATGAACATATACCAAAAGTATACAATAAATTCTACAAAAATTACAGTGGCTCACATATCCTATCAATAGGCTACTGAACAAATTTCACTCTATTTGAATATGTATAGCAACCTCTATGAAAAAGACAAGCTGCTAAAGCAAGAAATCATGTGAGAGCAAGATAAACTAATAACTCACTCATGCAGCAACCAATGACCATGAATTTTTTTACCCCACATCAAACATCACATGAGTAGCATGCCACAAAAATTTCACTTCATTTGGAGTCCTACATTTGCAGTTATAAAAAAGACAAATACAACTAGCATGAAAGACCTAGCTGCATAAATCTATTTTCACAGCTAAAACTTTAAACTTAAGCATGAAATATTATAGATCTACTGCATAGATAATTTCACAAGGATTCCAAAAAGTCCTCATTTGCTATTTTACGAATTTCCTATGATTTACTATACATTTTCAAAGTTTCACCCGATTTACAACAAATAGGTCCCTCGAGGCACTATTCACTTGAGTCAATGACATTGCATTTAGGCCCTTCCCCTTAGTTGAATTAGAGGATGATGTCCCCCACGCAAACTGGAACAGAGGAGGTGGTCGGCTCGTGATTCCCGGCCGGCAGGGTAGCGTCGGCGGCGAGCGACAGGGCCGCGGCAAGGCCCTGACCTGCGCGCACCCGCTTAGGGCTTCGGCTTAGCCCCGGGCATCCCATGGTGGCCCAAGCACGCGAGGGTGCCAGCGCCGTGGTGGCCATGCCGATGGCGGCAGCTCCCTGGCGGAATTAGCCGCGACGAGCACATGCGAGGGAGGGAGGGAGGCAATGCGAAGACAGTGGAAGCGCTGGCTTGGCGCGAGGAGGCATTAGGAGGCGGAAACGGAAGCGGCGGCCGGAGCTCCATGGGCGGCCATGGCGAGCGCGTGCCCTAGAGCTCGGCAGAGGTAAGGGTGGGCGAGCGAGAGGTGAGTGCGAGTGCGGGAGAGGCACCAAGTGAGCCTGGGGCGGCTCCCCTTCGACGCCAGCATGCTAGGACACACGGCCAGGCGGTGGGGCGCTCAATTCACGCATGGCCGCCACGCCCTGGGCAGGTGTTACCCATTCGGGCATTTCCACGAGCATGTGGCGGGTGACGATGGGGCGAAGGTGGTGCGCCGTTTTGGGCTAGTTACGGGCTGAATCTAGACATGGGCCTTTAATGATGTTTGAAGCCCGCGATATGCTCTACATTTTTCATTAAGGGGGTTCAGCCATTAGCAAAACATATTAGAAGATAAATGTATGCCAAAACAGCAGTGTCAACACCTTGACGGCAGTCACGGAAACTCACTTTCGGTGGTCAAAACTTCTTCAAACTAAATCCAACTTTTTGTATGCTCTTCACCAAGATGTAAACTCCAAATTTCACTTTTGGGTCAAAGCATGATGCTTAACAAAAACTCAAGAACGTGGCATGCCAACCTAATGACAATGAATTCCAGACTTGGAATAATTCTAAGTGCTGAAAACAACAGCAAATTTGATCTTGTGACCTCGATTTGACTTACTTCCAAGCTGATCTAGCTCTTAGTCCAAAAACCAAGTTTGTTCTACATGATATGGACTACAACTTTTATTTAAAGTCCAACCTCAAAACTGGTATAGAACCTACTGTTCTACTTTGACCAAAGTAGGATCACGATGAAGTTTAAATTTTCCTTTTTGATCCATTGGAGCATTTTCTGGCCACCTGCTCAACATGAACCCTTCATAACTTTTGTTCATGAGTGCAAGTAGAGTTGTTTGAGTATGGTACCAAGGTTTGGTTGACTTCATAGGTTTCCATCTACTTGATAAAGCAATTCATGCAAAGATATGACTTATCATTTCATGTGACTTTTTGATTCCAAACTTCATGAAACTTTTCCACGGGTCTAGATGGATGCATGTGGATGTAATGTACATGGAATAAGCATGTTTAATATTACTCTTGCATAATCTCAACAAGGGTCCATATATAAGCAATTGTGCGTGGCCCAAGTTTAAGTTGGAGCTCCATCATGTAGATTTGATCTTGACACCTTGATTACCACTTGACAAGTCATGTTTGAGCTCAAACCCATTGCTTAACTGGTGACAAACACCTAGGGTGTTACAGCATTCTGTAACGTCTCACCTCTTCGAGGCCGGGCCCGCTTACATCTGGCAGCTTCTCTAGGATATAGACTGCCCTCACAGACCAACACAGGTCTTTTCTGCGCACTTTGTCCTCACTCGTGCGCACCCAGGAAGAACTTCCCGGTCGGTCACCCATCGCTCTAGGCCAAGCACGCTTAACCTCGGAGTTATTTGTAGATGGGCTTCCAGAAAAGAAGTTACAACTTATTGGTATGAGTATCCTATTAATTATGTTAAGCCCTGGGGTGAGATATTACATCCTCACCCCCTTAAGAGATCGACGTCCTCGTCGATCAATCCCAAGCCAGGAGCGTCCTCTCTTGGCCACGTCCGTGTATCTAGAGCCAGCGCATGTGCCATGCTGTGTGACCACGCCGGATCCACACCAGCCATGCACATCATGCCTGCGCAACTACGACACACACGCCCGTGAAACCACGAGAGTCGGCTCTGATACCATTCTATAACATCTCGCCTCTCCGAGGCCAGGTCCGCTTATATCTGGCAGCTTCTCTAGGATATAGACTGCCCTCACAGACCAACACAGGTCTTTTCTGCGCACTTTGTCCTCACTCGTGCGCACCCGGGAAGAACCTCCCGGTCGGTCACCCATCGCTCCAGGCTAAGCACGCTTAACCTCGGAGTTATTTGCAGATGGGCTTTCGGAAAAGAAGTTGCAACTTATTGGTATGAGTATCCTATTAATTATGTTAAGCCCTGGGGCGAGATGTTACATCGGCCATCATGCCGTTCATATATATGTGCATGTCGGCCATTGTGCCGTTGGTTTTCTTGCAAGTTTTGGAAACCTTACCGTGCAGGGGAGGTGCTGCCGAAATTTTGTATTGACAGTTTTATGTTTCTTTTTTTGCAGAGAAGAGCCCGTTGGAACGGAGCCGGAGTACCTCGGCGACCCCGATTGCCTTCCTCGCCGCTGCGGATCTACCTGCACCGCGTCGCCTCGCCACTGCACCGACCTGCCATGGCCCTGCTATCCTGACAATACCGCCACCCTAGGTATAACCCCCTCTTTCCATATCATGGTTGTAGATCATGTAACCTAGTTAAGCATCTCCCGTTCGAAAAAGATACGGTTGGAAATATGTAGATATTTCCGTATCTAAAACCGTATCTATTTCGAATTGTCCACATTTTTTGGACAGCCCGCGGATGCATAGGTGGGGTTAGTTTCCATGGTCTGCTCCGATCTAAGACAGAGTTTCGACATCATCTCCCTATTGTTCTCTGGATACACACTCTCCCTGGCAGGACGTGTATTTGGAGAACAGTGGGGAGGTGCTACCAAAATTCTGTCTTGGATAGGAGTAAAGCATGGAAACTAACCTCATCTACAGATCCTCACATGAGATTAGGACCTATGCTCACCTATTAGATAGTAGGAACGTCGTGTAGATGCAAATGATGTTTATATTACTCACCGCTATATATGTTAGAGGATGGAGGACCTTGAGTGGATGTACACGGGCCACGCAAGTCAGGGTTAGGTCACCAATGAATGGATCGACAAGACCGATGCTTTCTTGGAATGGGCATTTAGTGTGGCTGCTAAAGGAGTGAGTAAAATTTGCGCCTGGTGTGTTCATGGGAAGTTCCCATGCCCAGTATGCAAGGAAGGTCTGAGGTTCATTTGGTTGTAGAAGGGTGGCAAGTATTTATCGTTCGACAAACATTGGTAATTCCTCCGTCTTGACCATGCATTCAGACGAGACATCAAGAACTTTACGAAAGGTGTTGTAGTGACAGACCCTGCACCACCAATAATGACTGGTGCCACGATTCGTGAACAGATAGATGGTCTCATGGTCAATCTAGAAGGTGGTTTTGTGGGATATGGTGAGCAACATATGTGGACTGATAAGTCGGGCTTGACTCGGCTCCCCTATTTTGATGACCTCGCCTTCCACACAACATTGGTATAATGCACACTGAAAAGAATGTCGCCGAGGCACTTTGGGCAACAATCATGGACATTCTTGACAAGTCAAAGGACAACGTTAAGGCTAGAGTGGATCTGGCAACATTATGCGATAGACCAAACCAACATATGAAGCCTTCTAGTCGCGGCAAGACATGGAGAAGGCCTAAGGCAGATTTTGTCTTGAGCAAACCCCAAAGGAGGGAAGTACTAGAATGGATCCAGGCATTAATGTTCTATCGCAGAAACGACCAATTTATAAGAGTACAAGTATAATGGCAGCCCGCAAGTGGTCGCACTGTCATACTTAAACCTATATAAACCCGGTAGTCCGTCGAGTACCACGACGGGTCTCGATAAACGATTTACAACAACCAAGATCGTACATGATTCAACATATATGTCACATATTGCATAAAGTTCACAGATACATTTTCATCATTAGAGTATGAAACAAAGTTATTACAAACCAAGTTTGGTAGCAAAAGCGGAAGCAAATTAAGTTTGAAAGTAAAGTTTCCAACATAGTTTAGTACAGTGCCAACATATGATCGCAATCCACAAAAGCATGTAGAAAGATTTAATAAGAAGCCTGCCCAAGGCTTACTCCTCATCCACAGCGGGATACAAGCAACTCTTGCAATAACCATGATAAATAGTGCCATCTGTAACAATGGGAAATGAAACCCTGAGTACGAGAAGGTACTCAGTTAGACTTACCCGTCATAAACCAGAAAGAAACTGACTCCAAGGATCATGCAAGGCTATATAAGTGGAGATAGCTTGACAACATTTTGCAAAAAAGCGATTAACTCAGTTATACAATTATGATTCCGTTATCAAGTTAATTTTAACTATCCATCTCTAAATTAGCAACTAACCTGTGCTAAACATGTGGTATATCATTTTAAAAGCGTACAATAGTAACCATAGCAGGTATTGTAATTCCATATTCATTCGAACCATCATGTTCCATAACACAGTTACTACAATGTTGGGACTAGTCAAGTTTCTCACTATCCAGGAGAGACGGCAATTCAAATTGATTTCAACCAGCTGGGAATTTATTCCTAACACAAACCCAGGCAGACCAGATCATTAGTCGCCTTAGGTCACCTTTAGTACAACTCAGGTCCACATTTCGTGGGTTCATCCCGCGCCACACAGTTGGGGACACCAAATGCCAGGACATTCAGGCCTAGCCTGCCCTTGGGCTCAGTCTGGCTCCCTACAAGGAGCGCACAACAGAACGGGACCTGGCCTAAGTGGAGCTACTCGGCTTCGTGGTCAGAACGAGTTATCCGGCCAGCTAAGTGATAGGCAAGCATTCAATCTTGTCAGAAGAACCAACAACGGTACGGTCCTTAATCGACACAGACGAAATCACATGAGTCAACCTACACATAGACTCCGCCCGGCCTTAATTTTCTTTTACCCCATGGTTCTGTTCCACGATAGCAAATATAGCCAACCGTGCTTCGGTATCCACCTATATCTCGCAGGTGACAGGAAATCACCCGACTTCTACCGGTCTAAGCATGGCTAAGCATATTTTCGATCCTGGACCTATACAGGGTTAACGGTGTATATATCTGGACAAGGAATTTATATGCATCAAGTGGTTCCAATCAACTCTTATAACCTAATGCATCAAACATAAAGGATTCAAGTATTATTTTGTAAAACAATGGGAGACTTAGAATGCTCCCGGGCTTGCCTTTCAGAAAGGAAGTGGGGCGGTGATCAGGGCACTCTGGAAGCTCTTCTGGGTTCTGCTCCTCGCCTTCAGGAGCTGTGGCTTGAGGATTCTCCTGCTGGTCCCCTTCCTCTACTTTGTCGAACTCCAGCAACGTTATTTCTTCCTACGATCCTAGATGCACGAATATGGCATAAGGTATTGCGAATGTATGCATGCCAACAAGTATAATATGATGATACATGATGAATGCATTCTGGTATGTATTCTTAACATCATGGTACTGAAGTAATAACAAGTGTATCGTGTTTTACTGAGTAGGTGCATATCTCTTCTTAATTACTCAATCAAACACTTCAGCAGTTCATGTACCACACTACAAAACAGCAGCTACTTGTTTTACTCATAACTGAAGTTCGACTTATCCAAATGTGGTGATCTTGGACTTTTTGGAAAGCCTATAAAATTGTCTACAACTCTTATTTAATCACCAAAAGCTAATTCACAATTTATCGTAACCAAAACAGACATTCCATCCAGTGCTGTCCAGAAATTACAGAGAGCAAGCAATTCGGAAATACTAACTTTAAACAGCTATAACTTCTAAACCCTGTGGCCTATGGTCCTGAAATTTTAACACAAGACACATGAAGAAGTTATCTACAACTTTGTTATTAACCATTTTTACAGCAAACACCATTTTTACTATGCAACATACCTAATCACAGAATCTGTCCGAAAACCCTCACAACTTGAATTATAAAGCAACAATACTTTTACTTCATGTAAGCATTCAAATTTTGACAATACAAAGTCTACCAACAGTTCAAGCATACCAAATACACTCAAGAAAACATAATGGTAAAGCCCAAACTATTTATTTAAATGCCTTTATTTTTTTATTTAGATACTTAGGTTAAATAATAAACATATGCCAAATGTGAATCATAAATTCACAAAAATCTACAGTGCCATACTAATGCTACCAAAAGACTACTGTAAAAGTTTCATGCCATTCTACCAAGTAAAAATCCAATGTAAAAATAACAAGACAGAAAGGCTTAAAATAGCAAAAATAGAAAACCCTAGTGAAAAGTGTCAAGCAACAGATTTTATATTTTTCTTATCATCCATATGGTACTAGAACAACCTCCAACAAATTTCATGAATATTGGATCCATAAATAATTTATAAAATTCATACAAGGATTACCTAATCATAAAAGGAAAATCTATAACTAAAAATCTACTCATGCACTGACCCTCAAATTTTTACCAGAGCTTATAATTGCCAAGAATAGCTCACCACATAAATTTCATAATTTTTGGAGCACAGGAACTCTAGATATAAAATAAACAAGTTTACATACATTCAAAAATATATTTCAAGTTTCAATTTAAATCCTCCAAAAACTCTACTGCATATGTTGATATCATATTTTTCCTAAATACTACACTTCACCAAGATCCTAACAAAATTTGAATCTCTAAATTTGGATCTACACAACTGGAGATATAAAATTTACAAAACCGCATGAAATCTGGGATTAAATGAGCAATCCTAATACTCTTCAGTCGATGACAGGCGGGACCCACCTGATAGGGGACCCACGTGTCAGTGACACAGAACAGGGCAGCGGCGCTGCTTGATACTGCGCGGCCACAGCTCGTTGACGGCGAGCTTCACCGGCGATGGCATCTACACATCATGACCCCCACGACCTCCCGGACCTATTGACCTACTTGACCGAGCCGATCGTCGGAGCTAAGCACGGTGGCGGCATTCATGGCAGCACGGCGGAGCCGAACAACGGCGCTACGCTGGTGGTGGCCACGGCGACGCAAGTTCAAGCTCGAGCGAGCATCTACTACCCAAGACAAACTCAATGCACAAGCTAACGCATGGAAAGGTGGATGGTGGCACTCCAGCCACGGTGACGGGCACGGCGGTGATGCTCCGGCGAGGTCAAGCGCGGCACAGAGTCTTACTGAGCATGGTCAGCGAGCACGGGCGGATGCGGTGAGGCTTGGGGATGGAAGTGGAGTGGCTGCGGTGGTGGCTGGGTGAGGCGGAGTGAGCTGGCACCGGGAATGGCGACGGCGGGCGCTTGGTGCTACGGCTGCTACTGCGGGCGAGCACTATGGCGACAGAGGGGCAAAAAAATGAAATGGGTGCGTGGGGCTTGAGCGGGCGAGGGTAGGGGGTGATAAGGCGCACTTTGGCCTGGCTTGGCCGCACGGGGCAGGGCGCCAGCGACGCGCGGCGTTCGCCTCCTCCATGCGGCAGCCTGTTCTGCACCGGTCGGCCACTGAATTAGTCGATTCAGTCGGTTCAGTGATCATGCTTTCGGCCTGACAGCGGGTTTTGACAGCGCTCGATCTCATAAACCATTAAACCATGGGTAATTAGCACCAATGATCTAAACCAAACTTGTAGTTCAATGTACCAGCTCCAATTTCTATTTAGCACTCAAGACCTAATTCCCAGTGGTTAAGGAGTAATGTCATCCCAAAGTTGAGGTTTTCAAACAGTTAGTTAACTCGACTTAGAAAATTTTTCTAAGTGTAGTAAACAGTGCATTAGTGATTTTTGTGAGCTCCAAAAGACTAAGCTATGCACCTTATCATCTCATGACCCAAAAATAAAAGTTGTTCCCCATCTCAAATACTACAACTTTGCTTTAGTGACCACCTCCATGCAAGGTCTCTAGCACATAGTTCAAACTTGGTCAAACATGCTATATTCAAATGATGGTATACATTCAAACTATGGCTTGGTGACCAATTTGCCCCTAAGCATGAATACCATAGTTGTTCATAATGATACTCTAAACATGTTTAAGCTATTTGCAAGGTCACACAATCATTTCATGCATTGGTCACACATAGGGCTATCTAGGTCAACACATATAACATCACTTGGGTGCTTGATCATGAAAGGTGACCTTTATGAACAATGTTCCATTTGCTAACCTAAGTGTTGCTAATATGTTTTTGTGCCTCATATCAACCAATTACATGTAGACACTCATGATCATATGCATATATACAAGGAAACATGAAATAACAAGCAATGTTGCATATGTTTCAATCTCATGTTTCAATTGTAAATGTTCATATATGAATGCTTGATGCTCATGCTCATGTTATGCAAGTCAAATTGTGCAAGCCTAACACCTAGGGTGTTACATGTTCCCTGATATGTATGTAGCTAATCTGAGGAGGGGAGTGAACTTATCTACTATGCGAATCTTAGGGATGAAGAGTCATGACTACCACATATGGATTGAGCGGCTTCTTCCGGCGATGGTTCGAGGCTATGTCCCTGAGCATGTCTGGCTAGTGCTAGCAGAGTTGAGCTATTTCTTTCACCAGCTTTATGCCAAGGAGTTATCTCGGACCGTGATTGCTGACTTGGAAAGAATGGCACCTATGTTGCTCTGTAAGTTGGAGAAGATCTTTCCACCCGGCCTCTTCAATCCGATGCAGCATTTGATTTTGCACTTCCCATATGAGGCACGAATGGGGGGGGGCATGTAGGGCCGTTGGTGCTATCCAATCGAGAGATGTCTAAAGGTTCTTCGAAAGAAATGTAGAAATAAATTCAAAATCGAGGCTTCTATTGTAGAGGCATACATTCTGGAGTAGGTGGCGAACTTCACAACAACATACTATTGTGGACGATTGTGGTGAGTGGAGGTGCTCACACATGCCAAGTTAATGGCATCCTCGGTCTTCTGTGCAAGGAGCACTTCCCTGGCCTGGTTGAGTACGCCAGAGTGACAGGGCCGGCCTACTCGTTTGACCACTATGTCGCCACCCCCGATGCTGCAGATCGAGCTCGTAGGGTATTCAACAACAAGGCGGAGCGGGTGAAGCAAGAGTTGTGGGTAAGTCTTTCTCGCACTACATTGCTCAATACATCGCATTCATTGGACATTCTTAAAATAATGAATGGATATATCGTGTTTGTATGCAGGATTTCTTTAGATGTCAGGACGGACATGAGGCCAGGGCGGATGCGGTGGCTACCAAATGCTGCAAAAAACTCGTCATGGACATGCATTACGAGGCGCGCATCTAGGCCATCGTAACTTACCACGGGACCGTCCTTCGAACAAAGGTCACCTAAAGGGACACAAGAACCATGACGCTGACCCAGGACCAGTACCTGTAGATAAATACAGAACATTAATACTGATTCCTTTTGAGATTAAGTAGGCTTAATTTCATCTTCTAATATGTCATGTACTTGATGACCTGTAGATGATTCCTTATTGGTGTGCCGCGCATCCCTAGTGCTGGGTATAGATGGTGGACAAGTGGTGCTCTCACGAGTGGGAGGAGACGCACAACTTGTGCCAGGAGTGGCGTTTGATGATGCCAGGTGTAGCACACCATCAAGTCAGCCGCAGCCTCAGTGGATACATAGAAACATGGGTACGCGAATTCATTTATTTATTCTAATGCTCAATTCTTCATGATTTTTAATCATCTTGCTATTTTTCTCGCAGTCGGCGTCACATGGTGGCCAGCCTTGCTCCATCTTCACGACATTTGCTATGGCCCACAAGGGCAAGGCGACGTTCGATGTTGACTACAACCCGGAGGATGGGCCCGAGGTGTACAACAATGCGACCGTCCACAACCGCCTCAGTGAGTACACATCGATGGCAAGGGAGGTCCATGGGCTAGAGTACGATCCGAGCACCGAGGACCTTGATGGAGAAGTCATCATGAGGGTGGGAGGAGGCAAGAAGCAAGGGCGGTACTAGATTGGCGATGACGCAATTGACTCGGCCGCTACTCCCAGTCTCTCCCAGATTCGAGCAAGCAGCACGAGCACGAGCCCGGCCATACAACCTCGGTAGGACACTTCACACCACCAGGTGGAGGCACTCGAGGTTATTCCTGGTTTATTCGTCGTTCATTGGTTTTTTATACCTTTCCTTTGCATTATTGTAACATTGGGGTGAATATATTGTAGGCCCAGCTGGAACAAGAGAGGAGGATACGAGAGCAGATGCAGGTGAAGATGGAGAGGGTGGAGGCCGAGCAGGAGGCCGAACAACAGAGGATGGCGGAGATTCTTCAGTACATGCAAAGTCTTGGCGCCGCTACGGGTGTAGTTCCGCCACCTTCGTTATTCGCTCCACCTTCACCTCCACCTCCTCACTATTCTACTCCTGTGAGTATAAATGTTTTAGTTTGTATGTTCATGCTTACGGTCAAACCTAGTGGAGTATGAAAGTTTTATTCATGTATGGTATATATATTTATCTTGTCTCACACATGCAATCTCTTCTCCTTTGTGCAGAATCAATCGGCGACATCGAACAATCCTCATGCTTCAGCGAATCCTTCACCAAATCTGTCTCATTGGCCATCTGGTTAAGATTCTTGTGGTTGTTAATGGTACTTCTATTTGCAATTGTGGTTGTAGATGATGGAGCACTTGGATTACTTGTGAACTTATTTGTGATATATTGTGAGACATGTGACGTTTGTGATATATATGTGACGTTTGTGATATATATGTGGTGTTGGTGATATATATATGTGCTGTTGATGATATATATGTGATGTTGGTGATGTTTGTTATATATATCTTCTGTTTGTTTGGATGGGATGTAAAAAATAAAGAAAAAAGGCTGTTTTCAGTCACTTTGCCAAGTGCAATTGCTATGACACTCGGCAAAGTGACTACCTGGGAACATGCTTTGCCGAGTGCAAAGGTCATTGCACTCGGCAAACATCACAGATTTGCCGAGTGCCACGGGCCAGGCACTCGGCAAAGGTCTCCTGTTTGTCGAGTGTCTTGACTGGACACTCGGCAAATAGGCTACCTTTGCCGAGTGTCTTGCCAGTGGCACTCGGCATAGTGGCCACCTTTGCCGAGTGTCTAAGTCAACGGCGCTCAGCAAAGCGGCGACCTTTGCCGAGTGCTTGACCTTGACACTCGGCAAAGCCGCCGTCATGGTGGAACTCGCCGTCACAACGACTTTTCTTTGCCGAGTGTCAGATTAGCACTCAGCAAAGGCTTTGCCGAGTGTCTGATAAAGTGCACTCGGCAAGGAGGTATTTGCTGATAAACTGTTTACCGAGCGCTCTTTGCCGAGTGTAACACTCGGCAAAGGCTTTGCTTAGTGTATATCGGCCTTTGCCTAGTGCCTGAGGCACTCGACAAAGAAGCTGAATCCGGTAGTGTGGGGCGCGGCGGCGGCGGCTGCATCGGCGCGGGCAAGCAGAGGGCCGCGTGGTCGGCGGCAGCCGCACCAATGCGGGTGAGCAGAGGGCCACACGGCCGAGCTTTGGAGCCACGACGAGCGCGCCGGCGAGCAGGATCCGCAGTGGCGCGACGAGCAGAGGATGCTGTGGCCTCGCGACCAAGCTAGGAGCCGCAGCGCGAGTAGCCTCGCAAGGCACGGTGAAGGAGAAGAAGATCGTCGGAGAAACCGGAACGCAGGGGATTCACGCGACTGGAGTCCGTGTAACTTTACGCGCAAAGAGGGATTTTTTCCCAAACGCTAAAAGATTGAGAGGTACTATTAGGAGTTGTTGGAGATAGTTTTTTTCTAATCTTTCCAAAAATCTAAGATTAGGAGGGTGTTTTAGGTACTATTGGAGATGCTCTCACTCGGTGATTAGGCTGGACCAAAAATTTCGCAGCACAAATT
Source organism: Miscanthus floridulus (assembly GCF_019320115.1). Taxonomy (NCBI): domain Eukaryota; kingdom Viridiplantae; phylum Streptophyta; class Magnoliopsida; order Poales; family Poaceae; genus Miscanthus; species Miscanthus floridulus. The sequence continues at coordinate 74,311,931 of NC_089580.1, forward strand.
TTGGCTAGATTCAAATGGAATCTTAAGCATAGAACACTGGATGGAGTCAACACTTGATGTTGAAGTGGAATCAAGGAGATGTATCATTACATATATATCTTATACAAATTAATATATGTATTTTCAGCATTGTTATTAACAGCAGCTGCAGCACTACTGTGGGCAATATGGCTAACAAGGAATGAGGTAGTTTTTGACGAATGCAAACCCAAATCTCTTTTGCAGGTACTGTTCCGAGGGACACACTGGCTACGTCAATGGGCCAACTTGCAGCGGCATGAAGATCTGAAAGATCAAATGATCTATGTGGCTAAACACCTTGAGAAGTCGGCTCTAGAATTCTTCGGTTCTAATGGATGGCTTTCACAAAGACATGTTGGTTTTGTTTAGTCAAGAACTTTTTACTTGTTCTGTTAGTTGCGACACTGGTTGTTTTGCCTGCAACCGTACTTTGTGCACGCGTCTGGAGTTTGTAATAATTAGCCTGATTCTATCCTTGGATAGATGAAGCCGGATATTTTATCCTTTATCTAAAAAAAAATGTATTTTCAGCATGAATAATACAAGTACACCATTATGACAAACATAATTTCTGTCGGTTTAAGACAAACTAACAGGGATATTTCCATTTCCAGTAGTGGCACCAATTCAGTACTTATTATATATAACAAAACCCATCATGGAAGCACGTAGAAAGAATTATAATAGTTGTGCAGTAATCACCTCTAAATGTTGCAACAGAACAATAACAGCATATATAGAGATGATGTGGGTACGACACACATTGTTAGCACCAGTACTTGTAGCCGCCGTCCCTCTAGTTTGTGATCATGACCAACCAACACGTGCATCCCACTGACAGCGAAGGCTGATAGATGTCGCTTTATCTCGCTTCACCTAAATCACCTGGCAGACGAGCAGCAATATTTGAGACTTGAGCTGTTTCAAAACCGAGGGGCAGCTTCTAGTTAAATGATCAAAGTCATCCGTTTCCATCACAGCATTCAGAGTGGACGGGGTGCTCAGGAAGCTGAAGCAGGCCTCCTTAAGGCCATGGCATTGGTGCTGCTCAGCTAATGTCATGATGGTGGCAGCAGAGTCTGTGTGGTCGCAGAGCTTGTCTTCACAGATGAGCTTCAGCCTCTCTAGGTTGTATCTATCGGCTGCGACAAGCAAGTGCTGAGCCATCGCAGCGCCTTCTTTGTCCTTCGTCATATTCTTCGAGCAATCTGGCAACATGTCGGCGTACACAAAATCTAACAAAGTCTTGAACACCTGTGCGTCCATGTCATCGACGCGTATGACCGCCCCGTGTACGTTCCCTCTTTCATCCTGCCAAAGACCTCTGCCTTGAAGACGGGCGACCGGGTTGCAAGAACACACCTGTGTGCCATGAACGTCTCACCGGCGACTTGGAAGGTGACATCAGCGCCGTCTTTGGCCTCCAGGAGATGACCAAAGTGCCGGTGCAGGTCTGACGGTGGTACCCTAACCAACGGGGGAGATGACGACGCCGGCGGTTTCCTCTCCTCCGTGCGGTTGCGGAACTCCTTGGCAACCAAGACGTCGCACCTGACGGTGAACCGGTCCTGCTCGAGATGCTCCGACTTCTCCAGGTATGC